>NW_009953496.1:14177010-14246911 GCF_000747805.2 Chaetura pelagica | reverse complement strand
CACCTTGTACCACTCACTTGACATCTATCACTTTGTGCAGCACTCAGCCTGTGCTTTGCCCTCACTGAGTTCAGATGCTGATGAACACTCAAAATGGTTTGTGGAGTGTCTCCTGAATTCTCTTGTCATTGCTATATGATGAGTATCACTGTAAGCCGGAATTACAGCACACAGTACTGAACCATGACTTATGCAACCATTGCATGTTTTGCAGAAGACAAGTCTTTTTGTCATTTCATGAAAAGATTATAGTAAACCAACATATTTTTCACTTTTAGTCCACCGTGAAATGCCAGATTTAGAAGCTAAGATAGTTTTATAGCTCATAGCTAACCCAGGGTCAAAAAAAACCAAAAGAAACCTCCTGATTTCTCCCTACAAATTCAGATTCCTAAGCAGTACTTGACAACCAAGACAGTCCTAGTGGAAACATGAGGTTTATGAATCCTGAGAAAGGATTTTCTGTCATACTGCTCTGTATTTTATTTTCTAGTAAGTGATTATGCCTGTATACTTTGTCCTAAACCTAATATCTTTGCTTAAAAAAATATGGACATGATGCCAACAATGCAGCAAATGTCACACAGTTGCCAAGGTAATTTCTTGATCTAATAATATCCAAAATAGTGATTGCTTCCCAGAGCTCCTGTTCTCTCCCAAGTGTTCAGCCACCAGTGCACCCTGGGTCAAGAAGGTACTAAAGTAAATGAAAATATTCTCAGGTCTCTGAAAGTTTCAGCAAGAAAGTTATCTTCTAACTCTGAATGGATCTATCAAGTTTATTAAGAGAGCATCAGATATAAAGAAAGTCAATTTTTTGTCAAATTAATTTCTGGAACTTTAATATTCTAAAATAATACCTTTTTATTTTCATGATCATGCCTGCATTTGTCAAAAAATCTGAGTATGAATAGGAACATTAAAGAAAGTACAATCAATAGCCGCTGTTTAAATCAGTATCATTCAGAAATATCACTCGGGGACAAAAAGATAAAATTTGGAAAAGAATTCATCTTGGGTACCTAAAAGGGCAGTGCATTAGAATTAGCAAGGTAGCATAAGTTATCAAAACCTATTTTATTGAGGGATTTGCATTTCAATGGATATTCATTTCTCTATCTGGATCTGTCTTAACTAGGTCTTTGTAGGTACATGAAATAACTCATTGACGAGCATCTAATGATACCGCTCAGCTAGCAGTGCCATTATGCAGCAGCTGTGAGTCGCACTGTCTCTCTGCAGATTCCTGCTGAAGTCAGTAGAGCTCTGCAAAGGGGCACAGATGTGCCTGTGTGCAGCCCCTTGGAGAACTCAGAGTATAGACGTTAAGTCTGATTCTCCCTTTGGAATAGCACGGTTAGTCTGCTTCTTTGAATAAAATTGAAAGTACATGTAAATCTGGTGAATTTATCTGTAGTGAAGAATGTCTTCTCTGATCTTTGCCAGATTAGAGCTTCTTTTTGATCAGAGATAGAGATAAGAATTTGGGGCAAATAAATTTTTAAACACGTCTATATATTTAATCCTTGACCCATAGCTTTTTAAAAAAAAGGTGTCTGAAATATATTAAACATTTGATTTATTACAGGAATATGCTAGGAAAGAGGTGGAGACTGCTGTTTCCATCCTTATGAAATTACTACTAATCACTGGTAGAAGAGAACCTTTTTCATCAGTAAGTATTTAAGGATTTCATACAACATGAACTAGAAGAGAACAAGAGGAAATAATCCAGACTAGTTAAACAGTCTGGTGGTTTGATCACTCCTTGCAAAGATACAGAGGATGTATGCTAAATCAAGCTTGTACTCCAAATCATGCAGAATATCCATGCAATAAAAAAAAGTTCGATGTGGGAAATCTAAATTCAGAACTATCGTTTGTAAGAGGTCACAAATATGCACATATAGCTAATCCTAAGAGTCTTGTTCCCATATCCTATTTTGAGCTTGCTCTAGAGAGTAGGCAGCAAACTGGTCAGCAGCAACAAAACTCAGGCAGATGTAATGGCAAAAACTTAGAGGCTTTTCAAACATCATGTAGAAGTTTGGCAAATTGATCTGAGACTCTGAGCAGAGCTCAAATATTGGATGTATATTCCTACATCCATTTATGGATGTGAAATATTAATAATCATAGAATCAAAGAACCATTCAGGTTGGAAAAAACCCTTGGCATCATCAAGTCCAACCATCATCCCTACTCTACAAAGTTCTCCCCTAAACCATATTTACCAGTACCACATCCAAACAACCCTTAAACACATCCAGGGATGGTGATTGAACCACCTCCCTGGACAGCCTATTCCAGGGTCTAACCACTCTTTCTGTGAAAAAAAAATATGTCCTTGTGTCCAGTCTAAACCTCCCCTGTTGCAGCTTGAAGCCATTCCCTCTTGTTCTGTCGCTAATTACCTGTTAGAAGAGACCAGCACCAACCTCTGTATAATGACCTTTCAGGTAGTTGTAGAGACTGATGAGGTCTCCCCTCAGCCTCCTCTTCCTCAAACTAAACATTCCCAGCTCCTTCAAGCATTCTTCTTAAGATTTATTCTCTAGGCCCTTCACCAGCTTCATTGCCCTCCTCTGCACTTTCTCCAGCATCTCGATATCTCTCTTGAATTGAGGTGCCCAAAACTGGACACAATACTCCAGATGTGGCCTCACCAGTGCTGAGTACAGGGGGACAATCACCTCTCTACTTCTGGTGGTCACACTATTTCTAACACAAGCCAGGATGCCATTGGCTTTCTTGGCCACCTGGGCACACTGCTGGCTCAGATTCAGCCATTTGTCAATTAGAACCTCCAGGTCTCTTTCTGCCAGACACTTTCCAGCCACACTTCCCCAAGCTTGGAGTGTTGCCTGGGGTTGTTGTGTACCAAGTGCAGGACCCAGCACTTGGCCTTGTTGAAGCCCACACCAGTAACGTTAGCCCAATGATCTCATCTATCCAAGTCTCTCTGTAGAGCCTCCCTATCCTCATGCAGATCAACACCCCCACCTAACTTGGTGTCATCTGCAAACTTACTGATGATACAGTCTAAGTCCTTATCGAGATTATCAATAAAGATGTTAAACAGAAACAGCCCCAACACTGAGCCCTAAGGAACACTACTTGTGACTGGCCACCAGCTGGATTTGACTTCATTTTCTTTAGGAAACTGTAGCTTTTTTTTTTTTTTTTCTTTCTTTTCTTTAGATACATATACATGTACACATGCAAAAAAAAAATAATCATAAATTAGGTAGAACAAATATAGACTCCAGACCATCATGACTCAGTAAGCATCTGAGCATGATCTTGATTTAAACATATATGTAAGTCCATAATGAATAAGCACGAGAAACATATTTTCTCTTGGAACTCAGTACTTCTGCGTGTGAGATGGGCCTGAAGTGATGTCACTTTCAGTGACATCCAGTGATAGGACAAGGAGAAATGGATGCAAACTGGAGCATAGGAGGTTCCATGTAAATATCAGGAAAAACTTCTTTACTGTGAGAGTGACAGAGCACTGGAACAGGCTGCCCAGAGAGGTTGTGGAGTCTCCTTCACTGGAGACATTCAAAACCCACCTGGACATGTTCCTGTGTGATATGCTCTAGGTGATCCTAGGGGTTGGACTAGATGATCTTTTGAGGTCCCTTCCAACCCCTAAGATTCTGTGATTCTGTGACTCTTAGTGCATTTTCACCTCGATCTATCACAAAATTGCATCTTTCTAACACAAGCCTGTTTTATGTCTGAGAAGACTGCACTTTCTTCAGAGCCTTAGGATCCCTTTTCCATCCCTAAACTAGGGTAATACATTTCAGCCCTACAACATAAAGCTGGTATTAGCTACAATGAAGCCAGGGATCCAGCCTCAATTACTCCCTGGGTTTCACACTGTGCTACTTCTCAGAGAACAAGGTGCCTAACACTGTTTAAGAACATTTCCTATTATTATTTTACAAAGGAAGAAAGGATGGGAACTCTCTTCTGACCCCGTGAAAGAGACTTCTCAGATAGCCAGATGACTAGCTTCCTTCATCAGCATTCCCTCTTAACCCTGTGGACTAATCTAACTCAGATCTTACTGACTGCAGCAGAGTACTATCATAGTTCCAGTGGCCCACTGATTGCATTATTAGTTGATAAGGCTTTGTAATGAGCCCTCAAACTCTGCTCAGTAAATCTCCAATTTCACCCCTCAGAGACTCTGAGTAGATGCTAGTACGCTATAGGGCTTCACAAAGCTACTAATGAAGTGTGTAATGAGGCTTTTTAGAGTCAGAAGATTGAGGAGAAAAAAACTCTCAAAATAAATAAAATGCATATAACAGATGAAGCTTACTTTTCTACTGATTTTTCCCTTATCTTCTGTTGAAAGTATTTCTCAGGAATAACCTCAAATCCATTCCTTACTTAAAATACAGAAGAAGAGTTGGTGGTAAATTGAAGTTTACCCTTAAAAATTAAAAAAGGCTCGCATCACAGCTTTGTACAGCAAAGGATAACATTGAAATAGGACATTAATTTCTTTAGCAAAGGAGCTATGCTTCAACTCTCCATCTGTGACATTTTTGCAGCACACCCACTCTGCCACATGTGCACACTTACCTACAGCCTATCAAGACTTGGTACTTACCAAGTGGTATTTCTCTAGGAGAAATATCCACAAATTTGTCCATCACTAAACAACATGGCATTGGCACTGTCATGAGCAAGCATGGATAAAAAGACAGAGTTTTGCTTTCATGCAGTTCTTCCAACTTCTCATTTGGTTTTCACTTTCTTACATTTTAGGTGTGCTATGGTTAGCACAAATGGTAATAAATGGTAGGAATTTTTTTAATGGAGATTTCCCACATGTCTTAGAGGAGCATATGCTGTTCCATGACTCCTGCTGAGCCAGCAGCTCTGGCAGTTAAGTGCTCTCAGATCTTCTTGTTGCAGTTTAACCTCCTTGCCATGTGCTTCCGCAACATTTTTGTTGCCGTAACAGAGTCTGCAGAACAGAACATGCGAACGCATCTTGGGTCATACTCCAGACATTCTCTAAATCAGCATAAGTTAGTATGGCCACAGAGAGATGACATTTCTCTTTCTAAAAAGGGACAGGGTGGGGAAAAGTTATTTTTCATGCAGGTGGCTGGTTTGATCTGGTTTTCCATAAGCCCCGAAAACACTTGTGTCGCAACCATTTCTGGTCATACTTGTTAGCTTGAACTACTGAAAAAAGTGGTTTTGCCTTCAGATATTAGACTGTGAAGTAGAGTAGCTGAAATATAGACATGCTTTATGCTTTTCAAGTGTGCTGTGGGCTTTAAAAACATCCCATGCAATGGTTTTAAACATTTGAGGGGGATCATGGCTGCTCTCTCCATGAACATGACTCAGAGTTCAAGACACTCACTTCCATAGAGGGGCCAAAACCCAGCAGAAATTTAGATGAAGAATACAGCAAGACAAATCAAAGCACCACTGGTACTACACTGCTGCAGTCCACCAAATAATCTATGCTATGGCATATTTTCTTTCTCAGTGAAAGCCTTTGTGTCTGCTCACCCATCAGCTTAAGGCATGTGACTACCAGCTGCTGCAATAAGGTCTGCCATATAGAGTATCTTGAAACAAAAGTACATGTTGTTGTCACTGATCTTATTTTATTGTAGCTTAACATATTTCATCTGCACATTTGCAGCATCTGGTTTCCCATGAGTCACTTCAGAGCATGATGGAAAACTTCAGCACAGCATGCCTATTCATTTGTGTGACTGATACCAGCATGATCTTGAAACAGAGTGTGTTAACTTTGGGCTACATGTTTTTGTTTTGACTCTGAAACTTTCAGTCTTTCACAACACTCAAAAAGGAATGAAAAGGGAACTCGCTATTTCTACTTGCTATCCTGTTCATTTACATAATCTCTATATTAAGTACTCTTTTCCTGAAAATAAGAAGCATCAAATAACCAGAACATTATCTTCAGTCACAGAATCGTTTTTCCATCACATAGTCCCAAACTCTTGTTTTCTTTTTAGCTTTCCTTTCTGGAACCCAGTGTCTCTGATGCTTCCCTCTCTCATCTTTGCTTGTTTTTGTCACAAATATAGAGAAATGACATTTACCAGGTTAGAAGGGTACCCTTAAAAATCATGTGAGTCAGCCCCTTTTCCAGGATTGAACAAAATTTATCTAGGACAGACATTCCTACCAGTTCAACAAACTTTAGCTGTTTTGACCTTTACTGTAAATGAAAACACCTAGCAGCACACTACATAGCTTCTACAAACTGCCTTGTGCAAAATAGCTTCCAAGAGTTTAACTCCATCCTCTGCAGCATCACAGAACAGCAGAAAACAAAGGATTGCATTGAAAGGACATTTTGCCTCCAGAAGACCTGTATTTGTTCATAGGATACCAAAACTGACATCTGAAATATTTGGTGTGACTAATCATGATGCAAAGTAAATAAACAAGAATTTAACTTTTTTTTTTATTTTATTCTTCTCATGGGTCTACTGGGAGTCAAGATAATTTCCACAATAAATGGGATTGCTGGCACTACTCCAAGAAATCAAAAATTTGGAAAGGAAGCACATTCAAGCATGTGTCCTGTCTCCACTACAGCAAGCCTTATTGCATTATATTTCACTCAAATGCAATTTAATAATAATAAAAAAATACACTGGCCTCCAACTTGATGTTATAGGACTAATTAGTGTAATGTACTATTCAGTCTTTTGAGACAGCATTAACAGAGAAAGAATTGAAATGCATTTATCTTCAGTGAGTAATCTAGATATTTAGGTGCATTTCGTTTATGAAAAATCCAGCAAAATCTTAGTCACTTAGGCTAGAACTATGCTCAGAAATAAGCTAGGTCCATTACCTGACCCATTGGCCTGTATGGTTAAACTTTCTTATCCTATAGAGAGGATCCTGCTGGGTAAGTCCCTGAATGATGCCTGAGCACTACGTAGAAAGCCTAGGCTGAAAGCAGGCTAATGGGCATGCCGGCTGTGCCAGCAGTTTGACAGAGGTGGTGATCAGATGGCAGTGGTTGGGCATATGCCCTGCTTCTACCATCTGCATAAAACAGCAGTGGTCAGACCCTGCAATCCCTTTTTATTTCCACTTGGAGCAAAACACATTCCTTTCCAAGGGTAGCTTAAATTAAGTTATTTAAGAATTTTAATGCTTCTGTTAAATCAGTTACATTTACCTATCATATATTGTTAAATAAGATTATTATTCAGGTACAAATATGCATTTTTATTGTTCATGACTTTTTAATGTTCCATTTAATGAATCCTTGAGCAACATACCAACAAAATACGGGCTTACTTTTGTCAGTATAGAAACAGAAAAGAAATGGAAAAAACTCCCTGCAAAAATGCCTGGTAAAACTCAAGAAGAGAAACATGTACACATGTCAAAGGTCTGTTGAAGGTTAAATGCAGGCTTTTCTCATTTTCATTTCATCCTCTTCAGGATAGTCATAAAAAACTAGGCTTATTCTCATGAAAACCACTTACATATGTTTTGCAGCCAATGCATGTTTTCATACTGCTGAAATGATCAATAATCAGTTTTTATTAAAGGTTTACTGATGCTGTATCAGACCTCAGTTCTGAACTATCCTGTTCACCCAAGCAGGGGACTAAGAGAGTATAAGGCCCATTTTATTTCTGTGCATTAGCTCCCTCCATCTGGTTAACAAGCTGAAAAGCCAGCTAATGCAGCTGACATCTTGACTTATGTAATTTCTCATAATGCATGCCAGAAATGCTATTGAGCCCTGCTATACATGCAAGAATGCTATTCAAAACCTTGGCTTCTGGCTTGGCAGTCTGATCAGCAGTACAAAGGGAACTCGGCATGCAGAGGGGACAACTAAGCAATGTGAGAGGAGGGAGGAAGGCTCCATAACCAGTATCCCTTGCTATATCCTCTATAGAAATCCAACAGTCACAGAAGGTAACCACAGTGACAGGGAGACAGAGACATACTGGGAGGAGATGGCTTGTCATGAAACCCCAGGTTTAGGATCAGGACTTCTTATTCTTGTGAGATGAGAATTTTTTTGTCTGCTTAAGGGCTGCTGAAATTTGCAGATTTTTGGTAGAAAGACATACAAAATGTATTTCTGATTTGTGCCTGAAGATCACTAAGAAAAAATGTGTATGTTAGGCTGGCAGATTCAAAGTTTTGCCCCTCAGTTTAAGGGAAAAACAAGGATTCAAAAGCTATCTATCAGCAGCAGCTTGGCTGCTCAGTTATTCCTAATGCAGCACTTGCGGCGAATTCTCAACAGAGTCCCTAATAATATTTCACAGTATAAGAAAAAGCTTCCTCCTCTTCCTCCTTTTCTGACTGCAGTTAGTGGTAACCATGCCATTAAATCCTTTGGGATCATGTATCCCAGTATACTGGCATTTAATCCCTGTTTTAATCCATATTTTGACTGCTCTATTTGCAATACATGGAGAACTGACAGAAGACACACCATTTGGTATTGACCTACTAGTAACCACATGTCTTCAGGACTTAACAGCTCAGGAAGACTTTTTTTTTCTTGAAACATACTCTTTGTTTGAATATGTATGTCTAGATGCTGTCTGGTTCTGGTAATAGGCTGGGGGGGTCTAGGGCAGGTACTGAGACCTGCCCCTCACTGGAAAATGTATGTTACCTACATCCACTTGGGGAAGGTGCAACCACAGCCAAAACCAAAGAACAGAACAGAATATATTTAGTTTGGTCTAAGTATTTGGAAAGTTTGAAAACTGTCTCTGAGAAAAGATTTTAGTTTGTGGTACTAGTAGGGATATGACATCCTCTCCAAAACAGGATGGCTGTATCCAGATTGTTTTCTGGGAATAATACCTGTCCCAAACCAATGCCCTGAACATGGCTAGGCAGTGGCTGGGACAGTGCTAACAGACACAGGTGACAAGTCTGCTGGGGCCACTCCAAAGCCTTCTTACTGTATATGATCAGGTTTCTGTATTCAGGCCTGTCTTCTGAAAATGTTTAATTTACCAGCAAGAAGGAACTGAGTTGATGTGTACAAGTCTGAGAAAGTCGACTATCTCTTCCTTCATTGCTGCCATCAGAAGGGTCACTCTTAACAAGCCACAGACATAGATCATTCTCCCTCAGCACATCTTACCCCACAACGATAATTGCCCTTTTGCAAGACCCACAGCTTTCAGAGCCCTTTATGGGAAAATCCAGGATTGCAGAATTCACAACATATGCCTCCACCATGGTTGAGCAATTACAGATTCCTCGTCCTGAACAATCTACTCCCACTGACATGTACTCACAAGCTGAAAACGTTTGTTTCCCTGGGACTTCCACAAATTTAGACTAAACCAGTCAATGCATACCTCAAACCTAACACTGAGCCCAGATACAATGACTGAGAATATAAAGAAATTCAAATGTTGCTTCCAACAACTGTCATTAGGAGCTCATCTTTTCATCTTTCAAAGTCAGCCAGGTGCAGGTCTGCCAGCAATACTTACGTTATAGGCCATGTTTTCATCATTGGAACTAATATTGTAGCAAATCCTTCAGATTCACACTCAGAATTTGTGTCAGTTGTCTAAACCCTTTGGGATGCCATAATGTATCCTGCCTGGATTTTGGTTGCCAATTGAGGGCACAGACCTGCCAGGCTTATTTCATGGTATCTCAGAAATCTCAGAGCAGCTCCTGGTACAGACACCACTGTTTGTGCATCTGAATTGAACTTACAGAGCTGCGTGAGCAAGCTATATGAAGCAACAGAGTTGCAAACCCTTCTCTTCAGTTGTAATGAAAGTGGATGGTTTTCTTCAAGATTGCAAGCCAAATAATTCAATTTAATTAAGCCAAAAGGTTTTTTGCCTAAGATTTTTGCTTTGCTTTATGTTATGAAAAGATGAGTCACTATGGTATGCTACACCTGGTATTACCTACAGAACAATAAGCAATCTTTGACCAAAGGCTGCATTCTGAATTTCTTCATTTTATGTACTCCTTCCAGGCAAAAAAGATCAATTTGCTAAGCCGTGAGAAACATTCAGTCACATTAATAGCAGCTGCAGATTTGGAACTGTCTTCAGACGTATACTTAGTTTAGTTAGAAAGTTGTATATTGAAAGGATAAAAATGAGGAAAAAAAAAAGGAAAACATATAACTGCATATTTTCCCATAGCTTAAAAAATTTGATTAAGCTATTTAGTAGGCCATATTGCAGGTAGTATGAATGAAAAAAATCCAGTCAAGCAAAGCCCACCACAATGTTTTTAAGTGAGTATGATACAGTACAGCTGATACATAAAGCATTGTACTGATAAAAACGGTGTAAGATGCCAAACATATATATAATTATGCATTTGTTATTATACCTAATATAGAACAGAGTGTATTCTCTCCTTCAGAGAAAGCAATGAAATAAAAAAGAGGTACAAAATAAAATAAAAAAGAAGAAATATTCATAATTTTAAAGTTTTTTATAAAAATAGGGATATATTCCCTTTAGTAAATATAACAAACTCTTTCTGAAGTAGCATGTTTGTTATGTGGATGGAGGAAGATGGCAATTCTTCATCCAGTAATAACAAGAAACTGTAGCTAATTTAAAACAAAGACAAAAAAGTTAGCTTTTTAACTACAATATCATATTTTTTTCATGGATACTGACCATTACCAGTAAGACAAAGAAAAATTACCTGAGTCATGGCAACTGACAGAAAGGTATATAACATGGTATAATGAAACTCACTTTTGATGATCTCCCAGTGGTCTTTGTCCAATGGATTTTAATAATGACTCTGGTCGAACTGTTAATTTTGGTGATGTCTTGGGGCTAGTATCAGAGTCTCCACTTTCTTCATCTCCCATGGCCTTAATATAGCTTCCACTTCTCATTCTTCTGCAGGGGATCTCCTCATCTTTCCCACCAGCTGGGTATCCTCCCCATTCATCCTGAGGTACCTAATGGACATCATAAACACACATGTGAAAAGTGCATTATTATTTTCATATATCTAAATACTTCCTGTAAATGTGATACATCATCCTAACTTCTTTTCTAAAACTTAGTATTTATGAGATCAATGTTGGAAGGAGGTCTTCTGAGATTCTGGGATACAAAAAAGGTATTTATCTGCAGTGATATTTGTAATAGACTCATGAAATACACAAAAATAAATATATTTTTGTAAATTTGGTGTTGTTTTTTTTTAAAATTTTAAATCTACAGCCTGTAACACTATTAACTGCAAAAAAAAACAGAAATAGAAATTATTAAGAAAAATTAATTTATATAATTAAAATATACTCTCACTTTTAACTCCATGACTTGTATGTTAGCATTGTTAAAAACAAAATTCAAATGCTTAAAATGTATTTATTGGCACTGCAAACTATACTTACTGTTCAATCTTCTATAACTGTACTAAAGCTGAATTATTATGTTCAGTCTTAATATTCTTTTTTCAAAAAGCTCATAACTTTTTCATAGAATAATTATTCTAGCTTGGAATTCCTTTCCTTCATTTGAGCTTGAAGATAATGAAATAGAAAGCTTAAATAGACATTGATCAATAATCTTTTACTTACTTAAATGCAAAAATTTACTAGTTTCTCAACTTTCTTTTGCCTGATATTCCATGTTCAAATAACTAGATAAGGACTAGATTTAAATGAGTACACACAGGCTTATTTGTTGATTGAAGTTTAACTCTTTAAAAGATAGGAAAGACTGATTTTTTTTTTTGCATTAAAGTATCTAAAAAAAATGTTTCTTCACTGTGATAAGGAGCTTCATGAGGAGAAATTTTAGAATTATATGCCTTACTATTTTCAGTGTTTAAATTTCTTCTGCTTTCCGAATTTTTATGTTAAATGAAAGTGTGTAAAAGCTAAAAAGGGAAGAAATCCTGCTCTATTTGTGTTTGTCATGTACTCCCTGTACTCACAAACACACCAAGTATCCCTTTCTAAGCACAATGACTCATTAGTAACCACAGAAGCCTTTATAATTGAAAAAACATTATTCACAATTAAAATATGTGTATCATTTTTAACCCTTGAGCCATTCAAAAGAGTAGAATACAATAGAACACATGGAAAATGCTGGCAAGCAAGTTTGACAATGTGTTCTCTCAGATGGTTTCACGCAGAGCCTAGGAAACTATTTGGAGTTCTTTTGCTGTCTTCAAAAGCCAATGACAGTGCCCCTGACATTGTTTAGCCTCATGGACTGAGAAGCAAAATTTGAATCCCAGTTTGTCCTGGTTCATTATTTACTTTGGCCAATAGGTTAAATACTTTGAAAAATCCTTTAAAATCCAGGCCATTTCAGCCCCCAACATTGCTTCACAGAAAAGCTGAAGTATTATACTAGTGCAGGAAAGATTATTTAAAAAAAAAATATTATAAAAAATATTTAACAGCATGCATGAGGGTCATTAAATATTTTTTTCTAAAACCTGCAGCTTGCAGAAATGCTTTCTTACAATAGTTACTAGCCCCTGAAATTCCCATCTGCAGGGCTTGCAGCTGCTAATTGGGAATAATTACCCTAATTATCCACTTGCATATAGTGATGAATGCTGATATTTATAATGTCTAAAAAGGCCTTCCTCCTGTTCTAGATGTTAACATGAATCCTTGTAGATGCAGTTTCTATCCGCAAAGGAGTTATACTGCATATTACCATATGAATTTCCTTTGTAAAAATAATGATCTCATTCAATTTTGTCACCAGCTGCTGCTTTGGTTATAGCTACTATGGAAAATTATGAGTCTCATAATTTTCATGCAATGTTGCTGTGATTGGCACAAGCGGGCTCAGGAAATTTGGGATCTTTTAATTGTTCTGATGCTGACTGGGAGTGATATATTACATTAGTCACCCAGGATCAATTTTATTGAGGCACCTGATATCTAAAACTTCCTACATTTTATGGAACTGACCCTGAGAGTGAACTCTGCAACCTTAGGTAGGGCCCTAAATTCCCCATAAAAGCCATGAGGAGAGTTAGCTCCTTCAGAGTAGCATCCAAAAGGAACCAAGAGGTCCCTTTAATTAGCAACCAAAAGGCAAAGCATTAAGAAGAATCTCAAACCCCTCTCCCTTAATTGTTTTATTGTCTTTCATTACAGGCAGAAGAAAGGCCCTTCTGTCATTTCCCATTCACAGCCTACAACTACCTCCTGAAGAAGGAATTCAGGTTGTTGGGTTTTTTTTCCAAAGAACTGAGCAGCTTTATTCTTTCCTTTCATGACAAAACAGCTGTGGAAGTGGTAGACATTACTGTTCAACTTCTAATCAATAATGGCTGCAGTGCTTGAGAAGGATAAGACTTAGGGCTGACAAATAAACTACCACACTCTCCTCTTTTTATAACTCGTGACCTTATCATGAGACACTCACAGATTGCCTGGGTAGGCTGGCAAGAAAAGAAGGACTTAATGTACAAGAAAGGGTGTGTTGCAGCCTAGTGGCCCAGGCAATCACCTGAAAAGAGGGAGCTCAGTTAAAGTCATGGGCCAAGCATTCAGTGAATTTCCATGAAGGGGTGTTTGGATAAAAGTTGTGGAGCACCTTAACAAAGCAAGAAGTGCCTTTGCTCCAAACTGCCTTACAGCCTGCTGCTCAGAATGCAGTCTGGGGAATTAAGAAGATGGGGATTTAACCTTGTGCAGGCTAAGGAAGAAACTGAACTCACATCTTCACAGTGGGTATTCTAGAAATTTTGTACTACAAAAATGAAGTATCTTGTTTTAGAAGAAAAGTCATTATTCTTCTGTGTTGTTAAAAGTCCTTCGGATTGGGTGTCTTGATTAGACTCAGATTAGACATGTTAGATGAAAAGGATTTTGGACACCTGATTGGACTTCTGCAGTCTGTCCTGTCCCCTGGATCTCAGATTGCACAGATCCTGCATGTAAGCCACAGCATGCTGTCATGGAAAACAGGTGAATTGGTCAAACCTCTGGAACAAACTAGGCATCATGTCTTGAGGTCTCTAGGCCAGCCTTCTGATCAAAACAGGGTAGGGTACAGCAGATTGCCTAGGACTGTACCTAGCTGGGTTTTGAATGTTTCTAAGAATGGATACTTCACAGCTTCTGTAGGCAATCTGTTTCAATATTTGACCACACTCACAGGGAAGAAGTTTTTCTTTCTATCTAACCAGATAAGTAATCTAGGCTCCCCTTCACAGAGTCACAGAATCATAGAACGGTTTGAGTTGGAAGGGTTCTTAAAGATCCTATAGTTCCACCTGTCCTGCATGGGCAGGGACACCTCCTACTAGACCAGGTTGATCAAAGCCCCATCCAATCTGGTCTAGAACGCTTCCAGGGATGGGGCTTCTACAACATTCCTGGGCAACCTGTGCCAGTGTCTCACCACCCTCACACTAAAGAATTTATTCCTAATATCTAATCTAAATCTCCCCTCTTCCAGTTTTGATCCATTACCGTTGTCTTCTCACCACAAACCCTTGCAAAAAGTACCTCTCCAGCTTTCTTGTAGTCCCCCTTCAGATACCAGAAGGCTGCCATTCAGGCACTAGTGTTAGCAGTGTCAATACCAAACCACGTACCAAATAAATACTGATGTCAATACTGGAAGAATCAATGAAATACCAGTTTTTCTGGACTTTGACCACTGTTAACTCAAGGTTTTTAAATTTCAGTTTAGAATTTAGCAAAAGAAGACAAACTAACTACTGGCACTTCAAAAAAGATCTGCTCCTGTTGTTCCACCCACTTCCATGGCATTTGCTCACAGATCCCAGAGTTTTAAAGGTGTTCCATCAGTAAACTGCTGTTCTGCTTAAAATCCAGCATGTCACTTTACTATCTGAAATGAAACAATTCTAAACATAATGTTTCAGCTGAGGGAATTCTTCATATTTCTCATTCTCAAAGGTTAAAATGAGGATTACCTACCTCACAGGAGTCCTGTTGCAATTTAATTAGCATGCAGATGTAAAATGCACTGAAATGTTCATTATTACTTAAATCTTATTTTAGTAACATAAATTTCATATTTTACTAGAAGAACAAGCTGTCTGTGCATGAAAATAAAACTACAGATTATATGAAGAAGTATAAGATATGAAACACTACATTTTAAATTTTTGGAATTTTGTACTTTCTTAGTCTGGTCAAGAAGATGACGCCCCCCCCCCAAAAAAAAAAAAGGACAAAAGGACACAATCTGAAATGCAGGTAGCAGGTTTTCTTTTAAACCATGCTTTCTTCAAGGAGTCTCAGAAAAACAACCTTTGTGCACAGTAAATGAAAACATATTACAATCTTGCAAGGCACACAGCAATACTTTTTAGCACGGTAGAAAGTTTCCTTGACATTGTAACGAACGTAGGAGCTAGACCTCCCATGTTTTAAAAAAATTTGCTGAAGGAATACAGACCAATTACTAGAACTTTCTCCTGAAGTTAATGGTGCTAATGACATTCCTCCATTTACTACACTACCTGTGGACTCTAGACCCTATTGGTCTATCTCTTTGGTGCAGGGAAGAGTGCAGTATCTGAAAATAGAACTTTATTCCATCAGCAGCGAACCTTGTGCCTGCACCTCAACACCATTCTCACTGCACATTTTAAACTAGTTTTTCTGTGGGTTTTTTAATATGCTGATTCACTGTTCAAAGAATATGAATTACAGAATGAAATCACTCAAAAGTCTCAACAAAATATGTCAGTGACTCCACTCACCACTAACAACAGCAATCCTCTTAATTAGCTGTATTTTTCTCATGCCATTCTCTACTTTCTGATCTTCCTTGACAGCTCAGAAGGACACAAAGTTCTTGCAGCATTCCCTGAAAGTTAGTCAACATTGTCTATCAAGGCAAGAGCTAATCTGGGAAAGCACAAGGCATCTGTGCCTTGCTAGCAATTCTCTCTAGGCTTTGCTATGGACAAACACAAATCAGAGAGAGGAACAAAAAGCACATAGATCCTGAACCATATATGCTTCACACTGGGTTGAAAACAACTTGATTTCAGGAATTTGTAATTTGGGAATGGACTGGACAACCATGCAGACAACAGAACACAAACATA
Organism: Chaetura pelagica; assembly: GCF_000747805.2. Taxonomy (NCBI): domain Eukaryota; kingdom Metazoa; phylum Chordata; class Aves; order Apodiformes; family Apodidae; genus Chaetura; species Chaetura pelagica. The sequence goes on along the minus strand of NW_009953496.1, from coordinate 14,230,819 downwards.
ATATTCTATCCAGCTGTGACATATCCAGCAGTACCAGCATTATTTACTGCTCAATTTTAGATGTGTAGTCACAAGCAAAGCTGCACTAGCTGATTCTTTAATGGAAAGAAGACTTCCATTCAGTGTACTCAGGACTGCTTTGTCACCACCACTAGTGATGAACTAAAAAACCAAAAAGGAACCAGCACTATTTTTCCTAACTGGTTCTCCAGGAATTATGTGATAACCAAGATGGTTAAATACTAGTAGTGTTGTGAAGACTCTGTGACTTTTTTAATATTGTTTGCATGAGTGTGGGACAAATGTCCACCTCATGAACTGCTCTGACCAGACTACTGACAATGACCCTTGCAGTTCAGCCACCTGCAAATCTACTACATTGCTGAGACTCTCTGGACTCTGTGCTGTATTGACATGGTGAAATGAGATGCAGTCAGAAGGCAGTGGTGGGCCTGTCCACACTAGAAGTGATTTTAGCCTGGAACTCATGGAGGTCTTGTGTCAAAACTTTGCTATGATAAGCTGGAATGAAGGGAGAGCTTGTCCTGTACTTAAATGAGAACCTAGAGATATATAGCCTCTCAGTCTAAGACACAAAACCGGTAGGGATTCAACTCACAAACCTGGATTCCTGTTGGCTGTGTATTTCCTTTTGTAACTGACCCAGGATGCTGTTTAATGGTCAGCTCAAGCCACTTAAAAATTATACTACTATCAAATAAAGTGGGGCAGGTTTTCCTTAAGATTTTCCTTAATTCACCTTTGCAAGCAATTCTAGTAATGGTAAAGTGACTTTGGAGTTCTGCCAGCAAAATTATTCTAACAATAATAACGAAGATAAATAAAGATAAGTTTTCAACTGAATGGGTGAGTTGCTCCAGCTTGCTTTGCTGCTGCACAAACATCAGTACTAGTGAGAGAGAAGGATGAAAATGGTTCAGTGATTATCCTAGGGCTGTGCTTACATTAATAAATGAAGACCCACTGTCTTGCCTGGAGGTCAGCTGGCCCTCAGCATTCCACACTGATGCTACTGAGCAACCTTTGCCTCCAAACCAGTGTGACTACTGAAACAGTTCATGGCCTATCCTAAGTCCTGAACTGTACCCAGGTGCTGTTTAGGGAAATAGTGTCTGGGTTGGATGGAAAAAATTCCCAAGACAGGCTGAGCCATGTAATAGTATAAAAGATCAGGATGCAGTGCCAAGGAACCTTTCCTGAAACTATGCAGCTTGACAGCATAGCTGTAGTATAAGGTAACAATTATTTTAATAATGGAGGTTCATAGAAGCATAAAAGACCAAAACTTGGACATTCTCATGCTTGCCATAATATGTAGCATTTCTGCCAATTAATTTGCTGTACACGCACTCAAGAGTTTTTCTCTCTGTTTACCCTTTTTTGGCCAGTTTGCCTGAAGGGGGCCTACAGGAAAGCTAGAGAGGGACTTCTAACAAGGGTTGTCACCTTATCATTATCTGCGTGAGCAGGGCAAGACTCCACAGACTTTTCACGGTCACAGAAGTATAGACTAAGACACAAAAATGCCCTTAAAGGAAGAAAAGGAGAAGTGCTTCCAACATACTTAAAATGCACAGCACCTCCAAGGGCACACAGACTGCAGGTATACGAAGGGCTCCAAAACTGCAGAGCTGTTATAAGGCTAAGTAGGGAAGAAGAACATAAAAGGTAGCACACCTAGCGCTGAACCAAAAGAAGTCATGTAGTAAACAGTGTTTTACTTAATGTAAGCAGAAAATTATACCACTCTTTTTTTTTTTTTTTTTTTTTTTCTATTTGTTCTAGGGCTACTATTTAAAAAAAACAGTGCATGTCTTTCAAACATAAATAATTTTAAAGGCTATATAAAATAGATATATTTGCTCCTCATCCATTTATATAACTAAAGGTTGGCAGTTTTAAACAGTTAACTCCAGTTTACTCCAATTACTTAGCTTACAGAGGTAAATGAGTAATTTTTTCCTGTCTAGCCATGAGGTAGGGTTTAACTATCTGCACATTTATTTAAAAGATCAGTTCCCCTATGACCCAGGTTGTCCATGAGTGTAATATTTGTGCTGCCATTAAGCAGGCCAGCTGCTTAAAACCTTTGTGGTGTGAGGGAAGCTGGCTTAAATATAAATACGGAGAGGCCTGGCAGATGGATTCTATCACACTCCCTCGGACTCACCAGGGTAAGAACTACATGTTTATAACGGTAGAAGTAAGCATTGGATGGCTGGAAAAACATCCAGTGCCTCATGCCACTGCCTACAATACTATTCAGGGCCTTGAAAGGCAAATTTTATGGTGGCATGGACCCCAGGAAGGACTGAATCAGACTATGGGACTCATTTTAAAAGCAACTTAATAGCCAATTGGGCCAAAGAGCATGATATAGAGTGGATCTATCATATCCCCATGTACCAACCTCTGCAAAGACACAATGTCATAACAGCTTGCTAAAAACCACCCGTAAAGCAATGGGTGGTGGAGCCTTCAAAAACTGGCACAAACATTTAGCACAAGCCACCTGGCTAGTTAATACCAGGAGATCAGACAATCAAGGCAGCCCTGCCCAGTCAGATCTTTTACATACAGTGGAAGGGGATATTTTATGTGAAAAACAACAACAACATTTATGTGAAAAAAAAAGTCTCTATTTTATGTGAAATGAACCTTTTGGGAAAAGCTGTGTGGATTTCTTCTTCCCTGGACAAAGGCAAGCCCATCTGTGAGATTGTCTCTGCTCAAGATCATGGACACACCCAGTGGGTGATGCAGAAGGATGGTGAGGCCCAGCATGTACTACAAGGCAATTAGACTCTGGCTGAGAAAACTTAAGTTCAAATTGTATAATGTAAATTTCTGTACATAACTATATTGTATACAGTTATGGAAGCATATGGTAAGGAAGAAGGGGTGCAGGTTGGGAGGGTCATGGGGGGATAATGGAGAGTCTGTCACCTGATTATTGGCTAAAACCATGATACCCTGCTGTAAGTACCAAAGACCTTAGCCATACAGACATGAAGCCATTTAGACACATGTGAAACCCTGCTTTAAAAAACAAACTAAACTGAGTGCTGTAAGATTGCCAAAACCCAGTTGGGGAAAAAACCAACAACAACAACAAAAAAACCCCAACATTTATGAATGCTTCACTGTTTTTTGTGGTCACCTCCTTGCAGGAAAAACAACAGTATAGACTGCTCAGGAGAGGATCCAGGTCTCCCTAGGCAGCAAGCCTGCAGCATAGCAGAGTGTGCAGTCATTATAGCCCTCCATGTGTGTTCCTGGCACTCTTGTTTGACAGATGCTGCTGGTCTGAGTGTTTAAAATAATAAGTTACTCCTGGCTGAAAACTTCTTCAGACCCAGTGACATCTTTGGGTAACAACTGCAAAGGTCAGCCTTCAGCTTCAGTGAGGTAAATGTTGAAAAACAATTTGGCAACACACCGCACTAATGTTATAAAGGACAACAGTTCCCCCTGATTAAAGGGCAGTGGGATCATGGCCTCTCTTTTCTACTTCTAGCTTTGACATTTCTACAGTAATAGGGATTTGTTTTGGCAGCTTAAAGAAAATACTAACTGAAATCTTTCCACTCTTCTTTGGAAAAATCTTCAGCATTTTGTTTCAGCCAATATGAGCATCCTAGCACATAGGCATGGAGGCAGTGCCCTGTTGCATCATGTTTAACATACTAATTTAAGACACTAGTAATCTGAGATAACTCTTTGGTCAGAGCTTCACAAGATTATTGATTGAATGTATTTATTTTCTATTTGTTTGGTTGCGTTTTTTTTTCCCCTTGGAAGGGATATTTAAGAAGTATTCTGTTTTTTGACACAAGAAACCACCAGCATTCTGGAAACACAGGGGAATGTCAGATTTATTAAATCCTTCTTATTTAATGTTAGAATATAGTAAGTGCAATGCTTCAGAGAGACAATGGGTAGAGAGAACATCATAAGGAACAAGTAGGAGTGGTTGAGTTTGCTCCTCTGTATGGGAGGACTGCACCCTTACCAACCTGGGGAACAGTTTCACTGAGTGGCCCCATATGCTGCACCAGATGTTGCAGGCTGACATTAACACTGCAAAGGGACTGTGAGGCATTAACTGTCCTATCATCTCCCTTACTGTCTGGTCATTATATGTCTCTCTTGCACATCTCCACTCTTGACTGGGGGGGTGTAGGGGTATCTGAGACATGCCTATGGGACTTAGCAGGCTGTAGAAATCAAAATGGTATAGCACATGTCCATGCTGATTTAGGATGCAGACTACTCTGCTACCCTAGTAGCTGAATTAGCTTTTCACCTCTCCCTTGAAGACAGGCTGAGAGAGTTGGGGTTGCTCAGCCTGAAGAAGAGAAGACTGCTGGGAGACATTATAGGAGCCTTGCAGTACCTGAAGGGGGACTACAGGAAAGCTGGGGAGGGACTTTTTACAAGGGCTTGTAGTGATAGGATGAAGGGGAACAGTTTTAAGCTGGAAGAGGGTAGATGTACATTAGATGTTAGAAAGATATTATTTAGTGTGAGGGTGGTAAGACACTGGCACAGGCTGAACAGGGAAGTTGTGTAAGTCCCCTCCCTGGTAGTGTTCATGGTCAGGCTACATGGGGCTCTGAGTAATCTGGTCTGGAGGGAAGTGTCTCTGGCCATGCAGGGGGGGTTGAAACTAGATGATCTTTCAGGTCACTGTGAACTCAAACTGTTCTATGATTCCTGCTCTGGAAAAAACCCTGTTAGTTCTGGAGAGGTGCTTGGTCATAACTCATTGTGAAGGCAGCATGGGTGATAGTGATTTGGAAGCTAGCATCACACTTTGCTAGCTCTGGCTGACTCCACAGTTTGCAATCCATTGGTAGAGTATTGGATGTAGCTTCTGCAGTTCATTTATGGGTTTATGTCAAGCAAACAGATACAATCTAGTTTTACCAAGATGAAGTACAAAGAAAGGTGCACTGAGCTCAAATCTATGTATCCTTGCAAACAAGAAGGGCAGTGCAAAGCAGTAGCATGCCTCTCAAAGGCATTGATCTCATTTGAGGGAATCTGTCCTGTTCCCAGAAGAGCTCCTGGAAAAATGTAACTGAGGGCTTAATGCCCATTTATCCACTAGCTTGTCCTCAAACCTCTCTCCTCCATGTAGGCATAACTTAAACCAGCCAAGACTCTTGTTGCTTTTTATTTTTTCTTTTTTTAAGATACCAACTCTTGTGCTTTCCTTTAATTCTGTAAAGAACACAGCTGACATTATTACCCACCTGCTTAGCAATGCCAGGGCTGTAATGGATGACGCTAATACTTAAATGCACCAGGAAGACAGGAGTGGGCTGAAGCCATATTTAGAACAAGATGTTATTTTTTCTTTTAGAGAGAGTGCTGACTCATTCACTGTACCTTGTGATATGTTTACCTTGATTGCTTGCTGCTTTGCAGGCTGTTGAATGGCTGAGGGAGGAATATTAATCAGTGACACATAGCACTGTGCTCTAGAACTTCAGTGATGGTGAGTGCTATGCTCTTGACTGCCTTTTGGTTTTATTATAGGAATTACTTTTCTTTAGCTAGCATTCACATGTATTTCGGTCCTGGAAACTGGAAGCAACACTTTTGCATTAATCGTTTTGGCACAACTATCTAGTTCATATATAGTTTTTCTATTGAAAATCTTTGCTCCTCACTAGTTCTCACACCACAGTAAAATTAATCAGTCATTGTATTGTATTGTATTGTATTGTTGAGCTTAAAAAGCCAAAAAAGCTGATGAAGACAGATCTCACAACTCATTTATCTTTTTCTTATGATATTTTATATGAAAATTAAAACAGCATGGAGAGCAGCAGCAGCAACAGCTATAACTAAAGCTATACAAAAGTGTGCTTTACTGTGTGTGTGATCTACTTGGGCTATTCTGCCTGTGGAGTGAGATGACAGAAGTGTTTTGGGCCCAGAAATGTATTTGCAGCTCAATTTGTCTGCATTCAAAACAGAAATTAAAGGCCCATACATAAAAACTGTTGATAATCATTCACAAGAATCTCATAAATGCTATTAGTGTACTGTTACAAACGGCTGCCCTCTGTTCCTGTGGTGCTGGTTGACCTTCTAGTTCACATTGCAGCTAAGCTGATTTAACAAGAAGCTGGAGCCCAAGGAGGCTTCCCACTCTTCCCCTCTCCCTTCTCTCTGTGTGTTTCCACCACCTCCATTGTAGCAGGAGTGTTATAAATCCAATCCGAGCTGTAGATAAGAAAAATAATCACTGTTTTATACAGCTTTAATCCTAATAATTTAGTTCCCTGAAATTGTCCATTTTAGGACTAGATGACCACCCATGCTGGAATAAGGTACATTAACTGAATCACCTCTATCTTGCAGCAGCACAATATCTGTGCAAGCAGATCTCCAGCTGCCAGGACTGTGATTGGGGAGGGGGGGAGGAGGACACAGAATGTGAAATTTGATGATATTTTGGAAAGAAATTTCCTTTGTTCACTCTGCAGTTTTAATTTTAAGGCAAAAGCAGCTCAGAAATTACTGTGGAAGACAAAATGGAAGCCCAGAAACACAATACAGAAAACGGTTTCAAGCACAGGCCTAAGCCACTGACATGGTCTTCTAGTCTGGGACTCTGCATACTGAAACTCTCCAGCAGAAAACAGAAATAGCAATATTTTATATAGGTGTTGAATGATAAAAATGACAAGAAGGAGACTATTAGATAGAAAAGTGAGTTGGGTGCAGCGAACCTTCATATAACTATGTAGCAGAGTAAAAGTGATCTATAGGTTATAAATTTATAATATTAAGATATAAATACAGAAAAATAATTTTTATTATTATGGAGTATGTTTATGTATTCATATATACGATTGTTGAAGGACTGTAATTTCATGGCTTTGCTTTAAAAATAATTTAAAAGTATATAGCTGACATCACTCAGGAGAAATGTCTTTTAATATCATGTGTTGTAATGCTTTGAACACAAAGATTCTGTGAAGGGCCTGGGGTTTTTTGCTAGTCTGTTCACTTGTGCACCTCAGGGAAATCTGCTGCTGCATAATCAGCTTCATAATCCCTTGAATTCTCATTTTCTTGCTCCATATTCTGGAGCAAGGCTAGAGATCCTGACTTGTTTCTCTACCTTTCTCAGTTTCTGAACCTCATGGTTATTTTTATACAATCATTATTTTGTGATGCTTCTTACATTGTCATAAGAAAAGTTAAATATTCTTCCTCAGTTTTGCAGACAGAGTCATTGAAGTGTGCAGTGATAAACGAATTACATTTCCTGGGTCAGGGACAAAGTTCATGGCAGAGCTAATAATGGGACTTACATCTCTAGTCTTAGCTATTACAGTGTGATAGTACAGCATTCCTCAAAGTAGAAGTTTCAAAACTAAGCATTTAGTTATGACATTGATGGAATGGGATCCCTTCTGTTTGTTTACTGACCTTGGGCTACTCAATAAGCCAGCCACTCAACCTGAGGCATGTCTATGATTTGAATGGCATATTCAGATTTTACAGAACATATATATTATATAACATATAATATATATAACATATATATTATTTTACTATAAAGAGAAGACTGAGGGGAGAACATATTAATGCCTATCAGTATCTAAAGGTGGGTGTGAGGAGGATGGACCTAGACTCTTTTCAGTAGTTCCAGTGACAGAACAAGATGTAATGAGCACAAGATGAAACATACAAACTTCCATTTAAACATGAGGAAGAACATCTTTACTGTGAGGGTGACAAAGCATTGGAACAGGCTGCCCAGGTAGGTTGTGGAGTCCCTTTCTCTGGAGATATTCAAGACCCATCTGGATGCAGTCCTGAATAATGAGCTCTAGGGGATCCTGCTTTAGCAGGGGATTTAGACTAGATGATCTCTAGAGGTCCCTTCCAACTCTGACAATTCTGTAATTCTATTTTGTAATGAGAATCTTCCTCTTGTAGAATTATTTGCTTTGGGCACAACTATACAGTCCTTACTGTAGTAAATAATCACTCAAGTCTTAACAAATTTCCATTATATAGGATCTCTGTGAATAGGGAATGGCTACTATCCCGTTTTTTAAAGGGCTTAAAACCAAAGTTCACAGAGAAAATCTCTAGTGCAGCAAAAATTTAAATTCACATCCTCTAGATTTTAACATTTATGATCCTACAAGTGAATTATTTAATTACTGGAATAAGATTCTATTCTGTAGCCATCCCAAATTCACAAAAAGTGTAAAACAATGACTGCAGAAAATGTGCTTTCCTGCTTCCTAGGCTTGCCACTGGCCTTGATCTACAGTTTAGCAAGAACTAAGTTAGTTTGTGAACTCAGTGTTTCACATTTACTTGAGGATGCTGACGTAAGTCGGAACCATGACGAAGGCCCGTGAAAAGTGAAAACTGGTAGCTTTTGCAAAGAAAAATGAGGTGTAAAGATTTGGGAAGAAGAAATAATGAAATACGATGAAAAGGAAAGCACAAAACCTAGCAGAGATGTAGAGGGACCAGAGCTGTCTGTGTAGAAATCAGAGTATGTCAAGGTAAGACCCAAGCTAGCCCTACCTAAACTTCTCTGTATTGTTGGAGCTGTACATGTGGTTTTAGAACATGGACACAAGTGGAAGTCTCTGCACACAGTTCTGCTTTTAGTTCTGTCTCATTGAGTTAGACTAAACACTTTCAGGGAAGTTCAGGCTGTTTTACACACATGAGAACTGTGCTTGGATATGATAAAATATCACAGCTGTCAGTCTAAAATGGAATACATTTGCATGGTAATGCTATAAAGGCTGCAATTTCTTTATTTTCCTTTCTCTGCAATGAGGAAGTTTCCCTGTTTCAGTGGGGAAAATTGATCCTGGATGTCTGCTTTTCAAAACTCTGGCTCTTCAGATGTGACTCATTACTATTGCTCCCCTGTTGCTCAGAAGGGAGAGAGCTCTTCACAGAAGTTCAATTGTTACTAGTCTGTGTTTTCTGGCTTCTGCAGAGTTCACAGAAACTAAAAATCTCTAAATACCTACATCTGGAGTGGAGATTTTCCCATGTCAATGTGAGAATCAGTTAAGTTACGGAGAAAGACAAGTTCCTTAAAAAGAAACAAAAGAGAAGGTACTTGGAACAATGTAGGCTTTGCAGGCTGTACTTGTTAAAAATACCTAACGGAATAATTGTATACTACGTATTTTCCAGTGGCAAAGCTAGCTGAAGAAGTTATCCTCCCAGCTATTCGCTCCTTTTTGTTCTACTCCCACTGCAGTTCTCTGTACACCCCGATGTGCTAATGACACTTGTCATAGGACCTTGCTAAACCTAGGCCGTGTAAATTATGTAGACAACTCAAATCAGAATTTGGAAACTAATTAAGAAATCCATATCACTTTATCATCCATATAATTTTGTAGCATCATAAATGGCTACACTAGCATGACTTTGGGATGGCAAATGGCAGCAAGGAGCATCTATAGAAGTAGGAGAAGCAGTAGCTTCTTGATTGCTGCTAAAGAAAACAAGGGTGCAGGATACCACCACAAACAGCGTGAGTACCAAGCATAAAATACTTCTCTTCCTAAGGTACCCACATAACTTTTAGAAGGATAGTTTATAGTATGGTCTCAAGAGGCTCAGTTCATTATGATTTTGGGAGACCTTGTCACAAAAAGGGAGTTTGTGAGTAATCACCTTCATGACAAAGCAATTAAGTACAGTAGTAAATCTGTTCTCCTGTTACTTAGAAAAACTTCGAGAAAAGGAATAAAAGAATAAAATAACACAAAAATAGAAACTCACACAGCCTGTTTTTAAAATTACTCATTTACAGATGTATATGACACACTTTTTCTATCTGTCAGACTGTGGGGAGAACTTCCCCTTTTTTGGTCTTATGTATGGATTTTATTGAGATGTTCAGTGTGATCTTCAAAGATGAAAACACACCTAGTGACCTTAAACTAATTTATATCACACTAACTTTATTTAGTTTTTAATCTATGCCCTATAAACCAAGACTAAAGCTAGAGTTGTATTACTTTCATGGAATATTAGGTGAGCCGTACAAACATTCTTTAAGAGAGATACCCAGATCACTATTGTGATTTTTCTATTATGACTTAATGGTATAAACTGAGATGCTTTTCCCATTACAAATATTAAGAAAATCTTCCTCTTACCTGAAGATAATGGCATGGCCTCAAGGAAGGTTTGATTTCCTGATGAATCAGAGGCTTATCTAAGTTCAGTGATGATTTGCGATAAGCTTCTTTAGCCTGACTTACTGTAAGCGTGGACCAAGAACTCCTTTTCATATATTTACTATCAGGGGTCATTGCTAGCCCTTCACAAGCTGAACATTTCACATCATTGTTACTTTTGGAAGTCTTCAATGAGAGATCCCCAAAATGCCCCTGTAATGCCTCAGGGTAGCAATGGGATATATGATCTGTGTGGTGCCTATTTACCACACTAGGGGTTCGGTAAGTGCTATCGCTGTCCAAATTATCATCAGAGCTCCACCAGCTGCTCATTCCAGATTTATGTTTGCTTTCTGGTTTTCGCTCCTTACTTTTACTCCTTTTGCTATGCTTGGAATGGTGCCCATGATGATGGTCGTCTCCTCTGCTCTCTCCCTTTGTTCCATTAACGTTGCTCTTGGATGATCCTTCCAGAGAATGAGATTTAGTAAAAAGTTTCTGGACGGAATGAACAAGATGGCGTATTCTTCCTGGGCTCTCACTGCGTTGTTCCGCAGCTGTTGAGGTCCTCTGGTACTGTAAAGTATGAAACCCATCTCGGTGAAGAGGAAGTTGTTTCTCAAATTGGTCCAAAAGATTTGCAGGAATACGGTTAATCTTAGGGTTGCCGTGAGACATGGCGCAGTCGTCTCTAGAGTCGTAATGTGAGCTGTAGTGCATTCTGGGGAAAGTGCTACTTGACATGTGATCGCCCATTACCATGGGCATCATCATGCATTCAGAATGAATGGAGCTGCGTGGCGAGCAACGATGGTGGTCCATCGGGCAACTCTCCGTGGGGCTGAGAAGATACGATTGCCTTGTCTCCTGCCCATGGTGGATATGGTCGTGGGTGTGTTCACAATCTTCAGGGGATGCTAAGCCACAAGTATGAGCTGAACATAACTGTGGTTGGTTGCGACTACCAGATAATCCTTTCATATTCCTCGGAGCAGGAGAGTATCTTTCTTCATTGAAGTGCTGAGAAGGTGACCATGAGTACTGTTGGTCTGTCAGGAGAACACATAAAACCTATGTTACATGTCTGATTAAAAGATTAACTTGTGGAAGTCTATTGCAAAATTAAATATTTTTCTCTATGAGCTTGACGGAAAGTCTCACCATTCATGGAATTTCATTTGCCATTTAAAGACTGGTTAAAATTGTTCTCTATGAGTAAATGGGGTGAATGCAACATCCTTCCCATCTGCAAAATTGTCTGCTGCAGTTCTAAATTTTTGAAGCTATTAATTATGCAAATTCACTCAAATAGATTTAATGGGTGCATTCAAGTATTCAGTTTATTACTTGATATTTGGAATTCATATGTCAAGATTTGTGGTTAGTCATTTAAGCTACACGGGTCTACATTCTATTTCTGTCGTTTCTCAGTTGAAAGTCTTAACCTAAATGTATCCTTTCTCCAAGGAGCCATTTTCGTATCACAAACTGAACTTCATTTTCTTTAATGAATCTCAGTTTCAGGATACCAAATTCACTGTTCATAAACATAAATAATAAACAGCAAAAAGAAAAAGAATATGAACATTCTGAAATTAAGCTTAATTTTTGTATCACTAAACAGTTGATAAATAAGCATTTCGTACTATTTGAACATCTGTTATCCTTATTCCAGAAGTATTGCTATTCCCATACATGTACAATCTTCTCTATTAGGCAGTTTTCCCCTTTTTGGTACAAATTACAAAACACTTTTTAAACAACTTTATGTTATTCCTGGGAAAATAAATATATTTAAGTACAAGCTACAGGTTTTTATATATTCAATTACTTGTTCCTACAGATCATGTGCTCCAAGTTGTGGTTATTAAACAAGCATGATTACTAAATAAGTGTAGCTTGTAAGCAAAGATTTTGATACTCATGCTTTTGTTTTTTTTTTATTTTTTTTTTCCTCTCTCAGGCAATTTCTTGCAGCTGTCAAATGCTTCAAACTGAAAATTAAAAAACCTAGAAATGCTTCAATTTGATTTTTGCATTCAGTTTCCCTCTTCAGTTTCAGCATATTTAAGCAGCATTTCAAAAGCAGACAAAGACATAGGATGCAAAGCAATCCTTTAGCGGATCAGACAGATGCATAAGTGTTTGTACAACGCACTTAGCACAGTCTTTCTGCAAATTTGCTCTAAAGAATCTAAATAATCTTGCACAGGTGCCTGATACAAGGAACTTGAAGACCTCAACCACCATGGCATCCAGAAAATACGTACTCGTTCTATATAATAACATAACTGGACACTGGAGACAAGCCTGTAGCGACAACACAGTAGCCAACAGCACTTTGAGGGGTTTCTAAGTACATGACAAAACTCTCCTAAATCGTATTCTCACTATTAGTGAAAAATCAATGGCTGGATATGATAATGAAACAGATCAATACCCATATCTCTTTAATTTTATTCAGCAAATAAATGTTATGTCATGATACCTTCAGTAAAAAATCCAATTTGTTGCAAGTCTAGCATCAGCAATCTCACAACTTAAATGCTCTAAATTTCCTACAGTGGAAGATGCTTACATAGTTTTATTACATCCTAACTTCAAAAGAGCTCCACATATATTTTTTTAAATGACTGTAGCATTAAACTAATAAAGTATTCTTCATCCTAGGCACCCTGTCATACTGAAGTTAAAGATGGATTTGAAGGTCCAAATGTCACCTCTACACTTTATCATGGTCTGAAACAGATGTGTGTGTATCCTTTTCTGCTTATATTTTGGTTTTATACCAGTTTCTTTTACTGAATTCTTAGCTATTTTCACATAAAATTAAAACTTATTACTTTTTTTTTTACTCAGTCTGTTGTACTATTTATGTTATAATACCTGCATACTTTAAAAAAAAACAAAACAAAGTAACTTTCTCTGAAATAACAAAATTTGGTTATGCAATTAAAGGTACAGATATATATAGAAAAGGTAGTAAATTATAACAGGTCATTGGGATTCAGCTGCACAAGTAGCACTGTAATTAATGGTACTTAACCCCATATATTACCAAACATTATGAGTGGAATAATAATAGCCCATGTGTTGAATTTAATCTGTGCTTCCCATAAAGGGTTCCCAAAGCACCTGGCAGAGATTACTGCATTAGTTCTTACAATCCCATGAGATGTGGAAGGCACTGTTCTCCTTTTATAGAAAAGGGAACTGGAACACAGGTAACATTTTCCAAAGTGATTGCTGAGTTGCTTATCTTCATTTTCACAGTGGTATGAGACAGGTGGAAGGAGGCTCCTCTGTCAAAGTGACTGCATGATGAGAGTCAAACCTGGGCCTTTTTGTCTCAATCTTGCACACCTATGAAGGAAGGTAACTCTTGTGCTATGTCTCGATTGTCAGAGAGCAGAGAACCAGAATGAAAGAGAGAGTTAGCTGGAAATAAGAATCTCATTTAAATGAGTTCCCTAGCACAGAACTGCTAATCCCTCCTGATTCCTTTAGGTCTCACGCAGCATCAAACATAGCCCAGAAGGCTTAAAACATTTTCATCCTGTTACATTCCTAGGAATAGGAGACAGCATAATTTGATTGTACTGCAGTCTATAATCTAACAACAGTTTTTCCATTCCTCATGGACTCCCTATGATTCCAGCTCAGTGCAACTATAGGAAGATACAATTTTCTGTACATTGCTTTCACAGCCTTATAGCACTTTATGTGCCCCTTGTGGAATTTCTGATTTTTTTTTTGTTTGAAACACAGTAGTTAGAAACTGCTATAGGCATTTAATAAGCATAATCAAAATAACTAAAAATGGAATTAAGAAGGGGGCATTTTCCAGAAGTAATTTTCCCCTCTTAAATCTGCCATAGAGAGTAACTGATACTAGATAAATCCCAAATTATTTACATGTGCATTATCTAAATTTATCATTTCAGTTAGGTATGGGGTCTGCTCAGGACATCAAACCTGTCCTAGGCACCATAACTTCTCACAAACCCCCCCAAAATCTTCAAAATTTTTCATTATAATCTATAAATTTCTCAAGTCATGGGTGCTGTACTATTCAGTCAATGTTGCTCAGGAGGCTTGTTTCAGGCCTCAAAGAAACAGTTGAGCTATGACTGAATAGATTGATGTATGGTACCAGACCACTGTCATTGACCATGTGCTAGCTTAAAATTCAGTCAAGCCAACATGCTTTTCTAGCTTTTGCAAAGGGTTAAAAGTGTGTCTATGGTCAATGTCCACAGCTTAGCTGATTCATAAAAATTTGTAATGCTACAGTATTAATGATTTTTCTCATTCCTTTAAAAACGAGAAATAAGATTTTGGTACCACAAAATACTGACAGATATATCCAATAATAAGAGAGTGAACTGGAATTTTTATCTATGTCTTGAAGATAATGACATCTAGAATAAAATAATAATTTTATTATTTATTTATTTTTCTTTAACAGCAGCTTCTACATTTCCTTAGGGTAATCACTCTAAAATATAAAAGTAATTGAAGATACTAATGTCTAGTCCCTTGGAGAAATTGCCAAAGGGCCACCATCAGAACAACAAAACTGAAGGGAGACAGAAAAACAAATAAATGTAATCCAAAGCAGACAGGAATGAATACAGAGAAAAAATGTATTATATGTGACCTCAGAAATGGCTTTTTTTTTAAAGTTTCATCAGAGCAAAACGAAACTTCTCCATTTACTTCAGTGGATAGTCAGATAATATGTGAAGACTGTAGCAGGCCCTAAACCAAAACATGGGTTTTTATGTCAGAGAGAATCCAGTAACTCCAAAATCCTGAAAATGGCTTAAAGCTCTTCTTTTCAGAGATTAATGTACAGATATAAGTCAACCTTTAACCTTGACAGATGGAAGAATTTCTGTGCCCCTTCTTTTCTATTCCAACTCTGTTATGCCATGTCCTTTCCTGCTTTTTCCACCTGTTTTTTCTTCTGGACTTTCTGATGCTAAAAGAGTTGCTCCCTCACTCTAAGCAGATGTTAGTTTGTCCATCCTCAGGGACTGGTCACAATTTTTAGAGCATTAAAGCTTCTTCCTTGTGCCTGTCCATATCAAGGGAAGAAAGGGAAGTTCAAGGACTAAGAATAGTATTTGAAACGATGAATTAGAATTAATACTAATGTTCTAGCAAAAAAGGACTATAAACCTCTGAGCAATGAAAAATAAGGCCTGTATATCTTTAGAGTTCCTGGAACTCTTTGCTAAAAAGCATCAATGTAAAAACACTGGCAACCTCTCTGACATTCAGAAGAAGTGCATGTCTCCATAAATCTTTTGGTACAAATCTGTGTGTTATGTATTGAAAGCAATCTTTCCGAGTATAATAGTAATTCCTGGAACTACTAAATGTGCCTGAATTTTGCTTTTATTTACTTTTTTTTTTTTTTTCAAAACACCTCTTTTTGTATTGAGAAATAAACTTTTTTTTTTTTAATTTATCAGTCCCTTGCTAAACTGCTGGTCCATCTGAAACTTTTGTGCTGTTTTTTGTTGGAGAAGAAACAGCTCTTTTGCATAGTGTAAGCAGCAAAATGCATTGCTAAAAAGAGACACCCAATCTGGCTTTCAGAAATATTTGGTATGGAGAACAAGGCTGCTGCACTATGCTGTTTCACTCAGTTCATTTAGTGCTGTAATGTTTTAGGAAAAAAATATACTCACAGTATATTGTAACTAATACAAATACTAAAGAGTGTAAAAACAAGTACATCAATAAAATCATATTAAATATTAAAATGCATAAATAAAATGTTTTAGCTGAAGACTAATGACTGAAGCCTAATGACTGCAGTAGCACTGGATGAGCACTGTTTCCTCATTAACTTGTTATATTATTTTTCCCTGGTTTATGCTAATGTTGAAAATGAATACTTCCAGAGATTGAAAAGCATGACTAACTTGCCAAGTGAAAGGAAGACAGTCTGAAAATGCCTTGAACTGCTCTTCTGGCCTCATGAGATTTCCAACCCATTTATGTAGCACAAAATCTTGTATAAAATTTACATAAAATTGCAAAGATTGGGTGACTATCTGACTTTAACCTCCAGCTTTAGAAGATGACTTCTATTTTCCATTACACTGAGTTGATGTATTTGCCCTGCATGCAAGGTATTCACCTATCTGTGAATTCCCATCTAACATCTCAGGCTTCTTACTTGAAATATTGAACTTTGAGGGGGATGCATACTCTCACAAATAAGTAATGGCTCTCTCAGGACTATTACAACAAGGTACCTGGTCTCCCTGTGCAGACAAAGGAGAGAAGTAGTCAGTTCTGAGGAACTAAAGCCAAACACCAGAATGCCTAAGGTTGTCAAACCAACACTAGCCATGGGATGCGTGTGGATTTCTGTTTTGTTCTGACACTCAAGCCTAAAAATGAAACCCCTTCCTACTCAGGATCCTGAGTGGTCCTTGTGGTAGGCACGTGCAGCTGTTTTTATAGCAGTAGACTAAACAGAGCCAGAGGATGTCAGCATTCCATACAGTTAAACTATTGCTGTCACAGTTTCATACTATGAAAACAGGACTCTTCCAACCAATATATAGGCATGATTTCAAGAATAACATGGGGTGAAGATTATTACAAATATGCTGTCTGGATATGTTTTTATTTTCGAGTATGAGAAACTGGCATGATTCATCTCAGCCTAAAGCACATACCTAAAAAATGAGAGACGAATACCACCCCTTGTGTACCTATTTATCTCTGCTGAATGCAGTGAAAGCTGTGGATGATAAGTTCTGACGTAAAAAACTACATCATAAATACATAAATTTAGGTGATTTGAGGCTCGTGTCTAATGCTAAAACATGGAAAATGACTTGACAGCCCAAGTTAATTCAGCAGAATCACATGACGAGTAATGACCAAGGGTAAGATGTTTTTTATAACTCCTGTGTTAGATAAAAATGGACATGCAAATTCTGTTCCTAAAACAGCATCAGTGACCAGAACATATCAATTTGGAGCAAAGTCAGAAAACCCAGAGAAAATTAAGGAGCACTTGGAGTACTGCCATTTATTCAGTACCATCACAGTTCTGAGCACTGATGCAGATGTCTGCAGGTGGAAAAAAAACAACATTTCATGCCACCCAATCACATTGTTCAGTGCAACAGTTCTCTGACTTCAGCTCCATCCATCTTTCAAATAGAGATTAGTACACTGGCAATTCAACATCCCAGGAGATTTATTTCTGAGATAAATAAGAATGATTAGAAAAAAAGGTATATAGTAAAAGGAGTGCAGAATGTTGATGAACAAAAATAGGATCTTTGAGGTGGTGGGATGGGAGGTGGGGGTGCGGAATTTCAGGGGACACATAATACCATGCACTGGGAGGAAGTAAAACACAGAGAGCTTTGATCACTGGGAATAGCTGTGACCAGGGACATGCTAAGCAGGGTTGCAACACTAACTGCATGATGAACAGGGTGAGCAATATGTGGAAGAGGAGAAGTGTGGAAACAGTGTTTAAGGAATTATGACATCCCACATCTTATAGGGTGGAAGAATGGGCACTTGCCCTTTATGGGGAACACAGAAATACATGAGAGGCAACATGGGATTTGTAAGAAGCTCCAGGGTTTGGAGTGGAGGGATGCAGGGAGTCCTTGGGTTGATGCAAAATTTATTTCCATTGGTTTGGAGTGTATGATGTCCTAATATTGATTGATATGTAGCACACAGATCACAATAGTGCTTTTCAAGTTTGAAATAGATTGCCGCTATTCACCTTTTCAACAGTGCTGTGACAGAGGTAAGTCCACAAAATTATATAGATTTTAACATTTTTTTACAGAATCTTTATGATCAGTGAAGATGTAAAGTATCAGGATTAGGCTGACCTAAACTATCTAGCCTGTAAGCTTTCTTCTTGAGAAATACAGCCTGGAGTCAACAAGGGCTTCACTATGTGAGTATCATTGAACAACTGGTTGTAAGAAAATGTGCTATAATATTTCCAAATACAGATCAGCAAAACCTAGCCCAACACCATCAGATTTCTTGTGCTCCTTATTGTGCAAGGCTTTATGAACTTTTCCAAAAGGAGAAAATTTTACTACTTCTAGCTACTAGGTCAAATACAGGAGGCAATCAGTTTCACTTGGTGTCATTAAAAATGCAACCATTTTCTCAGCAGTTGAAGAAAGCCAAAGTAATTGGGTAGTACAGTTCAAAGAGATACACAAGAATCTACACAGGATTCTAGAAATAAAAGGGAAATCCTTGTCACATGGATGGTAACAACACATCTCCCTCTAACTTCACTGGGGTTGGGGTTAGTTCTAAACTTTTTTCTGAGGAAAGTTCTCAGTGAGTTTATCTGTGAATCCTGGTGTCACTTGAGGAGGATCATCTCTAATCAGGGCTGTATTTTGCAGAAATTGTAAGTAACACTGGACTGGAATAACAGTTAGAAGCCTGGAAGGGTCCTTAGTCAGGAATATGATGGCATGGAAGGGTAAAACAGGTTCTGCTGAAAGACTGCCATTGATAGCATACAGGACAATATTTAATCCCAAGAATCTTAACATTCTGGATCAAAATAGCCTGGAGGAGAAGAACTTGGGGGTGATGGGAGACAGGAAGCCCAAAAGGAGCCAACAATGTGCGCTTGCAGCCCAGAAAGCCAACATGTCTTAGGCTGCATCAAAAGAAGTGTGGCCAGCAGGTCAAGGGAGGTGATTCTTCCCTTTTACTCAGCTCTCAAGAGACACCACTTGGAGTACTCTGTCTGGTTCTGGAGCCCCAAACATAAGAAGGATATGGAGATTCTGGAGAGAGTCCAGAGAAGGGCTATGGAGATGATGAGAGGGCTGGAGCATTTCTCCTGTGAAGACAGGCTGAGAGAGTGGGGGTTGCTCAGCCTGGAGAAGAGAAGACTGCGGGGAGACCTTATAGGAGCGTTCCAGTACCTGAAGGGGCCCTGCAGGAAAGCTGGGATGGACTTTTTACAAGGGCTTGTAGTGACAGGATGAGGAGTAACTATTTTAAGCTGGAAGAGGGTAGATTTAGATTAGATATTAGGAATAAATTTTTTAGTGTGAGGGTGGTGAGACACTGGAACAGGTTGCCCAGGAAAGTTGTGGATGCTCTCTCCCTGTAAGTGTTCAAGGCCAGGTTGGATGGGGCTCTGAGCAGCCTGGTCTTGTGGGGGGTATCTGTGCAAAGGGGGTGGAACTAGATGATCTTTAAGGTCTCTTCCAGCCCAGACCATTCTATGATTCTTTGATTCTATGATTATATGATGTAAACCCTTTGGACCAACTATTCAGCTGAATGGAACTACCAAATTTCCAACACGTCTTTTCTAATAAGAAATACTTATCATGGGGGGGTTGGACTAGATGATCTTTCAAGATCCCTTCCAACCCCTATGATTCTATGATTCTATGATCATTGATTCTTAAATGAAAGTCAAACAAGAGAAATAATGTTGAATTTTATAAACTTATTCCTGAATTATTATTATTATTTTTACTAGTGCTTCTGGAATTCTTCTAAATTTGTCAATTATTTGTGATGATACATCATGGAAGAAGTCGACTTAGCAAGTCCCTCTGAGTATTAGCAAGAACTAATGCTTCTATATCCAAGCAAAAATATGTATCATACCTTCCTTCTAAATTAACTTTTATTATTTCTTTAAACATGGATATATTCTGAAGATTTTGCTTATTTCATAGAGTGCTCTTCTGGGAAAGAAATAATCCAAGCACTAACTCTCAAAAGCATTGATTATTGCCACAGCACATATGACAGTTCAATTGAAAATACCTCTCTACTCAAAAATGCCTTTTGCTTTTTAAAAAAACATTCGATACAGCTTTTAAATTGTCAGCACTGAAGAAAATAATTTGATTTTCAGTTTGCTTCAGCATCAGCTCTTTGTAGCCTTTTGATTCACCAAAATTTTCAGAGTTTCAGTCTTGGTCTGACCCAAAACAATTATTTCTTTTACTTTTTGGAGCTAATAATTTAATGCCCAGCTGTACACCCCTGGTGCTGCCTCTTGCTGCTTTGTCATTGTGTTGTGAAATTTTCTGCTCAGCGCAACCCACTGAGATGGATGAGGTCTCATCCTGGTTTTCCTATGGGGTGCAGGAAGAAACAGCAGCCTAGTGACAAGTTCCTTTCCAAACCTGTTGCCATAGTAACAGGCAGACAATCTCCCTCTTTCCATAACTGGGAATTTTTCAAATCAGGGTGCCATCTTTTTCGTCCCTGGCTGAGCTCTGTTTTGGGTCTCTGAGAGAAACATTGCAAATATTAATTGCCTCTTCCTGCAACCAGCAGCACCCAGATTTTCCATGTAGCAGTGAAGGATCAAACTGTGAATTATGCTCCTGGGACGAGGCAGTGGTGTAGGTACCAACATCCTTGGCAAGTCTGAGACATGGCATCTTTATATGCTGCTGTCTGATTATTTATTAAGAGAAATGACTTTGTAAAAAGATGGAGTAAACAAACAGAATTGCACAGGAAATGCATGATGAAAGGTAATAATAACTGAACTCACCAGTAAAGGCCTAGACTATATTAGCAGGATTTGCTGGTTATCCTGCTGCACTACTTATACTAGTGCAAATCCTTTTAGGAAGACAGAATGACTCAGTGACCCATGTGGCCAGCAGTGTGTGAGACAGCCGTGGCCCATGTACCTCCATGCTGGAAGTACCCCCAGCACCCTGGCTGTGCCAATGCAAATTGTCCTGCCCTCAACAGAGCCTAAGAAGCCAGTAATAAATGTGGAGGCACAGTATGGTAATTTTTTTTTTTTTTTCCTGGGGAAACGGAGAGCCCATTGTTTAAGCTGCCCATCATGGGAAGACATTCAAAGGGCTGCACATTTTATCCTTTTGAAAGGAGACAATACAGTGAAGACACTCAGTGAAGAAGGCAGGCATGGCGAAGCACTCAGATGAGTCAGTCTCTCATCTCCATTGCAGCTTTTACACTCTCTATGGGAACAAAATATGTTGCAGATCAATTATTCACCCAGGTGTTACACAGGTCAGTAGGGCTTTACATAACAAAGAACTTCCCTTCTTTGCTAGTATCCCACATCCCATATGCAATACAAGCTGTTCCACCTTCTCCCCACTGCTTCCCTGGTAAGGCCTTTCATTTGTTCCAGTACAGATGTGGTCTAACAAAGGGAAGAAGCTTCCCAGCTTGGAAAAAAAACTTACTTCCTCTGCAACTGAACTTAGAAGCCTCCTCAGCTGCATAGCCAGTCAGAATGCACAAATCATTTAGAACAAAAGTATTTGTTTCTTGGCAAAGTAATGAATGCACACCCCCATTTGCATTGTGTACTACAAATCGATGAATAATTCATAACAAATAACCTATTTGATTAATCTTACATACTTACAAATATCTTCTCCTGTTTGTCAATTGACCTTGGGCCTAATGGGATTTTTGCAGAGTTGTCTGACATTATGAGGTGTTTAATTTTTAGAAATAGCTTCTGGTCTGTGGATTGTTAGTAAGCATTTGTTGCCAACAGCCTCTAATTAAAATGCAGGATAGTTAGCATGTTTTATATGATGTTCGGGCCATATGATATGATTTTGTTCTATGAGTGAAAGTAATTAACAGAGTAAATTCTCAAGCATAACTAAAATAAATTTAAATTTTCTTTAAAATGTTCTCCATTATTTAATCAATATTTTCTGTGGTCATGATAATCACATCAGTAAACTACATTACAGTTTCTTGGTACAGCAAAAGAAAGGATTTGAAGTGGAATTACTTAGAGGTATGACTGAATTTGGAAAAAAAAAAAAAAAGTGTTTTTTGCAGTATCTGTTCAGCTAGTCATGGTAAGCAAACAAGACAGTGAGACAGAGACATAATGGGGCATCTCGTATTTAAAATCTCTTGTAAGTTTAAAAAACTTTTATATCTCTGTACCAAACTACCTGTCTCCATATTTTTTCTTATATGAAAGAAAGACAGTACTGTGGTTAGAGGATTAATTTGGGAAATCTGCAGTCAAGATTTCCTGTCCAGCCGTGAATTTTTTGTATGGTCCAGGGTAAGGCAAAATATTCAGACACTGACTGTACTGAGATAGGCTGGATAAAGAAGCAGAAACAAAAACAGACTGGGAAGTCATGCCTTTATATTTTTATTTCAAGAACAGCTATATCCTTTCTTCCCTTCAACACACAAAGTCATAAAGGCATGATCATGCAATCAACAGTGATTGAATAACCATGAGTTACCGTCTGACACTTGAACTATACCAATTAATCAAAAAGCACAACTGTATAAATTGTTAAATAAAAATACATTTTCGTAACCTGCACTTACAGTTTACTTTGCAATTGGGGCAGGCTAAGAGTATTATTAGTAACTGCAACCTGTTTTAACTTCTTTTTTCAACATCAATTCAATATCCTTTCCTGAAGGGAAAAATGTAATTTACTGGAATAAAATATCTTCAATGCAGTTTTTCTCTCTTTGCTTAATGTTAGAAGTTGCTAAGTGTTATACCTGTATAAAAAATTGTTACTTAAAAAAAGGAGTTAAATTATTTGTTATAATAACCTATTTTCCCCTCTTCACTCTGTGTATGTACTACTTATAAAAATCTATACTTAATGTAACGTTCATACCATCTTCCCTGTTCACAAGTTTCTTTTACTATTTGAATGCCATTTAAACATAGCACACTTTCCATCTGTCTCTTGTTAAGACTGCACTAAAGCAAAATGATGCTTTACCCTATATATGTCTAAAGTAAGACTGAGAAGTTTCCAGTTTGCGTAGAAAAGAGTAGTTTCACAAAATGTTTATTTTCTAATAAATCACGCTTCAGATTTTATAACCACTGGCTAGAAGAAAGCCTGGAGTTGGATGAACTCTAGTTTCCATTAAACTCAGAGTGAGCTGCTTGAGATCATGCATGTCAGATCGCTTGCTCCTACCACCGTGCCCTGCTGCTTTTATCGGGTTGCGTATTTGAGATATTCCTGGTGAAAAGAATAGGAATTTTTGGTGTCAGTGTGAATCTTGCAACTATGACAATACTTATCACCCAGAACTCTGCTAACAAGTAACTGGTAATGGAAAAGCTATGAAATATTGCTCTTACAAACAGATTAGGAATGCTTGGGTAAGCTTTTTTTTTTTTTTAAGTAATCCATTGTATTTCTGCCTGTTTTAACTAATGAGGTCTTTTATAGAATCAATAATGTAAAAGAGTCGAGATCAGTCCCATCCCTTGGTGTCTTTTTCCAATTAA
The DNA here is from genome assembly GCF_000747805.2 of Chaetura pelagica. NCBI lineage: Eukaryota > Metazoa > Chordata > Aves > Apodiformes > Apodidae > Chaetura > Chaetura pelagica. The sequence continues at coordinate 14,207,299 of NW_009953496.1, read as the reverse complement.
GTCAGTGGATAGTTGTATTAATAATATTATTTAGTGACTATTCATCATTTTCACTCTGATGAGATACTGTGCAAACATAAATTAATCCCTACCAAAGCCCTAAAACCTCACAAGGAAATATTAAACTCATTTTACAAACAAGGGCCTGGAGCCAGAGATTTTTTCAGTACCAGAGAGATCTTAACTTGAAGCTTCTTGTGACAGTGAGCAGGTACAAGTGTCTAGGATAATGCATGGGTCTGCAGTCAGAGCTACCTTAAAGAATATCATCTCTACTTTGCCTTGACTTGGGGTTATTATTTTTTTTTTCAAGGAAAGCCCTTTCCATATTTTTTCAGGAATTAATGTATCTAGCAGTCCTTCAGATTGAGGCTGTTAATAGAAAATAATTACATAGTCATTGGGGTATAAATATGCATATATTTATACAGAGAGAGAGCCCATTTCCATAGCCCAGCGATTAGAGTATCCACCCAGACTCAGATTTATCTCCAATGAATATTTAACTTCATACATGTGCAATGGCAAGAAGAAGTGAAGATTGAGAAAAATGTAACAGTTTGTAACTTTTTCAGTACTGTTATGTTCAGTTCATGGATTTGAACTCAAATCTTCAAGTAATGGAACACAACACCAGGGGACAGACAGACAGATACGTCCCAGTGTTCTCTACAAGTGTCAATCACTTGCGATTAATGATAGCTGCAACTACAGAACTTGTCTATGTTGAACTTAACCAACTATCCCACAATGTTTATAAAAGTCTTCCTAATTTTCATCTTCCATGGTACGCTCCTTGTTCTGTACTGATTCTCTCTAAGGGACAACAATGGGACATAATATGTTTTTATATTACTGATGGTAACCTCCCCACTGATTTTGGCCATCTGCAGTTTGGCAGCTAAGTCAGGGGGACAGGATTTTCTTCTGAAAATATAAAAATTTAGAAGCAAGGACAGATGTTTCCTTGCTTATAATATTTCTTTTTTTAGTTCTCTGGCCAGAAATAGCAGAAGTTTTTGAAAGCAGCTTAGTTTCTTTGTAGTCTGGTTGCCATTTCATTCTTGTTCTTCATTTCTGTTGACTAATCCCTCATCTTCTTCCTAACCAGGTGCTGGATGGTTGATCAGTTTAGCACATATCTTTGCATTAATTTTTGTTTACCTTTTTCACATGAGGGTCCTTACTTCTATAGACACCTGACATTTAACATTATTGACTTATACATAATTTACTCTGGCCTCAGAAATCCTGCAGTTCTTTCTTAACCAAATGGGAAGGAGAACAATTTTGACATATGTCTAGGGCATGATTCATCTCATCCTAAGTCAAGCATCTAAAGTCGGCCACATCTCCTATGTCCTAGAAAAGTCCAACTCTTCATTGACTCTAATGGAAGCCCAGATACCTACAGTGTAGACATCTACATCTGAATCACTTTCCAACTGCTAGACGAGATGAATTCTACCCTGGAGGCATCTGAACAACCTTCCTGTGTGCTGTGTTCCTGTGTGTGCTGTGAAATGGGGCAGCAGGGTGACAAACCTCAAAAGGTCCAAAAAGGCTGAAAGCTGTGTTCGCTCCATAACTTCTCCATAGGATGAACTTGGGAGATTTCTAGGAAGCCACATCTATAACTGTGTCTTCCCTCTTATGCTATTTTAATTAAGGCAGAAACTGCCTAAATGTTGTTCAGTCTCTTCCTTAACACATCCTTCTATCTGATCTTTGGAATTTATCCTGTAGCTTTCTTTCATTTATTTATTTTTAATATTAACCAGGCTAACAAGCCCACTAGAGATATTTTTATGCTGAATGTTTATGGAACTCCCTGACTCGAGTGTAACCGAGTGACAACAGTACTTGTTTTAGAAAATTTTGTTGTAAGAGATTATTTAAACACAATGACATCCCCTGCCTGAATTCATGCTTCTTCCTTGTTCAAACTGTTTTTATTTTTTTCTTTAATACAGCAACTATGATTTACCTTCTTATCAATGTGCAGTAAGGTCAGGGTGGAGTTTATAATATTCTCATCAAAGACAAAAATATCCTAACACAAACTAAACTGTCACATGTTTTAACATGAGCATATGCAGAATAGAAGAAAAATTGCTGTTACACTAACTTCTGAAATGTAAGTTTGCTCACTTTGAATAAAGGGACATTTAACGAGCAGACACAGAAACTACTTTTCATATATCTCTTCCAAATAGAACCATATAAAGTAATTGCATAGAAATGAAAATTTGTATGGATTTCACACAAAACAGTGACAATCTGAATATGAAATTCCAGGAATGGAAACTCAATTTTGCACAATCTAAAAGGTGCACAATCTAAAATGTGGTTACACTGAAGCCAGTGGGATGTTTTGCTACTAGCTTGGCGAGACAGCAGTATCAGGATTTCACTCATGGGCTCTATTAGTTTCTGACTTCTTGCTTCTGTTTTGTTTTTTTGGATTCTGTTTTGGTTGGGGTTTTTGTGTTTTGTTGTTTTGGTTTTTTTTATTTAAAAGGTGACATTGAAAACTCTTTCTGCAATTACTGTTTTCTAAGGGATAAGACAAAAAGAAAGAAAAACAAAACAAGGAAAGTGTATTATTTCTTGGAACACTTTCTTTTGAATTCTGGGTTGCCTGGATGTTACCCAAATCTCATGTTTTTCTGCTTTCATTTCTCTAACCTTATATAGCAGGTGAAAAACTCCCAGGGGGACTGGAGAGGGAGTTTTTTTGTCCACCCTTATTAACACCGCCTGGTGCCACGCCTGCTGCGGCCTTTGTGGCTGCAGAAAGGCTGTACCACAGAGCAGCCTCCTGCTCCCTCACCCCCACGGCTGCACCCAACCTCTCGATGTACAAGCAGTACAAGGTATCTGAGAGATGATATCTGTACCTAGCTCCTCCTCTGGCGTCCCTGGAAAACTGAAGCCCGACTTGAGCAGATCGCCACCCTCTTCTTCTGAAAAGACAGAAACAAAGTAGCTATTAATAAAACTGATATTTTTGTATACCCAGACATAAACTCTCCACTAGTTTTTAAATCCACTCAGGGCTACCTATTACCATTCAGTATCTCTGATATGGTGGAGCTGTTGAGGTGCTATTATCTGCAGCATTTATTCCTTTTTGTCAGTTTTCAAGTGTGGTTCCATTTCACTATTTATTTTTTTTTTTGTAATTTTTATTTTTAACTTTACAAGATGTTTTCACATCACTAGTGTCATAATATTAAAAAATGTCTTTTAAAAAAAAACGTATTTTATATTCTTTTCAGCTTTGCTTAGTCACATTGAATTCTACTTCCTTTTAGCCATAATTTATTCATTCCAGGAAGAATCATTATTGTCAGTCTTCCAGTTGTACCTTTAGCACTTCCCTCCTCAAATGGTAATAATACTACTGATTCTCAGGCCACTTTCTTTGCATTTTATTAATAACCATTTCAGTTCTGCAATTCTGAACTCTGGTAATGCTGTGATGGTGATTTTCTCCAATCAATAACATTTATTTTTGTGTCAGAGACAACTTCTACAATTTTGGAAGAGTACTTAAACTCCAATGATATGTCTATGCTGTATGAACGCAGCACAGTGTGCAGAAACCTGCTGAATGGCCTGAGTGAGCTCTTAGCTACCTTGGCTACAGCGGTGTCAAAATTGCAGCTTGTTGCCTCTGCACTGTGCACTTGTCATGTTGGCATACAAACTTACTTGTCCCTGGCACCTAGCTCAGATTTTTCTAACATGAAATACTGCATATGGAAACTCAGGTCAGTAACATTTCCTTAAGATACAAGATTGGCTAAAGAATACAAGATTAGGATAAAAAATATCACAGTAACATTTCATAGAAGTACACATTATCTTTTCAATGTTTTTTAAATTTTTTTTTTGCCCTATTGTCCATATTTTTTGGCATCTCAGCTGGGTAGAAGTTGTTTGAGAATATACAGCCTTCCACTGTACTCTTTCTTATCATCTGTGTTACAAGCAGACATCTCAAAAGAACAGTGAAAGAATGGAGGACTCCATAGCCTATCACTAAGTGTTTGATGACTAGTTCTTCAGAGAAAGAAAACATAATGTATTGCAGACCATGTTGTGCATGACTGAGGACCGCTGACTTCTAAATAACTCACATCAGTCACAGTTCCTCGTATCCTCAGGCAGACATTTCCACTGTTTTTTAAGAGTACCTCAATCCCTGTACCAGACAAGCTGGTTTTTTTTGTGGTTCAGCTTACAACAGACATAGTTTTGCCTCTTTTAATTCTCCATTTAACAAATACATGCATTTTGTATATTTCTTGGTCTTGCACTTTTTTTTGTACTATTTTTTCCCAATTTTCTCACAACTAGCAAAATGGGTGTACTCATGTGGATACTCTCAAACAATTGTTCCTGGTTTTGACAAGTCGTGAGGTTAAGAATATACAATTGATAACAATGGTTAGTATAACACAGATACTGTATAGAAAATAAGTCCCAAGGATGTTAAGAATGTTGGATAAGCTGAGCTGTCAAATAAACATCTTGTTTATAAACTCAATTGTTAAATAAACTCACTTTGTGGAAATAAAGCCTACTAGTGATCTCATTAAGTGACACACATGGATAAAAAGTCATACACAATTTTAAAAAATGACTGGCATATGAATTTAAATTAAATTTCATTTGGAGAGGTAATGGACAACTCTAATGAAATAAAAGCACAAATTAGGCAGTTTCCATGGAAACTTTGCTCGCGTGATCTGCCCATATTATATAACTCAAATGTATGTCCTTTAATTTGGCTGCACAGGAGTAACAAATCAAATGAAAGTTACAACAAAAATATTCTGAAGGATCCTTTGCATTCATGTAAACAACTAGGAGATCTTACTGTTGCCTTCATAATAAAGAAGTTTACATTGAAATAGTAGGTTTGTATTTTTGAAAAAGAAGCTATTAATTTGTTCCAAAATTGTATCACATACATATTTTCGGAAATACTTCTAGAAAGATCCAAAGAAAATAAAATGTGCAATGCTATTTCTCCCTTGCAAGAAGTCAGCATTATTCTCATAAGCTCTGTCCAATACTAGCCTATAATTTTAGGGGTCAGCTAAACTAGACTAAATGTTTATGGGTTTCTTGCATTTGAAAAAAAAAAGAAAAAAAAAAAGAAGAAAAAAAATTTCATTTTCAAAATAAAAGGGAAAGGTCATGCATAAGTCAGAGTCTGACTTTGTCATAAAAATTCCTGTGCAGATGTGGACAATTCAGTTAATCTCCTTCTACCTCAATTATCCAGTAGAGTGAGGAATAGAATTAATTTATTTCTTGTAGCTATCCTATATTAATACATTTGTTAGTATCAGTGAGCCTATCGTCTAGAAGAGTCTATAGAGAGCATAAAAAGGTTAGAATTTCCATCCTGCAAAAAGCTGTATTCTGTTTTGAATAAAGTCAATTGCACATGCTTCAAAGAACTTTAGAATTCTTTTGTGATTCCCTTAGGTTTATTAATCTGCAAGAGGGATATCAGTAGTTCTTAGTGATTAGTTTACTTCCTAAGGATAAGGACTGCTTATTTCTTTATATTGTATGACTATACCCATTCACAACACAAATTGATTGTTTAGACTTCTCAAAAGGCTACTGTTAGTTCCTTGAAGAGATTAATTTTTTTGTATTTTGCACTTACAAAGCATAAATTAATTGGAAGTCTCAGTGGCTCTTCCACTATTACAAAGATAATTTTTGTGGGTGGTTGAACTGCACTGCAAAGTCATGTTATTCCTTCAAAAACAGACATACATGGTCTCTGTTTATTCATACATTTTTCCTAGAAATTACAATTTTTATTATTGACCGTGGAAATGAAAAGCATATCCTTCACTCATAAGCACAGCAGCAACCTTCTTATCTTGTGGTAATGAAATCAGGCAGATTGTCACAGAATTCTCGTGCATGTAGCAACTCAAGTGTCATAAAATTAGTCATTCATTTTATGTTATTCATCTCCTCTACCTCATAGATCCATAATATTTCAGCTTGTCCTTTGCTCAAGGAGGGCAATGCTGGTAGAATATTCTACACCAGTGGACATGGAGGAAAATTTGTACTCTTAACATGGAATATTTTTATGGGTGATGAATTGCAAAAAAATTATGTACAATTCAAGGTTTAAACAATGTATGGAACACACAGTCCACAGACAAGGGGTACAATTACTATTTAAAATACCTTCTCAATATACAAAGTACTGCATCATAGACTGGTCTAAATAGAAAGCAAAAACCTGTCTCTGAAACTGAAACTAAAAAATAGTTGGAGAAATCATTGGAGAAATCAACGGAGCTTTTTTCAAAGTAGCAACAAAAAATGATAGGCTTTAGAAGTGCAGAGACGTCTGCTTCTGTGAAAGCTGAATGTATAGTAAAATGATGCTGTGATCTGCATAAATGGGAGAGCACAAACTGTCATTTACATTGAGTATCACCTTTTCTAAATATGTGATGATGTCATGCATTCCAGTGCAACACTGCATAGGCAACACTCCAGAGTGTGATAAGAGCCTTTCAAAGCTGAAGTTCTCTAGACTTAAGCTTGGAAATGTCAGGAGACACTGCTGAGCTGGAATCAGCTTGATAGGTCCAGACAGCTCATTCAAACCTGAGGCTACTACATGTAGAGTGGGAAATGACTTGGGCCAGTGCCAGAGATCAAGATGGCATGGCATATCTTTGCTCCTCAGAACAGGCTGGATGTCTGACAGGAGTGTGCCTTGGCTTGAGCTGTTCCTTACCCTGCTAAGGAGACATTACCTAGGGAAGCACTGGTTGGCATGGGCCAAATCTGGGCGAAGGTGTGTGCTGCGGTAGCGGCAATTGCAGCCACTGCTCAGGCATGTGGTGGGCTCCTGATGAGCTACGGATGCAGGAGGAGCCTTGGCTTCTAATTACTTTTTTGTGTCTAGAACATTGGTTACAGTCCAAAGTAAACCACAAATAAAACTGCTTAAGGCTACGGAAACACATTTTTGTAAAACTTGGATAAAGGAGATGCAGCTAATTTCTTGAGGGTCAATTCTGTATCCTGCCTGAGATGCACTTTGTACTGGATTGTGGGACAGCAGATGTTACTTCATGTTCTGGGACAGTGAAGTGCAGTTTCTGGATAAACTGATGGACACATGCTCTCTTCCATCATGTCCCTGTCTGCCTGTGGTCTAAGTGAGCATTTTGACAGTCACTGCACAGAAACCACCTGATAATACTACTTTTCCTCAGTTCAATAATCCCTTTACCCACCCTTCAAATTTTATCATCTCAGTTCTAACCTCTCAATCTACTCTCTGAGCTTGACTTATTAGTTTACATTCTCGTTCTTCACCTGAAAAGTCTTTCACCAAGATACGCCTTTATGTTGGCCCTCATTTTTTATGTGTTCATTCCCTTAATAACTAGGCCTACTGTTTCCATCTCCTAATTGCATTTCTTCTATAACCAACCCATCCACAAAACAGGCCCAGTCTCAATGGACTTGTTGCTCATATACTTTAAAAGGCTTACATCAGCAAGCCTTATAATCAATAAGGCTTTGCCATCACAATACAAGAGTCAGACTGAACTACAACTGATATTGAGCTTCTCAGTTTATTGGATTTTAATTTATTTATTATTCGTCTGCTCTGGACCTCCCATTGATTTTTCCTATGTGTGCTTTTCTTTCAGCCTGTAAGCTCCCTGTTGTAGCTGTTGCTCTTTTATTTTTTTCTTAGGTGGCACCTGGTGCATTAACTCAAAGGTGCATTGCCTCTGACAACTCATGAAAGAAAACACAGGGCCTAAAATGTCTGGATTAAGCAACCAGGGCAACTTCATTTGGTTACACAATTACAGAACATAAAATGTGTCCAGAGTATGAACACAGAGCTCTCACCGTCTCACTCTATGATCTGAGAAACCCAGATTGCCTCTTGCAGACTAGAGATGCTAGAGGAGGTATCTCCTGTACCTCCAAGTCCACTAGCCTACTACCCAATTACAGTATTTCTTGCAAGTGGCCTTTGGCTCTAGCCAAAGATATTGCCAGTCTGCTACAGGGTCTGTATCACTGAGAATTGTCATTAGGCTGATCCTGACTAAAGGGAAATGACCAAACCCAGGAACACCCAGATGTTATTATGACCCACTCACTCCTCGTGGGAGACAGTGAATTGGCTTGGTTTGGGTCTTCCCCAAGATGCCATTATCACTTGTGGTAAACCTGTTCCTTTTCTCACCCGATCTTCAAGAGGTTGTCCAATGAATATTACAACTCTACAATACATGAGACATGGGGAAGGCCCATGCTCTGGCCATGAAACCAACTGGTGTGGTCTAGCCACATCTTCCAGAACAGGCTGTCTTCATCCAAACTGTTAATGGTCCCTTGCCCCTGCTAACTCCCTAGTCAAACCTTGGAATTATTTGGGACAGTGAAAGTAGTTGGTCAAGCTTAAAATGAAGACACACACCTCTTCAACCAACATTTTAAATAACCAAATTCTTATTTGTTTGGCCTTTGTCCTGGACCAGTTTAATTTACTACTGCAGATGTAGAACAAGTGATGGTATTGTCAAAATCAACATTCTTCTGCATTGTTTTGATAGCATACTGGTAAGCAACCAGTACACAGAAGTATAACAGGGTTCGGTAAATTCTGATGGAAGTAAAAATTAAAGATGATAGTAGGAGATTTAAGGTTATTGAGGTTTCCTTTCAAGAGGCCTGTGTGAAAAACCTTGTAAGTAAGACAAAGTCACTGGTTAATAAAGTTGCCTTTGTTTTTATCATGCCTAATCTTTGTTTTGTTCTCACACATACACAAAAAGCATTCCTGATGAATCTGGCAACGACCTGTTCATCCCAGTATGCTGGCTCCAGCACTGGCCCAAAGTCGATGCTGCTGGAAACTGGGCAAATATGTAGATCACCTACAATATCTTTCCAACTTCCTGCAATTAGCACTTAAGGGACTTTCTGAGATGGAAGTTTAATCTAGACCATCTTTTTTTAATAGCTACCAATGGATCTGTCCTCTATGGATTCATCTAATCTTCTCTGAGCCCATTTATACTGATAGCCTCTACTGCATCCTGTGCCAGTGCACCTCACAATTTAATTATGTTTTATTTGAAAAAGAATTTCCTTTTTGTTTGTTTATCAGGATGCCTGATAATTTAATTAGATGCCCCTATTTCTTGCTTGTGAAAAACAATGGATCATTGATCCCTTTTCACTATGTCTATATCATTTTTAACTGTGTAGACATCTACCACATCCCTGCCTCAGTCCTCTCTTTTCCAAACCAAGTAAGGAATCTGTTTAGAATTTATTATGGCAAAGCCATTCTAAGTTTTTCATCATCCTTCTCAGTCTTCCTTGTATATTTTTGTTACTCTGCTATGCCATATTTGTTACTCTGCTATGCCATTTTCAGACACAGCAGCCAGAAATTCAAGAGGCTTTATGGTATGTTTTATTTCCAGTGGCATGCTGCTGTTGTCTGCTTTTTGCCTTTTTTTTTTTTAATTTTATTATTTTCATCTGCCCATTTCATAACTCAGGCAATTCATTTTTTATATTAAGTTGTGCCCAAGAGAGACAATTTGTTTGGCTTTCCAAACACAAACATAGTTCTCTTATATATTACTCTAATAAATACTGAAGAATCCCAGCATTTTGCTTAGCTCAGGTTACTACCAAGACCGTTAAAACCAAACCCTCAGAAGAGCAGGACTGAGAAATTCCTGGTCTCTTGATTTCATCCAGCCTGCCCACATTTATATAGCATAGTTCCAGTTAGCAGGACTGTGAAATCAGGCTTCAGCCACCCGAGAGAGTAGCCAGGCACACAGCTTATTAAATCAAGGAGAGGAAGCTGGCTGCATTCCTCAGGTTCCATCTTGGGGAAAGAAAGAAAGAAAAAAGAAAAAAAAAAAAAAAAGTTTAAAATGAAATATATTACAAGGGATCACAGAAGGTAACAGGGGTCTTCTTCATCCTAGCAGCACCAACTCTGATGTCCCATTTTTTGGCAGCTGAAAATCATCCACAAAACATGGGTTGCCTTAGCAATATTATGGTGATCACCCTGAAAGGTTTTGGTTCCTCACAGCAGCCTTTCCTGAGCCAGGGAGGGTGATTTTGCTCCTTTGGAAGCCTTTCTGAGCTGCCTTATCCTTTTACCCCCGTGGTCTGCAAGTTCCTCTTCCTTGCCACTCTTCAAGCAATAAATGCAAAAAGGTACTGGATAATGCTGAGAAGTGTTAAAGTACCTTGACTTTTCAGTCATTCTAGAATTTAAATGACTAATTCAGTTATAGAACTCAGTCTCTCCTTATTAACAACTAACTGCAAGCAAAAAGAGCAAGCCAGTGATAACACATTGTGTTCAGACATGGGTCCATGTGATTGTGCACTTCAGTCATTCTAGGAAATTCCTAAAAGCACTTGCTTCCTCTTTTTTTTTTTTTTTCACAGCTGAATGACTGTGTCAAGCTCCTGATTGCTTTTCAGGATCTGTGAGAGGAATCCCAAATTCTCTATATTAAAATGTGGGGATATTAAAGAATATATTAGCTAATTGTGAATTTTGACGCTTGTTCGGTGAGCCCAAAACTTCTGGCTCCTAGTGTATACTCAATTAATCTTTTCAATATATATCAAATATGCTTAAAGGAAAAGTCTTTCTTGAAGACTCTTCTTCAAAATTACTGAAATCTCTAATGTGAAACTATGACAGAACATGGGTTTTGTAATCTTTTCATTTTCAGGTTAAAACAAGGTCTGCTCCCATTTACTGTTTGGTAAAACCAACATCCAGATCTACAACAATTATTGCTAGGGGGTCATGGCATTCTATTTTTACAGCTTTGTATTATAGTAAGGCAAATGGTCTGAGAACCGTTACCATATTTCAAACGTCCAATAAATAAGACATTTTAAAGTCAGAGATCAACTGCATTTATTAGAAGGATCTGAGATACATAATGAGTCATAGTGGTTACTGGTTTGCCACAATAGAAGACATTTTTAGCATGAAAAACCTTTGACCTCACTGGGATGAGGGAAAAGTCAGTAGTTCCACCAAAACCTGAAATCAGTTATTAGTAGCTAAAGCCATGAGAACCCTCAAAAAGGCCTTTTGACATTAGATGATGAAGATCTATACTACCAGAAATGGGATGCTTATGGGTTTTTTTGTACGTGAAATGTTGAAAAGAGAGGAGAAGGAGGGCTCAAATTTATTAATTCCTACACAAGTCAATTTGGGTGAGGATTTCTGTGAACGCTTAAATGCTGGGGTGGTGGGATTGACAGCTAATGTTTTTTTTCAATTTAGCAAATATGATTACATAAAATATAGTAGGTAGGTTCCTTCTGGCAATTTAAGCAGACATGGAATGCCAGTAACTTTTAAATGAGCCATTTTCCCCTCTCAAAAATAACAATAATCAAAACAAGGTTTCCTCCTAGAAAGAATCATGGGTCTGGAACAGCTCTAGCAAGCAAAGACTGATGGATCAGGATGCCTCATTTGTTTGTCCATTTTCATCATCCTGAAGTCATGCTCGGCAGCTCAGATCTATCCCTCAGAGTTCATGACTTTTCCAGTGGTTGGTAACTGGTTCCTATATCCCTTTCAGCTTCCCCACCCCTGCAATGCACTTGCAATGCAAGTCATCCTCTCTCATCTGCTCCTCTTATCCTGTTTCATTTTTAACCAGTTCTGTTGTCCATATCCCTCTTTCTCCTGTCTCCTTCAGAGATGTGCTTTTTTTTTAATTATTCATTTTTCCTTTAAAACCTCCCCATCAGTCCTTCTTTTCTTCCTTCTCTCCTTCCAACCTCAGCTGTAATAGTATTGAGGTGCCAGCAGTGTCACAGGTTCCAGCTCACCTGAAGATGCTGTGCACGCATGCGTACTCCCAATTGTATGCTCTACTGAGTTATTTATACTGCAAGGCCTTTAATGAAGGATTGCAAGTAATTAGAAACAGCAAAGAAATTTCCCATTGAAATTTTCAACTACAAATTAAAAAATCCCAACTTAGAACTATCTTAAAACTAACACAATTGTTAAGTGAGAGTCTAAAAATGGAAGAAACTTCTATATTTTCACCTTTTTTACAAGTTAAAAGAGATTTGAAGCAACACATGTTTGAGTTGGAAAAATGAGACTTCTAAAAATGTCAAAAAGGAGTGCTTCAACAATTGAAAATGCCTTCCCACCCCCCACACCTCCTCCCCACATTCTTACTCAAAGAAGGAAATAGTTTCAGCTTCAGGTAGGTTGCATTCCACAAAGAAAAGGCTTCTGCCATCTACCACACCACAGAGAGCTTTCTCACTAATGCATTTGTTTAGCACTCTGCACAGTGGGTGCAACCCTTTCGGGTCCTCTCTGGTTGCTCTAGAAACCGTGTAATATATAGCACGTATTTCTGTGATTGCTTAGGATACACAGACACACTGACATGTTACATTTTAAAACCAATTATACTGAGGTGGACCTTTCTGTTTGTTGGTTGTGACATTTGACTACAGCCTGTGCAACTGGTTTGTTATTTGGATTTTCCTTATAACACAAACAGAAACGAAGGTGAGGAAGAATCAATTCTGTGTGTGGGCAGTTAAACTGGAAAACAAAATTATAAGCTGTGTACTGCAGGGTGGGCAGAATCAATATTTAAGTTGGAAAAAGGTTTGCAGATGCTCAGCCAGTTCCTAATCCTAAAGTTCAATGGATTGATCTCACCAAAAGAGATGAAGTTTTCATTTAATTTCCCAAGCATAGGGTTTGCACTGAAGCACCTTGGAGCCTGGGTACCTTTGTCTTCTACTGTTAATGGAGAAGAGCAGGCAGCTCTGGATTGATCAGTGTCCAACCCACCTCTCCAGGGACTAAGAGGAGTGCTGGCTAAGGTGGCTGGCTCTGTTTTTCAGTTGATGGCTTAAAGAAAAATTACATTATGGCAGATATCGTCATGATTAGTTAAAAAGGAATTCAGAAACTGAACACAAATATTTGTTCTTTCAGCAAAAAGGCTATTTGTTCAGGTCAGCTCCTTATCTGCAGCTATGTGTGTAGCTACAACACTGGGACAGGGACGACCTACATTTCTTTCACATTTAGGTGTTGCTAAGCCTGCTTGTGCTAAACAGGGAAAATAGTTTCTAGACCATATTCACTAGAATAATTTCTCATTGAGGTCTGTACATGGGCAAATCCCTGTACCGATGCAAATCCAAAGTAACTGACACGTGCACAGGCTCTTCCTGCTCCTGTATCTGCAACACACTAAAGGTACTTTGGATAGATGTCAGTGTGGCCTTTTCCAGCCTTGGCAACAGTGCATGGTCAGGAATACATCCAGTTTGTTCTTTGGAGGAACTCACACAGCTGACAAATTAAACAATTAAAAAGTGTTTAATAATAATGACTTAGGTACTTGATCAAATGTTGATGGTTTAATGTGCTTAAGCATATCAGCTCTGCTGGTGTAACCATCAATCTGCTGTAAGGTAAGTCAAATTAGTCAAGGTGTAGCCTGGCGGGCAAAGTACCGAGAATTAGCTCATATTTGCTAATAGTATAACGATGTAAATAAAGTTCAGTTACTAAGGCTCACCAGACACAGGATCACTTGCTAAATTACAGCAACATGATGGCGTGGCAGGGCCCTCACTGTGATCTGGTAATCATGGAGACAAATTATACAAGGAACTAAAACACCGTGTTGGGTAGTCTCATTACCTTGAACACAGTGTCTTTCAATTGCAATCTGTGTTTTGCATTATCTTACTTTAATAACTGTTTAGGGCATCCATAATCCAACATTTGCTGTTTGCTCGAATGCTACATATAGTCATGCAGTACTTCAGACACAGCTGCATTTAAAGGATTCCTTTTCTGAAGAAGAAGTCTTCAAGTTCACATTACAAAATGAAAATGAATGCTGTTGTGTCCATTTTGCTTCTCCATGTCTTTGTTTTTTTCAAAGCCTTTAATATGGCCAGCAGAAAGGTCAGGAAGCTGCAAATGAAATATTGAGGTTTTCATTTCTGATGCAATGCTCAAATCAAGCCCAGGCTGGTAGTGACACTCATTGTCTGAAAATGCATTAGTGAATTCTGTCATGTCCTGTAGGAGAGGTGTCCACTTTCACCTTTCTTTTGTTGTCTCAGCATCAAAGGGCAAGGGGAAAAAGAGAACCTGTCATCTTCTCAGGTGGTTCTTCATCATTTGTGAGTGTTTCAAAATGCAGAACTGGTTTTGTTCCATAGAAACCCGAGTAAGGGCTCCAAAGTTTTAGTAATTTGGTCTCCCAGTAATGGGTTTTAAAATAAGTTTAAATTAATGCTTAATTTCTGCTCTTTCAGGACAATGTCAGTGATTAGTAGTAATGTTTCACTTCCAGTTCCATTTTTTAATGCAGCTGTAATGCCTTCTGCATCTGATTGCTGCTTTAATGATTACTAATTACTTTATTTTGAAAGTAATATAACTTTTTGTATTCATTCTCTGGACTCTGAGCAAAAAAAAGCTAATTTGAGTTGAATTAATCAGTCTGTGCATACTGGACCTTCAGCTGGTTAAACTTTGAGTCAGACCAAAGGAAAATGGCAAAGGCACTGAAAACACACCATGTATTTACACGCTGCAGAAATAATATGACTGCGTGAAGATGGCAGCCACAACTAAATACATCACTCTGTGTAAGCAATGTATATCAATTCTTTTCCAGCCATCAGTTTCTAGCATTGAAAGTATTCAATGGCTTAACATTGACTGCTGCACCCTTAATTCTTACAAGTGGAATCATTTCCCACAGGACACCAGTGCCAATAATTCCCGCTGCGTCCGCTCTGAGTTGCACACACATCTGCTGTTTCTTATTCAAAACGTAACTTCTGAGCATGCCTTACTGCATGCAACCCAACTTCTTGGGTTTCCTGATGAATTTTTACATTACTTACTCCCTGATGGATGGGCATTTTTGTTGTTGTTGGAGTGGGTTCTTTTGTTTTGTTTTTTTTTTTTTCATCCTAGAAAATATAAACTTATTGAGACCTTATTTTTTTTTGTAGGAATGTATCAATTTTGATGAAGGCTTCTTCTTTCATTCAAAGAGAGAAGAAAATCTGCTTTAGAAGAACTTGGTAATTTTGACATTGATTCAGCTTAGGAGAATAACAGCTGTCATCTGCTATTTTATCCGGGCAAGGTTTGGGGTTAGAAAGCAAGTCCTTCACACTCTGATCAAGCACTTAAAGTCTCTTGATGTTCTGGCCTTGATCTTTCCAAGTTTTTTCAGTTGGAAATACTTAAGTTAATTTAAATGAGTAAATAATGGTTAAGACAGAGGAGGCTGATCCAGCATGCCATAAGTAATATCAAGTAATATCAAGTAAAATATAAGAAGCAGAAGAATGTGTCTCGATTTCTGATGTCACCACCACTGGCCATACCCCTCTTCAGCTTTTCATTTAAAAAAAAAAAATAATTAAAAATTATTAAAATCTTCCATTTCTACTGGGTCTGTCTAGGATGGAGCTAACTTTCTTAATGCCAGTCCATACAGTGATGTGCTCTGCATTTGTGGCTAAAAGTGTTGATGACAAACCAGTGTGGTAGCTACTGCTGAGCAGTGCTTGTGCAGGCTCCAGGCTTCATCTTCATCCCCCTTTATGGAAGGGGATGCAGCCAGGACAGCTGACCCAAACTGACTCAAGGGATATTCACAATATGATGTCCTGCTCAGCACTAAAAGCTGAGGAAAGATGGAGGAAGGAGGGATGTTTGTGGTTCTGGCATTTGTCTTCTCAAGCAAACTTTAAGAGTGCTGAGCTCCTGCTTCCAGAGTGTCTAGACACCTGTCTGATTATGAGAAGCAGTAAATTATTTAATCTTTTTTCTTTGATTGCATGTGCAGCTCTTGCTTCCTCTATTAAACTGTCGTTATCTTGCTTCACAAGTCTTCTCACCTTCCTTCTGGTTTCTCCCTGTCCTGTGGAACATTTGGCTGCTGACTGGGGTAAATCCACCACACAGTTTCATTTCAGTTCTGAAAACCTACAATCCTAAAAATCCCTGTGATGGTGAAAAACTGTTTTCTGTTCAATTCAGTACAAAACAAATGTTCAGTCCTCCAAATAAGACCGGAACCTCTTTGTATATTCCCTGCAGGTATTTAACATGACCATCATTTGCACCACCCAAATGCACAAATATGAGGATTATTTTACAACTCATTATATAAAGGGATGAAGGAGGAGGAGTCTTGCCTCCAAGGACTTCTATCTGAAGTTTTAAAGTGAATTGAAAAAAGGGGAATTATCAGTGACTAAAAATTGCCACCTTCTAAAGAAATGTAACCAAACACATGGAACGCTTTCAAAGAAGGGCACTAGATGTTAGACTCAAGTTAGTTTTTCCCATCTCCTCAAAGTTTACTGCCTCATATAGGTAGTGAATGCAGGGCCTCTTATGCCATTTAGCTCATTTATGTAGTATTTTATCTCCCACATGCTGATTGACTCCCTATGTCCATCTCCAAGCCCTCTGTTCTCACACACACATACTTGCTCGATATCATATGCTTTTCTACTAAGAATTATTTCAGCACTTGTAACTCTAATCTGGTTAGAAATCAACAGTTGTTAAGCAATAGCAACTCAGGCTTCAGCCACCAAGAATATACACAGAGTTTGGCAAGACCTTCACAGAAACTTCAACAGCAGCAGCTTTGTTGACATCAGTACTGGAGCTAACTGCATCAAGTAATCTGCAGAACTAATAACGGAAATCACACTTGATGGCAGCATAAATATATCCATGGATGATGTTTTCCAGAACAGCATGATGGGGCTTGTTTTGCCATTTGCTGAGTTATGCTACTGGTGTTCTGTACACATGAAAACTTCCTAGGGACGACCCAGGAGCCTCTAAAACATTCCTACCTGTTATCCTTTGTTTGGGTTCTCACTTAGCAACATCTCTTTTCCCAAAACTCCAATTAAAATTAATAAATAACAAGCAAAACTCTGTGAAAAGAAGTCCCAAACACAGAACTAACATGATACCTGTACATCACTGCTCAATCTCTGTGCTACACTATTTTCTCCTGTTATTTACTCATCTTGGGATTATGGATTATAAATACTAGTGTTGTGAGTTTACAGCATGTTTGTATGTGTGCATTTGTCCACTCATGGTTTCCTGATGCTGGACTTATTATATACATAATGAAAGGAGTAATTAATACTAGACTTACTCTACTAGTAACCCCTAATACTATGGTAGTATTAGTGTTTCTAATATCTTACAGGAGAATATTCGATATGAAAAATACACCATAAAGAAAGTGCATCATCTAGGACAGCAAGGCCCTCAAATGCAAGGCCATCAGGACAGCCCGATGTAGCCTGGAAATGCTACAGGTACATCATTTCTCATCCTGGTCTTTTTTAATGAAAAATAACAATTTCAAGGATGAGCAATAGCATTAGAAAAGCTAACAGAAACAAAAAGAAACAAACATTTGGATGCCCTACGTAACAAGATACAGTTTTATCTCACATAGATAATGATTTGATTCATACAATCAGGAACTAAGGATTGTGGCAATAGACACATAAGACTTACAGAAATTAATAGTAAGCAACTGGACATGTAAATGGAGTGGCAATATAGGTTTGCACTGTCAATATCTATTGAATCCAAAAGCCATAATTAATTAGCATTTATTTACATTTACAGGAATCTGACTTCCCTTGGAGATGCACCTAAGATAAAACAGAGCATGTTAAAGTCTTAAATAGAAGTAATTCAATGTTTGAGTCTCTAGTTTATGATAAGTACTATACTTTTTAAAAAATAATTATTTATATTATGTAGTGTGTGATAAACTCTCTGAGTCTCTAAAAAGTAGCCACTGATGCTTCCCTTGGTTGTTTATACTCTCCTTGCCTTTCTTCTATCCATTTGACTATAATTAGGAGTAACATGATACAACGATAGAAAGGAAAACATCTGGCTAAAAAATAAAACTTCCTCATCTCATGATTCATTAGATTATCAGACAGAAATTTTGCAGGCAAAGTGATAGAAACCTACTGCCTGCTTGTCAAGGGGCAAACGGGAAAAACCTGTAGCCAATAGGAGTATATATGTGATACTGTTACAGTCTCCCTGATCCTAAAAGCCCTTCCCACAACTACCAAAACTTTTCCTTAGCCTTCCCACAACTAGCTCAAACTTTTTTAGCCAATAATGTATTTCTCCTGTTGCTGGTAATTCACACTAAGAAATTACGTATTTTGCTCAATCTTCTCAATTTCCACAGCCAGGAAGTAAAAATAAAATAAAATAGGAGGATAACCTCCCAGAAGATAACTGGAAGGATCTTTCATTATCCTAATCACATATCCAGTAATTACATATCCATATTTCATTGCTGGGATTTGACTCCATGTACCACTTCACTGAGTTTCATAGATTTTTCTTTTTAATACATGTGAAATTTTTCTTATGGCTCCAGCTTCTTCTTGTTGGTTCCTTCATGAAGTTAACTTTCTTTTGAATATATGCCCATCACTCATCTCTACATGAAATAATAGGTCCTGTAATAGCCTTGTATGTCTCAAGCTTGGGTTTCTCAGTATTTCAAAGCTACCAATTATCTCCTGAGAAAAGCAACATGCATTCTTACTTTGTACTTGTGCTGTGCCTTAATTAATTTCCTCATTAAACTGTGAGTAATTAACATTCCCTGGTATTTAAACTGCATTTTTTTATATCAGGGTTTATTTATCTAAACACGTTCAAAATTTTCTCATTAGCTATTAACACCACGTTGCTTCTCTTCATTAATTTTATGTCTATTTCATCATTTGGAGCTTCCTAGAACATGATGTATCAATGTAACAAAAAATGCAGTACATTTATTACAGCAGCTGCTTATGCACATACCATTGGTGAGAAAAATGTTAATACTAGCAGAATAAAATTGAGTATTATTAGGTCTGAATTTGTTTAAATGGGTGAAAGGCCAACATTAATTTGAAAAGTATTTTAGAAATATAGCATGTAAGGTAAAAGACAGTTCAGTTCATGGGCAGATGAAAAATAAATAGTTTACACCAATCAAGCACTTGCATAAAGCCAAGGCTTCACAGCAAAACTGAAAAGAAATCTTGCTAACACCAGTGACGCCAAAGCGATACCCAGGCTTCTGTTCACTGGAATCCAGGTAATTTATGAAGATGTTTTATTCTCCACAAAGCTTCACCAGAACTTAGCAGCAGAAAAATCCATTTTCCCTTGGACCCTCCCCCTGTTCCTTAGGAGCATGGCTGCAGCCTGGAGACCCAGCCAGGCAGCATCTGCAACTCTGAGACAGGCTCACTATGGGAACTATCCAATCTGGTATAATTCTTCTCACTAGATATTACCCTTCCCTTTTAATTATTAAGTGTCTTACTGGAGACAACTAGAAAGACTTTCCAACTCAAAAATGAGTTAAAAATCTGAAGGTAAAAAAGTAACTTAAAAAAAAAAATACAGAAAATGTTGTTTTGGCATTTTTTCCCCCATTATTTTCAACTTTCAGGTGTCTTTCAGCATCAATATTCTACCTGGTATACAAAATAACACTTTTAGCAAAAATGAACCTGTCATATTTTCAATTGCTATTGACTTCAGATTGCTGAATTAATGTAAATATTGGTGGTTCTCTGTGGGTTACAAAGTTGCAGTAGGTGATATCACCACCTGGTTTTTGTTTTTCTGCTTTTAATAATTAACAATAAAATAAAAATTTATTCTATTACATGGCTGGAGTCCTGAGACTTCTGCCAACTGTCTTGGTTTGTCTATGCAGAGCCAACTTTGTGAGAAAAGCAAAACAGAACAAAACAAACCCCAGAAGACAGCTTTTCAGAGCCTAAAAATTTGCTTAAATTGCTTTCCAAGTAAATAAGTCAACAGAAAAATACACTATGGAGATAATATTCTGCATTAGAAATGACTCATCAGACAAGCAATATGTCTTCTCCATTGCTGCTTTCTTAGATCTCAGAGTATTTTTTAGAATACCCTTTAATCTGAGTCAGTATTTACTTGGGCCCCTTTTCTGCTATAAAAAAAAAAAAAGTTTAGTTCCAACTTTTCATCACTGTACATTAAAAATAAAATCTAAATGAGATTAAATGTTGTACATTCCCAAATCTTTTTCATTTCTTCCTTAGTAGTCTCTTTTCCCTAGTATTTTGGTATTCCTCTGGGTAACTCCTCTTCATGATTGATACAGGCTACACGATACTAAAAATAATGCAACCTGTTTTTTGCTTTCCAGTCATCAATCTGTTTGTACTGCATACCCATCTCCCTTCTCTCTCTGGGTCTTCTATTTGGAGAGTGATTTGTTTGTAACAGGAAGCTGATTTTCTGCATTTGAAGAGTGTTTAGTGCAAAAGAGACAAGATGCCAGACTTGGGGTGTTACCTTTCTACAGATAACAGCAACAAGGACAAGAGAAACCACAAAGCTTTAAAGGCAAAATAAATAAATAGATTTAACATGGTCTTGGGCTTAGTGGTCATGAAATGGTGAAGTTTTCAATTCTTAGTGCTGTAAGGAAGGGAGTTAGCAAAACCTCCTCCTTTGACTTCTGGAGGGCTGACTTTGGCCTGTTCAGAACACTGGTTGAGAGAATCCCTTGGGAGACAATCCTGAAGGAAAAAGGGGTCCAGGAAGGCTGGATGCTCTTCAAGAAGGAAATCCTAAAGACACATGAGCAGCTGTTCCCATGTGTCACAAGATCAAAGGGAAGGGAAGACAGCCAGCCTGGTTGAACATGGAGCTTTTGTTGGGACTTAGTAGTAAAAGGACAGGCAACTTAAGAGGAGTACAGAGTTCTCATTATGTCACAGAGAGAAAATTAGGAAGGCAAAAGCCCACCCAGAGCTCAACTTGGCCACTGACATAGGGAATAACAAAAAAAGGTTTTATAAATTAATCAACAATAAAAAAAGAGCCAGGGAGAATCTCTTACGGGATGCAGAGGGGGATCATTGCACCCAAGGATAAGGAAAATGCCTTCTTAATGCCTTCTTTGCCTCCATCTTTAATAGTCAGAGCAGCTACTCCCAGGGTGTTCAGCCTCCTGAGCTGGAAGATAAGGATGAAGAGCAGAACACCCACTTCCTCCCACCCCCAGTTAAGAAGGAAGTAGTTAATGATCTGCTTCTGCACTTGGACACGTAGAAGTTTATGGGGCCAGATGGGACCCACCCTTGAGTGCTGAGGGAGCTGGCAGGGGAGCTCACTAAGCTTCTCTCCATCAACAATCCTGGTCAACAGGGGAGGTCCCAGATGACTGGAGACTGGCTAACGTGACACGTATCTACAAGAAAAGCTGGAAGAAGGATTTTTGGAAGTGCAGGCCTGTCAGCTTGAGGGTAGGAAGGTTCTACAGAGGGACCTGGACAGGGTGGACCGATGGGCCAAGGCCAACTACATGAGGTTCAATATGGCCAGGTGTTGGGTCCTGCATTTCAATCACAACAACCCCGTGAACCACTACAGGCTTGAGGAAGAGCAGCTGAGATCTCAGAGTATTTTTTAGAATACCCTTTAATCTGAGTCAGTATTTACTTGGGCCCCTTTTCTGCTATAAAAAAAAAAAAAGTTTAGTTCCAACTTTTCATCACTGTACATTAAAAATAAAATCTAAATGAGATTAAATGTTGTACATTCCCAAATCTTTTTCATTTCTTCCTTAGTAGTCTCTTTTCCCTAGTATTTTGGTATTCCTCTGGGTAACTCCTCTTCATGATTGATACAGGCTACACGATACTAAAAATAATGCAACCTGTTTTTTGCTTTCCAGTCATCAATCTGTTTGTACTGCATACCCATCTCCCTTCTCTCTCTGGGTCTTCTATTTGGAGAGTGATTTGTTTGTAACAGGAAGCTGATTTTCTGCATTTGAAGAGTGTTTAGTGCAAAAGAGACAAGATGCCAGACTTGGGGTGTTACCTTTCTACAGATAACAGCAACAAGGACAAGAGAAACCACAAAGCTTTAAAGGCAAAATAAATAAATAGATTTAACATGGTCTTGGGCTTAGTGGTCATGAAATGGTGAAGTTTTCAATTCTTAGTGCTGTAAGGAAGGGAGTTAGCAAAACCTCCTCCTTTGACTTCTGGAGGGCTGACTTTGGCCTGTTCAGAACACTGGTTGAGAGAATCCCTTGGGAGACAATCCTGAAGGAAAAAGGGGTCCAGGAAGGCTGGATGCTCTTCAAGAAGGAAATCCTAAAGACACATGAGCAGCTGTTCCCATGTGTCACAAGATCAAAGGGAAGGGAAGACAGCCAGCCTGGTTGAACATGGAGCTTTTGTTGGGACTTAGTAGTAAAAGGACAGGCAACTTAAGAGGAGTACAGAGTTCTCATTATGTCACAGAGAGAAAATTAGGAAGGCAAAAGCCCACCCAGAGCTCAACTTGGCCACTGACATAGGGAATAACAAAAAAAGGTTTTATAAATTAATCAACAATAAAAAAAGAGCCAGGGAGAATCTCTTACGGGATGCAGAGGGGGATCATTGCACCCAAGGATAAGGAAAATGCCTTCTTAATGCCTTCTTTGCCTCCATCTTTAATAGTCAGAGCAGCTACTCCCAGGGTGTTCAGCCTCCTGAGCTGGAAGATAAGGATGAAGAGCAGAACACCCACTTCCTCCCACCCCCAGTTAAGAAGGAAGTAGTTAATGATCTGCTTCTGCACTTGGACACGTAGAAGTTTATGGGGCCAGATGGGACCCACCCTTGAGTGCTGAGGGAGCTGGCAGGGGAGCTCACTAAGCTTCTCTCCATCAACAATCCTGGTCAACAGGGGAGGTCCCAGATGACTGGAGACTGGCTAACGTGACACGTATCTACAAGAAAAGCTGGAAGAAGGATTTTTGGAAGTGCAGGCCTGTCAGCTTGAGGGTAGGAAGGTTCTACAGAGGGACCTGGACAGGGTGGACCGATGGGCCAAGGCCAACTACATGAGGTTCAATATGGCCAGGTGTTGGGTCCTGCATTTCAATCACAACAACCCCGTGAACCACTACAGGCTTGAGGAAGAGCAGCTGGAGAGCTGCTCAGTGGAAAAGAAAGCAGAAAAGTTTTAACTTTTATCAGGTAGGAACGAGTGGAAGATTCACACATTTTTTAAAGGGAGATCTCATGTTAACAATTAATCAGAGACTGGAAAAAGCTACATAAAACTTCCCTTTGCAAAGATTTTACTTCCACAAAACTGCTTTTGAGCATGCAAAAAAAGGGCACCTACAAGTATGGAAGATTTAATGAGAGCAAAAACAAGTAGAAATTCTGAAGCCTTTTGCTTTTGCAGGTGAATGTCAATGGGGCTCAGGGGTCAAATAACAGTAAGACACAGTTTCTGGAAATAAATGAAGAGTCTGCATGGTAAGGTTTAGAATAAAGCAATATTTTTACCGCTGAAGATCTGTGCTGTCCTTTCTGCTGCAGGGCCATAATGGAAAATTTGACCTTTCAGCATCGTTTTCCTAAATTTCTTGTGATAAATATTTTAATACACAAAACTGAGTTCAATATCCTAGTCTCAGTTTTCAAGGAACAGGTTAGTACCACCGGCCATGCTTCCCAGTGCATGTTGAGGCTGTCATACCCTGGTATTTCAAAGAGAGATGAATTAAAATTCACAATTGTAGTTCTGAAGAAAAGAAAAAAGAATGGTGAAGTGGCAGGATCTGGGAAAATGTGGGAAGGCTGTGAATCAGGAACCTTTGGGTTGTCATTACTGGTTTTGCTGCTGGTTTGATTTGAAATCTTGGGAAAGTGACAGTCTTTCTGCCTCAAGTACTCAATGTCTGTAACATGAAATGCAGCTGTACTCTTCAAAGACAGCTCATGTTTCTGAGTTTATTCAGGCCTTCCTTGCCTACGTGGCTGCGATGGGCCCTCTGAAAGCAGGGCTGAGATGGAGTGGAGCAGGCAATGCTTGTGGAGGAGCTGTGTGTCTGTGGGCCTGTTCTTGTGCCGCTGCTCAGCGCCTGCGCTGCAGACAGGGCAGCTGCTGCTCCCACAGCCGAGACAGCTCATGCCCTTTCACCACCCCTGGTCTCTGCCTGCCCCTCTGCAGCCTGCAGGCTCATGAATATAATGATTGTAAAGGTGATGGTTATAAAATACAAACAAAGCAACTATCACTTATGAATTGTTTTTGGTTTTGTCTCCAAGCTCCTAAACCACACATTCTAGGCATCCTGGCAAACTGTGACAGCTCATTTAAAGCCTCTAGGGACAGAAACTTAAATCCTGTTAAATTATTTTGGATACAGAGTTTTATTTCACTGATATGATGTTATTTATAGATTAGAATAGCTAGATGGAGAATTTCAAATACACCAAAAGAGATGTTCCCAGTAATAAAGACATGACAATGTAAAGACTAGCTTCAGCACGCAGACTCCAAAATCTATTGGTAGTCGCAACACTTCAGCAACACTTTGAGAAAAAGAAGTCATGTGCAAAACAAACAAAAGATGAAATAAGGGAAACACCTGCTTTTAATTTAGAGTGAAGTAATTTTAATTTAAGTATTAGAAGAAAAAAAAGTTGCTATTCACCAAATTCATATTTTACTAGAAAAACTAGTTGTTCTTCAACTAGGCTATCTTTATAGGAACATTTTAATTTAATATTTTATTTTATCTACTGTCATAATTTCAGTTTGCACTGAAGATGATGATGAGAGAGATTTTCAGCACACTTAGAGCTAACTGTATTTTTCCTACAGCAAAGAATAATAGGAAGAAATCTGTCTTGAGAATGTATTCAAATACAGTACAAAAATACATGTTACCTCTAAAAGCCAGTAGACATGGTGCTACGGAAAAACAATCTCATATTTCACTGCACTGTGAGATAGATCTTAGGGGGAAAGAGGTGTGTGAAAAACAGCAAGCATAAATTTATAGAATTAGCTTCTATTTCCATGAGGGAATCACTCACATATAGACTATATTTAATATAAGTATGTATGTTTTTGCTAGTCCTACACTATAGTACCTTCCTGCCCAAGGAAATATTTAAATTCTGTTTTCATGGCATCATTTACCTTCCTTGTTTTTTACCTTGTTTACTAGAAAATGTTGCATCATTGTTCCAATACTGACTTATCATCATAAGCTGTGGGAAGGGGGAAACAAAGCAACGTGAACCCTACCTCTTATTTCTTGGATTAGTAATTTATTTTTCTTCATTTGTAACCAAATTGCTACATTTCATTCACAGCACGGTAACACTCTTCCACTACAGCTGTTTCATGCCAGATCCAAAGGAATTGTCTCATCACCCTCACACTAAAGAATTTCCTCCTAATGTCTAACTTAAATCTCACCTCTTCCAGTTTCGATCTATTACGCCTTGTTTTCTCACTACATGCCCTTGTAAGAAGTACCTCCCCAGCTTTCCTGTAGGACCCTTCAGGTACAGGCAGGCTGCTCTAAGGTACCCCTGGAGCTTTCTCTTTTCAAGGCTGAAGAGCCTCAACTCTCTCAGCCTGTTGTCAGTGGAGAGGTGCTTTAGCCTTTGGTTCACCCCTAAGTCCTTCTCCTCTGGGCTGTCTTCTATTCATCCTCCACCTAGCCTGTATTTGTGCTTTGGATTGCCCCAACCCAGCTGTGGAACCTTGTGTAATCTTTCTGTTATGTCTTTGATTTCAAGCCCCCATTAAGCTGCAGACTTCTCCAGCAAGCAGGTCCAGTCTGCAAATGGTCCCTCAGTGCCCCTGAGAAGGGAGTCCCCCACAACTATTACTTGTCGCTGCTTCTTCTGAGCACTTGTTGTTACACAATGGCATTTTACCTAACAATTACTGTTCACTGAATCAAGAAATAACTAATGACTATAATAATTCCACTTTCTAATGCATACCTCTCTCTTCATCAGTGCACCAGTACTTCTCAGATTTCTTGATGGAATAGTAGGTGTCATTATTCACAATTTATGAACTAGGAAGCAGTAAGCTTTTTTTTTTGCCCAGAAGTCATGCAACCGGCTACTTTAATAACTAGGTCCCCTGAGTCCCTGGTTAATACACCATTCAGTAAGCTACGAACACAAAATAACAGACAGAAGCAATGAGCCCGTTGCTCTTCATAGAGCAATAAACAATCTCTAGTTATTTCTCTGTTTCAACAGACAAATCACACAAAAGGATTTCCTCTTTCTCTCTTACGCCAACAGGAAACCAGAGATTTGGGATGTCTTCTACTGAGATGAAAAAGAAGTAGAGGGAAACTCAGTTGACGTAACTCAATATCCCAAACCCCCTTTTAACACCCCATCTGAGATATACAGTATCCTGGCTTTTATAGGAAAACCAAGAGAAAAAGTTGAGCTCAAGAAGTGTTTATGTTTCAGTCACATTTCCACCACAACAGCTGAACTCATTCAATGTCTGAATAATTATCTAGAAGGAGACGTGATCACTTGTCCATCCTGCATAGTTTATGTTCGTAAGATATTAAAAGCTGTTGTGGTTCTTTGTCTCTTTCTCCTGCCTGGCTCTCCAATAATGTCGTGGTTTGGGACAACATGACAACAAATGAACAGCCCCATGGCCTCTCACTCAACTCCCTCCTCCCCCCCACACACACTGGGAAGAGGAGGGCAAAGCTCATGGGTCGAGACAAAGGACAAAGAGGTTTCTTCACTGATTAAGGTCCCGGGCAAAACAGACTCAACTTGGGGAAAAAGATTCATTTCATTTCTCACTAATCAAACACACCCAGGACACAAACAACACACAGAGCAGGGCTTGCATATGTTACCCCCACCATTCCCTTCTTCCCAGGCCCAAATCACTTTGTTCCCAATTTCTCTCCCTCCTTCCCCCCAGCGGCACAGGGGGACAGGGGATGGGGTTTAGAGTCTGTTCACAGGCTGGTGGTTCTGGCTGCGCCATCCTCCTCAGGAAGAAGGATTCCTTACAGTCCTGCCCTGCTTCGCCACGGGGTCCCTCCCATGGGAGAGAGTCCTCCATGAACCTCTCCTTCATGAGGTCTGGAGCAAGCTGCTCCAGCCTGGGCTTCCCACAGAGTTACAGGCTGCTTTGGGAACAAACCTCTTGCCAGGGTTTTCCAAAGCTGCGCAATCAGAGTCCACAGGCAGCAAATCTTTCGGCCACAAAATCCAATTCCACTGGCCAAGTTCACTCCTCCTGGCGCCTTCAGGGAATGTTCCACCACCTTTCTCCATGAGTGCAGGGGAACAGCGGCCATCTCGCCACGGGTTGCAGGGAACCTTCTGCTTGGTCCCCTTCTTCCTCACCAACCACCAGCACCGCTCTCCCTCCCCAGCATAGCTCTTCTCCTTTAAGGGCTCTCTCTGCTCAGGTGTTACAGCGGTTCTTTCATATGTTAATGACAGAGGCGCATCTATTGTCCCTCTAATGTCTCCTTGGCTGGGTTTGGAGCAGGGGGAGCTTCTCAGCTTCTTACAGGAGCCACCCCTGGGGCCCTTCCCCCACTACCAAAAAAACCATCACACCAGAACAAAGCAATTAGCATGGTGATGAGTCTGAGCTAGTAAGCCTATTGAGAGGGAGGATCATATTAGCTTAGGGTTGCATGTTGTTACCTATATTCATATACCTTTTATTTGCCCCAGAGCAGGACAGAGCAAGCTTTTGTCTATCTAGAAAACAGTATTTTAGATCCAGAACCAACGAACTGGCTCTCTCAGCTTCACATGAAATAATCAGGTGTACTGAGTAAGCCACACAAAGCTGTGGTCTGCTTTGGCTGCTCTGTAACCAGTACAGATCATAGAATCATAGAATAGTTTGGGTTGGAAGGGACCTTTAAAATCATCCAGTTCCAACCCCCCTGCATGGGCAGGGAGACCTCCTATTAGACCAGGTTGCTCAAAGCCCCATCCAACCTGCCCTTGAACACTTCCAGGGATGGGGCATCCACAGCTTCCCTGGGCAACCTGTTCCAGTGTCTCATCAGCCTCACAGCAAAGAATTTCTTCCTAACATCTAATATGAATCTACTCTCTTCCAATTTAAAGCTATTACCACAGTACTTACAAAACTAGTTTAAAGGGGGGGGTCAGGATGTGTACATGATGTGAAGAGACATTAGAATAGTATAGACATAGAAAGTAAGTCTTATTCTGAACATTTATCATCTGGATACAGCATCCAAATTACTACTTCAATATGTCACTTCAAATTTTGATAAGGTGATTAGTCTTGGCTGACTACTTCAAAGAGTAACTATCCTTTGAAGTGACTTTGAGCTTTTGTACACATGTCTCTAAAACACCCATTACAGCCATTTCCTGGAACCTTGTGAGGATAACGGACATAAATTGTGTCTTGAAGGCTCAAATCCACCTTTGGACATGAAAATACATCTCTTGCTGAAGTCAATGATATGCATATGGTCCTTGCAGTAAACAAAGGAAAAGTTTGTACACCCTGAGCCTGCTATTGAACACATCTCTGAGGATCCGCCCTGATTATGCACTGTTTTCTCTCCTCCCAGAAAATTACATTAGAAAAACTTTCAAGACTTTTGCTATAGCACAGAGCTGTCATAGCCAGCCTGTAAAATCTACAGCCTAAATAAGCCTAGAATAGCACAGCTTTCTGAAATCTCTATGTTAAGAATGACATATGTAACTGATTACAAGTAGAAAAGTACCATACAACTACGACCTGAAATAATGAAGATACATGTTTGAATAACCCATGGTGCAGAAAGGGACAATTTTCCACTGCCAGCTGTCCACTGCAACCAACTCTTGGCCACCAAGCACCGACTCCACCCCACCAGCTCTCCACTAGACACTTCTACACCAATGACTCTCTGCCAGGACAACTCTACATGGATTGGCAGGTGGTGCCCGGAGCTGTTCTGGTTCTCCCTCCCAGGCACACCCCTGTGGGGAGAACTACAGGAGGGTTTCACTCAGGAAGCTGGGGAGCAGTTTGCTGCCCTGCTGCAGGGAGGACTGGGGACACGGTGCTGTGCGCTGGGGACGCGAGGTGCTGTGCTGCATGGTGGAAAGAAGCAGCTCAGTGACACGCGTCAGGAAGGAGTGATGCAACAACATGCACCGCTTGCTGATCTGGGTAGAGTTGTCCTGGTGGTGATTCAGTGGTGTAGAAGCATCCATCAGAGAGTAGGTGGTGGAGAGCTGGTGGTAGACAGTTGCCTTAGATTCCCCTCCCCCTTGATGATAATAGGAAGACATTCAAATACTGCCTTCAGCTGTTTCTCCTGCTTTTCCAAGGAGGCTGCCACTTTACCTGAGTCGGCAGGAGTCCCACAGAGGAAGCAAAGACCTTGACTGACTCGAAGTGCAGCAGATCATTTAGCAGAGAGCCTCTCCCACACAAGACATGGTAGAAGAGCAAAGCTGTGCAACCTTTGCCAAGAGGAAATGGGCTATAGAGAATTTACAGCTATGAAGATGTTCCTCTAAATTGAAAAAAGAAAAATTCCGAAGCAGCTCCTGGACAATAGTATCAGTAAAGTGATGTTTTTGACTGTTCCTCACATGACATCTTTTTTTCCCCCCTTCTATCCCAATTATGCATGCACATATTTGCACTCCCTTAATAAATTCAATTTACTAAATCCACCAAATTTTGCATATTCAGTCAGAACTAAAATAGTTCCTGAACAATTAATCAGGAAGTCTACCTAGCCGTCCTTTTCTTCCTCATAAATATTTTTTTTTTTTAAATATTAGATAATAATATTAACATATTTTAATGTTTATTGTTGCAAAAACAAGACATGTCAATTTTTTTCATTACATTTACACTGGTATTAAAGACTAGTCAAAAGGCAAATGATTAGATGCCCTGCCTGGCACCTAAACTCTGCTTGTTTTGATGCAGGGACTTGACTCTGCATCTCTCAGTGACAGCTGAGTACCCCAACCACAAGGCTAATGTTATTTTCTCTCCACTTGGAGCTATTCAATCTGGTTTAAATAATAAGTATCCAGTGACCCATGAAGAGTGTGTCTCTCTAATCCAGTGATTCGGGCATTTGCTGGCAAATTGACCTGTTGATCTGATGAGAAAGTATTCTGCAAATATATTTATAGTCAATTCATTCCTAACAAAAAGAAGACAGTTTGGTTTTTTTTATTTTTGTTTTTTTTAAATTTATTTCCCGCCCCCCCC
>NW_009953496.1:14150913-14176870 GCF_000747805.2 Chaetura pelagica | reverse complement strand
TGCTGGTTTTATTCAGCTTTTTTGGGAGTTCTCATTTTTTTTTTTTTTTTTTTTTTTTTTTTTTTTTTTTTCTCCTACTTAACCTGACTCTTACAAAGGTGATAAGCAATGATGTTTTTATCCTTTAGTATTTTCTGACAAAACTTTTTTTTTTTTTTTTTTTTTTTTTAAATTTTTTTCCCCCCCCCCCCCCCCCCCACTATCTCTGTATTAGTTCTCTCAATAGCCACCTGCCTCCTGATCCAGCACACTGGTTTCTGGTTGCCACAGTGCTGTCAAGTTTGCAAGTCTCTATGTAGCACATTTGCAAAGTGTAACAAAATGCTTGCCTAATATAAAGCAGGCTTACTGTTTTATATATAACATAAAATGGATTTAAAGCAATTTCTTCTGAAAATATTGTTATGATTGGGATTGGAAATGGGCTAAGGAAGAGTGCACATATATACGGTTGCAAAGTACACATTATAGATTTATGTACACTTGTTCAGTGTACACTTATAAAGTCTGTATATAGATTTTCCATCTCTCATATGGTACCAAGTACCAAAAAACCTAATTCTGAGCAGTATGTTGAATGCTTTAGCAGAGAATACCCATTAGACCCGCAGGGCCTCCATATGGTGGAGTTGCAGGTCACAAAATTTGTTCTGTTCTCCTGCAGGAGGCACCACCATATTTAATCCCTTTATGAACTATATTAAGCAGGAAAAATATCAGAAACACTGTAAGAATCACATCTCTGCAGTACGACAAAAAGGTTGCTAGAGGAATGGCAACCTGTTCTAGCCAAATCCATGTGCTGAATGAAAAGCAAACCTGGCCCGTACAGCTGCTCACTCTGCCAGCCCTGCATAAATGTCTCTGCTCAAACATGCAAAACTGTAAAAAGAGTATAGCCCACATTTATGCCATCCTGATGTCTTCCTGTTTCCAACATTTTTATCTGAAAACTCATAAAGAGGATTGGGGCAGGCATGTAAATATTGTTCCAATTTCCTTCAAGCCATCCCAGCTGGCCACTCACTGGGCGATGCTTGATCACGTTTTGGGGCCCTTTCTCCAGGGCATTTTAGATGAGATAATGCTGCACTGAGATGGGACAGTTTAGCCACTTACTGTGGCCCATTTTACTTCCTAAAGTCGATTCAGCCAAAGAGGTTAAGGAGGTACAACTGATAACTTTTGCAAGACTCAGTACGGTTCTGGGATTCATGCTACTTGTTGCCATCAGTCTGCAAGTGCAGCTACTTATGTCTTCGTGAAGAACCACTGCAGCGATCTGGTGCTGACAGCTTCGGGAAGACCCAAGGGCAGCCTGCCCTTTCTCCTGCTTTCCTGCCCGCAAGACTTGGAGTGGACAAGGCTGTCACATGAGGCCACTGCTGGGAAGAAAGTTCTGCATCATCTGGCCTTTAGTTCTCCCATTAGTCACCCATCTCCTGCCTCCCATGCTGCAGTGAGAACAAACAGGAACATACTACAGAACATACTGAAACAAAAGTTTTAAAATGCAGCCCTAAAAAGTCTATACAAAGTTCACCTTTGACTGCCTGGTCAGATTTTATACACCTCTCTCTTTTATTTTTCCAGTGCTGGCTGCTGGCTTATTTTCCTATGTGCAGTTGTTTGAGAAGTGGCACAAGGCTCAAGCAATGCAGCAGTTGCCATGGAGAGAAGCTTGAGTTTGCACTTTATTTATTTAATTTATTTCTGAATGGTAGTGTGCTGCAGTATGTAAAATCTGCAGGACTCGTTAACATAGCAGGTACCATAAAAGCAGGGCTGTATTTAAGCATAACCTGTCTTTTGAAAAGCACAGTAAAAATATAAGCCTCATTTGCAACTGATTTTACTTCTTTTTTGGGATTGGATTTCCCTAGAGACTCAGGCCTGAAACGTCCACTGAAGCAGAATTAACACTTCCCTCAATTAAGTCACTTTTTTTTTTTTTTTAACCTGATACTGAGACATCTCATGTCAGCACTGTTAAATATACGATTTCAGTGAGACTTTTGGGAGTGAGTGGATTGTGGTCTTTTCATCCCAGTTTTATTTATTTATAGAGCAATTAGAATCACACAGAATCCTTCCTGCCTCCATGAATAGAACTTGCAGAGCAACATTTACAACAAATTAGCAATGAAAGATGCTATGGAATTCTATTCTTCAGCATTACAATAGATTTTGTCACGCTAAAGTGACACAGGAGAAATGTACAAATATTTGAAGGTCACTTTATTTTTAGCCTTGCTAAATCTAATTACACCAAAGCAGTGTGCAATTGTTAGTTAAAAAAACGTGTAAGGGATAACAAATTTTGTCCCTCTTTAGCCCACTCCCCTCAAGTTTCTGAACCTTTTAAAATGGTCATTGTTTGAAACTAAAACCAACAGGGAAAGTGAATCTTTCTTTGTAACACTGTCATCAAACAAAAAGGGTAGAAAGACCAAGTTATTATTATTATTATTTTAATTATATGGATTGTGAGTAAGCTGAGAATGTGGACACAGGAAGCAGACTTTGATCTGTTTGGCTAAGTCACACTCTTTATATATAAAACAAATATAGCTTTTTTATATCTATTCCTTCACAAAAATAAGTTAAACTAAAACATGAATTTTGGGTGTAAGCAGAGATCTTAAAACTGCTTCTATCATTTCACAGACTCATTATCATACCTTATCCAGTTCTTTGGGCACTTCCTGCTGCCTGGGAAAACAGGCACACATAACAGCCAGAAAAGCTCTGCAGGCTTATTCTTATTTTCCACCCATTATATACTGCTGAGTTGCTTTGACAGTGCTAGCCATCTTTTAATTGGTTTGGTAGGTGTTATACAGTTTAGTCATATGCACTGATGATTAATTAAGCCAGCTCATATCTGTATTTAAATTCAAATCTAAGGAATAATATTACATTTTTTCTTTCTCTACAAATGAAATACAGGGATAATCAAAGGATAAAATAATAGAGAAACATAATTTTGTTAGTTATAAAGGGATGGAAATTAATAGATTGGCTCTGATAAGTGACTCTGCACTATGAGAGTTATTTTATGATCCATGCACTTGAACCGTATTATAGAATTAATTTCAAAGTAATACCTTTCATTAGTCCAATGTATGTATTTGCATTATGTCAAAGAAGTAATATCAAGCTTTCATTGTTATGAGATCCTTCCCTAATAAGGTCATGTGGCCCTTTGTCCTTGCATGGGATAGTAGTCTAATCATTCAGCACTAGAAAAATTAACAATGAACTTTCCAGAAATGTAGACATTTGATAAGAGATTCAGACAGCCTTAAATATGGACATCAGTAGAATGAGCTGGTAAGAGAGGTCTATAAACTATCTAGCATCTTTTCCTCTTTACTGGTAACTTCCTGATTGGTAAGAAAATCCCCTTCATGGTAACATGGTAATTTTTTTTTTAAGTTACTGCTGGGGAACTAGATTTCTGAATCCTTCCTGAGCTCTATCACCATGTAACAATGACAGGCCAGGCAGCTGATTTCTGTTTGAGTTTCTCCCAGGGCTTGACAATTTAGAGACACCCATGATAACACACAATGACAACATGGAAATCTTAATCCCTAGCAGCTGGGAGCTGGTTGACAGCATCACATGCTCTTTCCACTCCCGCTCTGAATCCCCCAACACATGCCCTTCCCCAATCACCTGCCTGCTCCAGAAGAAGGCATGGAGAACTGGAAGGTGACACCCATCATGAGTGGAATGGAGCTGGCTGGTGTCCTGTTGGTGACTGCCATTTCAGAGTCTGCACCCTACATTTAGTGGCATGCAGGATGCTGTCAGTAAAAATCACTACCCCATGAAACAGCCCTAGCTTTAGTTTTCATTATTTACTTTAACTTTTCAAAAGTAGAGCCTAACAACTGATTTTGCTTTGCTATGCTTGCTAAACCCAGCAGTGTGCAACCAGCTGCAGAGCACAGTTCACTGGTTGAAATTGCAAGCAGGAGGTTTCCAGGTTTTCCCTGTACAAGTGAATACAGCAGGTGGAATGTCATCTTAAAAGAACATCAGTGGACTTCAACAAATTTAATTTTTAAGGGTTTTTTTTTTCCTTCTCCCTGACAACAGTGTGGCACCCATCCACCTGGGTCTTCCGAAGTAGACTGTCTTGCTGAAGTCTATGCTGTTACAGGCTAGGAACTTGAAAAGGGTAAATTAGCCATTCTATTTAAGAAACAGGAGCGAACCCCTTAGACCAACCCATTCTCTGGGCAAAACACTGCTATAAATCATTAAGCAAAACAGGATCTACTTCTCATAGGATGACAAGCAGAAAAATCCCAACAAAACCAAAAACCCCAAACTCCAAGTAATATTTATTTGCCAAAAAAATCCAAGTCAGCTCTTTGAAAGGGTGACCAAGGAAACAGATGACAGTAAGGTGATGAAAGCAATCTGTCTGTATTTCACCCAGGGATCTGATAAGCAGTCACATCAGAAATTGGTGGGGAAATGAGAAGACAGAAACAAGCATTATATTGACATCACAGATTAAATGCTGGCTGTCAGCCCAAACCACAAAATGTTAAGGCAACTAGTTAAAAGACAGAGAGCCAGAGATCTTGACTCTGGCATGTCCCAACATCTAAGTTCATCCTGGGATTTTTTGCTATATTTTACATAAGATTTCCTATGATTCATTTCACAGGAATTAAAGACTAGATGAAGGAAAACCTTAGAAAGGAGGACTTGTAAACTCTATGACTGCTACAGTAATTGAGAAAAATATCTGGACTCTACACATGTATTTATTTTCTCCTTGTATTTTTATTTAATAGTATTATTCTTCCTCAAACTGTAGAAGTGATTATCTCTGAAGACTATACAAAGATACTAGAAAAAGACAGAAAAAAAATGTCTATCTTTCGAATTCTGCAAAAATAAAAAACAGGACCTTGAAATTTTTTTTATAACTCAGGATAAGACCATGCTGTACATGCACAATACACAGGAGGACAAACTATAAACTCACTTTCACTGAAGTAAATGGAACACCCAAACATTGCTCATTGGTCTTAATAAAACAGACACAAATAGATTTTACTCCAGCTTCCTTCCCACAGATGTCCAAAACTAAAGGCTAGTTAGTGGGAAACCCTCTAGCATGTTTGGGGAGCCAGCTGAGGTTGAAAGTGCAACATGAAGACAAATATAAAATATTCAAGACAAACTTGCAATTTGTTCTAACTTGAAGCAGAAAGAATTAAGAAGCACGAGACTCAGTTGAGACTCAATTTAAAGGACATGTTTCTACAAAACCTCTTTCACTTCACCCTCTCTGTATATGATTCTTCATTTAATTCTGTGAAATTGCAGCATTTGGGATTTTAAGAGATGTTCATAGTCCAGGGTCAGATCTTGTATGACTTGTCAGTTTTTTTTAATAACGTATCTTTAGTTTACGTTCAGACTTCAAGTAAAATGGAAAATCTAAAAAAGATTAAAGCAATTGTGACAGTCCAAAGGAAATTGCACTTGCCAAAACCCAAGGTCTTCACTTTTCCCCATATTATTATTAATATTACATGTAGAAAGACTATTAAGAACTACAAAACACAAACATGTTACACATCTTCCTCTACTGCAGTGTTTGGAGTAAGTGATGGCTCATGAATGACAGCTTCAAAAGCTGCATGAGGATACACTTCCCACTACCTCAGCAATAAAAAGAGCTCTAGTCTTAAGATGCTCGATCTACAGAGGTATTACTTAAACACAAAAATCTAATCAATATCCTGAAAGACTACTGTACAATGTCATTTTTTTTAATGTATCTGCACAGCTGAAAAAATGGTGAATGTGAAAGTTATATATATCATGTTCATTGATACAGAAATTTAAAAATTTGGTCTAGTTAAATATAGAGAAGTCATTAGACTATGAAAAATGTGGGTTTTTTCCCCTTCCTTACTTCCCCCTTCATTAAATACGAGGAATGTTCTCTATCAGAGTCATGGTGGAGCTACTGCAATCTAAACAGGTATCAGCAGCAGCAACACAAATGCTATTTCTGTTTAAAAACAAAGGAATAACTGTGATAACACTCCCATAGTAAAACTGGCAATGTCAGGCAGGTAATGGTACCAATTACATTCTTTGGGTGTTTTGTACTACTGTTACTCAGCCTGCCTTTTCTGACTGGCAGCAGGAAGGAAAGAGAGAGGCAGCTTTCTCATGACCGTGTAGTGCCCTCCTCATCATCAGCTCATGACAGCCCTGACTGTTCACCAGGCTGCTGCCACATACACCATCCTAAGATCTCTCAACTCAGTGCAGTTGCAGTGACCCACATTAAAGACAGAATTTCTCCAACAAAGCAATACCTTCCATCATTCCTCAGCTGGGACAGTGCTTCACAGTGGGAACAATTCCAAACAACGAATAAAGAACTACTGCAATTTTTTTAAAAAATCAAGGTAATACCAGAAAGAGTAGATTACATTACTTGTTTGATCTTTCTGTGTCTGCTTGTGATACTTTAGGATAAGAATATCAAAATGTATAAACAAGTAGCTTGTCAGCAAGAATAATATGAAACAAATCTGAGTTATTTGGCTTGCTTTCCAGTGCAGAAAGCTGGATTATGTTGACCAAATGAAGCTGATGAATCAGGTCAAATTATTACAAAAGCACTTTCAGAGAAATTACTCTTTTGACTTTTAATTCAGGTGCTTCATATTCCTGTACAAAGTGTACTAGTAGTCTAGTTGTCAATGAAGGGCTTGGTGAAAGACAATTAAAAGTAACAATGTAAAAAATACCCCAAGCCCTAAGCAAGTATTAGACCTGATGAAAAAATTTTAGATACTTTCATTTTAAAAGATGTGTATCTGTTTTACAAAGATGTGGCTGAGTTCTTTAGTCCCAGGACCCTTTTAAAGGTTTTTGTTTGTTTGTTTGTTTTCCCCCCCCTCATTCTTAGCTTCTCTTTTGGGTTTCTAAATATTTTAGGGTCATTCCAGCTAGAACACCTCTTTAGAAATTTGAATGCTAACCTTAAAAGAATGAATAGAAATCCTTCTCCAAAATACATCAGAGCCTCAGGAAGAGAATTATATTTGTGTTAACACATAAAGGTAAGTGCTCATTTGTGACTCAGAACCTTCAGAACCATCTCTAATCCTGTATAACTTGAAATGCTTCAAATTTCTAGGTGAATGCATAACAGCACACATTATTATTTTTTTTTTTCAACACAGATAACAATGCTTTTACAGATTCTTTATGAAAGAGATTATCCAATAGGACTGCAATTGGCTGTAAGCAAGTTTCCAGTTTGATGAGAAAAGGAAGAATCATTCCCCAAAACAGCTAAGGTAGTCATAGGGCAAAACTGTAGTTCTGGAATATTTCTCAAAGCACCAGAGTTTATCTTCATGTGTATATATTTATAATTCTTTGGTGTTTTTCACTATAATATCTCAATAAGAGATGGGTTGATGTTTCAGGACAAGGACCAAAATCTACTTTGATACTTTTTATAATGCATTTTTTAAATATCCCATATGTTTCCAAAATTCTTTTGAGTATTTTTCTTGGGATCTTGGCCTAAAGGATTACTGCTCCTGAGTAGTATCATGAATATTTGTAGTGAAATCTTGTAAATTTAATAAAATTTTACAGATTAAATTTTAAACTATGGTAATTCACACTTAAGATGCTTTCTTAATCCTCTGCTTTGCTACTGTTCCTACCAGTACCTCAGTAAAGTCAATACATTTGTTTACCATCAGTTTAGGAGTTCACTGAACCTCATTTAAAACCTAGAAACAATGATGGGGCTATTTTCATTGATTTAATCATTCTTGGGATTTGGCCTGTGGAAATTATAACACTGCTTCTAGAAAAAAACACTTATCAGTCCATCTGAAACAGTACTCAAATGCAGAATAAGATAATATTTGTATCTGAAATATCCAATTCCAAATACACTTTCAAATGGAAACAGCTGCATTGCCAGAAACATCCTAGTATATTGGCTAAATACTAATCTTTTACTGGAAATATAGTGTTTTCAGCGAATAATACACATCCAATGCATTAATATAAACACATATCACATGTATTATTAGTATAACTAATCCCTATTCATATATCTACAGCCATGGGTTTGGGTAGGTGGACTAGTCGTTATTATGATGGATGGAAAATCAGCTGGACAACAGGTTTGCAGTGTTGTGACCACTAATAAAAAGTTCCGCCAGTGTCTGGATACTAGTGGCATCTCCAGAGGTTAAAATTGTGGTCAGGACTGTTTACCACCTTATTTAGCATCTGGATGAGGGCACAGGGTCCAGTATAAGCAGTAGCATCAGTTCAGGGGGAAAGGTCAGTGTGTTGGAGATTAGGACTGCTGTTCAGAAGCACCTGTCAGGCTAGAGAAACAGGCTGATAATGAACACCTGACATACAAGACAAATGCCCAGCTCTGCACCTGGCATGTAATAACCTCTTCCCACAGCTGAGATTGGTGGGAAATTGACTAGAAGGCAGCTTTTCAGAAAAGGACTTGGAGTTCATGGTGGACAGCAAGTTGAATGTCGCACCCTTGAGGGTTGCTAAACATTGGAGCAGGTTTTCTAGAAAGGCTGCAGGCATCTCCATCCTTGGAGATGTTCAGAACTTGACTCTACAAGGCCCAGAGCAGCTCTGGGTTAGCATTGCCTTGAGCAGGACCTAGACCAGATGTTCTGCAGAGGCCCTATATAGTTTTTATTATTTTGTTATTCTAGATTTTTAAAACTTGCTCATAAAAATATGGAATAATACACATTTATACTGAAGTACTGACTCTCTTGCATACTACATCACCTTTTCTCCATGTTTTATGAGTGAATAGAGTTGTACGTGAGTATTCTTGTGGAGCACCATATTTGTCATTCTTAAAGCAAGAAATAATTTTGCAAGTCTGATGCTGCAATGATGAAAGTACAGTATGCTCACAAGCCAGGTATTTTCTAGCTAGTGAGGTACTTGCTAGTGTCTGTTTTATATGATGTACTGACTACACTCTGCTAAGAGATAGCACACCATTCATAACATCTGCTCTTTGCTCAGTATGTTTAATAAATAGATTGCCTTCTGTTCATTTGATAACAAAAATTAACTTGACTTAAAAATTACTTTGTATAGCTTAAGAAAATATTACTTTATAGAATTGAATTTAGTCTATAAAACATGGAATTTTTTTGGACGGTATAATGCAATTAAAGGGCATATCTCTCAGTGAACACAACTACCTAGAATGTAAAAGTTGACTGTACTCCCTTCCTCTGCCAACTGACCTTTTTTTCCAGTGTACTGCTCCATGAAACTCTGCTTAGCATGTTTTCCTTAAAAATGTTTTTAAAGCCCCCCATGGAATTTTATTCCTTGCAGACTAGATGTGTGGTTGTGCTTTAGTTAGCCTGAAGCCTCTGAAGAGAAATGAGAGACTGCTGTGTGGTAGCTCAGAGTAGCAAAATTCTTTGCTATGGATATATAACGTGTGCTTGTGTTCATGTTACAACACCTGTATAAATACCAAGCTTGCTCTCTGCTGCATGTTGACAATTTTCTGGCTCCGTATGGTATTCCTTCTGTCTGTCACTATGTTCTAGGTGTCATCTTTCCTGCACTTCCCATTGTTTCCCTTTACTTTGTCTCCTTTTGTCTTTCTGACTTGCAACAGAGAATAACAAACAAATTAATGTAAATTACTCTATGACACAATGAATATAGCTTCTTGTTGTCTTCAGGATTTTTCATGGTTGCTGTTTTACTATCACTCATTCTAATTGTCCTTCATGCAACAAAAGAGTATTTATTTAAAAAGAGAGTGAGTCTTGATACCTACTAGGAAGTGATGTTCCTTTAATATCAATATCTATAAATTCTGTGCAGTAAGACCCCCCAGCAATTGAATTAAAGACATTAACTGTATCCAAATAAAACCAATAAAAAAGAAGTACCAGCTTTTCTCCTAGGTCATAGGAATGAAAGCAGTCACT
The DNA here is from genome assembly GCF_000747805.2 of Chaetura pelagica. Lineage (NCBI taxonomy): Eukaryota > Metazoa > Chordata > Aves > Apodiformes > Apodidae > Chaetura > Chaetura pelagica. The sequence continues at coordinate 14,166,842 of NW_009953496.1, read as the reverse complement.
ATCTGATGCACTGGTATTAAAGCTCTCTACTACAGAGCCATTCTCTGAAGCTCTTCGTTCTCTGAATCTTCCACTTTGGACAATAGTTTTCCTTTAATAAACTCTATATTAAAAAGCCAAATAAAGTGAGCTTTGGTTCAGCTGCAGTGGTGTTTTTCCTTGATTCTGAGGAATTATAACATCTCTGCTTGGAAGCAAAGTACCAACTGAGATTAAATTTCATGCAGCCATATTGATAACCATCTTTCAATGGCCTTCCTTATTTCAATTAGACTTCAAAGGTGCAACAGCAACAAAGTGCTGGCACTGGATCTTCTAAATAGGATATATTCCACCCTACAGATTTTGCAAGTTGATGTAACATTATGGTTACCTTATTTGCAATACAGAGTTCTGAATTTCTCTTTCCAGCATTTATTTTTGCTGCACTAGTCATTCAAAAACCATCTTTTTCACCTGCTGATGGTATATAAAGCAACACAATTTAATTGAGATCACAACTCTTCCCTCTGAGTACACATCCAAATTATGAGGCACTTAAGGTTCCAAAGACAAAAATAACTTAACACATTTGAACATCCAGTTTCTATGGAGACAAATAAAAGTAAAATGTGTAATGTGAGTTCTTATTCAGCCCGATGCCTAAAAGATTAGAAGCACTTCACTAAGCCTTAAGGACATATATTATTCCAAAGATAAATACATAGAATAATAAAAAGAAGCACCCCAATTCCCAAATCCTAACTCCCGTGTTTCTAATGTGCATTTGTGTATTCAAGTTGTGTAAGAATTACTGCTGGCATCAGTTTCTGTTCTTCTATTCCCACCCCACATTACAACCTTGATATACTTGAGGTATAGTTTATGTCCTTTTCAACAGCAAAATATTTTTGCTGAAACATGAGAAAACTCAAGGCTCAGAACTTCAAGGCTTCTAGCCCTCACTCCAAGGGTTCAGAGAATAATAGCTAAAGTTAACTGCTACAGATGCCTGACACTGCTAGGCCAAAGTAATGAATGTTTCATGAACTATCTGACCTTTTAAGCCAGGATCAGCAAAAAACGGTCCTGAAAAACACAGCATCATGATTAGAGCTGTAGAAGTACTTGTGAGACTTCTTTCCCTCAGCTGGATACAGAGCCCACTTTGAAAAAGCACATTTAAAGTGCCACTCTAGTCAGTCTTAAAGATCACATTCAAAGAGGTGCTGTTCACAATTATCACCAGCTTGAATGGTATTTTCTGAACCCTTGTCCTTCTGCAAGGCTTATTAGTTAGCCTAACGTCTCAGTCAGCTCTTCTTCCACACAAACTGCAAATGATAAAATACAACACAAGATTATCAGTACTAAGGGTCTCTATAAAGCTTTTTGCAAAAATGCAGGCTCTGATGATAATGTCTGAGCCAACTTCTACTCAGTAGCCATGTAAGTCATCATTAGCACAGCACTGGGCTTCATCTTAGATCCTGGCAGGGCTTTATTAGCTCCATACTGTATTCACACTAATTATGTTTTTTGGCCTGAAACTTGCTCATGAATGACCAGCTCAGAGCCTGATCAGAATGAATTAATGCATGACTAAAACAGAAACATGTAGAAGATACACGAATTACAGTGCAGGAGCCAGCTTCAGCCACTTCCAGTTGATTTTAATATTGTTAATTCTATTTAACCACCTACAGATCTGCCAAACACAATGTGTCAGAAAGGACCTTATAACTGGTCAGCTAAAATTTACTATGCAGAAAGATTAGAAAATGCATGGAACAGCATGGTAAAGATGGGTCCAATGGAGAGAAGTCCCATTGCCTGCTGAATTAACTAATTCCAGCAGAGGGGTGGGCAGGAGCCACCTTGTAGGTGTTCCCAAGTTGTAGCATGTCCAGAGAAAGGCAGTAAATCAGTGAAGGGTCTAGAACACAACTCTTATGAAGAGCAGCTGAGGGAACTGGGTTTTCTGGAGAAACAGAGGCTGAGGAGAGACCTTATCACTCTCTACAACTACCTGAAAGAAGGTTGGAGTGAGGTGAGCGTTGATCTCTTTCTCCCAAGTAACAAATGACAGTACAAAAGGAAATGACCTCATGTCGTGCTAGGGACATTGGATTGGATTTGGATATTAGGAATTTTTTTTCACCAAAAGGGCTTTCAAACCCTGAAACAGGCTGGCCAGGGGAGGGGTGGAGCCGCCATGCCTTGGGGGGTTGTTTTTAAAAGCTGTGTAGATGTGGCTTGGTAGTGGACTTGGCAGTGCAAGGTTTACAGTTGGACTTCATGATCTTAAAGGTCTTTTCCAGCCAAAATGATTCCATAATTCTGCTCTATGATAAAAGGGGCAAGGTTCTGCTGTGGGCAGCCTGCCAGGTCTGTCCCTGTTCACTCCCCAGCTTGCGCTGCTGTGGAGCAGTTCAGAACCAATGTGACCTGCTCCTTCTGAAGGTTGGCTTTCAGTTGTGTTTTCTGAGCTCCCTATGAACACCGTGTGTATCTCAGCCTCCTTTACTGACAAAGAGTGTCCATAAAAACACTTCAGACGCTAGATTATCACTTAGCAAAGCCTGCATTTTTCCAGCTGAGGGTCTCCTATACTGCAGACCTACACAAGGAAGTTCTGCACAGACTGAGCTCTGTCTTTAAACAGTATAGACGCATACTCACAGCACTGGGTTACAAAGATTTACCACTCGAATAAATATTAATTTAGTGATATGTCTATATTCCATGGCATTATTCATATTAGTTGTCTGCAACTGCAATCTCGCTACTTATCCTTATATCCAGTTATATATGTCTTATTTGTTCTTTTAGCATAGAATCTGACTTGTGCAATCAAGTTGTCCATCAGTCTGGCAGTTGGCATCTTCCACACTGGCTAACTCTGAACTCCAGGGCCAATTTAAAAGAGAAAAAGAATTCCTAGAGATAATTAGTGAAAATTAGAAAATGAGAAAAGAAATTAACAATAGTGTCTCCACTGAGGCAGAAGCCAGCCGTGACACCAGAGCTGGCACCCAGCTGGCACAGGGGTATTAGCTGGGCAATGCTGTCACAGTTTCAGGGTATCAACTGCATTTCCTACTATACGGACTGTTATGTGGGACAGTAAAGGAATGCTGGGGGGATGAAAAGTCAGAAAGTGAACACAATTCATGGGAAATTAGACTTCAGTATTTCCATTAGCCTCTGCAGGAACTCATTTTGTGCATGTTGTCCTGCTCACCAGTTTTCCTGATTAAGATTTGCCAGTACAATTAATACATTGCTAATTCTCATGAAGAGTAGCTGATGGAAAAATCATTTTACTTATCATTCACTAACCCCCCCCAAAAAGATTTATGTTACTTGACCAGAATTCTACCAAAATACTAACAAACTTCCAAGTACTTTTGAAGCGCTACTTCCTGACTCAACAGGAGCAAGATTTAACTGCCTAAATTAATCTTAGCAAACAGTGTTGAGTCCATATATAGTCAATGTGGAGATAAACTGCTAGTGGGTGAATAATCTAATCCTAAAACAGACATCTTAAATAGGTCAGATGAATCATATCCTGAAAGCAGTTGCTTCTCTCTATCTACTGTAAAGTCAGTCTGGGGTAACTGGCTTTAACATAGACACCTGTGGTCTAAATGCTAGACGTCAGGTGAAAGGAGTGTCACCTTAGAAATTCAAATGTAAAATCAGATACTTAATGTACAGCTAAACCATGTCAAAGTTCTGATATTGAAATTCCTTAAAAAGGGAAAAAAACACCACCAACAAACAACAGGCAAACCCCAGCAAATTTTTTTCCCCCCCTAGAATTGAAACCAAAGATTAAATATTTTTTTCCAGACTTCTTGTTCTGTATCTTCAATACATAAAAACAACCCCCATAACAGTTAGACTAACATAAGAGGCAGACACACCAGTCACTACTTAGAAGCAGAAGTCTTCCCTGCTGTCTCCTCTTCCAAACTGAGCACTCCTGTGAGCCCCAAAGTTGGCAGCTGACAGCACAGCGCTCCCCGCGGGTCTGTGGCATACTGGCCTTTGCCTTCCCCAGCCCTTTGCATTTCCTGCAATTGAACCTTACCAGTTTTAACAGTTTGTTTGGCCCCAAATGAACAAGCTGAATAGTTGTCTAGGATTATCTAGCAATCCTTAATTATCTTTTAGAAAAAAAAAAAAAAAAAAAAAAAAAAAAAAAAAAAAAAAAAAAAAAAAAAAAAAGAGGGAAACTGTAAGCAAAACAAATGTGACAATCAATTCTAGACTAGTTACTAACAATAGTTGTTAGTACCTGTGCTGACTATTTCTTACCTTGGACCTTTCAGGAGGACTTGTACATGCAGGGACACTAACTCACATAGGGAAGCCTTAAACCTCAATGCCTAAAGAGCCTATGGATCCCAGCTTTGATTCATCATCTGACAGATGCCACTGCATGCCCCAGAGACGGAGCCCACAGATCATCCTGAACAGTTACTGCTCAGTGTGTATTGCTGCTGTATTACTACCTCAAAGCTTGGAGGCCAGGGCACAAAAAGCGGAAAGGCCACTGCTCTCCCATTTCCTACACCCACACACATGCAGGTTGTGGTGAGGCTCAAAGTATGAAGTGAGATCTGCAAAGTCAGAAGAGAGTTTCCAGCATCCACAGTCAAGATGCAGGCTATACTTCTCTACTGCCTAATATATGGAAATCAGCTTCCAGAGCTGACCTACTTACTCCAAGAGAGGCGCTGTGAACTCACCCAGCTATACTCATACTAACTTCCATGCTAAGATCTGGTAATGAAAATAGGCAAACCAGTAACGGAATTTTTAAGGATATTGAGCCTAGTATCAGGGTTTGAGAACAATACAAGTTGCCATAGTAATCCAGAAGAAAGTTGTAATGAGGCTGGTCTGGAGCTTCTGCAGATTAATAAAACTTTTACTTTTCATACTTTTTAGAAATATTAAGAATATTCAGAGTAGCATAATAACAGTCTAAGACAGCAATAGCTCATATTTCAATCTTGTCCTAAAATATCCAAAACTTTATCTAGCAGTCTTTGCATGTCCAGCACTGATAGGAAAATAGACTAGGTTTCAGCTACATAATTGTAAAAATGACTAAAATTTTTGTATCTGTTTGAGAAAGCACTTGTTTACCAAATGTACTTTCATCTCAATGAATAAAAAAGATGCCCTCAAAGACATAAAAAACTTGAAACATTCACATTACCATCTCCCTTATTCTTATTGCAGAGATGTCTTCTATTGCATAACATACTTTGCTGGAAAGGTTTGCAAAAGGTCATGCAAACTGTATGCAGTATTTTAAAGACTAAGCACTAAAATACAGAAGAGATCAAGAAAACACAGACAAGTTATGATCCTACATGGTAAAGTAAGAACATAGTATGTAATTTTTTAGAGTTTATGAAGAATGAATAGAGTATTATCTATTCAAAGCATGAAATTAATTAATAACATTAAAATGTGTGACAATCAACAAACTCAGCTATTAACCACCTTGCCAGAAGTTAGCATCTATCAAGCAAATCCTTACCATGGAGTCCTGCCACTTTCTCAACTGGAACAATAACTAGGTTTCTTTTTAAAGAATGACATATATTCCTCAACTTAAGTGATACCAGTGGATAACAGAAAAATCAAGAAAGATCAGAACGACTGCAGAAATTATGGGAAAAAAGATGCAGTTGCAAAAAAGTTTCTGGTGACAAAAATGATTTAATGGAAAGGAATCAGATCATGGAAGAAAGTTACTTATGAGACTGTGCAAGAAGGACTTTGAAGTTTTTATTTAAAAAAATACATCAGGGTACTCTGAGTTACATCTTGACTATAACTTCAGAAATGTCCTTAGGTTTTAGAGAGAGAGGATGAATAGGTTTATCCTTCTGATGCACAGGGGAGAGAAACAGCAGAGCAGTGTATCCATTTCTCACTTGCCGTGGAGTCTCATGGCTCAATGAACTTCAAAGGCACAACAATAGTGTGTACCAGGGGAAGAACTGTCCCTCAGTTTTGTGCAGGCTCTAATGGAGAAAACTCAGCTATCTGATGGCCACAGAAGAAAGAAATGTAATCATGAGGAAAGACTATCTCTGTACAAGTACAGACTTGCTCAGTATTATCAGTATGGGCTCTCTTTCAATGTTGTGCTGGTTTTGGCTGGGGTAGAGTTATTTTTAGTTGCTAGTATGAGGCTATGTTTTGGTTTTGTGCTGAAATTTATGTTTGGGATTTGTGCTTGCACAGAGTCAAAGCCTCTTTTGCTTCTCACACCATCCCACCAGTGAGTAGGCTGAGGATGCACAAGAATTTAGGAGGGAAAACAGCTGGGACAGCTGACCCTAACCAACCAAAAGGATATCCCAGACCATATGGTGTTATGCTCAGCAACAATAAGCTGGGGAAAAAGGAAGAAAGGGGGGACGTTTGGAGTGATGGCATTTGACTTCTGAAGTAACAGTTATTTGTGATGGAGCCCTGCTTTCCTGGAGATGGCTGGACACCTGCCTGCAGATGGGAAATAGTTAATTAATTTCTTGTTTTGCTTTGTCTGCATGGGCAGCTTTCACTTTTCCTAATAAAATGTCTTTATCTCAATGCATAAGTTTTCTCATTTAACTCTTCAATTCTCTCGCCCATCCCACTGCAGAGGAGTGAGTAGCTGTGTGGGGCTAAGCTGCCAGCTGGGGTTAAACCATGACACCTGTAAATGAGATGGCCTGGGCCATCACATTGGCCTTGAAGCAGGCTGATACTGCACAACCCTTGCTTGTACAGCTGAAGTCACTACACCCCGCTTCCACTTCCAGAATTAAGATGCTTGCATCAAAACTGTCTTTTAAGAAAGACGTGCGGCCAACTTCAGCTCTTGAAAGATGCCTGGACACATGCACAAGCAGTGTGCTGGCACTGAATTATGAGGATGGCCACATGCCAGTGAGGGGACTTGGAACACAGATCTCTTCAGTTTACCATGCCAGATGCAGTCACAAGCAATGGACAGTACGGTTCACTGAACTTGTACATATGGGATTCAGAGTAGATACGTAGAAAAGGAATGAGCCAGTCCTGCCATAAAAGAGGCTTGATAATTACACCTACAAGCAGGAAAGTAAGGTCAGATCAAAGAAAACCCAGTTTTTGTTACTACTTATCTTTCCCGGTGGTACAGTAAAAAAGATCCTAGCAATGATCCACAAAATGTTTGACAGCACAATGTGCAAGCCTTGTGTCAGAGGACACCTTAATTGCCCAAGGAATGCTCTTGTTCTGGGATTTATTTGAGATGAAGATGATGTAAGCAAACCAAGAAGACAAATTTTCAAGGCAAATGGAAGTTAAGAGTTTAAAGAAGATAACCACTCTGTTTAAGGAGGTTATTCCACATTATATGATGACTGAACAATAGCACCCCTTTTAAGGGGAAAATGCTTCCTATATTTATATCTTAAATGTGTTAGTGAGTGCATCTCCATATTCATAAAAAATTGGTTTCTTCTCATAATATTTACATATTCTATTTTGATCACATGCTTAACATAATACAATGTTCCTGGGGAAATATATTTTGCTTGGCTTGTTTCTGGTCTCTCGCAGATAGATAATCCTCTATTTAGCAACTACATAATTTGATAAAATAATATTATGGGGAAAATATGAGTTTCATATTCCAATTTGTGATTTTGAGGCAAATCTAGCACTTTTTTATTGAGTAAGAAATCAATAGTTACATTGGTGCATTTTACATGGCTTGGAAAGCATATTGTGAGAATGCAGGTAATTCTCTGCAGGGAAAAAACAAGTGCTTGGTGGGATCCAGTGAGAATGTTTTATAAGATATAACAGGAAATCAGGTTTGGCTGAAAACTCATGAGGGCTTGGGCTATACTTCCAAAGCCTATTTTAATTATTTCTGTGTCCCCCCCGCAAAATCTCAACTTGCAACAAAAAAAATATATATATAAGGAGGCTACCAAAAGGAGGAAGGTAGAGTCTTAATTGCAATATTCAGAATAAACAATGTTTGCTCAGATTGATTTGTGTTTTCCTGTGACTATACATATCGGTACCATTTTACCATTATAACCATTATACCATTGGTAACAGGGATATAAATCAGATTTTAAGGTTGATATCTTCCTAATTATGTTGCAATTCAAAAAATGCTCAGTTAATGACTGTGAAAGACATTTCTACAGCATAGTGGATTATTTCAGCATTTGCTTCTGGGAATTACTGCCCAATACTGTTATCAAAACAAAGCAAAAACCTGATGATAGAGGAAGCATAAACATTGTTCTATATGAATAAGATGTCATAAGAATTGTAGCTCAAGCTCTTACATAAAAATGTGAGCTACTGTTCCCATAGCAACAGGCAACATAATTCAGCTAACATAGCTGTTTTTCATTCTAGGAACTTCACTGTCATTGCAGGTTACAAACTACAAAAATACTTCTAAGACTCAGTGTGGGGAACAGTCCATCTTCTCTTCCCCCACATAAGACTAAACAAAATGCTTTTCAAGCCAGCAAAGCAAGAGTGGTGTCTTTTAGCTGATTCAGCCAAGGATGTACTGGAACAGGCCCCTTGCTCTACCACATAAGGCCACAGCAAGAAAAGAACGTAAGGGTTATGGTAACTGGCAGAGAAAATGGACAATAGGTTAAAGATGCCTCTGACAGACTACATGCCTGGCCAATGCTAACTGGCTAATTTGAACAGTGGTACTTTACTCGAACAGTGATTTCTGATCTATAAAAGAGGGCTAGTTCTACAGGCCCAGGGCTCTCACACACACACTCTAACTTTCCTGCCAGGCTCAGCTCCTACCTTTTTACTCCATTGATTCCACACCTCTCCCTTGGAGTGTACATTTAATAAGACCATAGTACCTTTGAATTATTTTCCTGGTGCATACCTAGTCTGCTTCTCCTGAACCTTGGTCCCTCAGTTTGTATTAACACTAAATAAACCAGTTAATTCATAAACTAAACATTGGTCGCAGTAACAATTTGTGAGCGTGGTGAGGAGGGGTATTCTAAAATACTTTAACATAGGGTCCCACAGCAGCCGTTCCTCTGTGAGAGGCAAACGCCTCGACACTAAATAAACCAGTTAATTCATAAACTAAACATTGGTCGCAGTAACAATTTGTGAGCGTGGTGAGGAGGGGTATTCTAAAATACTTTAACATAGGGGTTATGCTCAGCAACAATAAGCTGGGGAAAAAGGAAGAAAGGGGGGACGTTTGGAGTGATGGCATTTGACTTCTGAAGTAACAGTTATTTGTGATGGAGCCCTGCTTTCCTGGAGATGGCTGGACACCTGCCTGCAGATGGGAAATAGTTAATTAATTTCTTGTTTTGCTTTGTCTGCATGGGCAGCTTTCACTTTTCCTAATAAAATGTCTTTATCTCAATGCATAAGTTTTCTCATTTAACTCTTCAATTCTCTCGCCCATCCCACTGCAGAGGAGTGAGTAGCTGTGTGGGGCTAAGCTGCCAGCTGGGGTTAAACCATGACACCTGTAAATGAGATGGCCTGGGCCATCACATTGGCCTTGAAGCAGGCTGATACTGCACAACCCTTGCTTGTACAGCTGAAGTCACTACACCCCGCTTCCACTTCCAGAATTAAGATGCTTGCATCAAAACTGTCTTTTAAGAAAGACGTGCGGCCAACTTCAGCTCTTGAAAGATGCCTGGACACATGCACAAGCAGTGTGCTGGCACTGAATTATGAGGATGGCCACATGCCAGTGAGGGGACTTGGAACACAGATCTCTTCAGTTTACCATGCCAGATGCAGTCACAAGCAATGGACAGTACGGTTCACTGAACTTGTACATATGGGATTCAGAGTAGATACGTAGAAAAGGAATGAGCCAGTCCTGCCATAAAAGAGGCTTGATAATTACACCTACAAGCAGGAAAGTAAGGTCAGATCAAAGAAAACCCAGTTTTTGTTACTACTTATCTTTCCCGGTGGTACAGTAAAAAAGATCCTAGCAATGATCCACAAAATGTTTGACAGCACAATGTGCAAGCCTTGTGTCAGAGGACACCTTAATTGCCCAAGGAATGCTCTTGTTCTGGGATTTATTTGAGATGAAGATGATGTAAGCAAACCAAGAAGACAAATTTTCAAGGCAAATGGAAGTTAAGAGTTTAAAGAAGATAACCACTCTGTTTAAGGAGGTTATTCCACATTATATGATGACTGAACAATAGCACCCCTTTTAAGGGGAAAATGCTTCCTATATTTATATCTTAAATGTGTTAGTGAGTGCATCTCCATATTCATAAAAAATTGGTTTCTTCTCATAATATTTACATATTCTATTTTGATCACATGCTTAACATAATACAATGTTCCTGGGGAAATATATTTTGCTTGGCTTGTTTCTGGTCTCTCGCAGATAGATAATCCTCTATTTAGCAACTACATAATTTGATAAAATAATATTATGGGGAAAATATGAGTTTCATATTCCAATTTGTGATTTTGAGGCAAATCTAGCACTTTTTTATTGAGTAAGAAATCAATAGTTACATTGGTGCATTTTACATGGCTTGGAAAGCATATTGTGAGAATGCAGGTAATTCTCTGCAGGGAAAAAACAAGTGCTTGGTGGGATCCAGTGAGAATGTTTTATAAGATATAACAGGAAATCAGGTTTGGCTGAAAACTCATGAGGGCTTGGGCTATACTTCCAAAGCCTATTTTAATTATTTCTGTGTCCCCCCCGCAAAATCTCAACTTGCAACAAAAAAAAAAATATATATAAGGAGGCTACCAAAAGGAGGAAGGTAGAGTCTTAATTGCAATATTCAGAATAAACAATGTTTGCTCAGATTGATTTGTGTTTTCCTGTGACTATACATATCGGTACCATTTTACCATTATAACCATTATACCATTGGTAACAGGGATATAAATCAGATTTTAAGGTTGATATCTTCCTAATTATGTTGCAATTCAAAAAATGCTCAGTTAATGACTGTGAAAGACATTTCTACAGCATAGTGGATTATTTCAGCATTTGCTTCTGGGAATTACTGCCCAATACTGTTATCAAAACAAAGCAAAAACCTGATGATAGAGGAAGCATAAACATTGTTCTATATGAATAAGATGTCATAAGAATTGTAGCTCAAGCTCTTACATAAAAATGTGAGCTACTGTTCCCATAGCAACAGGCAACATAATTCAGCTAACATAGCTGTTTTTCATTCTAGGAACTTCACTGTCATTGCAGGTTACAAACTACAAAAATACTTCTAAGACTCAGTGTGGGGAACAGTCCATCTTCTCTTCCCCCACATAAGACTAAACAAAATGCTTTTCAAGCCAGCAAAGCAAGAGTGGTGTCTTTTAGCTGATTCAGCCAAGGATGTACTGGAACAGGCCCCTTGCTCTACCACATAAGGCCACAGCAAGAAAAGAACGTAAGGGTTATGGTAACTGGCAGAGAAAATGGACAATAGGATAAAGATGCCTCTGACAGACTACATGCCTGGCCAATGCTAACTGGCTAATTTGAACAGTGGTACTTTACTCGAACAGTGATTTCTGATCTATAAAAGAGGGCTAGTTCTACAGGCCCAGGGCTCTCACACACACACTCTAACTTTCCTGCCAGGCTCAGCTCCTACCTTTTTACTCCATTGATTCCACACCTCTCCCTTGGAGTGTACATTTAATAAGACCATAGTACCTTTGAATTATTTTCCTGGTGCATACCTAGTCTGCTTCTCCTGAACCTTGGTCCCTCAGTTTGTATTAACACTAAATAAACCAGTTAATTCATAAACTAAACATTGGTCGCAGTAACAATTTGTGAGCGTGGTGAGGAGGGGTATTCTAAAATACTTTAACATAGGGTCCCACAGCAGCCGTTCCTCTGTGAGAGGCAAACGCCTCGGGTTTCATTCACAAAGCCCTCCACACTGGGGGGGACGTCGCAGAAGTATCCTGACTGTTGGCAGCCCCCCTGGCTTCGGCTCGCGACACTGGGACACAGTAACCAGACAAAACATTGGGAAAATGCTGAGGAAGATATAGCTTTCATTTCAAATACAGACTAATGAAATATGCTTCTTTCTCTCTCATCTGTTTTTCTTGGGATTTTCTACTATCCTCACCCACTATGTACTAATTTTGTTCTTACAGTGCAGGAGATCCACTGAAAGGGCCCTTAAGCTGGCCTGCCACTATGTTAGCCCTATTCTTTCTGGAATGTGCAGAAGCAGCTTCTTTGCTGGCAGATTCCCTCTTTCTCTCCTTCCTCCCCTCAGTTACCAGAATAAGATTCAGTTCAATGCAGAGAGTCAGCACAACATAACTGGGGCACCTGTTAAATCTCGTACTGAGCCTACACATGGTTACTAATTTAACACACTGCTGACACACTCATAGCCCTAAGTCTTCTGCTTTCCCAAAGGTTCTGTGAAACTTGTTACCAATTTGAATCAGTTTGAAGTGTTGCTTGTTGGTTTTGTTTTGTTTTTTGTTTTGTTTTGTTTTTAAAGAAAACATCTGGCTCCATACTTTTAAATTTGAAGAAAGAAAAAAAACTCTGTGAGAAAGTTTTGAAACAAGAACTAAAAGAGACAATAGAACTAATATTCTCACTAAAGGTACTCCAAAATTTCACACTTGAGTAGCTGTGATCTAAATGGAAAGGTCAGGGAGAGTACCACTGATTTCTATCTACTGGAAGTTAGGATTGCCAGCTTACAATCCTTGCCAGTTTACAATCCTTGCCTTGCAGAGAATAAAGTCTCACACTATTTTTTCGGTGAGGCTGGAAGAATTCCTTCTGGAGGAGAGATCTAACTGATGTCACCAACTGAATCACTAGCTGTCCATGAGTAACGGATGCTTTTGAAAGCAAGCTGTACCAGCCACTGCATTTGATAGGGAGTCTGTAAGAAAGTGCTGGCTCTGTCTCTGGAGCTCTCCTGTGCTGGGCCTCTGACAGGGACCTTAAGACACTCACATCTTTACAGATCTTCCTTCCTGAACAAATATATGGAAGGCAAAACCACTAAGCTGTTAACTTCACAGCAGAGAATTAATTGTGCATGTTATTAAGATGCAGATAACGTATCCGAGTTGAACAGTGCACCAGAGACAGGAACTGACACAGGTAGCTGGAAAAGCAGCTGTGGTGCTGGAGTACAATCACCTGTCCTGTGGGTAGTTAACATGAACATTTGACAGCAGCAATTCAGGGATCAGTGTGTGAAATGCAATATATGTCACCACTCAGCTTCACCTAAAAAAACATGTACAATGTAACCATGGCACCTAGTTGTTTTTTCTAACTACAATGCAACACATGCCTTTTTCCAGATGAAGATGCTATGACACAGAGGAACAATCCTCTACTTCTACATCCATCCAAAGAAATATACAGAACCTGCCTATTATTTCATTCATACCGACTAAGTAGGTATCACCTAGCACTTTCACAAAAGCTTAAGCGTTCAGCTGATACAAAAAGAAAAAAACATCACACCAACCACTGTAATTATTGCAACTGCATTCTTATATGCACTTGAACACACACAATAAATGAGCATTGGGTTATGCTATTTAAATAGTTTATTAGCCATTATTGTCAGCAGGACAATTCTGCAATTCCCTTTTACAGACAGTACCCGAGGGGAGCCTAAAGAAAAGCTGGGGAGTGACTTTTTACAAGGGCTTGTAGTGAGAGGACAAGAGGTAACAGATTAAATTGGAGGAGAGTAGATTTATATTAGACAGTAGAAAGAAGGCTGGTAAAACACTGGCACAGGTTGCCCAGGGAAGGAGTGGAAGCCCCATCCCTGGAAGTGTTCAAGGCCAGGTCGGATGGGGCTTTGAGAAACCTGGTGGGTGTTCCTGGCCATGCAGGGGGGTTGGAACTAGAGGATCTTTAATGTCCCTTCCAACTCAAACCATTCTATGATTCTATGACTTCATCACAGCAATTTACAGTTCTTTACCTGTAAGGTAGGTTGGGTGTGCCTGCCAAACTAGAAAGAATAGTAAATAACCTGTCTGCAAAAACTGATTGAGTGTTAACCACTAGGACTGTAAAAGGTCAGCTTCATATTAATGAGAAGTGCCTAGTCTTGCATTAAAATCAAACACACATAAACAAGTCAGCTACCACCTGAAAATTTAAAAGCATTTTTTATTATTATCTGTGAAAAAGGCTATATTTAACCCATGTTATCCAAAATGAAGAAAATAAAGGAGACAGGATTTAAGTGAGGATGCAAAGTTTGCAAGAAGTCGAGCTTTAACCTGTGATTGTCAGACTTCTGTCTCAACCTCCTGACAACATTCTAGAGAAAGCAGTCAGCTTTCACCAAAGAAATATAAGATCTACCGCAAAATTACAAGTCAGCTTTTAATAGAAACTACAATGGAAAGCTCAAAGAGTATACAATATTTCATAGATGTGTCAGGATCTATAAACACTCCACACGTTGACAGATTAATGTCAGATTTATGCCTTGAGCCAACATGTTTTTTGTATTTTCAATTCAAAACCAAAATTATCCTCCTTAAGGATTTGCCTTTGGCTAAAATTCCAATTTAATATATTTCTTCATATGAGTTTGTGTGAGTTTGTTTAGAAAACTCACTGCCCTAATACAACTTTCAGGACAGTTTGACAAACCCAATATCATCATTACTGTTGCCCTTGCAGCTCTCAAATAATTCTCTTTCAGTTTTTTGTAAAAAGAAATGTTTAATTAAAGAAGAATCAAGCCATGAATTAATGTATTTTCAGTCTTAATCAAGACTTCAAAGGCAACAGGAGTAAAGTACACACAAGCTTTCTCTTCACAGTTTTCACTTGAGTCAAGAAAGTCAAGGGGTAAACACAGAACTGTAGGAAATGAATAGAGCTAAAACAGTTATGAAGCCAGATATGACCTGTACCAGATTAAATGTAATAGATGAAAGAAGGGACCTCAACTATGAGTGAATTTTCATTTTGTTTACTAGCTCAAAATATTCCACACTCCTATCATTTGATGATTTTCATTTTGTGTTTTGTTTTGGATTTTTTTTTGGTTGTTGTTTTGTTTGGTTTTGTGTTTTGTTTGGTTTGTAAATCAAGTTTGTATTTCACCTAAGCTGAAATATCTTGGATTTTTGAACATGGTGTAAATAAAAAATAATGTCACTGAAGTTCAGTAGAAAGGTTAGAAAAAGCTAATAATAATTTAGCCAGACTTCAGTTCACTGGGCAGGCATTTCCCTGGATAAAATCAAGAGGAAAGCCAGCCAAAAGCATCTGTGAAATATCGATTTCTCCAAATTTGTTCTTTAAAAATCCGCCAACTTGAATCAAGTAACATTGAACTTTGATATTCGGTTGTTCATAATCTTGGACTAAATTCCACTCAGTGTTATCTGTTCTAAAACATCCATTCTTCATTAATATTCTATCCAACCTTACACACACTTTGGGCAAAGGCAGAGACAAAGGATAAAGATGAGACTTTCCACGCTTCTGACTCAAAGCTACAGTAAATGCAAATAATATGGCTGAGTAGACACTTTAAGATAAACTTTGATTTCAGCCTCAAAGCCCCAGTACTGGTATAATGAATGAAATGTCCATTTAACTTTTAGACAGGAGATTTGTGAATAGCAAAGTGCACTGTTCAGTAGGCTATTAACTGGTGGAATGATGTTCATTATACAGACAAAGTGTTATTTCTTCTGGAAAATGAGCAGGTCACCCAGCAACTACTTTGATCAGATACATGCAGGAATTAGAATGAGTATTTTGTGTTCACATTTGATTAGCATCTGAGACCCTCTTTTTCTAAACACTTCCCAAGGACTGCATGTGCCAAAATTCTACCATTGGTTGAGCAAAGATATGAGAATGCTTGTTTCATTTA
>NW_009953496.1:14034080-14150858 GCF_000747805.2 Chaetura pelagica | reverse complement strand
ACTTTCAGAAACATAAAAAGGCAGATTTTGAAGTTGTAATCTAGCATTACATTGCCCACAATGAAAAACTGTTAGAATAAATAACCAGCCACAGCTTTGTCCCTGAGGTATTTCATAAAGCTTCAAGCCCATTTAGATGAATTGGAACAAAACAGTATTTATCATTAACACAATGAAAAACAAGGTTTGTGGATGTTACTGAATCATAGAATCATAAAATCGTAGAATCATAGGGGTTGGAAGGGACCTCTGAAGATTGTTGAGTCCCTCCCACCCCCCTGGCAGAGCAGGAACACCTAGGGCAGATCACACAGGAATGCGTCCAGATAGGTCTTGAAAGTCTCCAGAGAAGGAGATTCCACAACCTCTCTGTTCCAGTGCTCCAAAGATTTTGGATACTTGGGGGTGCTAGTGAGGAAACCTAAACTATTAAATGACTTTCAGAAACATAAAAAGGCAGATTTTGAAGTTGTAATCTAGCATTACATTGCCCACAATGAAAAACTGTTAGAATAAATAACCAGCCACAGCTTTGTCCCTGAGGTATTTCATAAAGCTTCAAGCCCATTTAGATGAATTGGAACAAAACAGTATTTATCATTAACACAATGAAAAACAAGGTTTGTGGATGTTACTGAATCATAGAATCATAAAATCGTAGAATCATAGGGGTTGGAAGGGACCTCTGAAGATTGTTGAGTCCCTCCCACCCCCCTGGCAGAGCAGGAACACCTAGGGCAGATCACACAGGAATGCGTCCAGATAGGTCTTGAAAGTCTCCAGAGAAGGAGATTCCACAACCTCTCTGTTCCAGTGCTCCAAAGATTTTGGATACTTGGGGGTGCTAGTGAGGAAACAAGAAACACTCCATGCTAAAGTAGAATGAAAAGAGAATTCAATAGAGAGGCAGAAGGTGCATTTGCATTATCTACTGTAGGTTCCTAACTCAAGTGCAACCAGGGGTTGCAGCCATGATTCTATAGTAATTAATACATTTGTGATCCAGAACAAGAATTCATAGGCATGCTTCACAGTCACTGGAAAGAAAAACAGACAACTGCTATTAACTACCCCCTCCATGGAGCTCCTATATGTTACAGGTATATTCTTAATCTTTTAAGTGAGATAACACAAGATTCTAGGTACAGCAATGTTTTTTGAGGGATGTGTTTAAACGGGGTGTAACTCATTGTAGCAAAAAGTACCCTGGTGCCTTTGCAACTCCAAAGGCATGAGTTCACATCTGAGTATGTTTTGTTTTGTTATTTTGATAAATACTATTAGTGCCTCTGTCTACAAGGATCCATTCTAGGGCTCTTGCACAGAAAAAGAATTCAAGAACTAATGCTGCTACAGACATAGCTTCAGTGAGCAGTTCACTTCTCAGGACACTCCCCTGGGAAGCAGGGATCCCTCAGTTTGGCATTTATTTTCACTGTAGTTTAATGCATAGAGCCAAAGACTGCAATAAAAAAATACATAACTTACCCTTCAAGCAAGGACTAGAGTCCAAAACTCCATTTCTTCCCCACTATCCAGCACAAAGTGTTATAAGGAAAGCAAATAATTGCCTTGGACAAGCTACTGCAACAGTTTGGACAAGCTGCTGCCACCAAAATGTGTTTTAAAGCAAATAAGTACAAGACTGGGAACATCTGGGAACAAAGGACTCAGATTAGGCCTACAGCATGGGAGATTCTGTTCTGAAAGGCAAAGACCAAAGGAAGGGTTCAAATTCATAATGATCTAGTCAGTTCTGTAGCATATTTATCAGGGAGATAGAAAAACATAATTCAGGAAACCAGATCTTTCCAGGTTCTGCCATGAAGGCATGGGTGGGCTTAGGAAGTAATGTAATGAGTAAATTAGAGGAGCTTGGTTGAGTAAGAAAAGAGTGTTATGTACAAATAAGAAATTGCTTCCTTCTATATACAGCAGTTACAAAAATTCTACATTAATATGTTATCTATAGTTCTCACAGGTTTTGAAAAATGTTCCTAGAACAGAAAACCATCTTACAGTGTGAGCCTTAGAGAGTACAAAACATCCAGTTTATCGGAACAAAAGTCAGAAGGTTCCTTGTCTACTAAATTTAATTTTTGTAGTAGTCATAGAGGTGTTAAAATTGTGGTAGTCTAAATATATGGAAGATGCAAGGTTTGTTGATCAAGGCAATAACTTTGTTAGGCCAGGTGGCATAGCTATAAAAGGTGCAGAAGCTTCTGTGTGCACAGGCTTTTAAACAAGTCACCGCAAATAATCAGTTTTTCATAGACATTTGTTCAGAAAACATATCTGAAAAAGTAAGAGTTTTCAGTCTTACTGACAAAGGCATAGCAAAAGGAAGACTGGCAGTTGAAATTAGACAAATTCAACCTTTCCACAACATTGCAATTTCCTAGCACTAACGGTAATTAAATATTGGAACGGCTTACCAGGGGAGCTGGTGGACTCGCCATTGCTTGGAGCTTTAGGACGAGATTAGATATCATTGTAAAAGAGATGCTTTAATCCAGCTTCTGGAAGTTCTCAACATGCCCATAAAACTTGCAGCTCTGCATTAAGACAATGACTATAATCAAACCTCATACTTTAGGGTTTCAGCTGATCAACTGCAAGGTTTATAAAGAATTTCTTTTTCCTTTCACACAAAAAACAGGGAAAGGGAAAGGAGCTTTTCTTAGCCTGAAATTCACCAAGCAGTCATATCCTAAAGTGAGCTCACTTGGAGTTTGAAGCCATCTGGGTGCAAACCACCTGGGAACTGTGTGATTAGGTCAGTGCAGAACCAGGTTTAATCTGTGTGCCTAGCTAAGGGCCTGGCATTAGCACCCCCTTAACATTGCACTCACACAGCTACGTGACTTTTGGAAAAGAGCCGTCGCAGGCTCTGCTGCTGGAGAGCACTAGCAAGGAGTCAAATGAAAAACTATTGGATCACCATACCCTTAGAGGTCTTGTTAATGAATCTTGCTGCATTGGCTCAAAGGGAGTGCTTTTTCCAAAGTGAGAGAAATAGAAGCTCAATTGAGTTTGTTTTGTGTTTGTTCAGGGTGAAATCCCAATCACCTGTTAATACACTGAGATCATCTGGATATATCTCATCTAATTAACCAATTGCTATAGAAGAAGCATGAGTAAAACGTTGATCTTTTCTGTCTGCTGAAAATTAACATGCTTTAGCCTAACTAAAGTTATGTTCACCCACAGGTATCAGGATGAATTTAGTGTCCTGTGTTTTCCAGTATAACTAGATACAGAAGCATCACTTTTTATGCTGATTTTAGCTACATCTGTAACTATACAATCTGCACTATTTTAGCAGAATACTGTCATGACTTAATTGTTAAATGCAAGTAAAGCTGAAGACAAGACAGGACTTTCTAATGCTTTTACAGTTTGGAGTGAAAAGAGTATGTCTAAACTTTGTCAAATAAAGCATAACATGAGAAGTGATTCCTCTAGCAATTTCTGTGAGCTGCACAGTGACATGTCCATATTGTGAGTTTCCAAATAAAGATCTATGTAAATTAAGTCCACTCTTCCAGGCTTTTATTCTTCCCAGTTACTTGTACTATTCTCCTACATCCTTTTGATGGTGAGCTAGATTTAAGGCATTTCTGCCTGTGCTAAATAAGGGACCATGTGATGGAGTTGTGCACAGCTACACCTGGGGTGTAATGCAGGCATACAATTCACCTGTCCCACAATTCAGGACATTTTCAATGCAGAGGTGGATGGATGGTTTCCCTTTACCATAATCTTGGAAACATACATATTAATATAAGGCTCTGTTGTCAGTATTGGTCATTATATTTGTCATTATCATTACGTTAAGATTGCCGTATTTCAAAGTAAGAATGGGACACACCATGACAGCACTATCTATTTATGTTTGTTTGTTTGTTTGTTTTTTAAAAAAAAGCAGTCACATTTTTTTAAAAGAAGAAAAAAAAAAGATACACTAATCCTTCTCATCTCAATGTTTATCTTAGTGATACATACAGATATTTGACAGCAATCGTTAAGATCACATTTACAAGACGGCACTATTAAGCAGTACATTATTCCATGAGTATCCTTACTAAACCCAAAACAGATAACTCAGAAGAAAAGTCTCTTTATCTGGGATGAAAATGGCAAAATTTGCACTTACAGTCTTCTGACTGTTCAAACTTCACTTGGTCTGCTGCTGTATTTGAGTACAAATAGCTCTGACAGACTCTGTATCCGGATCTGGTCCACACTGCACACAAATTTCATGATAATGAACTTCTAACCTTTTCTTTCATCTTTTCTTCTACTGAGATTATATATATCTCATTTGTAATGCTCACAATGTAGGAATGGTTGGAGAACCTCAAATAAATCTACTGTCCCATGATTTGTAAAGAACATTATTTCAAACAAAAACTGAAGGAGAAATATTATATTATACAATAGAACTAATCAGAAGCCAATTACATAATAAAGACTAATATTGTTCTAATGATAAATATCTACACAAATTTTGACTAAACCTCTTTGGGATACAAAAATTCTGCCTTATTTTTCACAACCTGTTAATTTGAAGGATTATTCAAGGGAATTTCAAGTACAGGAAGTATCTGCCCATTCACAGCAGAGAAAATATTAACCATATTTCACACAGTGCTCATTTATATTCTTCCTGCACCAAAATTTTTACCCATTAACACAGTTCACATGACCACTGAGTATCAAATTCTCTGCTCAAAATTCCCAACTCAAAATGTTTGAATGGTTGAGAAATTGTAGTTTTAAGTTTCTAGAATTAATTGCATGGACTGTTTTTAAAGTTAATTTCCAAGCAGCATAAAAAATGGATGTGTGTAGTAGAATATAGAGAATTAACATAATTGTGTTCTCATCCTTTCTACATTCTCTACTGAAAATGAGGCTCCAACTATTCAAAATCTATTTCCTCTAAATTTTTAATAAGAAGACCGTAAACTCAGTCTTGCATTTCTCGAATCTTACATTTTCCCTAAACAATACCAGATGTTTTTTTTCTTGCTTATAGAATCATGTGCAATTTTGAATGAAATTAAAATATTTTCATTAGGATTTGGTATTTTGGATTAATGTTTCTCCCCCCTTGATATGTTTAATATTAAAGGTACTACAGTTAACCTTTAAAGCAGATTTTTGATTCTGTTCTTTAAACTACTGCATGTAATAGGTACCTCTTCTTCATGTATCTGAAATGAAAAAAACCCTAGCAGCACAATTTTGACATATAATGAAATGCTGTCAGAAGCACACCAATTAAACTTTACCACCTCCCACCCCAAGAAAACTCAATAAACTCAATATAAAACAAACAAATAAGATAATCTAATCTAACTGTTCACTTTACCTGGAAATGCATGCCCTGTTAGAGAATCCAAATCTGAAATTAAAACAGTGAAAAAATATTCTTTAAGACTAATTTAATATTAAAAAACAACAACAAAATAAAAATCAAACCTAGCACAAAATATCACATTATCACCCACATCAAATTTTAATCATACATATATATGAAAAGTAAAAATAGAACACTTAGTATCACATGATATAATTTTTCCTATCCATAGTTTTGTAAAGATGTAAAATAAGATCTAAAGATGAAGTCTTGAACACTGTGAAGCTAATTTACTATTTAACACAGATCTATCCCAATTAAACAGGAATTTTACAATATTCTAAAATTAACCTCTGCCTCTCAAATCCTATATCTTGAGTATAAGCATTTTTTCTGAGGTTGTACATAAGAACAATAATGAAATATTCAGTGTGCTTTTTAGATTATAGAATTTATAAAGTATTTTCTTTCTTGATCATAACAAAGAACAGTTCATATCTATGCTGGTGGTCATTCCTTCCCATTTTTTAAAAAAATTAACTGTTTTAAAAAAGAGAAGAGAGCTAGAAGTATTTCTGCTGAAACTGGAAAGCATAAATGAGGGTTTCATTGGTTGACTCCCATCTGAAGAGAGAGCAGGAAAATGCACCAGCGGCACTAGTGAGACCACAATGACCTCTCCCTAACTTGCACTGGGATCAGAGTTCAGAATTTCATCTTTGAAGTGCTTGTTGCCTCCTCTGGAAATTCCATGTTTTAAAAGAGATATATTTAGTAAATTTGAGGTATTATACTCAGAGATTCACTTGTAAGTCTATAGCCAGAACTAAAAGAGCTCTGGTGAAGTATGGTCACGATATCAGCTAGGATTGCTATTGCATTACCAAGATGAAAGACTAATTCTCAGGCTTACATGGCCACAAAATCCCTTTGTAGGCAATGTTCTGTCATACAAGGCAGTGATGTTAGCACATTTGACTGCTAGGAGCAGCCCACCAGTTCTCAATTATCTCACCAAAACAGCATGTGCAACCCTGGGACAATCCTCTTTCCCATCATCTCACAAGTGGGATGGCAGAGGGCTGCAGTAGCTACATTCTCTCTACAACAGGCAGATTGTGGGTGATCCATTTACCCTAACATGTACACAAGTTCCCTTGGCATTTATAAGAATTGAATGTATTTATTAGCAGTGTCTGAAAAAAGGGTAGCTGAGCATCCTAGGCACTTTATTAAAAAAATCTAGTACCATTATAAAACTACTTAATCTTAAAAAACCCCATACTGTTCCCTGATTGCAACAATCAACAGATACAAGATTCTACATTAATGGTTTAGGGCACAGAAATCCTGAACTTCTTGCGATACAGTAACTGATTCTAAAAATTACTGGGACAATATTTACCAATGAAATCCTGGTTATACAACTGCTTCTACTGGAAGACAGGAGGAAAGTGTGCTTGGCTTTAATAATTTATAACTATTTAAATGAGATAAATTTCCAGAAGACTAAGAACATGCTTAATGTTGTAAGTGAACATGGGAGAAAAACAACTCAAAGTCTGATAAATGTACTAGAAAGAATTGCTTTCCAAGATCCAAGAAAGCGATCGCAGTGCATTCCCTAATGCTTTCAGCATGTGGGGTCTCAAACTTTATCATAAACTAAAGCAATCTCAACATTTTTCCTTCCAGAGCCTGAGAGATAAAAATAATGTTTTTGCCCAAAAATACCCCCACCAAAACCAGATTAGGCAAAATGGTGTATGAAGCTATCTAGCTATACAGTGACTGCTCTCTGAAAACACAGAGACTGGATGCAGCCACCATGCAAATCTGGATCATCCAAAAAAAAACCCCCAACTATGTAATACTTGAATTGCCCAAGGTCCTGTCTCTATGCACATGCTGTGGCTGCACATCCTGCCACTGCAGCACTGTGTTTGAAAAGATCTTTTCATCTTCTTGATGAACATATCCCGATACAAAACCTTAAAATCCAAGACAAAGAGCAGGTTGGGAAAAAAAAGTCTTCTTCCTTTAGCAATGGAGCAATATCTACTCAGACACAGGGATTAAAAAACCCCATCAAAACAAACACAAAAACAACACAATGGAAAACAAAAAGGTGAGGCTTGTTTCTGAAAAGTGCGTATACACATTGTGACTTGCAGCAGAAATCACTGGAAAAACACTATTCTGAAACTAATGCAGATAACTTAATGCAAATTAATTAGGCACTTGTCCCAGCATGAAACAGCACTACTTTGTAATACTCCATGTTAAGCGAACAGTGTAAATTGTGATTGTGTTTATTTTCCTCCATGTCAACCTACACTAACTGAAAACAATTTAGTTTGTCACTTAAGCACATGTCCTATTTGGACGGTTAAATAAAATGAGAACAACTTTGCTACCTGAAACCAGAAGAGTATATGGCATATTGAACCCACAAATCATGATCCATGTGCCCCAATTTCATTATTACACTTCACGAAGAATTATACGAACTGACAGTGCATAGGCAGGCAATGAATTATATCCATGCGATCCATACATGATTCATACTGAAAGTCATTGATTTAAGGAGAAAAAACAGTCATGTGATGATAAAGCTGATTTCCACTTATATTGCATAGTGTAATTTTTAGAAAGGGAAAGGAGATGTACTTCTCAGCAGGCAGTATCTTTGGTGCACCACATTAATTTTGTTAGCTCAGGGCATAACAGACAGCAGAGATGGTACAAGCTTTTCATGCCAATAAGTTAATTGTTTTTTCTTAGCCCTGATTAGGAAAGATGGAGTCCTGTCTATCCAGGGAGGCTTTCTGTTCCTTCCTTCCTCCTGTTTCAAAACCAGTGCACAGGGCACATTCCAGGATGCAGTCTCTGAGTTCCACTCACACGGTACTCCTAGTGCTTACAGTAAAATATCCACACTTGGTATAGCTGCCACTGACGTGTTGGCAGAGCACCAAGGACAAATGAATGGAAGGGATGATTTTTACAGCACATGGGAAAACACATTTAAGGTGCAGAGCACATTTAAGTCTTTTAGCATTAAGGGCTCTCCATGACATTGTCAGTGAGATGACGAAATATCAAATCATATCCGGGAGCTGATACCTGCTTAGAAAGGTTAGGAGACACTAAATGAATGCTAAATTACCCTATTTTGAAAATATAAGATTTCTTCCCACTTCTAAGTGTTTAACAGATATTGCCAGCAGGTGACAAGGGTCTCTGCTTTGCTAAACTTCCACGGTTAGAGTTAGTCTTGTTTCACTGAAAGCCTGTAATTGAGAAGCAGAACTCAGGAGCCATTGTGGATGTACTCAGCACCTGAACCAAGAATTCTTCTTTAAGCAAGAATAGAGGAGTGAAGTCCAGCCCCTCATAGAATTGGGAATACAAAGGGAGATAAATTAAAAGGTTACAAAGAAGAAAGTAAAAAGCTGGCATGCAGCTCCAGTGTCTAAAGATATGAGATGGCTTGCATTGACCAGAAGTTATAACTGTAGCTTTGACAATCAGGACAGTGAAAACTATTCGCATATAATTCCAAGGACTAGATTTGGACTGTGAGTTTGGCTGCAACCAGATTTGGGGTTTAATTTGGTACTACCCAAAAGTAAAGCCAGAGGCTAAATTAGAAGTAGATAAGCAGTTCTTTGCATCAGCCTCTAGAGGGGGAAAGTTTCCTTAAGCTTCAGAAATTATGTGCATTGTTCACTAAACAGCTGTTTTTAAAGTAGACGCAGATTTTACACAGTCCTGTTGCCTTGACTTGAGTCTGCACTGTTTGTCATTATCGTATCACTGTGCCTCTAATCTATTGCAATAAAACTGTTTTCAGGCTCTTTCTTACTTTCATCAATATATTATTGAGTTCATTTGCCACCAATCCTGTTAACATCAGAATTATCATTTTAATGGCACTGTAAGCCTTTTCCCTGAGGAGAACAAAGAAGAGTTAGTGTAAAGGCTGCACTCAGGAATTCATAATAGTACATCTTACAAACCCACTGCTCACTTGTACTGGTTGTTGGAACTTATTTTACTCTTGGAGATAATGTAAAGAAAAAAAAAAAAGAGCTGGATAGATACTTATGAACACTTAAAGATATGACATTACAAAGCCTATTTATTTCTCAATCTATTTATATCAATCTATTAATAAAAAAATTGCATCATATTGAGACAGGGACACTACATCGACAGTGCTAACCAGGGTTTCATTTTGCCACCTTTCTTTTCAGTGATACCATTAAGACTTGGATTCATATTCAATTTTTTTCAGTAGAGGTGTCTACATGTGAGCAAGGTGTCTGAACCTGCATTAGCTCCAATGAAGTAGTAGTTGAAATTGTGTCAGTTAATTACATTGGAAAGTAGAAATCAGACTGGGTTGGATGAATAGTTAGAACAGCTCTTTCAATTTACAAGATCCCTAATAGGGGACTTAGACAGCTACCTACATAACCTACAGTGAAGATATTTGGAGCTGAATCTCACCACAAAAGTATCTTTAGGGAAAATAATCTACATATATGGAAGTTGATCTGAAACAGCCACAAGAATAACATGGGAATGATTTATGCATGAATATTAGCTCCTTCCCTGGAGATATTCAGAAGCCAGCGGTACATGGTCCTGGAGCACCTTACTCTGGTTGGCCCTTCTTGAGCAGAGGGGTTAGACCAGATGACCTCCAGAGGTGCCTTCCAACCTCAATGATTCTGCAACCCTGTGAGGTAATATCAATTGCTGAAGTAACCTAACAGCTGCATATGGTTGCAGTGCTGATAGAGCTGGAGAAAGAAATGCATTTTCCTCATAAAGGGATTGAACTGAGAGACAGGTCACAAAAAAATATTGATTAGGAGGGCTTGATTAATAAGGCTGCTCTTGTAACAGAATCCATCTGCTATTATCAATAGCTGGTTACCATTCACACTCTCCATGCATGTCTTTGCTCACATAGCTCACTCTTGCACACTCACAGTTATCCACTAGTGCACAGCTGGACACCCATCCCAGCTGTTTGTGCAGGGTCATAACAGCACACAGAGTCTCCAGAAAGTCCATCAAAGGGTCCTTCATTTCATTAGGTGTATATGCAATTCTGCAGCCTGCCTGTGTGTAGCAGCAGCAACCTCTTGAATGGGGTCCTTTTACACAACTGGCCATTGATGCCATGTGGGAAGGTGGCCAGGTGCAGCCAATTTTTGGTGCCCTAGATTTATCAGTTCTTGTGGTGCCAGCCAGATTCCCAGTCTCAGGAACTTAACAGTGGCTGGGAGATTGCTGCATGCTGTATCCTTAAAACTTTCTCCATCTACACATCTAGGTACCTATAGAAATTGCTCGAACAAACTCACACAGAAAGCACTTTTATGCAGTGCAGCCTTTCCCCTGCTACACAATATGCTTTTGCAGAAGCAGCTAGTGGGAGACCTAATATTCTGTAATTCCAGATGCAAAATTGTAGTAGTTGTGATAAACACAAAACCTGGTAATACTACAAAATGTACATTAACCTTAAAAGAGTAATTAAAAACAACATGATACAAGGAAGAAAATACAATTCCAGATTTACTTAAGTGTCTTATTAAAACAAAAAGCTCTCTTAAGATACACATGAAGTTTTGTCTTCTCTTTCCCATGTTTCATGTCCTTAATATCCTGAGAATAATTTCATATCTGTGTTCCTGAAGTTGTATTTATTATGTATTTTGGGTAAAAATTTCACCACGCTCTATACATAATAGAAGTTTGTATTACATTTAAAATACATATATAAAAACTTTAGATTCTATAAAAAAAAATTGGACAGAGTTGATTGTAAACATCATCCAGGTCTAGTTTGAGTTGACTGAGCTCTTTCAGTAGGTCCATAGTGGGTAACATACTTCAGAGTTGAAAAAAATGGGATCTGCTGGCCCTAGCCAGCTTAACTCTATCATGGTCTGCTTCTCTTCCTTCACAACTTATGTTTTCCTCATTTCTTTACTCAAAAAACTGAAAAAACCTCCCACCAATTAAAAATAAAAAAATGCCAAACCAGTTTCCTTACAATTTGAAAGCCATCATTAATCCATTTTCTCCTGCTGATCTCAAGCAAGCTGCCTGCTTCATACTTCCTAGTATAATCAGGGCCTCAGGACTGGTCTATTCAACGTCAATACAGGGTTTTAAAATAACATCTTATCATATGTTGCAGAACCTCAAAAGCCATCTCAAAATCAGAACATTAATGCTTTCCAAAGTAGCTCACATAAGGAAACTTAAAGTACATTATGGCTGAAATCCCAGCCCTGGTTTCCTGCAGTGATGGATGCTGTGCTGACAGCGGCAGCAGCACCTGCTCTACATGATTGCAGAGAGACTTTATTTAGGCAGCATTCACCAGCTCTTTGATAGCAGTGATGGAGGACATCTATCATCAGTGGTAGCTGCACTGTAATTTGGAACCCACTGCAGTTCACCACAGCTTTACTGCCCTGTATTGAGCCAGAATTTCCCAAAGGACTACTACAGGTGGGCTGTCCTCACCACATGTAATACTCCCAGTGCTTTGAGGAAGGTGCACAGTAACTGGAAGTGCTACAGATCCTAATTCCCACTGAAGTTCAGTGGGAAAAAAAAAATCACAGATTTTCATTTATCAATGAAAAAGTTTCTCAGAAACATCAGCACAAATATTATTCATACTTCCCGCAATGACTTCTTCTTTTGCAGCTGGTTTATCCATAAAAGAGGAGAAATAACTCTATTTGTATCTTACTTTAGCTTCTTAGCATGTCTACAAACATTTTTAAGCACTTTTAAAATTATGAATGGCTAGTCACTGAACACTCAACACTTTACATTTAAAACTTTCCAGAAAATTTAAATTATAAATATTTTTTAATGGGCATTTGTAAATTTATTCCAGTCCTGCCAGAACTAAAGCCTGCATATACCCAGTATCAGTGAAACTGTGGTTAGTATCGTCCTATTCTTGAGCCTTCACCTTGGATCAAAGCTGATTTCTATCATGCTCAAAAGGTAAGTATAACTTTTTCCTATCTGTCTAAAAAAGACCACAGAGAAACAACACAGTACCCAAATCAAGAAGATGGCTCAGACAGACAGCCCTAGGCTATTTATTCCTATTTAAGCTCTGAAAAATTATTATTTGTAGGTAAAGTTTCAATATCTGACAGCAAATAGTGGGTACAGTTTTGAGAATCTAGTTGAATCTGACCTGTGCATTCAATAAACTCTCTTCCCATAAGAAAAATTAAAACTTAAATTTACTTTGCACTAACTTGGAGCTTACACATTCCATTACTCAGGAGAAGCAATGACATAATACACATCATGATATGGTGATATTATGACTCAGAAATATCAAGCTATCAAATTTCCCAGACCAGAAAAACCATACAGTAGATGAAGTAAATACATGTCAAATAAATATGTGTTTATGTAATGTTAAGACATTTGTGAAATCTCATGAAATTCTGGAGGTAGGCTGTGGGCAAGAAAGGAGTCTCAAACAGAGGTTTAATAGTAATAGATATATAAAAAAGTTATACATATATTTGTATTTTTAAAACATCAGTTTTGTGAAAAATGAAATGCAAAATAATATATCTGCTCGGTTTCATTGCAGTCCCTTTCTAAATCTGTTTTCTTCCTGAGATAGGCAAGAAATTCTGTGAAATTCAACCGTTCCACTTTCTGTCAATACTCAAGTCAAATACTATGACATGTCTTTTGGAAACTGCTTCTTCATGTTGTCAGATTCTTTCAGGTCTTCTCATTCTTTCTCTTGTTCTGGAAATGCCTCTTCTCTCACACTTTTCCTGTTTTTTAGTGAGTTTGCCTTTTCCTTGAAATTTATATAAATATAAGCTCTTCAATAAGCAGATAGTTCTAAACCAAATATAGTTTTCTCTCATTTTCACCTCAGCATCAACTTCCCCTTCTCTAACGCATGTCAGATTGCTTTCAGGTTTGTGCTCAGCTTGATTTGGTTTTTCATATATCATTCATTATCTTCTATTTGCCAAGCCACAGTATTTTTCATATTAATTCTTCTGTCTTTTTTTGTCTTATCAGATAAAAATGAGCACTTAATATTAAACAAACTTTCAAGCCTTTGATGCCCTGTCTCATTTCAGGGAGACTAAATAACTACGTTTATACACTGACATGTAAAATACTACATTGAGCTT
The DNA here is from genome assembly GCF_000747805.2 of Chaetura pelagica. NCBI lineage: Eukaryota > Metazoa > Chordata > Aves > Apodiformes > Apodidae > Chaetura > Chaetura pelagica. The sequence goes on along the minus strand of NW_009953496.1, from coordinate 14,137,268 downwards.
TAAATGGCAAAGCTGACTCCATGACTTATTAAATATTAGGACAATTACTGTTACACTAAACAAGCTAAGTCTCCTAAGTATATTAGATTTGCAAAAGCTAGTAGGGAAAAAAATAGCATCTACTTAAGTACTTAAAAGGAAAAAATCTCACAAAATCATTAAATGTACAGGTAATGAAGCATTTCCATGTGGCAAACCTATGAGTTTCCTAACACATAATGCCTTTCCAGAAGGAGAAGTCAGAAATTTGGCACAGTCCATGCATGCATTTTGTAATCTTCAAAACTGGCATACAAGAGAGACTGATTAGAGGAGGACTGTAGCACTTCGGCATCCCAGAAGGAATACAAAGGGGGAAAAAAGGTGATAAATTTTACTTAAAAAAGACAAAACAAAATCACTTACTTTCTACATGAAACGCAAATATATTTCCAATATGACAACTAAAAAACTTTAGAAGGGTTGAATGTATGAGAAATTTGTTATAAATGGCACTGGACTTAAAACAGAATTCAGGAACTGCAATAGTGAAGCTACACAAATGTAAGCAATGTTGTTGGGTATTAATTCTGCTTCCAAGGTATTTCAAAGCATAATTGCACAGATCTCCCAGGGCTTTTAAATCACTGAAGCTACAATGGATCATTCTGTCACTTAATACAAACATTGTGTAGGAGGTTTCAAGTTTAAGTCATGTCAATAAGTACTTGGACCCTATTTTTTTTTGAAAAATAGCCTTTTTGGGGACCAGCTGTATTATGTACATATGGATGAAACTGGCTTCCATTGCAAAATGTTTATTTAGCTCTCATGTGGACCTTAGATCAGAAAACTAGTGTGCTCTGAGAACTGCTCTGTGTTCTCTGAAAATTAATAGTAATTTTTCTTAATATTTTTAAGATAATCAGTGAACATACATGTTAAAACATTATGCTACAATAAAATGGTGTCTTCTATTTTCTTTTTGCTTTCTTATTACCGCTCACTGCCTCTTCAAACTTTATGCTCAGTTAAACCTTTTCAAGTCTGTGGCAGTAACCAAAGAGATTGTGTTAAAATTAATTAAATAATTTAAAACGTTTAGCCACAGTCCTGCTCTTATTGAATTTTCTTGAGAGTGACGTCAATGAGAAGAGCAGCAGGTGCAGGTTTTCCTTCTGACCTATCATATCATGGAAATCAGGATACAGATGGATTCTAGTATCGCTTGTGAACAACAACGTCAAGTGGGAAAATGCTAAAGGAACCTCATTTTAAAATTGATATGATTTTGTTGCAGAAAAAAGATAGAAAACATGTTCTTCACTGCCAGGAGCATAAAGGGCCTGGAAGGAGAGAAGAACCGTGTTAAAGCTGCATACCACAAAAGTTCAAAACATGAGATTGGCTACTCCATTTCACTGGTTCCCATATTCCGTGCAATGAAGAGAAGTGTGAACTACTCAGGTTGTTAAAGGAAGCAATGGAACTAAGGAAAGTTTAACAAATCCAGGCAATTTACGTGACATTGCACAAGGCGCATGCACATGCCTCTGTTTATGCATGACAGAAAGAGGAGCAAAGGATAGTGTGTTGCAGAGGCCCCTGTTGGCTCCATGCATAGCAACTAGGATCACAAAATAGCAGAGGCACATTCAGGACTCACTGCATCTTGACCAATAAGCCATTTCAAGATAAATTGCTGTAGTCCAAAGCCATTGACAAGCTGACAAGTCCACATCACACAATGCTGTTGCTTTCTTTTAATGTCTTTTCCTGACAGCAAGCCCTTATCTAAGCAAATAAATATAATTCACCAAATTTGCTTCCTTAACTAACTGACCTCTTCCCACAACCAGCATAGAAAGAAAACCTCCACCACTTAAAAAAATGACTACAGGAATGGGTAAGGAGCTTATAACTTAAGAAAGCACACAGCAACAATTCCCATAATGTGTTATTCATGTCTCAGCCACTGAACAATAGCTGGCTGCTGAAGTGAAGATTTAAGAAAGTGGTCAATGTTTTCAGTGATAGACACCAGGGCTGTATCAGAAATGACTGAAAAACCCCCTTTGATTCCATAGAGGTAAGAAATTGCACTGCATTCAGAAAGAAAAGATCATGAAACAGGAGAAGGAATTTCATGGGGAAAAAGTTTGTGGTAAGGTAATTAAAATCTCTATGCAATAGGGAACAAAGTAAAGGCTGAATTGGCTTTTGCCCATAGGCATTTCCAGATTTGATTGCTTCACTAAGACAGCTTAGCATCCTTTCAGCACGGTTCTGTGCTTTCAACATTTTTCATGTGGAATCTAACCAGAGGAAAAAAGTTATTTCATGACGCAACTCATGGGACACAGTGGAATTACTCCAGTATGAACTATGAATAACCATCAATTGTGTTTGATTTCTTAGATTTAAGTTACTTAATTATTAGATTAAATAACAACTACTTAATCATAACCTAAATCCTAGGTATAACTCTTCTGAACGTTATTGTAAAATGCATGAATGTACAGTTAAAAGAGAGCAAACAGTTCAATTGCTGTCTCACAATTCAGGATACGTATCTGTGAGCCACAAGTTAATTCTGTGCCCTGACATGCAAATAGGCAAGCAGCCAAATCATCATGGGTCTCTTTCACTTTGACCAACTTTGGCTTTGAAAATCTTTTCAAAAGAAAATACACTGAAACTGCTTAGTTCTCTGGAACTTAATCTTGAAAAAACATCAGTTTCAAATGGAAGGAAAAGACTTATCAGAATGTTCTAAAAATAACTGTATTTGAAGGCCAAGTCTGGTCTACAGTGTATAACTTGAGCTTATCTTTTCTAAGTGACAAAGACCTCCTTTCATATTTTAGCATAGCTTCATATTATATGTTCTGGAGTTTAGCAAAATATATAAAAGTAGGAAGGTTACATTAATTTCTTTTTTTAAAAAAACAACTTTGATATGGAAATAGATCTGCCTCCAAACTTAACTCCATAGAAAAAATGCCTTCTTATCTACATGTGATATGAATATGAAATTCCATGCAACATTAATTTTTATATATCGACAGGCATAAAACCAAACCCCTCAAAAAACCCCAAAACCCAACCTCAAAATTCTGGAGATTGCTCATAAACAAAAGAAAATAAATTCTGCAATTTAAAAAGCTCAAAAAAACCCTGGTCACATTTGTTTCTATTGGCATTGTTAATTTACATTGGTAGCACTGCATTGTCATCTTATTTTACAGCATGCCTGTCAGGAACTTTGGTTATCATGTGAAAAAAAAAAAAGCAAAAAAAAAAAAAGCAAAAAAAAGCAAGGAAAACAGTCCAAATAACTTTTGACTCTTAACTTGTTAAACTTAGCATTTAACCTGATGCAATCAAATTTTATGACAGGATCTAATGTTAAAATAGTGAGACATAATTTTTACTACTCTTGCTCAAAAAGATTCAGAAAGATACAATTTTTTTTCAGACACTTCTTATCAATGAAATTATTTTCAGGAAAGGGAGCTATGTTTCCAGTGTCCTACAACTTTTTCAATTATTTATTTGTTAGAAAAACTATTGTAGTGACATAAAGTGGAGAGGATAATATCTATCTTTCACATTTCTTAGTTTATTTGTCTTACTGCAACTGAGTATGACACACTATGTAAGAAAGATTAATGATGAGAGAAAACTGAAGTCAGCAGCCTCAGGCAAGACAGTTTCTCAGAACTGGCTTTATAATCCAAAAGAGATACAATTAACTTTAAGTGAATTTGAATTTTCTACCTTTTTCTTGCTTTTCTGAGACAGCACTAAAATACTTGTTTTTCAAGTCCTTCTGTATTCTGAAGAAAAAATACAGTTTTCCAATTCTTGAAGTGGTGAAGTACTGTTTCCTCCCAGCCACTGAGGGACTGAGGATCTGCACAGTCTGTCCCCACACACTTTGCACAGTACTTCTACTTGCTCCTCTTCCCTGCGAGATCTCTTCCTTTCCTCCTCACACATGAGAAATATAAAATACACTTTCCCCCCCCACCGCCCCCCATCAGAGAGATGGACATTGACAAGATGTCATGGCAATGTGAATAGCAGGCTAGTCACACGGATGGAGCAATGGCTCCTGATGCACAGCTCTGCCTGCTTCACCAGAAAACTACTCCTGGTTTTATGGAAATTCCCCTTCTGCCACTAGATTCAGCAACAGGATTGCCCTGCAGTTGCATGTGCCCTAATTTTCTTCTTCATATGGTTTCCTAATTTTTAATGATATTTTCAGTATTGTGCAGGTCACCTTCAGGTGAAAGAGACTTCATTATCTATATATATATATATATATATTATTTTTTTTTACAAGGCTGTTGATGGAAGATCACATCACCTTTCTCCCAGTGAGCCAGCTGGATGTACTTGAGTTCCCAGTTAAACCGTGGTCTCCAGTAGTGAAAGCAATACAGCTGCTCATTAGATACAGAAGTAAAGTATATGAATGAATCTTTGCATATGGGTTGCTGCATATTCTACATCTGATGTGCTGTCTCCTCAGAGATCAGATAAAATAATCCTCAGGCATTGCAAATAAGAGAGCCCTCAAGCTTTCTGATAAGAAGATAATTATATACTTCATCTTTCCTTTACAATTTCTCTCCAATAAACTTGTTCCATGTTTTCCAAAGGAAAAACTATATAATCAGTAACATATAGAACACTTCAAAAAGCTGGAATCACATTGATCTCCGTTAGTGTAATTAATATATACTATCTCAAACCTTAACTGTGAGGGCAGTTTTCAAAATTATACCTCATAATTTGGTGCATAGTCCTTTAAGTAGGAACTGGAATTTAAAATAGGTTAAAAAAAACGAAACTGAAATATTGCATTACATTCAGCAATACTCATATTCTGAGAATTCTTGGAGTCCCAAGGAACCTTCACGAAATTTCCTTTTTAATTGTATCTGGACATAGCCTATGAAAAGTTAGGTATTTAGTGTATGCTGTAGGTTTAGTCTCTTATAACCAAAATAGAAAGACACATTTCCAAGGGGTGATTTATTCCACCTGAAGACAGCTCTGAAAACAATTAGACTAAAGTGTCTGTATCACTCCGGAAAACTTGTGGAAGAACTACTTACAAGACATTTATAAGTAGACAGCAGACACAAAGGTAACTGTTAGTTACATAACATTTTTCTTTTTAGTTACATGATTTTTTTAAATGCCTTTCCATGATTGGCTTTTCACTGAGTGTATTCATTCTGACATGGCATACACTTCCCCCCCCCACCGCCCCCCATCAGAGAGATGGACATTGACAAGATGTCATGGCAATGTGAATAGCAGGCTAGTCACACGGATGGAGCAATGGCTCCTGATGCACAGCTCTGCCTGCTTCACCAGAAAACTACTCCTGGTTTTATGGAAATTCCCCTTCTGCCACTAGATTCAGCAACAGGATTGCCCTGCAGTTGCATGTGCCCTAATTTTCTTCTTCATATGGTTTCCTAATTTTTAATGATATTTTCAGTATTGTGCAGGTCACCTTCAGGTGAAAGAGACTTCATTATCTATATATATATATATATATATTATTTTTTTTTACAAGGCTGTTGATGGAAGATCACATCACCTTTCTCCCAGTGAGCCAGCTGGATGTACTTGAGTTCCCAGTTAAACCGTGGTCTCCAGTAGTGAAAGCAATACAGCTGCTCATTAGATACAGAAGTAAAGTATATGAATGAATCTTTGCATATGGGTTGCTGCATATTCTACATCTGATGTGCTGTCTCCTCAGAGATCAGATAAAATAATCCTCAGGCATTGCAAATAAGAGAGCCCTCAAGCTTTCTGATAAGAAGATAATTATATACTTCATCTTTCCTTTACAATTTCTCTCCAATAAACTTGTTCCATGTTTTCCAAAGGAAAAACTATATAATCAGTAACATATAGAACACTTCAAAAAGCTGGAATCACATTGATCTCCGTTAGTGTAATTAATATATACTATCTCAAACCTTAACTGTGAGGGCAGTTTTCAAAATTATACCTCATAATTTGGTGCATAGTCCTTTAAGTAGGAACTGGAATTTAAAATAGGTTAAAAAAAACGAAACTGAAATATTGCATTACATTCAGCAATACTCATATTCTGAGAATTCTTGGAGTCCCAAGGAACCTTCACGAAATTTCCTTTTTAATTGTATCTGGACATAGCCTATGAAAAGTTAGGTATTTAGTGTATGCTGTAGGTTTAGTCTCTTATAACCAAAATAGAAAGACACATTTCCAAGGGGTGATTTATTCCACCTGAAGACAGCTCTGAAAACAATTAGACTAAAGTGTCTGTATCACTCCGGAAAACTTGTGGAAGAACTACTTACAAGACATTTATAAGTAGACAGCAGACACAAAGGTAACTGTTAGTTACATAACATTTTTCTTTTTAGTTACATGATTTTTTTAAATGCCTTTCCATGATTGGCTTTTCACTGAGTGTATTCATTCTGACATGGCTGAGCAGGGCCCAGGGTAAATAGAGACAGGTACTCAGAGGAGCGGGCTCCCAGCTCTCTGCTCTGGCAGAAGCATATTGCTCCTTGGTAGGCTTGTAGGACAAGTAGGAACATTTATTTCACATGAGAATATTAAGTTCTCTCAGATCTTTTGAAGAATGGACAAGGTAATGAGACAAGAATAGACAAGAGAAAAACAGATCTTAAAACATGAAAGGGGGGCAGGGAGCAGAGGAGGACTAGTTATAAAGCTGTAGCAATTGGAAATCCTGGAGAAAGGAGGAATTTTATGACCAGTAAAGGTGTATAAGCACTTGGAAGAATGCAAGCTAATGAGTAGCAAGCATCATTTAGTCGGTTGTCTAGAACTGAATGTCTGGGTTGGTTTTTTTTGTTTGTTTGTTTGGGTTTTTTTGTTGTTGTTGTTAGAAAAGGCAGTCTTAGATGTGAGAAGGAGTCTTAGATGTCTCTTACACTGACTTTATTATGGCTTTTCACACTGGCCCTCATGACAATGTCATCCATGTCACAGATAATATGAGAGACAAGTTCTAGATTAGATTACTTCAGACTGACTCTATGGAAAGCCAAAATTTTACATTACACACAGTAATTGACAGTTAAATGGGATGTCCCCTTTCAGTACTGATAGTGATGGCAATTTGGCATTTTTTGGTCAGATGGGACAGCATGTCACTGGGACAGCATGAGGACAGGCTTAAAATTATCTTGAGAAGCTAAATAAATTTATTAAAGGAAAAAACAAACAATCAAACAAAGTAGGATTGGATTCAGTAAGGACTTTTTTTTTTTTTGTTTAGCACAGTTACACATGGGTAGATAATGTCATACTATTTCTGGAAAAAAATAAACATCATAGTGGGACATATGAACAAGAGCATAAGCTACAAGACATTCTTTTTCTACATCCAGTACAAGTTAGGGCCTCAGCCATATGGAGATTTCACAAACGAGAGAGTACAAGGGGGAGACTTATCAGAAGACTGGAAAACGTGACCTCTAAGAAAAGACTGGAAGAGTGTTTGCTATTAAGTCTAACAGAGATAAGAACGACAGGATACACTATCAGTCTTCTTTTTGCATGAAAGGTTGCTGCTAAAGGGCAGGAATAATCTATTTCAACTTTCATATGCAAAAAATAATGAGCTTATTCTGAAACACGGAAGACTCAGGTCAAACATTAGCTGAACTTTTCTAACAGCAAGGATACTGAAGCAGAGGAACAGACCTGCTGGGGACATTATGGCCTTTCCATTGTTGGAAGCACTGAAAACCTTGTAAGACTAAACATCTGTTCACAACCACTGGTCCTGTGGGGTCAGGGGATAGACCAGCTGTTCTGTGCCTTTCTATTCTTGCCCTAGTTTACTGAAAGCATATGTTCTGTTCATTACAGGGATCTACTAGTAATACTGTGAATTATTAGATTGGTCCTTGCCAGTTAGTTAGCGGTGGATGTATATATTTTCTACTTTGGTAATGTAAGACAAATCTCAATGCAATACCAATAGCTTAAGAATAAAAAGAAAAGTTTAACAGGTTCCTAAATGTTTACATGAAAGAATATTTCATTATACTTAATGGAATACATATTCACACAGTTCCCATACTGATTTGTATCAGAATAAACTGAAAGTAATTAGTAAAAAAAGGAAAACTGAATATCACAACTAGAAGCAGTAGAGAATTGTGGTGACCACTGTGGCAAATACAAAAAATTAAATTAAAAATTTGCATAGCAAAAAAAAACAACACAATGAAATCTTCCTTTACAGACTACAGTGTGATGCTTCCTTGAAGCTCCCCATTAAAGTCAAAGCAACTTGAGACCAAAAGAATCAGTGTTGAACAGAAACCTTAATACCATCACAAAAGCAATGGACATAAAAAGGGCTTTAAATATGTGCACTTTTGCATTTTCTTCCATAAGTTTATGCTTGCCACGTAAGATACAATAGAAACGTAATTTATCTCTTGTTTATAGACAGGCAGTAGAAATAAAGCCCTGGTTTACTCTTTCATTGGCCTTAAGTGATAAGCACATGCTAACAATAACTTGGTTTCTAAGCACATCGCTGTTGTTATTTTTATTCTGAATGTTTCACTCTTCCCAAGGAATGTACCTTTGACTTACTAGAAACCTCAAGTCTCAGTGAAGTTTGGGAATGCTGCAGGTAGTCTCCACTAAGATCAAGAGAAAAACAGTTTTCAAGCATTGCTTTGTTTGGTGTATCAGAAATGAAGTCACTGCAAAGATCAGCAGGGAAAAAAAGTGGTAATAAGAACTTAGATACAAGATCAGAGTTTTTTCTTGCCTGTGTGGGAGTTCTGCCTGAGTGTTATTCCTTGGAGTCCTTAATCTGAAATATCAGAAAAAGAAAACAACAGGCAAACAGAAGTCCAATGAATGGTAGCAGGACTGACAGGAGGAAGGAGGTTTTGAAGGAATCAAGAGAATCCCTCTTCCCCCAGAATTCTGGTGTGGCAGGGACTTGTACCTAGCATTGCATTCAGGGATGCAAATCCAGAAAAGATACTAGCTTAATCACTATTGATTTTTTATTTTCTTAAAATGCATCCATTATAAGTAATACAAAAAGGAGAATGAAGGATGAACTCTTGAGGCCTAATTTCTGCTGAGTGCAACAATTTTATTTTCCCTTCTTGTCTCAGTTAATGCCAGTGAGCTAAGAACTCAGACAAGGCTCATAAAGTCTACATTTCCAGTTGAAACTGCCTCTAGCAACAACAGAAACTGTGTGAGCAGCTCACACAAATCTGCTCAAGTGTGTAAAAAATACAGAAATTCTATTATTTTTAAGCTAAAATAGAACAATGAGTGACAGAGCACTGGAACAGGCTATCCAGAGAGGTTGCGGAGTCTCCTTTGCTAGAGACATTCAAAACCTGCCTGGACAAGTTCCTGTGTGATGTGCTCTAGGTGATCCTGCTCTGGCAGGGGGGTTGAACTAGATGATCTTTCGAGGTCCCTTCCAACCCGTAAGATTCTGTGATTCTGTGAACAATATTGGTAAGACATGGTAACTGTGAGGCTGTGGGGCTTTAGCTTTGTTTTGAAACATAGCACAGGGCTGGCAGGAGCAGTGAGTAAATATGTTAAATTTTGATTTTGTACTATAATGGATTAATATTTAGTGTGCAGCAATTTGGGGGGCTGGATGGTAAATCATGCCACAAAAATTTTTAAAAGAAGTTATCTGGGCAGGGGTCACCTTAGTAATCAGTTTAACACCAGCTTTCAGAGGACAGCAAGAGAAAGACTGAGGAGAGAGTGAATGGCAGTACCATGACAAAGCTAAGCATTCATGTAAGGAGGGCTAGCTTGAATTCAAATTGGTCCCCTGAGAAAACCAAACACTTAATAGATCCCTAATTTACACCTAGTGAATCAGTCCTCAGGAAGTAAGCACCATTGTGTCAACAGAGAGGAAAAATTGTTCTGATTGTTTTCAATGACACATACGTCTCTCTGTTGCCTATATATGGGACTCAGACACGTTGAAAAGCTAAATATGAACCAGAAGTTGTGAATATTATACTATATTCATAATAAGACAACCTAGGATTGTCCTAGAAATGTCAGTGTATGGATTACAGAAAAAGAAGCATAGTATGATTTCCAATTTCAATGTCTGGTCCCCAAACTGTCTTCTGAATTTTCCCAAAAAAGAAAATTCTGTTTGACTATGACAGAAGATTTTATGTCAGTTATTTCATGGATTCTTCATGGTAGTTCTGGGATTGTCTACTCACCCTAGATGTACAGATTGAAGAATTATTTATTAGCAGCTTGGTCACCCCATTCAGAAAATAAGAGAAGATTCCTAGATAGCTGTTTAACAGGATAAATTATGGTATGGAACAACAGCTCTAACAATATAAGCTTTCAAATAGTGTTTCCAGAGGTCAGGTTTGCAGGGAATATAAATTGATGGAAACTGGGGAAGTCAGTAGAGCTCTTTCAATTATCTGACCCAATGTATTTTATCCATAAGGCTGTTCATGTATAAGAGCTCTTCAAACCCTCAAACATTTGAAGAAGAAAAATGGTACTTCAGAATTTTCAAGATAAGAATTTCAAAGGCATTGAAAAACACTTCACCATGCCATACAGTTATAAATTTATTGCATAACATAAGCACAGAATTAAGAAAGGCTATCTTAAGGACCTGACCAAGACCACTTGAATCCTACTAACACCACGAAGCAAAAGCAGACGACTAGAATAGAGTCTACTGTAACCAAAGCAAGTATCCCAGAAGCTGTGAGGCAAGCAAAAGAAAGGAGAGCCTTTCCATTAAAAAAAGTCAATACCAGCAAAGCTCAAAGAACACACAGAAATGGAAGCTAAGCAAAGTAGAGATTTCTTAAGACACAGCAAGCTCCAGAACTAATCCAGCAACAAGAAAAATGTAACCAGCCATATTTCTTCCTGAATAAATCACCCTAAAGCAGGAAGGTTCATCTGATGACATCAAGTCTCTCACAGTGCTGTCAGAATTTACTGCCAATAGTAATTTTATGTTAGTACTTAAGTAACTTTAGACTTTTCCCCCGGTTAAAATCTGGCTTGGTATCTCTAAAGAAAATTACTGAGTTAAAATGGATTTATTGTCATTTAACAGTAAAAATATAAATATTGTAAAATAGAATTTATATTCTTAGTCTATTAGGAAAAAGTAAAAATAATATTTTATGAATATTTGCCCTCTCTCTGGTATAAGCAATTACAGAAGGGTTCTACCAGGTTGTGGTAGAACTGTAGTAATTTGGAAATCATTGTAACCAAACTGAGGTGTGAAATGAAAACTGGGAATCCCAAGGTAATGCAAGCAGATATTTAAATCCCTCTTATAAGCTTGAGAAGCTTACATAGCATAGTAATGAAACAAGCAAACAAAAACAGAAATAAAACTGAAAATTGAGACAATGACAGGAACAATTGATATTACTGGGCAGGATATAAACTCATTAGAAGGGAAAAGAGCATGCAAAAGAGATTTTTCGAGATGGAGTGGGTCAGAATATATTATTCTCCTTCAGGTAACTTACTCTCTGCAGTAGGATATGAATTTAAAACAACTGTTGCTCTGATCAAGCAGAACAACTCATAGGTCCAGAGGCAACACTCCATAGATTCAACAAGAAACATCAAGAAGTTTATCACTCTTGTAAAACAAAAATGAAATCTGTTATTCTGTCTCCTGCTGATGTTCCTTGTGTCATGAACTTGCACGCTGAACAGGATGCATCCTTCTGGGAGATGTTTGCAAGAGAGCACAGAAGACAAGCGTGGCAGCTGTAACTGAAATTGCTGAAGAAAACACAGCCACACTGACAATAAAAGTGATAATGCATTTTCCTTTTAGTCACCCTACTGCAGAAGCTTACAAAGGTGCAACGGTTCCTAAGAAATGTATTAGAAAACTGAACCTGCCCTGCCATCTTGTCACAAAAGGGGAAAATATGCGGTACCTTTCAGAAGACCTGGTAAATTACATGTTCCATTAGCTTCTGCCTGATCCACTACTTGACAGGATTCTTGCAAGCAAACACTCATATGTTGAACATTGAAGAAAAGAACAAGAGCAAGAAAAAGTCTCCTGATGTGCAAGATGTTCTTGCTACAAAAATCTAATAATGCCTCTGACAATTTAAATTACTACAGGTGATTTCGGTTTAAATCAAGAGTTTTCAAAGTAAATGCACGTAAACCACTAATCCATCAGAATGAGGTTAAAGGCGATAAAAATCCTACAACTGCAATTTTAAATTACTAATTAGCTACTTAATAGAACTATTGCAGCTGTTCTTTTTGCTAACCATTAAACTGTAAAGATATGAAGACAATGAAAGGCAAATGACCTTCTATATGTCAAAGAATATTGCTGAAGGCATTTGCAGCTAATGGGCCTGTGCTTGCTCGTGCAGAAAGAGTAAATAGGTTTATTAGCTTACTCAGCTGGAAAATGCTTAGCAGCTACTGGTCATCTGATAACAAATTTAATTCATAGTTCATTTAGCTACAAAGGAACTGATTTTTTTTATGCTCTCATTCAAAAGTCCTGAAACATAATCTGTACCCAGAGGGGTCAAGGCAGACTCATGAACACAGAACAAAATGTTTTTTACCTGTTCTCTCTTAGCTTTCATCCTGTACCACCACATGTGTTTCCTACAATTTAAGCATTGATTTCCCCAAAAAAAAAGATTAGTTCCTCTAACTAGAGATAAGAAATACAAAAATTGAAAGCTTCTTGAAAAGAAGCCTTGTCGCAACTACCTAGATTCCCTACTTATAAGATGTGCTTAAAAAGATACTTTTTTTAAGTTTATTTTGTAAAATTATTCCATTGTTTGAGTTAAACCAACATATTTTCACACTACAGTTTTGCTCTTAAAACACATCTTGGATATTAGTCAGATTAGATCTACTGCTATGGATAAACTACCACCCTTATGTTAACTGCCTTGTACTAGATGTGAAATTGAGAAAGGGTCATACCTACAGCTGCCTCACTGAACCCTTCACAGTCACTGATCTTCTGGGAGTTTTTCTCACGTTCTGAGGAAAGAACTAAAGCTAGACTAGCAGAAGAGGAAAATGAACATTCAGAAATGAGTAGAAAACACTCTCAGAACATCCTCAGCAATTAGCCACAAAATTAGTACTAAAAACCTGTTTTATTTTGTTCCCTATAGGAACACAATCAATGGCAAAGACTAAAGCAACCAGAGAAGGAAAGTTGTCCAACATTCTTTTCAAAACTGTGTGAAAAATATCACACTGATAAATTAAACTGGGAGGTTTTATTAAAATCCCTGCTCAGCACTACATCTTTAGATATCTACAGTGTTTAAACCTGATGTAATAGAAAACACAGCATTCATTTGGCATTGTGTTCTTCACAGCTTGATCTTCAAACAGGGAAAAAAAGGGGAACTCTTGACATTTTCTGATTTAGCTAATTAGTTTGACAGTGTGAGCACTTTAGACAGGTTATGAGGGTGTGAACCCCACTACCAGGGACACAGTTCCCTTGGTTACATTAGTTAACCCACATATCATCATCACCTAGGATGGTCTTTACACTTCACTCTAGAACTGGCATGACACTGCTCTATGGCAATGTTCTCTTTACATGGTAAATGGATGTGTGCTTAAGTATTTTCTTTATAAAGTGTTGAGTAGTAACTCATCAGAAGAAATTAAATGTTCACACTACAGTGTCTTTTACATGCTTTTAGAAATGTCTTGTGCCCAGGGATGTTTTGCATGCAGACTGCCAGATTTAAACGCCCACATGAAAAACACAGTTTATATGTGAATCACACGCTGCAGAAGAAAAAGCTCATCAGATTTCTAAAAGGGATTGTATTTTTGTAGAAGTAAAATGCATTAGTTTTAAAATATCAGCAGAGGACAGTAATAAATGTATCCTGTTTACACACTGCTCAAGCTACACACAGTCTGAAGTCAATCAATGCTCTTATGCTTGTTTCTCCTATAAACCAGCTCTAAGTAAATAGCTTCCTTCCTGAGGGAACTATATTGAAGAGGAAAGAGCAGATCCTGAGGTGTAGATACACCATCAGGATACACCTGCTTGAATCAGGACTGCTATGCTTATTGTAATAATATCCTTATGTCAGATGAAAAGTAAAGCTCTTTGTACTCAGTGCAGTGCAGGTATAGTGTAAGAAAAAGTCACTCTTACAAGAATCATGCTCTTCATAAAACACCAGAAGGAAAACATTACAAAAATCAAGAAGAACTAGCAATGAGTTAGAAGTTTCCATTACGTAGAAGAAACCTCATCTCTTACAACCTCTGCTAAAGTAATGAAAAGTTAGGCGTAAAAATGGGTAAGAGCTTAAACAGGAGAGATTAATTCAAACAGTGGAGAAGTGAGAGCAGAAAAAAAGACACACTTCTCTGAACATGATGAAAGGAGGAAAGGGGGAAGAACAAGCTAGCCAAAGAAAGAAGGAAGGTCATGTCATATTCTGTTTATTTTCGTTTGGAAAAAAATCAGCAAGATTCAGTAAAAAGAGAGGTGGAAACTTTGAGAAGTAATTCAATAGAATAAAGGTTGCTGGAATTGTGGACATGGAATTAGTTTGTGTTGAAGATGTAGAGCTACTGCATTCACATGCATTTGATCATAAAAGTCATAAAGCAATAAAATCTTTTTCTTACTGTACCCTGCCCTTTTGTCATACCTAGAAACATGTTTGCACATGGAACCCTTCCCTGGTTTGTTGCCTTTTGGTTTATATATCTTAGAAAATATTTTTTTGGTTGCTTTTGTTTGTTTGTTTGTTCCATCATCCTGAAAGCCTGAAGAAGCCTAAGATGAAAGTGATGTGGGAGTTTCAATTTTGTAAACAAGGGCCTTTTTTACTCCCCCACACATTCCCTAAATATACTATAAATAAAAAGACTTAGGAAAACAAAACATCTGAGTAAGTATGCTAGGAGAGCTACTACTAGTAACAATTTGTCTTTTCTGGAATTTTTGGTAGATACTAGTAAAAGATAAAACCTAAAAATACTCTATGTTAGTTGCTTGTTTTAATTCATTCTCTTCCCTAGTATGAAAGTATTGATATTTCAGTCTGCTATGAGTACGTATTTGTGGGGCTTAAAGGATGTAATCTTTCTGTGAGGCTAAACACTAAGGAGTAGTAATAACTACTAACTAAATATTTTACAGTATTCTATTAATCAGAAGACTGTATTATTGCAAAGAAATTTAAAAAAATCCTAAAAAACTGAGGTGGAAAACAAAAACTCAGGTATTTTAGTTTTGGCAGATTGAATTTATTTAGCAACACAAGGTACTGTGTGATTCTGAAAATTTCAGTTCTTATTGAAAAAATGAAGTAGAAAACTAGGATATTTTAGCTTTGGCACAGTGTATTTATTAACCAATAGGCTGAACTGGTCTTAAGGATTTTCTTAAGTGTTTTACATGATATTTTTTTCCCTTGTGCCCCAAACAGAATCTCTGAAGTCCAATGGATTACATACCAAGCTGCTGATGAATTATATAGCCACTGTTCGAATAAATGGCCCATAAAAAATACAAGTAGGCAACCAAATTATAGGCATTTAAATATAGTGAGCTAGTTTGCAGGGTTGTTGTTTTTTTCTGGGGTAGGAAAATAAGGCTACTGATCATGTAATATCCAGTCAGCTGGGACTAAATATTTTAGAAGTATATCAAAAAACTAAAACTCCAACTAAAATCCAAGTGACACTGTCCTCCTGAGGATTAAGAAGTTATGAAAATAACTCCATGTGATAATACCATAAAGTCAGAAACTGCCTTTTGAGTTTAACCAACTCTAAATTGACTACACAAATGAACACTGAAAGTTACAGACAACATACCAGCTTCTTATCAATAATGTGAACATTATACTTAACTAATTTAATGAGTTCTGTCCTGCCAATATATTCCACTGTTTTTTATCAACCTAAAAAATTGTTCAAGTCAAAACTCCAATGTTTTTGTGTTTCAAGTGTCAGAGCAGTAGAAAGTACAGGTAGTCGTTAATGTCTCACATAACAGAACTCTTCAAACACAATAATGACAGACTTATCATTTAAAAATCTGGTATGGTTAATCCAGCATATACTGTACCAGAAGAAAGACCAAGAAGAGCTGTGTCTAATGTTATTTTGCCATATCCTACAAAAGCAGTCTCATTTCACTTAAAAAGCTTCTTAGCTGAACAACATCAGGAGTAAGAATATAAAAAAAATGTGAGAACATGGAATTCTTCAGAGTCTATCTGGTATCTTATTTATTAATCTTTAAAAAATACAGTCCCCTGAGTGTAATATATATAGTGACAATACAGACAATATAGTAACAATTATTACTATAATGACCACAGAAACATGGCCACATTTTTAAGCATACAGTAAAACTTGCTATACCTCTGCCTGTAACTATTAATTCACATTACGTATTATCCCTTGGATTACTGATAGGATTATTGAGGTGTATTACTGGTTTGTACCAGAATGATTTTAAGTGATAACCAAAGGTAATGCCCTGTTTGTAGTGTGAAAACAATTTTAAAAACTGATAACCATCTGGGTATATAGTCTCATGAGTAACACAAGGACATTAGGAAATTGTCAGGAAAAAAATATTAATTTGTGTTTGGACGGTCTTTGGTACTCTGTTAGAAATATTCTGGTTTGTGTAAGGGATGGAGAAAATTTAAAAATATATTTTTACAATAGAACTTTACCTAATAAGGATCCTTTCCTGACTGAGTGACCACAGAGTTATAGCAAGTGCACAATATGGAATCAAAAACCTTAAAAGACAAGCACAATATGGTATTAGAGAGCCTGAAGGTATGAACACAAACAAATGGTAAATTGATGGTCTTCACAGCTATACAACTCTGAGAACTGGGCTGAACCCATTTTAGGACATAACTGAGGACAACACTAAAACAACCAAAATACACTGAAAACACAATGGAGGTAAAAAGCAGTGTTAAGAAAAACAGTTTGTGCAAAAATGGGAGCAGAGGAAGAAGAGGGAGGGAGAATGGATGCAGCTGTGGCTGCCCCTGGTTAGTGCTGCTGCACCTGATTGGGGCCTGAGGGTCTTCCCTCCCCCTTGGCAGAGAGGGCAGTGCTGCCATTCATCACATTTCACTGCTCCAACTCAACGATTGTACCTGAAGTGTTATCTTTTACTATGTAGCTGGGGAAGTAAATCAGAATTTGGAGGAGCAGCATGTCTCTTTGAGTGTTTTCTGCTTCAATTTTCCCACATGACAAAGTGATTGATACCATGGCACTGAGACACAGTGCAGTGGGAGGCAACAGGTGAATAAAGTTATGGTGTTACTTATGGAATCTATTTATACATGACCTTCCTACCACTCTAAATTGTGACATCTGCATCATAATTATTAAATTACACCAGAGTGACACCTACATCCTCAGTGAAAAGGTATGAAGATGCTAGTAACTGCAAATTAGATTTAGGATAATACCTGAGCCAGAAAGCTCCTTTTTTAAAGCTTCACCAAAATCACATCAACAGCTAGAAGGGGATTATTTTACCCTGCAAGTACCACAACTAATTTACTTATTTTTGTAAACCATTAAGTTTGCAACTGGGCATTTGTGGAGTGTTCACAACGCTTGTCTTTTGGCATCCAGACTCCCTAAACTAGTCAACAGAAAGAAATGGTACCTAAATTATATTCCAATCTTATTAGACTCTCTATTTCTTGAAAATGTATAAACCATAGTTGGACTAGCCGTACAAATTGGCACTCAGAAGTTTAATGTTAGATCCTGGGAATAATTCTAGATGTATCCAGGCTAGAGTTATTATTAATTCTATATATACAACATAGTAGCATTTGCTGTAGTATATCAGCAATATTCTTTGGTGCCAAACTATACTGTCAAATATACGGGTCAACATTTCTGGCATTTCTGAAAACACTCTCAAAGAAAACGTGAGTAGAAAAGAAAAAGCAAGTTTAATGAGCAGATTTCTCTCACATACTTTAAAAAAGGAATGGGTCAAGTCACAACATCAAATATGGCACTTTAGGATGTATTTATTCCTGAAACTATAAATTTATCGATAACATGTCAGCAAATGAGATGCTGCCATGCTACTCTAGCTCAATTATAACATACTGGTTTAGACTCTTTTTTTGGTTACCCAAGCAAATGAGGTCTTCTGCTCATCTAGCTGAGCACTCAGCAGCAACATATGGGACAAAAACCCAAACAGAATTTAGGAGAATTTTTAAGGATCTAAGCTTTAGAGGTCTTTTTTTCCTAATTTTTTAATCCTAATTTACATAGATAACTTTTCAGGATTAGTAAGAAAATGATTGCTACTTACTGTAGCAACTTGTATTGAAATCTCTTTTGTAAGAGAATGGGTGTCTGAATAATGGAGAATGTTGTGTTGAAAAGTGTTACTAAAACATCTCTTTAAGAATACATCACTATAAGCCATAGTTCAGCTATGGAAGTTCCTCTAATATATATATGTATAATTTTATAATTTCAAAAGTAGCCTTGGTATATTTTTAGAATAATTAAGAGCTGTCACAACAATACCAAAATCTCAAAAAATCCACTAAGGTGTGGATTTCACTAAGATGTGACAAAGTATGATGCACTGACCACAACCCCTGTTCCATGTTGTCAAAAACTGTGCATTGGCTCTAGTGGCAAAGGGTACATAGGTTCCAGGGATTGCTTTTTTCAACTAGATGTGTGTTTTAAAGTCATTTTCCCATGTAACACAGATTCTTAGCCTGTTTTATGCAGTATCAGGCAAAACTTTAAGTGATGGCATTATGGAAAGAAGTGCATTAAGTAGTTGGTAATACACCAAGTCAACAGAATTTTATGCTCAAAAAAGTAAAAAAAAAATTGCAATTAACATTTTTGGCCCTTTGAAAAAAAGTATTGGCTGCCAGTAGAACAATTTTAACACATTTTCTGTCATTCATGTTAATATCACATTTTTCCTTGTTTTTTTGCTTCTGAACAGCTGGTGAATGCAAATTAATACATCTTGCTAAGTGTCCTCAAAAGCAAAGAGGTCAAAAGTGAAAAAAAGGTAAAAAGTAAATGAGGTTGAAGGAGGAGGAAAAGCCCTAGGCAGTATTCACCATGGAATAAAAGGAAGATTTACTCTTTTCCCTGCCCAGATATGTACAGAGTTATGTGAGTAAGTTATGCATGTGAGAAGACGATAATTTGGAATTAATGGAATTCATGTTTTACAGAAGCAAATATCTTCTATACATGAAAATCAGGGAGAAGAGTAAAAAGATGCCTTTGATTTTGTGATTAATCTATTTTAAAGGAAGCTTTCTGCCACTCTACTAATTTGAATGTTTATACACACTTATTTATGTAGCACATGTGGTTGTATTACTCAAAACAACAATTGAATGCAAAGGTACAAAATTAAATTTAAATATACTCAACATGATATTTGTCTGAAAAAAAAGGAAGCCAATGAACAAATAATCTTTCCCTGAGAATTTTTCTTGAATTGTGTTAAAGATTTTTTCTCAGCATTTTTGATTTGTGTCAGTTAAAGCTTTTGCATCATGAGCTGGCAGTTCATTAAATGAGGAAATCACACGGTCCATCACATCAAGTGTTTGACTGAAAGACTGAAAAATGGCAGGCTGTTATCACATCTGCTTATCATTATTTTAATGTGAAATGATCAGCTGCACTGACAAACAAAATTCATTGCTGGTTAACATG
The DNA here is from genome assembly GCF_000747805.2 of Chaetura pelagica. Classification (NCBI taxonomy): domain Eukaryota; kingdom Metazoa; phylum Chordata; class Aves; order Apodiformes; family Apodidae; genus Chaetura; species Chaetura pelagica. The sequence goes on along the minus strand of NW_009953496.1, from coordinate 14,117,444 downwards.
AAGAAGGCACAGCTTGTCAACAGCTTAATACGAACATTTGCAGATCATTCTTCCTGCCATTTAAATTAATGCGAATTTTGCCATGGAGTTCAATGGAAGCAAGACCAGATCCCATACAGTGCACTCATGATTATACAAATGTAATTTGAAATTTCAGTGATAACAAAGAAAATGCTAAGAAACTAGATGATCTTTAAAGTCCCTTCCAACCTAAAACATTATAAAATACCACAGTCAAATGGGTTTGGCATAGACAGAAATGCAATGTCCCTTGTCTTGGGCTCCTAGAACTTCTTCTAATTAAATAAATCTGTACCTACCTACATAACTATGCATGTATAACAAATTTTTAATTTATAGATTATATTCCAGAGCTTTCCAGAGATATTTTTTCAGAATGGTATCATCTGAGGTGTAACACTAGGTTATACTAATGAACATTTGAAATTTTAACTTTTCATACTCTGTGAAAGCCCATAGAAACCTACTCTTTTCCAGAGATATGCTATCACTGCCTTAAGAAGTAAAACAGTTTCTCCCTTCCAGAATTCAGTGCTATTTCTTTACAAGGTCTGATTTTACCTTCTCTTAAGGTTTAAAAGCATTTTTAAGAATTGATTCACTAGCATTACAAGATATGATATTGTCTGTACAAGACCTTGTAAAGCCATGGTCTCAGCAATATGCATGGGAATTGCCTAATGGTCACAAAGATGGGGAGATTGATTATACATTTTACAGAAACTGTTGACAGTGGATACTCTGTCATGCATATCTGGCTGCTATTTCTCTGCCTCCAAATGCTTAGACCTTTCATACCACCAATCTACTTCTTCATATTATCCAAATGCTACCATTACTAACCTCATTCTCTATTTTGCCTGTGTTCTTACACACACATCCTCATTCTCTTTTTCATCCCTGTTTCACACTCAGTTGTTCCTGGCAATCCAGAAGACACCACAGTTTTTTAATAAGTTTTAGGCCCTATATATCACAGAATCAAAGAATGTGTATGACGTCAAAAGACCATCTAGTCCAACCCCCCTGCCAGAGCAGGATGACCTAGAGTAGCTCACAGAGGAACATGTTCAGGTGGGTTTTGAATGTCTCCAGAGAAGGAGACTCCACAACCTCTCTGGGCAGCCTGTTCCAGTGCTCTGTCACGCTCACAGTGAAAAAGTTTTTCCTTTACATGGAACCTCCTACGCTGTAGCTTGCACCCATTTCTCCTTGTCCTGTCACTGGACATCACTGAGGAGAGCCTGGCTCCATTTTCCTGACACTCGCCCTTTACTTATTTATAAACATTAATGAGGTTACCCCTCAGTTTCCTCTTCTCCAAACTAAAGAGACGCATAGGTCAGTATAGTAGTTAACTGCTGCTAAGTAATCACCAGAGAGCAGTGCAAGTTTCTAGGAAAATGTCTTTCTCCACGACAGGTGAGAGATAAGGTAGTCATGAGCCACCTCACAAGGTAGGTGAGATAAGAGGATTGAGTGGAATATTTCACCGAGTTTTGTTTCCTCTTTTTTGAGTCCCATGTAGGTCAGAGCACCACTAGCAAACCAGATTATTCACTGCTACTACTGGTGCTTACTACAAAGACATAAAGGAGTATGAATGGGGACTACATGGAAATACAGAACTGATACTCAAAGCACAGCTTCATTCATTTCTTGAAGTAAAATGTATTTGTAGACACAAATTAAAAGACTGTAGAAGCAATGCTTTAGTTAAAGCAACCACAGCAGTTGGTAGCTCAGGCAAGAGGGAAATTAGGTTACTTGGACTGTATGACTGTTGTGTCTTCAAGAGTTTTTAAATCTGTACTATTAATCCATTAAATTGATTCAAGATAAAAGTGCACTTTCAAGTTGGATTATGTGAAAGGCTTTTTTGTATCATAGATTGAATTAAAGGAAGGAAACTGGAGGTACTGTTCTGAATACTTGTTTAACTGATGGCTGCCAGTTTTCTGTTCTTGCATTTAGCATGTCACTTCTCTACCGAGTTTTGCTCCATTTCTTCCTCAACTTAATAAAATGATCAGATTCTTCTTTCAGAAATATGACTGAAAGTAAAGCATTATGTGGATCCACTACTTCATTTCCTCTTCTAAGAAGGTCATTTGGTTCTTTTCTGGCTCATGGTTATTCCCTAAAATACTCTAAAGCCTCTTTTATCACAACAAGTTTTGCCTTTTTTCTGCTACATCAAAGATAATGAGTTAAAACACATTTTAAAAGTAAAATCAACTATTTCAATCTTTAGAATTTATACTTTAGATAGTTTACAGTGTGGTTAATTGCAACAAATGGAATTACACTCCTTTAGAAGTAAAAAAAACCTGTATAATTTATAAATACAATTTAAATAATGTCAGTTTCCAGCTGCAAAGACCTGGTCAGTATTACTGTGCTAGGAATGGGAAGTCATAAGCAACTCATCTTTCATGAAAGAGCAGTCAAATTAATGTGAGTTGAGCAGATGTCTCAGCAGATCAATAATATCCCCTTGACAGTCACTAACATATGCCAAAACATAACATCTGAAAAACAATGAGGAAGAGCAAGACAATAAGCACCTGTTATACTATCCCAGTTTTATCGTTAAGGTGACACCAAGTAGTTCAAGCTGAATACAAACCATCCAACAGAGAACTTCTATATTCTGCTTAAATATTTAGTCTCAATTTAGAGGAAGAGAATTCAAAGACCATTGCATAGAAAGTATGTGTTCAATAGAAAGGAGAAAAATATAATATCCTGTTTTTAAGGACACAGAAATATTAGTATACTTGATAATAGATTCTATTCCATTTAATGTGAAATTCTGTTAATTAATTTATTCCAAGGTCCTGATACTGCTGCTCTTAAATTGGTTTTTCCTTTATTACCCAAATGTATTTGTTAATATGGGGGAAAATGGTAGAACTTATCTTTAAAAAAAGTAATAAAAGCAGACAGGAGCGTGATCCTTGATAGAGGTGTAAGCATGAACAAGGACAGATTAAAAAAAGGAAGCTATATAGGTGACTTGCTTAGAAGACAATGGAATAACTTTAATTTCTCTGTCAGTGTCTATCACAGATACTAGCCAATATCTCAACCTCAGGAAGACTGACAACTCCATCTGGATAACTACACTAGGCTTGCCAAAACTGTCCAAGTCAAACAAAAGTTCTTGACATTCATTATTGCTTACTTATTTTTAGCAAAATATTCCTAACTTCTTAATTTACAAAAATGAAAACACTTATGAACGCAATGCAGAATTGCATGCTTGGAATTCAAACCTCCAGTTTGCAAAGAAAATAAGTTGTATGATGATTACAATGCATCTCAGTGTCTATCAAGCTGAAGTTCTTCACAAAGAACAAAGGGAAATCATGCACACTCCTTTAAGAGTCAGACCCCTGAGGGCACTAACAACCTTCAGTGGTTTGCCAAGCAACAACTCATGGGGCCTTGCCCCATCTGCTGCCTAGGAGAAACCCCATTTCAGCTCCCTTCAGAGGCTTCAGTCCCTGCCTGAGCAATGCTGTTGGTGTGTGGGTGTCTTCTGTTGGTAGGTCACCTCCTCAATGGGCCCTTTGGACATAGGCTAGCTTGTCTGCAGTCATGTCTTCAGAGCTGGCTGCTGGATGGACTTTGGACTCATGTTATAGCATTGTCTCCAGCCCTCTCCTGCTCTGGGCAGACCCTGGACCTGGTTCAGTGCTTGCCTTGTCTGCAATCAGCCCCCCTGTGACTGCTCCCTCACAAATCAGGGGACAACTGGCTCTGGGTCAACCCTGGCTTCCTGCCCCTGAAGAATCAGCTGGCCCCGGCTCCCTGCCTTTTTTTCGTCAATCTCTATATATGTAATGATCCACGAAGAAATATTAAGCACTTGGTGTCTAATTCACCTGTCATCAAAACATTGAACTTACGCTTTAATAATCACAGAATAATATAAAAATAGGGCTTGAAGGAACAATTTTAAAGTGTTTTTCCATTTTGAAATAGGTAAAATTTTGCAAAACTGTAATCTGTCTCATTCATTTCTTCTGGACTATCTCCACTAGGCACTGTAGTTTTGAAGTACAGTGACCCAAAATGCAGTTCTCTAGAAGACTAACTTACCAGAGTTCTCAGCTATTCCTAAGTACAGGATTACTTCACACATCTTGTCAGCTGTAGTTTAGCTTTGTGCTTGCTTTTTTTCATAGCACTGAGGGCTCATACTAAGCTGTTTCTGAAAAATTGCTACCAAAGCAGCTGTTCTCAATTTGTATCACTGCATTAAAAAAATCCTGCTTTATATTTTTGTATGTTTTGCTACTTTGTCATTATAATTTTGAATTCTGATCCCATCTTCCAGTGTATGAGCTGTCTCTCCCAGTTTTGGATCATATGAAGATACAAGAAACTCATGCTCTATTTCATCGTCTAGGTTGTTAATAAAAGCATCATAGACAGTGCACTGCATCAAATATAAGATACATAACAGCTAGAGCTTTGCTCCTCTACTTTATTTGACTTTTTCCTCTAATTTTTTTCTGAGGATTGATGTTAACTGACAACAATTTTCAGATAGTTCTCTTTGTTCTGTTTACAGTCAAGCACTGTGATTGCCTCTTTTCAATTCTCTTGATGTCTTGTCTCCTGCAAGATCTCAAACATAACTGCAGAGCGTTTTGGATGCAGACACGTAGGGTAGCAACAAAGTTCATGTCGCAAAACTGCATAGAAGAGCTGTACTGCTTGCACAGCAGAAAACCCTGGAGTTCTCTGCTCTAATCATGAGATACCCTGGACTATGCCAAAGTGGCATAATGCCATGCATTTGTTGCAAAACTGATCACTGAGGAAGATCAAAATTGTTTAAATAAAAGGGGAAAAATTTGTACTGCAGTTGGCAGACACACAGGCCACGGGCCACACACTGTGACTGGAACATCATCTACCCCAAAAAACAGACTGAGCAACAATGATGAAGAATCACATTTCCTAGAAATATTGGTATTAGTCACCTAACAAAAGTTTTTCTAGGAATCAAAAATAAAGATGGAATATTAAAAAATAATAAAAGAAATAAACAAACTAAACCAAGGAATAGTACGGTATTTTGAGATAAGGGCTGCTTACAGCTGGCAACAAAATACCCAATTAGTTCTCAACACTGAGATGAGAATAATTCACTGATCAAAATCTAGCAATCCTCCACACAATGGAAAGAACAGCTGTGCAATTCACAAACTCCCTAGGCACACAGTACAGGTGTACAAAGAAACATTAGGTCTAGAAATGTCAGAACACTGAACCAGGGAATTGCCACACAGTCAGATGTTACTCCTATCAGCAATTTTGTATTTGTAACTACAAGACAATTCACAAGTAAGTACATTTCAGAACTGGGCTCAAACTCTAATACTAGCCTATTAGCTCTCCATCTTAGTAAACTAGAAAGAGCTGGTAAGACAACTATAATGAAACTTCAGAACTACATGAAATAGTTTGCAAAATCTATGCTGAAAACTGATATTTAATGAATGTATACAAATTTATTGAAATAACTTTAATTAGCTTTTAATTCTGCTTAATGATATTAAACCAAAAATATCCCTCTAATTTAAAAAGCAAGCAAGAAAACCTGGAAATTTTCACAGCATCCTGGACAGAAAGAGTCCTAAACATTCCAGGAAAAAAAAAATAATCTGTTTAATATGATTCACAGGATTTTGTTTGGGTTTAAATCTATATTTTAGAAAATACAAACATTGTATCTTACATATCACATATACTTCTCACCTATATGAATCAGAGCCATCCTCATTAGCAGCAAAGCACCTAACAGCAGTTTGGACACACCAGTGAAGCCTCTTCTACTCTCTGCCCCCAAAACTTCATGCATTTAGAACAACAGCTAAAATTTGGTATGAAGTCCTTCATCCACTTAAGCCCCTGACAAAATATGTAGTGATTGCATTCCAGTCAGGTTTTCACATTTTAGTTCTTCTTATTCTTCTTACATCAGAGAAGCTTTCCAACCTTAATTTTAAACTTCCTTACAAAGGTATCTAACCAGAGTTTATTATGTCAATACCACCAGTTGAATGATAAATGATGTAAAAAGCAGAAGTTTATGCATAGGTACTACAATGCAGTGTATTCCCTGAATGCTTACATGTGAATGCTGTGCAAACAACACAGAAAAGTGACCGTGGTGAAGCAGTCCTTAACAAATAAATCTTATTAGCAATTCAGCATACACACAATGCCTGACACATAAAGTTTTACAATAATTATATTAAAAGACATTTGTTCTCCTTTCAGTCTCTCAAATTTTCAGTTCTTGTCTGCAAATCCCCAGGTCTTGGAATGTACCCCATAATACCGTTTCCTGTTTATTAAAGGTTTCATTTTAGAAATAAGCAGTACTTTTTCCCAGCAATTCCCTAGGTCCTACTATGCACTTTATCTTTTACTTTATAATTGGAAAGAGGAATACAATGAGAAAACTTTGAAAATATATGCCAGCACAGCATGATGCTGATAGAATACTGGGATGTTTGATCAGTCTTTATTAACATAAATGGTTTGATTTTTATTCGATATCCTTCTGCATTGGGCTTTGCACAAGCAGAAATTAAGACAATTTATTCTTTGCAATTTATTGCCTCTTGTTGGTTGGATTGCAATCGTGACTGTAAAACAACAAACACAGGTATGACAGGTGATCACAAGAGCAAACACCTAATTCAATTTTGGGCCTGCAGAGTCTATTTTAGGTAGGGTATTTGAAAAAGTTATGACAGGCCATACAATCTTGCTTTAAATAGAATCTTCTAACAATTTATTATAATGGCTCATTGATTACAAAAATTGAAGGTTACCTTATTTTTTTTCTCTTTGTAGCCCACAATTTCATGACTTCTCCAGTCCATCATGACAAGCAAGCAACAGTCAATTGCAAGAGCAATCTATAATGCACTGTAAACTACACAGACACTTGTGAGATGCCACACTGGTAAGTCAAGGTCTTGATGAATGGGCTGTTCAGTGATAAAAGCCTTGTCTAGAGCAGCACTCCTCTACCACCAGAGAAATAAAACAACAAAATAGACAGACTGTTCTTGAAATCTCTTCAGAACAGGAAGTAGCAGAATTCATTTTCTACAAAATATTATAGTGTTTGCAATGGCAGAATCTCTTATAATTAGGGTTGCAAATTACCTTCCAATCAAGTCTCTGTTTCCACCTAATTATCTCACAATATTCACCCTCTGAGCTTGGCATTTTCCAGGCCTCTTTGGTGAAAAATGTATTAGTTGATAATATATATTTGTAAATACACTTTCTACTGTTTTGAATTCTAAAATAAACAATTTCTAGTTTATTTGCTTGTCCAAGTGCTATAACAGGTGTCCCAGAAATGCTATCACCTTGCCAGTCTCACTGTTGCACAACTTTGATCACCTGTGCAAAAAGTAAAGAATTATTCAAAATAGGCATTTGAGCCAACAGCAAAAGTCCTATTGCACTCAAATTTTAGACACTTAAGAGTGACACGCAGGCGATCTTTAGAGAGGGGTATATCCTTTGTCAAGCTTGTAATAGCAGGAGTTTTTTTCAGTGAAAACTGAGAGTGGATGAACGCCCGGTACGATGCTCCACAGTCAGGAGGTCTTTTCCAGTCCTTGTCCCCACATCGTGATGTGGCAGCACATGGTACAAGGGAGAGGGGTGAAGTCCGGCAGGTGGAGCCATTCCCACACACACTGTCCCCAGCATCTCTGCTGAATCCCAAACTGGCCATCCCAGTAAAAACACCTTCATGTGACTATCTGTAAAAATAATTTGTTTCGCTGGGGCAGGAGGACCAGCTTTTATCTTCATCACACTGCACCAGACTGACAGCAAAGCTATATATCCTTAAGCTAATAAGAAGAAAAAGTAGTACTGTGGGTGCATAAGTAGGTCATATTTTATCATCTGGGCTTTTCAAGTACAGCCACTCTTAATTTTCCACCTTTCACTGACAGTGGTGTCACATATTTTTAAATTAATGTATGAGAAAAGAAATAATATGAAGAACAGCAGGAAGCAGATGTGACATAGAGAAAACAGAAAATTTGAAGATGGAAACAGACTGGGAGTATTCTGCTCGAGAGGCTCTGGCAGTTGTTTTAGAAGCCAACATAATGGAAACTAGTATTACTATTACAAAAGTTTGTAATCAGTCCATCTCAAATTTCAGTCTATCTTGACATTCTTTTTAATTACATATGAATTCAGCAAGCTGTTTGTGTGGTTGAACGTGTACTTATTCTATAGACATTACATCCTCTTCCAGTTTGGTAAAGATACAGTTAAACTTTTCATTTAGTAGAGTGGAGAGAGACTGACAATTCTCATCAGGATTTTTGACTTCTTTAGGTTAGCCCAACCCCCCCAGAGCAAAACAAAGCAGCTGGCAGGGACTCTATTCATGTAACTGTTTCTGTGCTCACTGCTTGAGAAATTGAAAGGAAAATGGGAAATGGTTGCAGTGCAGATGTCTTAGAAAGAGTTCCCTTATCACATGGGATTCAGGCCATGCATTTATGAGTACATTATGAACTTGCTTTCCTCCTTTTTTTTTTTTTCCTTTTTTTTTTTCTTTTTTTTCTTTTTCCTGAAGATACCAAATTTGGACATATGTAACATATGATTCAGTTTTGATACAGACCACTGTGATTAAAGAGCTGAAATGACAGGAAAATTTCAACACCTATACTCTTAGCATCATATGCTTTTTCTCCTTATGTTACAAAGACAAACTACATAGAGGCAAATTAGCACAGGAAGGACAGGATGGAGCAGAATAGAGTGCTTCACTGATCAAATATAAATACCTAATACAGATACTGTATCAGCCGTCATCTAGGTTCCCTCTAAAGTCAGTGATGACAAATAGGCAATTTTAAAGCATAATTTTACCTTCTCTTAAAACTGAGGTCAGATGACTTGCTTCTCTCCCTGATGAAGATCACCTTGTACTACTCAGTCTCATACAAAAATCCAAACTGCAAAACCTCATGTTACCTGAGAATACTTTCTGCCACCTGCTTCCCCACTGAACACTAGCACACACACCTACCCTTTCTCTCAGGCCAGAATATTAGTTAGACTTTGAATTTTCTCCTTTCATATATCTCATAGATAATCTACTACCACGGCAAACTCACCCACATTCACTCTTCATTTCTTTAATCCATGGTAGTTTTCCAGAATTTCCTCCCTTAGCCTCCCAACTTCTCAATGCTCAGGAATTGCTTCTTCCTAAAACCACAAGTTAATCACCTCTGACTTTACTGACTTGTTGCTTACCTCATAATCACATTTAAAGACGAATTGCATCTCTTTGCTATACTCAGCCTTTTTACTACCCATTCTTTGCTGCAGATTTATGCTTTCCCCATCCTGTAAAACTGATATTTCTATAAACAAGAGTAACATTCAACTTCATCCACTTCAGTTTATTAATATCTGTATTGAGTATCTTATGAAAACATTCCTTGTAAAGGATAGTTTAAAAGCAATAGTGTTGCTTTCTAGGGTAGATATTCCTCTCCTATAAAGAAATGTTTGAAAGACATTCCCACTTTTTGCATTAGTTCATAAATGAGGTGTAACTGCTGAATGCATAGGAATCATTACAGTAAGCATTAAAACTTTTGAGAAAAATCAATCCATACAATCCAGAAATAATAAAAAAAACCAACTAAACAACAACCAAAAAGCCAACCAAGCAAATACACTCCTCCTTTTGTTCTCCTAGATGTGTTAGGTTTAGAATTCAAACACAGCTAACACAGAAAATACAGTTGCACATTAATCTGAGATAGTATAGCACAAATATGCACTAACATACATATGTGACTAATACTGCTCCCATGTCTACACTGGTCCTGCTCTAACCATGTTTAACTCATTGCCTCAGAAGTGCCTCTAATAGCTTGAATATAAAAATAAGCTTTGATCCACTTTATACTTTCATTCTTTGACACTGCTTCATTGTCAGTAATAGAATATTTTCAGGCTAATAATGTATTTTTTTGAAAACACAAATATTTTGATATCACAGAATTTGAATATTTAAAGTATAGCAAAACCCCACAGATGTCAGACTTTTGAACCTGGAGTACTTTGTTCTAGCACTGTTCCCAGGAACTGTTGCAAAATGAAACCCCTAATAGGATGCATTATTGAAAATGTACATTGTTAACATCAGGATACACATCTATTGGGGTGTCCCTGCCTATGCAGGGGGGTTGGAACTAAATGATCTGTAAGGTCCCTCCCGACTCAAACCATTCTATGATTCTTTGATTCTGTGATTCTAAGATTCTACGATAAGGAGTGTTTGTACTTTCAGTGGACCCTTAAATCCTAGGAGGAGTATATTTTTTTATGATCTAGTACATAGAATATATTTCAAAAGTTTGAACTTTTTTTCAAATGTTTTTTACAAAAGAATTTCTTTACAAATTCTTAAAATTTCAGAAGAAAATGATATATTTACCTTCTTTAGAATTTAATATCAAAATTTAAATCTGTAAAAATTGCTTACAAATTTGCAAGCTTTCACCAGTTTTTATACATGATTTGTGTTGATATCGTTACAACAGCAGTTCAGATGCTTCTTCATCTTGAATGTAATACACACACTGTTTGCCTTTCAAGTTTTTTAGTATTAATCTAAACTGATTCTTTCATGAGGCTCACTTTTAACACTCCAATAAAGCTTGAACAGATTGATTGTACTCTACATTCTCTCAGAGTACATGTGGCCAGATTTACTGTCACTTCTTTTCTTGTTACCCAGTCTTTCTTGTGCTCTATGTCCAGCCCTCCCAGGGATGCTAACTCCCCTTTGCCCTGAATCAGATCTGGAAGCTCACTTATTTACTCTTTGTGCTCTCAGTCATTTTGATCAGCAATAGAGATGACAGTATTCAATGAACAAGCATCTTGTGTAAAGGGCCTTGAAGTGTCATTGAACGATAAGGCGATACAGCTTAAATACAACTTAGCAAGAGTTAATCAAGGACATTGAGTGATTCTGCAGCTGTGGGAAATGGACTTTACAACTGCTAATGAGCAAAGATTAGGCTGAATAGTATGGATTTGCCACTAGTTGAAACATTAGACCACTAGAGAAGACTACAAACCAAAGGAGAGATAAGAATCTCTTATCCTTGATACTTCTAATGAACTCTAAATAGCTAAATGCTTTTGTAAAATCTTGTGTTAAAATGCTAGTCTTTAGGACTAGAGTTTAGTGACATACCCAACATGGAAATGTACCCACAACAGAATGAAAAGGATTAAAAAATAAACAAAGTATTATTATTTACATGTTGTAAACTGAATGGAGCTTTTTCCAGTGTGTGAGCTTATGTTATCAAAGGCTAATTACCATAAATACAAAGACCCCAGTGACAACCAGAAGAGCAATGCCAGGTGGAGGAACCCAAGTAATCAAACCAGTGAAAAGTGCTTCAGTGAACTGGCTGCTCCTTATGATTACAGAAGGGGAGCAGTTAGGCCATGGTCCTGGGGCAAAACACCCTGAGATGACCCAATGAGAGACACACACTCTTGCATGACCATCTTCCATGGTGAAGGGGGAGGTTGTGTGTGAGGGTGTGCGACCCAGCGTGGGATGCAGGGGCGAGGACATTTGGAGACTGTGTAAAACTTTTTTGGGGGGGGGGTTAAAGAGATTGTGGGAATATGTAAAATTTATTATGGGGTGCTAAATGGAAGGATAAAGGTGGGGAAAGGGAGTTATCCAGGTGACTCAGGGAACAAGATGAGCAGGAACATAGAGGGTAGATAGAATAAGAAGGATGAAGCAACTGGAAACAGGCAGTTGTACAGTACACCTGTTTGACTATGCCCTGTGCCCAATCACCACAATTTATTCCATATCTACATGTAATCCTGTTTTGATTTAACTTCTGTGTGAATGCAGTTCTGCTCTGAGCTGCATGCGTGAAAGCTAGCAAACATGAAGATGGACTATGTGGCAAATAGGATGACAGGTCTGAACAAGAGCAGGGCTGTGGGCTTCCAAGGCTCCTATGTCCATGTGTCAATAACTGGGGATGTCTGGGATCCACTGGCCAACTTGTAGGTAGACTGAGTCTAAGGACAGCTACTAGTAGTGCATGGGTGTGTATTTACATCTATATCTATGTATGTATATGAGCATGAATATGAAGAGTGAAATAGCTGTGTGTGTATTTATATCTATATGCACGTGTATGCCTATCAGAAACAGGTGCTCAGCCTTGCTGAGCCTGAGGGTGCAGAGGCATAGCACCCATACTGCTTTGGGCTGTCAGATTCTGCAACCTCAGGCAGCATCAAAAAGAAATAATCAAAAGTTGAACCTAAAAATGTTTATGTTCAGACATTAACCTACTTGTGCTCAGCATCTAAGTTGGAAAGTATATGGCTTAGTAACTGGCAAGGTCACAGTGCTGTGGTGAGGAAGCAAAAATCAAAAGCAATAAAAGAAGCAATCTGGACATTGTTTATGGGGTATTGATGAACAATGAGGGAGGAAAAAAAGGTGACAAGATTTAGACATAAGCAGAACTGTGAAAGGACTGATGAAGTGAAAAAAAAAAGAATAAGACTAGATGAAGCACATTTGGTGTATGACAGAGATAATATCCTACCTGTCCAGAAAGGCCAATGGAAAGGTGGAAATGAGCAAGCATGATGAGGACAATGTGGAATTCTCTACTGTGATAAGATAGGAGTAAGTGAAAAATATCTAAAAGAGGAAACTATCAATCATGAGAGAAAAATGGGATTTCCTCATCCATAGCTCCTTCTTCTCAGAGAGATTATAACCATGTGGGTCCCTTTTTTAACAATTTTTCACTTTGTGTTTCTAATTATCAGAGTTACAGTAATAAAGACAAAAAGTCTTAGCACTTTACATAAAATATCTTTGTAGATACTCATAGCTTCTGAAGCCACAATTTCTAGCCTCTCCTGATTTCATTTATCTTAAATAATTTAAAATATATATGAAAACATACGAAAATTCTAGTAAATATTTAAACACAGGTATGCCACAACTTCAACTCTGAAATACCATGAATAAATGTTAACACTTGTTTAAATGAAGCATAGCCAGTTTTGATGAACTGCAAAGCAAGTGGTCTTCTCCCAAGAATCCAGTAAATTCCTGTGTATCCAGTCTGGGGAAAAGGGCATACAAGTCAAACAATGAACGCCCATTCACACAGTCCAGTAAGAAATGCATTCCTAACATGAAGTTTCATAAGAACTTGTTGATGGCTCTTCTGCACTGCTATCTTGGAGGGAGCAGTTGGTTTCACTGGACCTAACTTCTGATTTGTGTTTCAGTCTTGCTAAGTATTTAAGATGCTATGATAGAGGGATATTTGATTTGTCAGGGACAACAGACAATGAAATATGCTTTCTGAAGAAGACCCTTGATACTTTGCTACTTGCTGTCTTCTGAGTTTCTTTGCTATTTTATGCACAACTGCCTACTTGGGTTTAAGTCTGTACTAAATATCATGGTGAAGTTGCTGCAAGAACATTTCTGTGAGAACACTTAATTTTGGCAGGTTTTCTGTCATGCTTCTCTCCCAGCTATCTATCTTTTTTATTATAATGCACATGGCTTCCCCACAGGGTAAAGAGATGGCAAGGAACAGTCGATGCTCCTAAATTAAGTGTTAAAGGGAGTCTCATGTTTCTCTGCACAGTCCTGTGGTCCAGGCAGCTGTACATTGTGAACCAATTGCCAAATTTCTTAAACTGGCATAAGCACTGGCAGGAGCTCCCTTTGGAGAGGGCAGTGAAGATACGCCTTTCCATACTCAGCATTTTCTTTGAAGGAAAGTTTATGTGTATTCCTAGGTTAATAAATTAGAGTGTTCAGGCTCAAGTATGTATCCACAGCCTCTAGCTGCTGTTCGCAGTTCCTACTGAAATATCAGCTGTGTTGTTCATTTGTTGTGTTTGTTGTTTTTTTTTCTTTGGACAGAACCTATTGCTCACAGTGAAAATTAGGACAAGCTGCTTGAGAATCTGGCAAGGTACTAAAAGATACCATCCCATATTACAAACAAAAATGAAAAAAAAAATCTCCAACTATTTCCAGTGAAGAGCAGTAGGTAACATGACAATTAGACTTTCAATCACAAACAACAACCCACCAATTGCAAATATGCATTATCCACACACAAAATAAATTAAGGAACATTATTTTCATAAGTGAGCTTTTCAATAGGTAGGAAGTGCAAGAATTGAAGTTTCCTGGGATACTTCAATTTGCCACCCTAGCTTTACTTGCCTTAATTACATGATCTGATTCTATTTTCCACAGGGTTCTGGCTTCCCTCAGAATGCATGATGGTGGGTGCTCACTTAACATGCATCTATACAATATTCAGCTTTTTCAATGAGCAGTCAAAAAACATCTGTACTTACTGTTAGCCTCACAGATTATTAAACTGCAGAGTTGAAGAGCATCTTACAAACTGATTTATTTTTCTTTATGCCCCATCTTATGCATGAAGAACTGAGGAATATTGAGGAAAAAATTAGAAGTTCCAACTAACATTGAATGTCCATTCTGAACCGCCTAGGAGCCAATCTTTCGACTTCTGTTTTATGTATCCCATCTGATACCCAAAGCAGCCTTCCCAGTGCCCTCTGTTCCAGCTGAGGAGGCTCAGCATTCCTCCATGGCAGACCCCACTACCTCACGTCAGGTCTCAGAACAGAAAACACACTGTGAACCTTTCTAGAAAGGACACATTATCTGCAAGACTCAGGCAATTTTCCCAGAGTTTGGGGTTTTCCCAGTGTTTTTTCCAGAGTGCTTTAGCAGACCCCTAATGGTTAGAACATTTTCCTTCTTCAAGCATTGAAATCAGTAACATTATTCTCTCTTGCTTTTGAAAATTATTTAGATTACCCATCTATTTTCTTTGGTAAGATTACATGTCAATTAGTGTGTATGTGTGTGTGTGTGTATATATATATGTATATGTTCTTCACATGAGTAAAGCCAAAGAAGTTTCTAATCTATGTAAATTAATATGTAAATAATTAAATGCTAGCAGAATAAAAACCAATTGAGAATTTGTTGTGAAGAAACATATGTATGTTTTCTTTCACATCCAGAGTAAATATTGTCACTTGTGGAAACAAGAGTAGACTGAATGTAACCAAACTATGCAATCAGAGTGGGGATAGTCACACCTCTTCCTGATTAGCTTTCATAAAAAGAGTATGAAAGAATTAAGAAAAAAATCACAAAAATGCTTTCTGACTTTACTGCATTTGCAAACAGCATCATGATCAATGGTATAACATAAAGTTTTGGAAATCCATATAACAGTATCTAGTAAAAAATCTCAAGTAAAGTGCATTGGTGTCTGGGCTGAATAATAGCATTTTTCCTATGAGAAGAAAGTGCTTCAGCTGACTAAAAAATAAATGTTGCCCACACTCTGTAGCTTTCAAATTAACTCCTGACTCCAGCAAGTTGCTGCTTGTATTTTAAAGCTCTACTAGACCCTGGTATACTCTGGAATTCTTCATAAAATATTTTTCCCTTGATACAGAACTTTTATATGCCCTACCAAACAACTAAAGTTACAGAAAAAATGTTTTCACTATTTCTTTTTGCAACAAATCACAGAATTGCAATCTTGACCTGAGTGGTACAATTAAATTTGTAAAGTGGGGTGTTACACTCCATAAAAAATAGGTTTGCTCTTAATTCAGAAAGAAGGAAGAGTCCAGTTTATTCCATGTCATAATAGGAGGCCAAAGAAGAAAATCAAGATGGACAAGGCTTTCCTTTTATGGATGCAGTGAGCAGCTATGTCAGATTTAAGTTTAATTAATAGTAAGGAATTGATTGAGAATCTAAATGGAGAAAATTATTTGGGAAAATAGCTATTATAGTTACTATTTGACTTAACTGGAAGGTTCAGTAATATAAATGAGGATAATGAGCTTCAAAACCTCAAGTGTCTCTTAAAAAGAATATCTAAGTTGGAGTAAGAAAGCTGAAATAGAGATCCTGGAGACAGTAGAGGTATCTAGTACTATGAAGCAGGGCCAAGGACCTGGTCCAAGGACCTGGTCTTGGTCATAGGACCAAGAACTAGGACTGACAGCATCTTAAGAGGCATTGATGAAGGCAACATCTACCTTCTGGTTCCTACTGAAGCCCAGGCTCTGCAATTGCCAAAAGCTGCTCTCTTGTCTAAAAGAAAGTTGTAACTGACAATGTGATTGACAGGCATCTGTCTCTTTGAGAGGCAATGTCTTCCAGTTGTTGCTGAGACTTAGCCTTAACCTTTGGGAACACAAAATGCATTCCAATTGGCTGTGTCACTCTTGATACTGTCCTGACCAAAACACTAAGTGCAGAAGAGCTGCCAGTTCTTGTAAACAGCTACAGAAAACTCAAACAATTAAGAACTTCATAATCTAAATGACTTGTTTTGCTGCAAGCTGAATCTTTTGTTCTTTTCACCATCATCAATGCCATGAGACATTTTTCAGCTTTGTGTGTACACTTCAAAATCTGTCTTGCCTTTTCTTAGTCTGAAAAAAACACAGTAGTATATTTAGTATCTTATTCAAAAAATACATCTTAGTAAGTATAGACACAGTAAACCACATTTCCACTATCTGAGTGTCACCATTCAAAAATATTTCCATTAGCAAGACTGTGCTTCTTGTTATCAAATGCACAAATAAAAATTATATATATATGTGTGAAGGAAAAAGAGGAAGCAAAGTTAGAGACCTTTCTGACTGTGCCAGGAGCTCTTTAATGATCTGAAAGTGGAAAAGGAATCAGAGAAACATGATAATGAGTATATATCACTGAGGATAAGGGAGTAGTTTATGTTCCTATGAAAAGATATCAGAAAGACTAGTGTCATATTAGAAAACAGAAGAATAGGCGACCAAAATGGTCCATAACTATACTTGAATGATGGGAAAAAAAAAATAAATGTAAAAGAGAATGGAGACCAAAATACAGATTATAAACCAGAAAGAGTAACCTACCAATTGCCTTTTTCTAAAATACTCACATGGAAAACAAATTGTGAAGACCTACTTTACAGAATTAATTTAACAAGGATAATAAAATGCACTGATGAAAGCATTCTGAAAGAAGATGCAGATCAGTCAAGTAGGAAAATTGAAGCAGAAAGTGCTTTGGAGTTTTTAGGAAATTAGCCATCAGAATTCTGAATCTTAGTAAGCATTTATCAAGGATCTGTAAAAGAAAGAAAAAAAACCAGCCACCAAACCCACAATAAAAACTTCTCAGGGTTAACAGAGAACTGCCCAGTCAATTTAATAATTTTGAAGTTAAATATTAAACATTAAACCTGTCAGTTCCTGGAAGATAAGACTGTAAAACATATGCATTTCTCAAAAAGAAAGAATGTCAAGTCAGTGTGCTTCCCCTCTTTGACAAACTAACTGGATAAAGGTGAAGTTGTAGATATGATATGTCCTAACTTTTAATTAGAACTTCTTACACTATTCCCTATAATATTCTCATAAATAAGACAAGGCAGATGTAATCACCATCAGGTAGGTGGACAACGAGTTGAGAAATTGCTCTTGGTGAACAATTATCAATGATTTGCTGTCAAACTGGAAGAAGATTTCAAGTGGGACTAAATTAGGGATGGTAAGAGCTGAGATCTACCAAGCACGTTTATCGGTTCCTCTAGTAATGCCAAAGACTACACCAAATTTAATGGTTAGACTAAGTACAGAGGCATTGGAGCACATTGGAGGCTGGAATAAACATAATTTTTAGACGAGGGGTTGAAATTTCATCAGCTGGCTGGAATTTAGTAGAGACAAGTGTAAAGTGTAACACCTGGAAAACAGCAACCAAAGAGTCACAAAACATTGAGTAAAAGGCTAAGCAGCAGCTGAGCAGCTAAAGATGCTATAATTGTGTTCAATTTAGCACCAGTGAGCTCCAAGTAATGCAGTGTCCTCTTTTCACAACACTTAAAGGAAGATGGATATAAAATGAAGAAAATTGCAGGGAACAGTAAAAAGGATTAGAAAAACAGTAGAAAATACAAGCTGCAAGCAAAGGTTCAAGCAACAGAATCTGATTAAAGATGAGAAGACTGAGTAGTGACACAGTAATATTCTTCCAACATGCACAAATGTGTTAAAAACAGAAGGGCAATTTGCTTTTCTCAGTCACCACTGGAGGGTAGAGAAGAAACTAATGTAATTTTCAAAAAATACTATTGAAGCTGTACAGTCAGAAACATTTAAACTGTTAGGGTGAAAGAAATTAGGAGTACCACCAAATAATTTATTTGGAAGTTTTAAAGTAAAGATATATCGCCTATCCAGGTTTAAGTGTAGTTGATTCTTCCAGAAACTGGACTATATTACTTGACTTTTCTTCTTGATGTTCTCTATTTGAATCTGTCATGTGATATTGACCACTTCAATTGACTCAAGTATGAGCAAGTAAAATATGTCACTTTTAATATAAAAGTTTTCTAAACCAATAACTACTGATGAAGCAACCTCAAGCTTTTTATTTATTTTAATAATTGGGATGAATCAATTACAGCTGGAGACACCATCTTAGTAGTTACAGACTTTCAAATGTTTAACTAACAATATATATTTAAACATCTGAGCAAAGTTTTTCACTTTCTGTTATTTGCATCCTCAGTGAGCTCAGTAATTTTTTGGGAGTTTACTTTTTGGCAACATAACAGAGAACCAAAAAAATCCATTGGAGTATAGCCTGTACATCACCAGGAATTTCCACAGAAACCATTATTTCTCACATGAATGTGTGATAAAATGTAAAAAATTCACCTTCAGTAAATAACATTTTTTACCTGGACACTTGGTTCTTTATCTTGAAGTGACAAAATCTTATAAGGGATAAATACAATAGTGTTAGTTTCTGTTTGACCTAATATTTTAATTGTTTATAAAAATGTGGCTTATTTCCATAAAGAGGTCAGACAGGTGCAGTCTCCTGCTTTACAAGACACTTTCCACATCTTCCTATGGTTTTCCTGTGTAAATTCTGCAAGAAGACTAACTCGACCTCTGTTTTTAAAATAAGATGAGATAGGAAGTTATGTTTGTCATTAAGCCATTGTCAAAATACAAACAAGAATTTGGCTACATTTGATGTGGATGTTCATATATATTTACTCCATTGCCTGTTTTACCTGATTACCTGTGATAGCTACATAAAAATTAAAAACAAAATATAAAGTTAAAGGAGATCCTGATCACCACTGTTATAAATGAGAAAACTATTACAATCCAATTGGTACTCTTATTAGCACACCTGTACCATGGCAGAGAAGAGAAAAGGAATTGATAACATCCCGGCCTGTGCAATATGAACCCTCTATCAGCAGATACTGAATTACACAAAATAGATCAATTTATCCAATTCAAGCTTTGAACAATTTGTTCCAATTTAAAGGTAAAAGGACATGTAAATCCAACTGCAATAGGAAACACATCATACATTGCAAATACATTTTATTAAGTGAACAGAAGACTCAAGAGACCTACTTAGATTAAGATGTTAGGTTTCATTTAGCTGAGATATGGGGGGGAGGGCTGTATCAGATTTTCATTGTTTATGTAAAATAAAATAATTAAATGAAAATACTTTAATAACAACTGATTTTGCCAAGTACATGAAATTATCCCATTGTTTATTACAGCGTAAATAAAGGTGACAGTCCTAGTAAAAGGTAATGAGCATATCCAATGATCCATGAAGCACATAGCTTTCAATATAGAGTTTAATTACCACAGCCTCACACTAAGCTGGATATTACATTAAGATTTATAAGAAAAATAAAGGTTTATAATCTTGAATGCACTTTTGGCACAAATATATTTTCTAGACTACTCAGATAGACTGAGAAACATAAAAGGTCTTCATGATGATACACAGTAAAACAATTCAATCATAGAATCATAGAATGGTTTGGGTTGAAAGGGATCTTTCTTCCTATGGTTTTCCTGTGTAAATTCTGCAAGAAGACTAACTCGACCTCTGTTTTTAAAATAAGATGAGATAGGAAGTTATGTTTGTCATTAAGCCATTGTCAAAATACAAACAAGAATTTGGCTACATTTGATGTGGATGTTCATATATATTTACTCCATTGCCTGTTTTACCTGATTACCTGTGATAGCTACATAAAAATTAAAAACAAAATATAAAGTTAAAGGAGATCCTGATCACCACTGTTATAAATGAGAAAACTATTACAATCCAATTGGTACTCTTATTAGCACACCTGTACCATGGCAGAGAAGAGAAAAGGAATTGATAACATCCCGGCCTGTGCAATATGAACCCTCTATCAGCAGATACTGAATTACACAAAATAGATCAATTTATCCAATTCAAGCTTTGAACAATTTGTTCCAATTTAAAGGTAAAAGGACATGTAAATCCAACTGCAATAGGAAACACATCATACATTGCAAATACATTTTATTAAGTGAACAGAAGACTCAAGAGACCTACTTAGATTAAGATGTTAGGTTTCATTTAGCTGAGATATGGGGGGGAGGGCTGTATCAGATTTTCATTGTTTATGTAAAATAAAATAATTAAATGAAAATACTTTAATAACAACTGATTTTGCCAAGTACATGAAATTATCCCATTGTTTATTACAGCGTAAATAAAGGTGACAGTCCTAGTAAAAGGTAATGAGCATATCCAATGATCCATGAAGCACATAGCTTTCAATATAGAGTTTAATTACCACAGCCTCACACTAAGCTGGATATTACATTAAGATTTATAAGAAAAATAAAGGTTTATAATCTTGAATGCACTTTTGGCACAAATATATTTTCTAGACTACTCAGATAGACTGAGAAACATAAAAGGTCTTCATGATGATACACAGTAAAACAATTCAATCATAGAATCATAGAATGGTTTGGGTTGAAAGGGATCTTTAAGATCATCTCATTCCACCCCCCCTGCCATAGAGAGTGACAGTAGACCACGTTGCTTAAAGCCCCATCCAACCTGGCCTTGAACATCTCCAGGGAGGGAGCATCCACAACTTCCCTGGACAACTTTTTCCAGTGTCTCATCACCCTCACACTAAATAATTTCTTCCTAATGTCTAATCTAAATCTCCCCTCTTCAGTTTTGATTCATTAACTCTTGTCCTCTCACTACAATCCATTGTAAAAAGTCCCTCCCCAGCTTTCCTGCAGGCCCCCTTCAGACACTGGAAGGCTGATATAAGGTCTTCCCTGAGCCCTCTTTTCTCCAGGCTGAACAATCCAAACTCTCTTGGCCTGTCTTCAGAGACGAGGTGCTCCAGCCCTCTGATGATCTTCATGGCTCTTCTGTGGACTCACCCCAGGAATTTCATGTCCTTCTTGTGCTGGGGGCTCCAGAACTGGATGCAGTACTTCAGGTGGTGTCTCACAAGAGTCGAGTAAAGAGGGAGATTTTTTTTTATATGGTCAGCCTTTCTGGGGTGCAAGTGCACATTGCTGGCTCATGTTCAGCTTCTCATCAACAAGAATGTCCAAGTCCTTCTGCTCAGGGTTTCTCCCCGTCCATTCTCTGCCCAGCCTGTAATTGCACTTGAGATTGTCCCAGCCCAGGTGCAGGAACTTGCAGTTGGCCTAATTGAACTTGATGAGGATGGCATGGACCTATCTGTCAAGCCTTTCCAGGTCCCTCTACATGGCATCCCCTCCCTCCAGTGTGTCAACCTCACCACACAGGTTGGTTTTGTCAGTAAACTTGCTGAGGGCACACTCAATGTCCATGTCGCCGATAAAGATGTTAAATAGTTCCAGCTCCCAGTACTAACCCCTGAGGAATGCCACTTGTCACTGATCTCCACTTAGACATCGAGCTACTGACCACAATTCTTGGAGTGGAACCATCCAGCCTTTTCCTTAACTGCCAAGTTGTCTATCCATCAAGTCCATGCCTCTTCAAGTTAGAGACCAGGATGTCTTGCAGTGTCAAATGCTTTGCTCAAATCCAGGTAGAAGACATTAGTTGCTCTTCTCTTATCCACCAACTCTCTAACCCCATTGTACAAGGCCACCAAATTTGTCAATTTGCCGCCATGTTGGCTGTCACCTCCTTATTATGTGACTTAGCATAGTTTCCAGGATAATCTGCTTCATAATCTTCCGACGCACAGAGGTGAGACTGACTGGCCTGTTGTTTCCCAGGTCTTCCTTATTTCCATTTTAAAAAATGGAAGTTATCTTACCACTTTTCCAATCAGTCAGAACTTCACTGGACTGCCACAACTTCTCAAATACGACAGAAAGACATTTAACAACTTCACCCGTCAGTTCCCCCAGGATCCGTGAATGGACTTGTTAGGTCGTGCACCTTCAGGTTCCTTAGATGATCTCAAACTCGATCCACCCCTACCATGGATGGTTCTTCATTCTCTCAGTCCCTTCCTTTGCCTTCTGTAACTTGGGTGGTGTGGCCTGAGCAATTGACAGTTAAGACTGAGGCAAAAAAGTCAATGAGTACCTCAGCCCTCTCCATATCCCAAGTCTCAGGTTTCCTTCCAGAGAGAAACCACATTTTCCCTAGTCTTGCTTTTATCTCCAGCATACCTACAGAACCTTTTCTTGTGGTCCTTGATCTCCCTGACCAAATTTAATGCTGTCAAGGCTGTATATTGACCTATCTTTTGCAGCCATCACTGGGAAAAAGAAAATTAAATAAATGTAAACCTAACCCAAAGATAGATTAATGAAATAAATTAAGGTATTTAGCAAAAACACCCTTTTAATTTGGAAATGTAGATAAGGACTTCAGATCTCTGAAGCTCTTTGTTACCTGGATAATGCTTTCTGATAAATACCTTGTTCTAAATACCATAACACCTATGTTTTTACATCCCAATGGCAAAGCAAAAAAGGTGTTTATAAAAAATGGCTCTGCAGAAATATAGTTTTCGAAATGTACACGCAGTCATACTCCAAAAAGTAGCATTTCGAAAGGTGCATTTCTAGAACAGCTTTGTAACTGGGAATCTTTTGACCTTCACTGAATTCCTTGTACATTGTGCTGGCCCCTTTTCCTCTCCAATTTTTTTCCAAGCATCTGCACCTACAGTAGAAGGAATTCAAGGTTTGCCACTTTCTCCCCACTTTTTTGTGAAAGGCTGGTTGGAGTCCTGAGCACAGCAGAGCACCAACCACAATGTGGATGTTTCAAGAAAAAAAATGAGCAGTTTTGTAAGAAGCCTAGCAAACAATTATGCACGAGAAGCCGCAAAGCAGCAAAATGCAGTGCCTCTGCTGTCCCTCTGCACTCCTCCCATGGCCATGTTATTATATCTAAAGTGCTATTTAAGTGCTGTTTAAGGTCCAAGAATGCCTGGAAGAACTAACCCAACCACTTATGTTTCCAATAGCAGCAATTACTCTTTACACAGCAATGTATTAGCAAGAAACATTTCCTGATCTCTAAGTATAAAAAATGAGAGCACTGGGAGTCTCTGAGGTGGCTTCAGAGGCAGAGCCAGGCAATCCAGACAGTATCAGTTCTTGACTGACTGCTGGATCAAGTTATCCAGATCTTTCAAGAGTACATTTCAAAGAAAAATGTAGCAGTTAGTGAGGGTGGGATTCATCTGTCATACCTGCTTATGTCATTACTTTTGCCGTTAGTGAAGATTAACTTTTCTTTGTAGAGGCCTTTTAAAAAAAAGGTGAGATGAGCAGACTTGAAGCACAGTTGCTTGTACTGGGGAGTAAGGTGTAGTATGTTAGAACATGGTTAAAGAGTACAAAAAAGCCAAATGCCAAACAAATAACAGAATACATGAGTAATATGCAAAGAGAAGGAGTATCAGAATGGAGTAGGAATAAAGGATGATAATGAACTTTGGAGAACAGGACTGGAAAAAGAGAGAGAAATAAGGAAAGAAATAAAGAAAAAAGGGATAAGGAACTCTCCCACTTGAAAAACTAACACATCTAGAAAGTTAACAAATTATCTTTATTCAGGTTATTCATTTTTTCTAGAGTGCTATTAATGCTCTTGGCACTTAAGAGTAAAGTCAAGGCTCCGTATATGAGAAAGCCACACATTTTTTTCTTTTTTTAGAATTGGTGAACATGATTAACCACTGGCTCACATAGGAATATACCCTTCTCCATCTGCTAAATCTTCCTATCAGGAAGATACTCAGATAACAGAAGGGAACCACTGATTTTGTTCAGGCCACAGCACAGAAATGAGTGTCTGTATGATGAAGCTACTTTCTGACACTAACATAACAATCTTTAAACCATCAGGAAAAAAAAGATCCACAGATAAATAGTGACATAGAGGCTGAGATAGGCATAATCCTTCCTAAACGTAGTAGTTCATTTCCTCAGTGACTGAAATAAATCAAATTCCTGCCTGGCTAAAAAAGGTTAAAAGGAGTTTGGTAGTTAAGTCCTAGCGAGGACTCAAAAGGTGGTTTTGAATGAGAAATTTTAGATTGCTGGTCGTAATTGAAGAAGGAGGTTGTTCCAGGCACAGAGAGAAAACAATGTGAAAACACTGCAGAAATTAAAGGTTCTGCAAAGTGGACAGTCAGTAATGTGCCCAGAGTTCTGGATGGGTGCATTTTAATTAAATCAAAGTAAACAAGTCACAGCACAGCCAAGTGTGAGCCAAACTGTAGGCAGGCTTGACATACAAGGTTTGAAGGTGAGCCTGAGGAAATCTGAAGTTGCTGAGGAATAAGAAAAGACAAAGAGAAGAGCTGGGTAACATGCTTGGGAGAGAAAGAGGGACAGTAACTGTATCTGCAAAATTATGAGTAGCCTACAGCAGTGGGAGATAAAGCGTGTACTGGTTGGAGGAGAGATGGTATTACTTGTCTGTATGTGGCTGAGCTAAATAACCCACCCAGGACTTAGTAGGAATGATGCTGATGGTTTACATTTCTTTCCAGACCTTATCTTTACCACAGACATGCAGAACAAAATACCTTTTGGAATTATATTTTTAAGGTTTATTTATGGGTCACTGATTATATTGCATTTTAAAGCAAGTTAGTTCATTTATTTCTTAATTCTTTTTCTGGTGAAGTGTGCAGCAGCTGAGTAATCAACAGATACGCTTCTTTCAGAAAAGATTTTGGGATTAAGTTTACGAATGTCTGTAGAGATTAAGGACAAAAAGAAATTTCTTAGCTTTGTTCCCCAGGAATTTTACATCTTGTGACTTGGAGTTTAAAAAAAAAAAAAAAAAAAGGTAATTACCTCTTTCATGAGAGGTAGCCCATCCTTTAGGAACTGCTTTATGTGACTAAAGGAACAAGGAGGACAACATGATGGATGGGTGTACAAAATGTATGCAAAATGGGAAATCAAAAATCTTCATCCACGACTAACATTACAGAGGTGATCATGCTGGGCTGCTCCCCTTGCAGAGCATATGCTTTTCCCTCATGCTTTCCTTTGATTGACCAAAAAATAAAAACCTAGCTGAAAATCTAAGCTAATAACAAATAGCACTTATGAACAAGTGGTAGGACAACTGATCAAAATATTTTTCCCCAGATATTTCACCCTAGTTTTACAGGAAAAAGTAAATATTCGTATAGCTCAAATGTTCAAGTGATCTAATAGTTACAGGTGTGACGTGTTTTTTATCTAAAATGAGAATGTATTCTTTACACTAACACTGTCAAACCTAAGGCCATCTACCTTGTGACCCCTTACACATACAGTACACTGATTCACAGTGAAAATAATGGATGCAGCTGTAGGCAGAGTAGAATTTGGTGTATGTATGAAAAGCCAACTTACTAACAATTGCTAGAATATTCCCAGAACATGAAGTATCAAGGCACAATGAATTCAATTAATTGTAAAATGCTGTTAGAATTTACAGCTACATAGAAGAGTTTTGCAGGCCATTAATTGTTCATACTTATCACAAAAGAGGTTTTACATTGAATAGTAAATAAATTACATTAAACATATTAAGCTTAACATTGATTACTATGATAAAAGTGTTCATTTTGAATAAATATATGCTGTTGTCTGAATGTCTCTTGGAAGAAAAGAGGCTTGGGCTGCGTTTGTAACAACAAAGACACCTGATAGGAGATTTTGTTAAACAGTAAATTAGATTTCATTCTCTGTGTTTATAGTGGATGAGTTAACTGCTGGAGGTATTATGGGATATCTCTGTAGAGAAAATGCACTTGTTTGATAATACAGATGTAAGCATCCTGACTGTCAGTTAATAACAGCAGCAGTGTTCTCAAGGAAAGGAAGCTTTTAAAATACGGGTTTGCATGATGTACTTCATAACAAGTTCCATTTCAGACATCTTGGGGTTTAATAATTTTAAGTCATTCTTTATTTCAGCTCTGTATCTTTGGTTACTGGATTATACAAATGCAACACACCGGAGATGCACACTTCAAATTCCCAATATATAGCCCTGCACCTCCCCTTTTGCCATCCTATTTCACCTTGTTTCACTGTAGTAATCAGTTCTACATTCTTGACAACTAAGGCTGACTCAACAATTAAGAGCCTAGCCAATACTTACTTTTCAGTGGGAATTTAGTGGTAGGTGATGCAGTCCTATTGATCTATGAAACAAAGAACCTTTTTTCCCCCACAGCCATCATCAAATAAATACATCTAATTAAAATATATATATATATGTCAGCACAGGATTAAGCTGATTCTTATTTAAATACAATGAAAAACTTAAATCTGACCATTTTAGAAAAAGCACATGCTCAACTGCCCAGCTCAGAAGACACCTAAACAAGTAATGTATTAACCTTCTTTAGGTTGCTGGTTGACTCTAAACATCAATTTCAAAATTTAATTTTATATGCAGAATTTTATATTCTGGTCTTGGTCCAAGGCCCAATGACCATTAACTTCAGAACGCCTCCTGAGGTCCCGTGGAGGATTGCTGTCATTGCCCTCATGACCTAGTAGGTCAACAGTAGAATGCACAAATGTCCTGTGATAATAATCCTTTGACTAAGGATTGACAAGCCTAGCTTTTATGTAATACTACATCAGCAATATTTTTGCTGCTTCTTCTAGTAAAGGTGTCAATAGGCAGTTTGCTCCTCCTCAGCTACAGAAATATTTATCTTAGGGTTATATGTATACTGGACACAGAGCATAGCAGCTGCAATTCTGCAAGTGAGCTTTTTTTCCGTCTTCACAGTATCACTGTGCATTGGCAACAGCCAAAGCTCTGACATGCCTGTATTCTGTAACTACTGAATGGCTCCAGTCTCACCAGAGCTTTAACCAGGATTCCACAGTTGATCAAACAATTGTCAGTCTGTTGCAGATCATCCAGCAGTTTTCATTCATCATCACATACCCAAGTAATTGAATCTCCAGGGCAATTCTGTCAAGCATCACACTTTTACTAACATACGACACTTGTGGTGTTATGACTGCAGTTCATGACATTTAGGGAGAAGAGGTAGCTGAAGCAGAGAATTATTTTAATAACTTTTCAAAATATTTAATACTTTTCTATACTGGAAATAGGAGCTATACATTAGTCTTAATTTATTGTTAGTCTTTTTGCAAGCTCAGTCTCTGTCCACCTATTGAGCTATCTTATCTCTTAAATATACGGTTCTCGGGGAAAATTAGTAATAAAAATAATAGTAAGTCCTAACACTCCATTATTTGATTTAAACTTTTACCAAGTCTGATTAGTAGAAATAAGATAAACAGGAAAGCATAGAGGGAAGAAAGGGAAATAATTTGTAGATCAATTTAGTCAGCCTTCTCTTGTGCATCAGTTTGTGAAAAGAGACAAAGGACCATCATCATTATGGATATCTAGCTTACTCAAGAAACTGAGATGTTCTGTTTCAGGATTATGTTTAATTCCTCCTATATGCTTAATTACAAATTTGACTTCTTTGTATTAATATCTTTTTTTTTTTTTTTCCCCCCTCAATCACATTTATTCTTTTCAGAAGCAACAAAATACAAAGTCATTGCAAATTATTACTCAAAGCTAGACAGCTTGATCATCTGGCAAACTGATGCAGGGATTCTGAAAAAATACTACATCTCTAGTCATATTAACATTATTAGTCCTTTAAACTTTCAGGTAACTGAAACATTTCATTATAAGATGTCTTTATGGAATATGATGCCTCACAATCTGTAGCAGTGTTGTTCAAAGAATGAATGCTCACTCACATAGATCATAGAGATGTAAAGAATTGAAACATATAATTGCAGTATTTAACATTTAACAGTACATTACAAAATGCCATAGAACTTTTTTTTTTTTTTTTTTTTTTTTTTTTTCCCCCTCACAAAAAATAACCCCAAAACTGAAAAACAACCCACTTGGTGAAGCTTTGATTTGCACTCAGACAGCAGCCCTTGAGCTCCCCTTTGTTGTTTGATGTAAACATCCAGATGTCTTTTGAGAATCAAGGTGGTTTCACCACTCAGAGTGGAAAAAAGCAAGAGACTCAAATTGACTTAAGAGTAAAGAAAACGCGTTGAAGAACAGAGTATTATTTTGTCTTTCTGCTTCTCATATACACAGAAAACAGAAATCACACACAAAGTGGCCAGACTTGGATTAGTCAGTCACTGTAGGAAGCCACTTCTTTTAGATTTTGTTTGAAATTAACCCTTAGGAGCTGATGAAAGTAGGACAGAGCAAGGGTAGCACTGCACTGCTTGAGCCAGGGCTGTAAATTAAAGCACCACAGTGTGCACAGTGGATTCAGTGTCACACTCAAAAGGAAGCTGTGTGTCATTAAAGAGAATCCAAAACAGACAGGTTGATGGCAGTATCATAAACTTAATACAAAAACCTACTGGCAACTAGCACAGGAAGCTTCTCTTTATGTCATTCCAAATAGTAGTAAAATTGTCTTCGTGAAAAATCATGAAATGATACGCCTAGTCATCCAGTGCATGGTCTCTCCAAAATGTGGTATTTCTACAAATGTTGGTATATATACCAAGAGGCTATGCTTCAGATTTGATTATCCACATTAACATTTCCTAAACAGGAAAAATAATAATAAAAAATTAAGCTATGATAAGGGCACTGAACAGAACTATTGTCTCCATGCACTTTGTTTCATTTTTATTTCTTATAAACACAACCACAAGAGGTGACTGAATTTTGCTTCCATTTTTGGTTGATGTATTTATCTATTTCTCTTGTACCATTAGGGATAAACAATCATCTACTGTCTCAAAGAAACAATGATTACATAGGCCACTGGAGGCCTCTTCTACATCAGCCTATAATCCAGACCAGGGCATTCATCTGGAAAATAGACTCTCAGCTTCAGTGTCACCCTTTTCAAGTAAGTGGAGTAGGGACTGAAAGGTCTTTCACATCTTTGAATATAAGCTTATCAATCAGCTACTGAGTATTTTACAAAATTTAATTAGTAAGCACATTGTCATCTGAATTCCCACATTTTCAAGAAAAGTTTTCTCAATAAGCATGAATTTTTCTTCCAAAATGAACATCAATCTGAAATTCTGGATTACCTCTTTGAAATTAATATTCATTATAATTACTTCTAATATGTGAGGAGAAATGTTTTATCAGTGTTTTTCCACCTGAAATTATGGCCAGAAAGAAGCCTGCCAAAACCTCACTGCTGATAGGAAGCTTATCATTGTTGTATGGAGCAATCATTTCTCCACTAAATTATGCATTTATTAATCAATGTATTTAACTGTTCAAACATGAAACAAAATCCTCCACTGTGCATATATTAACAGTAGATGAAACAAAATCCTCCACTGTGCATATATTATTATAGAGTATGATACATAATGCTGCAAGGAAACAGAAAGAAGAATGGAGTGGGGATTTAGGGCTCTAAATTCAGGGTGAGACAGGTTAGATGTTTACCACTGAGTAAAAAATGTTCTATAAGGAATTGGTGAGTTGAAGAGAACACCAAAGCTGTGAATATTTACAATGCATTTATCTCTTTCTAAGCCAGTAAGAGAGGAAGATCCTGGCACTTCTTGGAATTGCCCTACTGAGTTCCCATGTTTTAGTGTAAAAACAACTAACATTCTTTTCCTCAAATTACACTGAAGTGTTGCTTCTGCTAAATAGTGTCACTTTCACTTCATAAATTTCTTTTGGCTTCACTGTACATTTGATCCATTTCTAGATCATAGAGTTTATTAAGCAGATCTCTGTGAACTCAATCAAAACATACTGGATGTTATTTGAAATTTATAATTTAGTAACCAACCAATCACTTCAAAACAAGCATAAACTTAATGGCCAGAGTATATGGATTAGTTATTTAAAACTAGCTATTTGTGTTAGATTCTGTCTCAAAGCCTTTTATTACTGTGGCCACATTACTGCCTACTGTATGGCACAACACATGTGATCACAGCCAATTCACAACAGTTTAAAATGTGACACTGACCTTTTACTGTATTTAAATAAACAACCAACCAACCAAGAACCCTTGTTAATAAATCAGACTATAAATCAACAAAAACGTCCCTTTTTGGGATTCCTACACATCTTTCAGCAATAAACTGCAGTGTTTAATTGCACTGTTTACTATCACAGCTTTTAAAGCTTAACAGTCATCCAAGTGTTGATTCATTGGAACTACTTAATTCTCTGGCAGAAGGTTTTTCTGGAGAAAATACCCTCTGACTGAAAAGATATACTGAATGCCATATAGAGTGGCTGTAAGTTTCTTTTTTTAGCTACAATAATGTATTATTTAATATGATACATTATTTAACAATGGATCTGTAGCAGTGCCTGAAAATACAATATGGATCACTACTTTATCTTTTTAATGAAAAGTACTGAATTGTGTCTCCAGAGTTTGTTAGGTTTAGGCTTGCTAGTTATTTAAGTTTGGTGGTTATTTAGACACAAGTAATAAGTGTACTTGGATCAGAAGACCTTTTGACCAGTGGGCAGGGGTAGTAGCTGACTACTGTCAGCTAGGGCTGTAGTTTGTTTTTCCTTCTGTCAGTGTTCTACTTTGGATTCTCCTCCACCTCTTCTGCCTGTTATCTCCATCACTCTTGGAGACAGTAACAAATTGCCTTTCTTTCCCCTGTGAGTCAGAATGATTGATTTGTCAATGTCTAGTTAAAACTCATTATAAAGTAAGCAAGACCTCACACAAGCCTTAATACATTGTCATATTCAGAGGCTGATCTTTCTAAAAGACAATGTTAGCAATAACACAGATGCAAGCACAAAGTTTTTGACCTCATCTGTCTTGTAGAAGAAATAGTGCAAAAATTCCTTAAACTTCACATTTCAAACAAGTAATAAGTGAAGTTTGGGATGCCTAGTCATTCAGATACATCAAAACTTGAGCCTGCTACTATGAAGTAATTATGGCAGTAAGGTACTATGTGGTTTAGCAGAGCAGAAATATTTTTCACAGACATATTAAAATGCTAAAATGTAAGCAAATTCACTGTAGTTGCTAAACCCACCATCCTTTGGAGCCTATGGGGCTGGAAAAAAACCTGCATTGATGGAATTCCAATTATTATGTTGGACTTGGTTTCTCTTCTGTTGTATCTTCCAGCATATCCACATCTTATGTTTCCTGCTAGATGCTGCTGTTATATTTGGTTTCCCCAATAAGAAAAATAGGTGTGTTTAATCTCCTTCCATGGTCCTTCTACTATCACTTCACAGAATGAGAATTTGAAACTCAGCTATGTTAACAAATATGTTTGTTGCTCCTCAGGTTATGAGTAATCTGGGTTCACCTTTTCAAGATTAAAGAAACTGAATGCTAACAAAGTTTATAAAGACTGTGCATACAAATCACATTTAGTTTACAGTGACATGGCATGACCTAGCACAATAAAAACAGCTTACATTTTGCCAATAAAAATAAAACACAGATAGACATCTCCCTTCTTTCATTCTTTGCTGCTCTTGACTGTCCTTTGGTGGTAGTTCAGAAGTACTTTATGTTTTAACAGTTATGTTCTTATGCAAGTCCTACTGTCTAAAACTTCACTTGCATTCCACAACTGCTTTCTCCTTTGTTAAGTGAAATTGGCCCGTTTGCTACCTGAAGTCTTCCATTGGTCAGTGAATTTGTTGCTTATTTACAAAACATCTGGAATTCAGACTTGAAAGCTGAGTTTGGCAATATGTCTTAGTCTGTGGGTGCTACAATTAAACGTATAGTTACTGAAGTTTGGCAGCTCTTCACTCTTAGTCTTGCGTCTAAAGCAATAATTTCATCTGCTACCCTTTCTAGTTTTTAGACAAATATGAAGACATTCAGTAACACAAAGAATAGACAAGCCCCATATTCAAAAGAAATCAGACTCAATTTTTACAGAAAGAGAACATCTGGTATCTTGCAAAATTCCTAAATTACACATTGATTCTTCCAAATAATTTCTTATTTCTTTGTCTTTTCATATTCTTTTCTACGAACATTTTTACAGCATTAAATAAATTGTTCCAAGAAATCCTCTCCCAAGCTACTCCTAAACTCTCAGCAGCTGGTTAGCTAGAAAACATTACACACACATAAACTTTATGGTATCAAGAACCAGATTTAACTAACAGAAGAAAAGGCCAGAATTTGAACTGCATGGACTTTATGTGATCTTAAAGTATCTAGCATGCTAGCATTGACCAAAATAAATAGAGTATTTTGGCTTAGCTCCAGGAATATTCCCCGGCTCATCCATGCTGTTTTTGGGATACAATGCAAATACTGAAGATGGCTAAACAATTACTTAATCAGCTGCTTCACCACTGCCAGAAAAATGAAAATCACTGTGGCTAGCACAAAATTATTTTAAAAGCATTTTATATACACTAAATACAAAGAAAAACAAAGGAAAAAAGTAAATACCCATGTTCTTAATCAGTAAGGGAATTCATTTTGTTCTATATCAAGACGATGAACTGAAGACTACTATGAAAAATGGGAAAATAAAATCTATATGGTGCCATTCATGACATTAATTAGAGCCTTATTTCAGTTCATGACACTCAGAATTTAGAATAATTCACATAAGAAATGTGGTTCCATCACTAGTTTAGATTCTCTTGTTAAAGCACAAAGACTTGATATGGAATTATCTCAACACTGTTTCATGTTAACTGAGAAGCACTTTAAGAAGTTTCTTTTTAGAATGGGTTCTGATTTGCAAACACAGATATTCAGTTCTTAAAAATGACATTGTCATATACTTGACCAAAAAATCCCATAATGGCATAATGAAAATTCAACACAAAATCAAAATCCCAAGAGGTTACTACTTCCACGTATGATGAAAGAGAAATTATTTCCATGTTTTCATAATCAGTCCATCTCATAAAGAAGGCTGATAATGGACTTTAATGAAACTGAGTCCAACACTCAAAGTTTCTAATTAAAAAAAAGCCTATTCCAAAAAGTGAAAAAGTATTCTCTTTCTTCCAAGTCAGTCATTACACTGTGTCCAAAGCCCTGTATCCAATAGAATACATTCATCTCATCCTTTCAAGGGTTAAGTAAAACAAATAAAGACTGAACCCTGACCTTTGTGCTGCATTATTATAGTCCTTTTACCAAGCATGCTGAGGCACACAGTGGTACTCTATTAGTACCACTAAGAAAAACACACTGTGGGAAAAGAATAAACTCGCTTGAGTTTCAGTAATATTGTATGGTGTTAAAACCTGTAAAACCAGCACTTGGTTAGGAACTGTGGAGGACATCCTACCTCATGATGCACTTGGAAAGCAAGTTTTCAAGTAACTGTAACAAGACCATGTCAAGAGTTCTCAGAAATACTTTTCAGAGACAAGTGCTGAAGAGCTTTCTTAGCATTCAGCTGCGTAAGGTAATTGTTATTAACACAGTTGCTGTCATCATATTATTCATAATTTCCATGGACAGTCAGTCACTAGATAGAAAAAAGTATTTCCAACCACATAGTCAAAACTATTTCTTTGCCACATTTTACTACAGACAAATGTTGCCTTTAACATTTTATAAGATGTGTGACAATTTCAGTGACTGAAATTCTGATGAGAGCCTATGGGAAATAATCATCAAGTACAGAAGCCTAAATCATTCTACTTGAAGTTCTTTGCTGTAAAAGTCCTTGCTCTTTTTCTGTGTAGTATTTCCCCTAATATCAATGGCAGCTCTGTACATGGTAAGAACACAGGATTTTCATATATCGTTGAAGTGAGTGTTGCCAGAAGTTATCAAGATTTATGTAAATGTACACTCAAGGAGAAGCCAATGTTC
This sequence comes from Chaetura pelagica, assembly GCF_000747805.2. Taxonomy (NCBI): domain Eukaryota; kingdom Metazoa; phylum Chordata; class Aves; order Apodiformes; family Apodidae; genus Chaetura; species Chaetura pelagica. The sequence continues at coordinate 14,083,062 of NW_009953496.1, read as the reverse complement.
TTCCTGTGTGGAAATTTTATTTAAATTCATGCAGTTTTCGGTTTCAGAAAAGGGTACCTTTTCCTAGTACACTGTTTCTTAACCCTTCAGATTGATGATCCAGAATAAAAATAAAAATAATTCCTGATCTGCTCAGTCAGAATAAAATTAATATAAACATGCAAGAATTACATTTATTTGTGCATGGGCTTCAAAAGATGGACTGGAAATATTCGATCTTGAAGGTCACAATGTGTGGTGATAGGAAACTTTTTTTTTTTGCTTTCCATTGCAGTTTTGCTTCTCAAACCTTCCAACCACTGATTATTTTTTTTTAAGATTTTGCCCCTATCGAGAAGAATTAAACACTGATTGAGACACAGTAACTTACTATTCCATGCAGAAGATCCTGTGATACTACACAACCTTTTGCATCTCACTGGTGTTCAACTTTACATCTACAATAAGCTTCACCTTTTCCTACATGAAGGCAAAATTATTGATAACTGCCTTGTAGCACAAGGCTTCTGTTCATTTTTGAGCTACAAGCTAGGGCAGGCCTAGGTTTCCTTATAAACCAGTTGTCTGTAGAGGTCAGACTGACTATCTGAGCATGTCCTGAGCCTGGGACTAAGGGACAGATCCAGGGAGTGATATGATGAAAGTCCAATCAAGCCTGCAAACTGTCCAACCCAAGCTATACACTGCAGAAATTAAAATTGACCCATAAGATCTGCCACTTCAACTTCACTCAGTCAAAACCTCAGTAAACTTAAATAAGGAATTCATGTTGAAATATGCCCTACTTAAAAAAACCCAAACAAATAAATCTGTATGTTGTGGTAGAAATCCATCATGTTTCTTATCCTACAAAGGCACAAAAGTATCTTTCTAAAATATAACGTAAAAACATGCGACTGCAGAAATTAACATACAGCAAACAAATCTGACATATATGGATGACTACTCAAAACAGGACATTTCATGTAACATAAAAACACACTAAACAGCAATATAAGAAAAATTGAAAAAAAGAAATGTGTATATATGCATAAACATTTCTATTCAAAGGTTAATTAAAAATATCAGCATCTTCTAGGCTGTGCTGACCTTACTTATATTGATTGGTCTTTACTCCAGCAAGCGCTGAAGTCCTAACCTCTATAAGACTGTTGGCATAGGAAATGTTCACATTACCAATGCTGCATGTAACCTTTAGTGTGTGCTGACTACAACCTTTGAGGGCAACTCTTCCCCTCACAGAAATCAAATGAACTTTTCATTTATTCACTCATATTGGAACAGGAAAGACAATATGGTTCTTGTGTTTGTTTTTTTAAATCGCAGCTATGTACAATGAATGTACTTTCTGCATTTGGGATTACATTCTACTTGTCAAAATTAAATCGACCTTTTTTTTTTTTTTTTTTCTCCGTTTTGTTTGCACAACCCAGGAGAGTGACTCAGTAGATAAAAAAAAATTAGGACAACCATGTAGTTTTGAGTACAGCTGTTTCCTGTACATACGAGAAACAGAGACAGCTGAACAATTAATTTTATTTACTCTAAAATAAATGACAGGTGAAGGTCTGGAAAACAATTTTTAAAAGAAAGTAATTTATTTTCTTAAAATAAACCTAAGTATTTTTTCTTTAAGACTTTCAGCTTAAATTACCACAATATATTCTCTAACAGAAACATACAAAAATTGAGATACAGTATCTCACACATAGCTTACATAGGTCCTAGTCTTTTAAATATCTCAGTCCTGATTTCAATACAACTAAATAAAATTGGCAACTTTATTCCTTGCTATAGACAAAAGTATTTATTTTACTACTGACATATGCAATCTTGCAAACTACACAAATATAAGCTACAGAATGTAGAAGAGTTCAAAATTAAATTTCAAATATCTCAAGTATAACTAGACACAGAGAGCTTTCTTTGCAAGTAAATCTTTGGCAGGCATATTGTAGGCAACTTCTGCAATATGCTCAGATGCAGGCAAAATGAAAATACAGTAGCCACATACTCAATTTTTAAATAAAAACATACTGTAACTCTGCTAAAATTATAATACAGAATCAAAAAATTACCTTGGTTGGAAAAGACCCTCAACATCATTGAGTTCAACCATTAACCTAACACTGAGAAGTCCCTAACTAAAGCATCTCCCTAAGTACTATATTGATATGACTCTTAAATACCTCAAGGGATGGTGACTCCACCACTGCCCTGGGTAGCCTGTTCCAATATCTGATAACCCTTTTGGTGAAGAAATTCTTGAAACATCCAATCTAAACCTCTCTTAGTGCAACTTGAGGCTGTTTCCTCTTGTCCTATTACTGATCCCCACCTCTTTGCAACTTGCTTTTGGGTAGCTGTAGAGAGCCATAAGGTCTCCCCTCAGCCTCCTCTTCTCCAGGCTAAACAACCCAAGCTCCCTCAGCCACTTGATGCTCCAAACTCTTGACCAGCTTTGTTGCCCTTCTCTGGAATGACTCCAGTACCTCCTTCCTGTAGTGAGGGGCCCAGAACTGATCCCACTACTTGAGGTGTGGCCTCACCAGTGCTGAGTACAGGGAGACAATCACCTCCCCTGTCCTACTGGCAACATTATTCCTTAAACAAGCCAGGATGCAATTGGCCCTCTTGGCCACCTGGGCACACTGCTGCCTCATGTTCAATCAACTGTCAATCAACACCCCCAGGAGCCTCTCTGCTGGGCAGCTCTCCACCCACTCCTCCCCGAGCCATCCTGGGGATACAGATCTCATCACTTCGTATAAACCCCAGCACAGTTCAAGAATAATGCACATTGCAAATAAACTATAACTTGGTATTTTGAAGAAATTAGTGAGTAAAATAAGACACATTAATCCAATTTAGGATTTGTACAATCTCAACATTTTGCAGATTATTTGATTTTAAAAAATATCTAGTGCAATTGCCTATCTCCTTTTGATTTAAGATTTTAAAAAAGTTGCAATATTTACAGGCTACACAATGGAGAATTATAGCAATTAATTTCTATGCAACTTGAAAAAGCTTCCATGAAGATGAACAATCAAATCAATTCACTTTGAGAGCAGTAGCTAAACCAAGGTATACTAGCAATAATCGGCCCAGAAGGAAGTTTCATATTACCAGTGACATAACCAGAACCTATTACTTAAATGTTTGCAAGGAAATTTGCAAAGCCATACAAATGTGACTATTCTTGAGAATCAAGGTGCTGGTACTCAAATCAAAGCAGAAAGATCAAAGACCCTGTTTTCATACACTGTTTCATACAGGATTGAATAAAGTCAGCATTATCTCAATCGCTTAATAATAATTCATAATTATTACCCAATGTTGACAGCAGGAACAATGATCTATTTAACCATTTCACTGGTACACATACAGAACAAGACACTTTCTACTTTGAGCAAACAACTGTGAATTTTTTATAATTAGCAGGAGAAGAAACAATATTAAAATTGGGCAAAACAGATTTTATTCTGTTTTAGTGTTTCCTTAGTAATGTCAGGATTATATGTTGTGAAATATACTTTGCTTCTGTAGGCAACTTCAATTGATAACTGTTGATCTAATCAATACAGCAAAAGTATAAAAAAGTGAAGACTACAGGACTCTTGAAAGCCATTGCTAGCACTGGTAAACCCACCAGTTCTCAGTGTGGATTACTAAATGTTAAGATTTGAATAGTGAAGATTAGCAAAATTCTCTGGAGTTATTAATATGCCTGTAATACTTTTCTACTAGATACCAAGGGAAATGTTTACATTCAGGGCCAGAACTATCCGGATGGAACATAATCAATTTTAATACATATTGCCACATTTAAAGTGTTTTTCTGAACTGCCTAATGTCTGGATCCTTTATTCTAATGCAAAAATATAAAAAGAAAAACAGACTTACTCTACCCTCCCCCAGCCAAACCTCAGCACACTGCTATGAACCATAGCACAGAGGGCACCAAAGCTGGTAGTACCTGAAATAAATCCACCACTGTAATATTGACAGATTTGAAGAAGCTACTTTTTCCTCAAGGAAAGAAGGTTGTGTTTTTTTTTTATTTGGTACTGTTAATTATTTATAGTTCTTTTATTTCCCAAGTTCTACTGACTATTTTATGAACAAATAGAAACAATTCAACTGTTTTTTGTTTTGATTCCAAAACATTCAAAACACATTTCTACTGAATATTCATTCATGGGGGATTGCTCCTTATGTAACTTGGCAAGTTTACTATATATATATATATATATATATATATATATATATATATATATATATATATATATATATATATATATATATATATATATATATATATATATATATATATATATATATATATATATATATATATATATATATATATATATATATATATATATATATATATATATATATATATATATATATATATATATATATATATATATATATATATATATATATATATATATACATATATATATATATATGTATACACACACACACACAGTAAATATATATAAGTGTGTAGACTCCTAAACTCTTCACTATATTCCTTTCTGGCAGTAGTGGTAGCAAAGACTCAACTCAGTATTTCAGGTTAGAGTAGTTCTCATAGGTACAAATGGTGTTTTAATGTACTGCATTGTATCCTCCATCTCATTCCTTACAAATACTCGTATTTTGCTTGTTGTGTTTAACTATCATCCTAACTAGAAATCTTCACTGAACTATTCATAATGAAAGTTGAGTCTTCTCTCTATGATGTTAAAGTTAACATAGATCCCAGCAAAGCAGAGTATTGTGTATACTAGTACCTTTTACAGCACTTGGTGAATGAAGCTTGATTACTAACTGCCATGGAATTGAAAGGACATTTGCCACATAGTATCTCTAGTAGAGTAAGATATGAATACTAAACTCTGTATGTAGACTGCAAGATCAAGAGGTACCAGATAATAGAATGAACAATAGGCAGAACTGTCTCTTTCCTACTCTGCAGTCTTCTCATAATTGCTCTGTGTGTTGTACCACTCTCATAATGCATCGGGAGCTTCTACACAGAGCAGCTTATTTTCATAATGCAATACTTCTGCATAAATTGGAAATTGCTACCAGCATCACAGTAACAGGAGAGAAAGCTTAACACCTACAGCAAAGTTAACCTGGGTTTTCTCTCCCATGAATATCCAGACAAAATTCTACACACAGCCAATTTTTTTTATATCTAACTAATAAGAACCCTACAAGCCCATAAGACCATCAACAGAGGGTCAGATCAAGGGCCAGTGTTCCTAGTGTTCTGTCCCCCATAACGGACAATAGGAGATACTTGGAAAAATGCATTTTTCCATATTGTTTCATTTTAAGAGAGAAGAAGCAGAGCATGCAATGATGCTTCACCCGGACCCAGTAATCTATAGCTTCTAAAGGCTAAAGGACTTCCTGAAATTAATTGTTTCTTTGTGAATATTTTCTTCTGTTGAAACAGGCAACTGACTGAGATACTGGACAGAGCAAGACTTTGTATTAGATCTTCTCAAACTTCACTAGCAACACCTCCATTCAGTGTTGTTCCTTTTTAACACTAAGTTATCCAGATCTGTATGTTCAGATAAAGATTGTGCTATCAAAGAGGTGTTTATTTTTACAAAAGTTGAAAAGTACTCGTATTACACCGGACTTCTTATCTTTCAGAAGCAAAGTAACAGAATAATCATAGAATACAGAACCAAAAGTAATGGATGGAAACAAGAAGTCACTACTGGAGCTGTGAAGGATATAAAAAAAGCCTGGAAGAAAAGCTTCTATTTGCATAGGCTTTGAGTAGACTGAGTGGTCTACTGAAATCTTACCTGTCTCTAAACTCACTTGTTTGCTGCTTTGGTAATACAAAAAATTATATTTGTTAACCTAGTCCTTTCAAAAACTTCTGTAAGTAACTGCTAGGAGTTAGAAAGAATAGAAATATCTACTTGAGAATTGATGGGGATAACTGTTCCTGAAACTTCTGATGACTACATTGGTCTTTCTAACAGAGTACATTGCAGTCAGGACAACTGAGCTAGACATGTCTATAAATTGCCATCCTCACTTAAAATCTGAGCAGGAACATTAAACAACCCAACAGTGTTTACCATGACAACATAATATGTCAACTGCAGATCACTTCCACAAGGCTATTGTTGTCATCTGTCTAAAAATATATCATTGCTCCTCTTGTATTTCCAGAAGCAGCTTGAAGGGAGCAGCTTGAAGAAATCACACTACTGGGATTTAGTAGGCCACTACTACTAGTAGGGCTTCTGCAACTTTAGTTTCAACCCAGTACAAAATAGCCTCCTGGTCTTCAAACATCTCACGCTGACAGGAACAGCAGCTGACATGCTTGTAGTAACACAAAGCAAACCCATGATCTTTGAAACAGAACACATAAACCTTTGTGGCTCACACAAGAGACTGATTCTCAAACAGAGACCTCAGTGTTGTCCAGTTCATTCTCTTTAGATGGCCTGCAAAGGAGGACACATGACATACATTTATTTATGGACCCACAAATTCCACAGGTGAAACACTGAAACATGAATTCTGTAGTCTGAGACTGTATAGCTCTTTCTCATTTTTTCACACTATAGAACATACACCATATTGTTCCACACTTGTGCAACAATGTGCATGCAGATAAATGCACTTTCTTCCTGACTTGCAGCACTAACTGCTAAAAACTTTGCAAAGTGTCCCCAGCAAAGAGATCTGTTTCACACAGCCACTTCTTACTACATTTGGACATATATTTGGTAATCCAGGACCAAACTGCTGGTTTTGAAAGGGGAGTGATGATTAGAGAATTGATGAACCATCTCAAGAACAGTGAGAACTGCAGCTGGCCAACTTGACAGTCAGAATTTGTGGCTTGCTATAGGCTTTCACTCTGACACCTTTCTTACAGAAAGTAGATCATCACTAGCTGCCCTAGCATAAACAACTTCAGAGGAACTCGGAAGCAGTAAGATGTGAAGCCTTATCTTCCTTTCTCCCAAGTCAGGGAGATTTCTCCAAATCTACTGTTTCACTAATGAGTCTCTGCTTATGTCTTTGGAAATTAGTATAGGAGTCCTACACTATGGCATATCTGTTCTACAGTTTTCCAAATTAATCTTCATATACTAAAGTGCATTTAGTGAACTTTGACTTTTTTTTTTTAAAGGAAAACAAAAAAAAGGAATCTGGAGGAAAATGTTATCTACCATTAACAGATACTCTTTGAATTTGCCTCAGATACCAAAAATGCAAACTCCAACCCACAGAATATCTTAAATTTCTGAAGAGTGTGACAGACAGAAGTCAGAAATTCCAATTAAAACATTGCAAAAAAGTTGATTAGTTTTTATTTCTTCCCTAGTTTTCTAAGTAACACAATTAGTTTACTATGAAACCACAGCAAAAATTATAGAACGTTTCAGAGGACAATTATTTTTTTGTGGTTTTGGGTTTGACTTACACAACAAAGATGTGAAGTTTCTTTTTTAATGGCCTTCTAAAAACTAGTCACTTCTATTGATCAACCGCTTCTTCACTACAAAATCACATATATAACTTCTGTGAAATTGTGCTAATCTGACAAGGAAAAAGCTTAAGATTCTAAGTCTTGCCACTAATCTAATGTAAATATTTTTTAAATTCAGGCAAAGAATTAATAATTAGCATTCCAGTAATACTGCATTTTAGGGAAGAGTATGTTGATGCAGGAAACATTAACTCCTAGGAAAGTTTATTTCTACTCAGCTAAAAACAGAACCTTATGTTCTTGAGGACTGTTCCTAAAGAAATACATATAATTATCTTTTGATTGTGGATTTTTAGTCATATAAATGACTCATTTTTTAAATTTTTTTTTTGGAATTCCCTTTTTACCAAGTCCCTGTACATTTATTAAAATTTGCAAAGATAAATAGGTAAGAAAAAGCAATAATGAAAAGAAAGGAAAATTATTGTTATAAAGCAGGCATAGCATGTAATAAAACATAACTAATCCAATGCATAAGTTTAAAGCTGGACAACCTTATAATGAAATAATATCTCATTAAAGGCAAATAAACACCTGCCATATTATTCCTTTTCATATGTGTATCAAGACTATTATAAATTTATCAAACAAAGGACAAAGAAAATGAACAAATCAATAATTGACTATTTATTAAGGGAATGCAAAGTTAAAATAAATCTCTAAAACAATTATCTGTCAGAAGATAACGAAGAAGCAGAAGATAATTAATGTTACATTTACTGAGTTATTTCATTAGTTGCAGGGTCTCAAAGCCTTTCTCTTGGCAACTTCACCCTCCTGATTTTATAAAACATTAAAAACTGTAATTGATTTTCAGAAACTATTCAAGATACAAAGCTGAACATCTTTGGGAACAGCCTAGAATTTATTATTTTATTTTTTAACTAATATACTTTAGTCCAACATTTACATTTGCTATTTCAGACTATCTTTCTTAGAAAGAATTGAGATGATTGATTTGAAACTACGGTGAGTTGTTTCACATTTTTTATAACACCACGAGTGTTAATAAATACATAAATTAGAGACATTTACCCTCAATAATGGCCTGCTTTAAAAATCATAATCTCATTACTTCAGTGTTCATTTAGGTAAATTGTGGGTCTCACCTTGGCAGTTAGTCACTTGGAAAAAACCCAAACAAAACAAACCACCAAACAACTTCCGGTGGGCATGTATTTGCACTGCATAACAATTATTGTTTAATTATCTTTATGTCAAAAGCAATATTTATTCACTTGACCTACTAAAAATTGTTAGCCTCTCACACTTTCTGTAAATGTAGTATCAAATATAAAACCATTTTCTCATTTCTCTTTTATGTCCAAAATCTTTGTTTTCCATCCTCAAAGTGATGTCATTAAATGTCTCTTCTCCAAATTAGTTTGACAAACACAGACAAGAGTAAGAATAAAATATTTCAATTTTTGTTCTAATGGAATATTTGTCCTTCAAGATATTTCCTGCCTGGAGCATGTACTGTGCTGTACCCAGCTTAAATTCATTTTTGATATCTAACGTAGGGAAGAATGTCTTTCTTTGGTTCCTATAATTTAGATACCATTTTCAATCTATTGCGTATAATTTGAGTCAAGTGTTCATCTCTAGCTGCTTTGAAAAATATGAATAGAAAACACGCTCACCTTCAGGCTCCCCACAGAGTGTACACTGTGACTCTGCAAAGAAAAAGAGAGGAATTAAAATATTTTTATTTTAAGATCTGTCATAATTACATCCAAATATAACAAACTTTATAGAACTTAAAGTTAGCATGAAAAGCACAATTCTATTTTCAGCATACATTTTTTAACCAATGAAAAATTACTTTCAAAAAGAATTTTCACAGAAAGAATTTTAAAATAGAACTATGTAAATGTCTAGTTGCATTTATACAGCTATCAACTTCATAGACTCCCACTAAGAGGCATTAATGTAGCAGGATTTTCCTTTCACATGACATTTTGTATTTGTAGATGTACAATATTGCAGTGACAACATTCACTCAAATAAAAAGTTTAAGACTCCTAATTTTTTATTATTGGAAGTAGCAAACAGTAGTAGTAACTGAGTTATTATATTCTTTTCCCATAAAATACTTCCAAGTGCTCCCTGCAAGAAGAAGAAATCAGACAACGTAAATGTGCAATTATACTCTACAAAATATTCAAGTATAGAAATGAAAGAAATAAAACTCCATAATAACATATGTTCTCTAAATGTACAATTACTATTTTATTAATAAACCATTATTTGGAAAATGGCGTCTTAAAAGCTATTTTGCATGGTATACAAATACAGACACTGTCGTGGTTTGGGCCCAACACAACAACAAAAGAACAGTCCCAAGGCCGCTCACTCAACTCTCCCCCACACACACTCTGGGATGAGGAGGACAAAGCTCCTGGGTTGAGACAAAGGACAAGGAGGGTTCTTCACCAATTAAGGTCCTGGGCAAAACATACTCAACTTGGGGAAAAATAATAATTTCATTTCACACTAATCAAATACACCCAGGAGACAGACAACACACAGAGCAGAGCTTGCATATGTTATCCCCACCCCTCCCTTCTTCCCAGGCCCAAATCACTTTGTTCCTGGTTTCTCTCCCTCCTTCCCCCCAGCAACATGGGGGGACAGGGGATGGGGATTTAGAGTCAGTTCATAGGCTGGTGGTTCCTGCTGCTCCTTCCTCCTCAGCAAGAAGGATTCCTTACAGTCCTGCCCTGCTTCCCCATGGGGTCACTCCCATGGCAGAGAGTCCTCCACAAACCTCTCCTTCATGAGTCCTTCCCACCAGGTCAGGAGCTGCTCCAGGCTGGGCTTCCCACAGAGTCACAGGCTGCTTTGGGAACAAACTCCCCTGGCACCGGGGTCTTCCAAAGCTGCGTAATCAGAGTCCACTGGCAGCAAATCCACTGGCCACAAAATCCAAGTCCACTGGCCAAGTTCACCCCTCCTGGCACCTTCAGGGAATGTTCCACAACGTTCCTCTACGAGTGCAGGGAGACAGCTGCCATCTCACCATGGGCTGCAGGGAAACTTCTGCTTGGGCACCTCCTTCCCCTTCTTCCTCACCAACCACCAACTCTACTCTCCTTCCCCAGCACTGCTCTTCTCCAGCCCAGCTCTTCTCCTCTCTGTGCTTCTCTGCTCAGGTGTTATAGCTGTTCTTTCCTATGTTGATCGCTGAGGCGCATCTATTGTCCCTCTAGTGGCTCTTTGGCTGATTTTGGAGCAGGGGGAGTGGCTCAGCTTCTTACCAGAGCCACTCCTGAGGCCCTTCCCCCGCTACCAAAAAACTCACCAAACCAGAACAGACACATATGGAGTAAATATTTTAAAGCATCCCTTGAGATTGAGTGCTTCAGGTGTTAGTATCAAGCTACAGAACAAAGCTATTGTTTAGAATCCAAATATCAGAATCAACTGAAATCACAGGGAATGAAAGCAAGGTGGCAGATAATTCTGACACACTTGAAAAAGTCCTACTAGAACAAGACAGCACAGTGTATTTTAAGTAATATTCTCTGAAATCTCCATCTTAACATTCGATGGAAAAATTACACCTCTAACAGCAACAAGTATGCTGAAGCAAATATATATATACAGACACACACACACGTGTGCATATACATTTCGATATAAACTCAATACAAAATGCAGTTTAGCATACCTAGTTATAAAAAAATCCAATTCAAGAGCTGCTGAAATTATCTCCGGTCTTGAATGACAAATGGGAGATTGAACTTTAGCTCTGATCTTGACTCAAACGCAAAAAAAAGCCAGAAACACAGAATATGAAACACATCCACTGAAGGTTGACCTTCATAGTGCCTCTGTGACATGTTATTTAGAAGTACTTTCTCCATACAGAGAAAAGGCTGTCTCACAGTAACACACTATTGCAATGGTACTTCTTTCATTTATTTAACAACGTTAATAATTGGGTTTTTACTGCTTCTAGAGATTGTGGCATGCATGGGGGAAATTAATGAGAAAAATAACGTTTATCCAGGCAACTCTGCTGCGACAGGTGGATCATAACTTTTAAAACAGCCTGAAGTTGCATGATGGAGAGGAAATAATTTTGATGAAATCAGCAACATGAAACATGTAATTGAGCTACGTATTGATAAACTCACTAGTGCCCCCAGCAAATCTGAAAAACTGAAAACAACACCCCAGTGGCAAGTTTGAGGAAAAAAAAACAGTAAAAAGCATAAAAGGCCAGGTCTCAGGTAGCACAGGCTTCTTTCTTTCACTGCTGGATAAAAACCTCTCTTGCCACAATCTGAAGAGATGCAGAGGAAGCAGCTCAGAAGATTTTTTTTTTTTTTCACTTTTAATTCAAAGACTTTCTGAGGTTTTACTGAGAGGAGCTGCCTGTCTGTGTGCAGTTTATTATCCTGATTGATAAGGAAGAATAAGCTGAGACTTGGCTTCTGAACTTCTGAATTTTTGCTGATCCTCTATGTCCTGCTAACAACTGTTTCACTGGTTGTAACAAGCCAAAGAGCCTGCATTGGCTGACTGACATTTTTGCAGCTCTAAACACCATCTTCCAACGGTCCCTACTCAACAGTACAAATTATTATATTCCTTCTTTTCCTCAGTAACATAAATTAGTGCCAATACTGCAAATCTGCAGCACAGTAGATAGTCTAACTGCAAAATAGGGCTTGTAGCTATGACTTGGTGCCAGAAAGTTGTCCAAAAGCTAGCTAGGTGTCAGAACTATCCCTGCCAGACAACTGCTTTTTGGACTTCTTTCAGGTATTTGTTTAAGGTCCCATGCTTATGGGAAAGCCTGGTGTTTCTTACCCTACCTCAGTATGGCTAGGGTGAGCTCATGGGGGATTTTGTTTTAGTTCATCCATGTGTGCCTTCCAGAGGCTGGGAATAATGTCAAACTGACAGCAGCACCTCTCTTCCTACACTGGAATGCTGGATGTGGATGATTCACCAGTAAGCCTTTGTTTATGAATTTCCTCACTGTAGTTTGCTACTGTGGGGGAGGACTAGGTACCCTTTTTGTTGTGCTTGACACATAAAGATTGAGTGACAAATAACACAACCACTTCTACTAGACACAAGAACAACATGACAGAAAGGCTGTATGGAGCACTGTTTTCCACAGAACCTCTGTGTATGTATGTCAGAGAGAGAAAGAATTAAGTCTATTGTAAATTCTAAGGCAATTGCTGAGATTGCATGTCCTAATATTCCATGACTAAAATAATCTAAAACATATGCATCACACTCAAATATTTATGGCTTTATGTTACACAGAAATACAGAAATCTTAAAATCCTGTGAAGCTATGTCTTTAACTTATTTTAACTTATTTTTTCTATAAAGAAGTTGCTGTATCTTGGTAAAAGATATCTTTCTGGAAGATGGCTCATTACTAAACACCTGTGCTAATTTGGTAACATCTTTGTCATTGTTCTAAAAAGTAAAATGAATGAGATGGTTAAGTCTTCAGATATATGGGACCCAATAAATCAATAGAACAAGGAAAACCTGTACTTATATTATTAATCTCACTCTATCATTTTGAAATTGTCTAGCCAATGGAAATAATCTTCCCAGATACAAGAACCTGGTGAAAAAATAGGTAATGAGAAAGGTCTTTTGAAGAAACAAAAATACCATGAAGACACAAGCTCTTTTTCCTCCCCAAATAATCTGAAAATTATTTTGATAGTTCTTTTCATCTAACCTTAATGATACATAGAAATAAAAATAATAAACACAGGTTTGTAAATGCTAACACTGAGTTCAACATTAAACTTTAAATTAGAGTGAAGACAAATTATTGTGCTGAACATGGTCACCTCTTCTTGCTTTGTATATATTTTTCACATATGGTTCATGCAAGAACAATAAAATCTACTTAAAAAAACTACAGTAAAGACAACAACAAATAGTCCAGAAGAAAGAGATTAAATAGCCATTATGAATAAATTACAATTCAAAATACCCTTGCAACCTTTAGAATGTATTAAGACTAAGACAACATAATATTAGTAGCATTTTAAATTGGTTTAAAGAAAATAGTGGGTGGTATCTAATATTTAGCTACACTTTAAAGTACACTATGCTCTCAGTAGAGGTTTGCTCAGATTATGGAGTCCAACCTGGATGAGTTTTGACTGAGATATGTGGAAGTGACACTATGACGAGAAATAATACATAAAGATGACAAGCAGATCTTGAGATAGCTTGTCACCTCAGCACCACGTTCAGCCCTTCTGACTGCCCCTTGAATCACACCACACATCCAGTTCTCTATCCCACTTCATTTGTGTAACAGACCTTTCTGTCACTCTTTTCATCTCTTTTCATCATACTACCAGAGTCCCTTTGCTCCTCTCTGCTGTCACTCTTCTCTAAATACAAACATGTATGGTCTCTATTAACCTCCATTGCTCTTTTTTTCCTTACTACTATCTACATCTATTTACTGAGTAGCAAAAAAAAAAAAAGACATCTGTTAACTAATTACTGAATATCACTGCCTACTTGGATGTAGAATTAAACACATAAGAGGAAAGCAGGAAGCTATTTTTGTTTCACAGAGAAATATGGCTGGCCTCATAGAAAACTGTTCTAAACTTGCTTTCTTTCCTTTGATTTGTGCAAAATAATAATAATACTCTAAATTAGAGTAAATTAGAAAAATAAATCCAGTACAAGTGAGGAAATTTGGTTCTAATGGCAAAAATTGCAACTCCTTCTGTCACTACCAAGAAGTGGCAAAAATAATCAAATCATCACCCCACCAATACACTGTATTCTTTACAGTATTTTGAATGCAGAGAAATAGCACAACAGGAAGAGAAAGCAACTATATTTGGACTCAGATATTATTCTGGTCCATTTCCATGAGCAGTCATAAAAGATATAAACAAAAACAATTTCATGTTATGCAGTTAAAACAAAAGCATACAGTTATATACATACACACACATTTATGAGTGTATATATACAAATCCATCCATCTTGAAAACTTTTTTCTTCTTCTGAGCAACAGTATTTACACATAAAACCAACTACCAGCAGTCAGTTCATCATGGAGAACATACAGAAAGACATAACAATTGCTTAGAACTAGCCAATACATGTATTTTATCCCTCTGGAACTATTTCTACAAGCACTTCTTGCTGAGTTTAAGAGCCTACTTTCATCCCTGCCTGCCTCTCTCTGATGATTGCTTACGGTATCACCACTCTCAAGATGAGATCCCTTGCATGTGCAATTTCAGCTTTCTTGAATCTTCCATTTTATCTGAGGTCTTCATAACAAAGGGCCTTTTCCTGCCCAGGATCAGGCCTTGGGGCTAGGAAAAACAAATATCTTCTAGAGTTTCTAAACTTGTAATTAAAATAGAACACAGAATAGCCATTATTAAAACAGAATGAGCCTAAAGCAGAAGAAAAGCAAGCAACCTGGCAGCAAATGTTGTATCCTTTTGAGCAAAGGAACTGACATCTGACCAAATGCATAAAGCAACCACTAAGACCCCATTATTTTCCCCAGATAAAAATAAAAGGTTCATGGCTCAAAGCAATGCCAGAACCTATTCACAGGACTTGCACAAATCCTTCTCCATATGGAGTTTACACATTACATGTGCATTAACCAAGCCAAAAGAGATTTCAGCAAAGAATTATGAGACCAGACAATCCAACATTTTCATAGGAAAACAAAAATAACCGAAGCAATAAAAAGCAAAATATAAACCACTCAAGAAAGTGAAAAAAAAGCTAATGTTTCTCTTGGTAAACTGAACACAAATACTTTCTTTTCAGAGGAACAGTCATAAACACAGTAATAAAAAGGATGTGCTTTAGCACACCTCTGATACACATTTCAAATGCACAATATTAAAGTGGTGAGTCCAAACATCCTTAATGGGTCCAAAATAGACAGGATGTGTTTATAAAGAGCAAACCTACATGTTTTTATCCTCATTTTTACACTAATTTTCTACTGACATTTAAAGGTTTAAGTGAGTCATATTGCTCACAACCAAGGTAAAGAAACTTACCACCCCCTAAACACGTTGTTTCATCCTTACAAAAAGCACCAAGGAGAGTAAGTTTGGTGATAAAAAATTGTGAGAGCAGGGATGTATGACAGTGCTGTGAAACACAAAACTGAAGACAGTGTGCACCAGAGGCCTGATCCAAAACCCCTCTGGAGCCAATGCAAGTGGAGTTCAACAGACTCAGGGTCAAATTTCAACAGCATACTAATGCAAAACTAGCCAGTCTATCTATTACCATTCCTCTACTTTCTGTCATTTTTTCTCTCTCTTACTCCACTTTGCTCATTTTAAGAGATTTCACTAATAATCTCAAAACCTTGTAAGAACAAGTTAAAGCAATACAAAGCCAAACTGAGCATGATATAACACAGACCAAAGAGACAGATGGCAAAACTACAGAATGGGAAAGCACAGTTATAAAATAGATAATGTACTCTGATACTCTGGTTCTCTGAAGGTTAAATTGATTTTTTCACACCTTTCTCTTTCCTTTCTCTCATATAGGAATCAGATTTCAAAAGCATTTAAATGAAGTGGGAAGTTGACTTGACAACCAGATTTAAGGAGGTAGTTTGAAATACGAAGGCTACCAAAAAATGATGTAATCATTGGAAGAGGTAAGAGATAAAGTCCAGAATGTATCCACATCTGGGAAAGACATGAAAAGTTAGTAATATATATGAACTTAGAACAGTACAGGTTGGAAGTAAAATCCTGAGGTTATTAAGAGTTTCTGCCTCAATTCAGAGTACTGCCAACTTCAAAATGACATTAGAGTTCTCTGGGCCTTGCCCACTCAGATTTTGAAAATCCACGAGGAATGAGCATCAACAGCTGCTCTGGGCAACTTCGAGTATTTGACTACCCTGATCATTAAGAGTTTTTTCCTTGTGTCTAATTGAAATTTCTTTTGCTGCAACATCTATCCCTTGTCCTTTCATGTGCATGTCCATTAAGAGTCTGGCTCCATCTGGCAGTAATGGCCCATTAAGCAGCTGAGGACAGTAATTAGCTCTGCTCTCCTCTTAAATGCCTCTTCTCGGGCTGAAAAAATCCAGGTATCTGCAGTATCTTCTTGTGCATCACATGCTTCAGTACTCCAGTCATCTTGGTGGCCATCTTCTGGACATGCTCCAATTTGTCTGTCTTTTTTATACTGGGTTGGGGATGGGGGAGGGCCTAGAACTGGGCTCTACTCCAACTGCAGTAGCTGAAGTGCCAAAAAGAGAGGAATAATTGTTCCATTTAGCCTACTAGCTCTACTGATGCGGCTCAGAATGTGCCTAGCCTTTATTGATGCAGATACACTTCTGAGATCTTAATACAAGGGCACTGAAACATAAGAGGACTGTGATATACAGCTAAAGCTTTGAACTGGTCCAGTCCCAAAAATATAGTGACCTCACATGCTAAGTGACTACTCACAGAGGTTACAGCAGCACACTTTGAGATGCTAGGCAATGTCTACCAACAGATAGAGATCATACATCGCTCAAGACTGATCTGTTGTATAAGACTTTTTTTTTTTTTTTTTTTTTTTTTTTTTTTTTTTTTTTTTTTTTTTTTTTTGTCCTCAGTAGGAATTCCTTCTTAAATATAGGCTGGGAGGAACAAGGCTTGTTCTCAAGAGCACTGAGTTATCCTCTGTAAGGATTTCTGTCTTGACTAGTTCGTAACGACTTTTCAGAGCTAGTGACATTTCTAAGACAGTCTCTGTTCTCCATCAGAAATGCTGTCTTCAGATGGGAGTTAGCAAATACACAAGAAATACAAATTTAGTGTGAAACATTAAAATATATTTTTGAAATTATACATAAGTCTGTTTATGCTATATAACCTTTTCTGCCAAACAAGTGTTAATAAACCTATGCTGGAAAAATTTAAAAGTGAACTGGCAAAAAATATGCTTCCCTTTCTGTCTTGAATTTTCTCAGGAACAAAAGTCAGCTCTGTTGATGATTTCTAATACTTGCATCCGACTAGATATATAAACATATACACCTCTGTCTGATATATAAACATTACCATTACAAAGGCACAAAGAGCTGATTGCAGGACTCAGACTTAAAATAACAAGAGTGCTTAATTTTATTTTTTACAATAGAAAATAAAGATTCATTTGGGGTAATAGAAACTTTCCAGAGAGTTAAACAGAAAAAAAAAAAAAAAAAAAAAAAAAAAAAGAGTTTGCAATTTATGTAAAACAAATACTAACTTCATCTCTAGGTTTGAGACTTGTTCTGGTGAAGTGAGCATCCACACCTGTACAATCTCCCTGTGCTGTGAAAAGGTGCAAAACTGGACACATCTGGAAACTTCTTATGCATGAAGTTTTCCATAGTGAATATTCCTTTTATTCCTTCTCAATATTCCTAAACAAAAACAATCCATAATTCCAGCTGCAACCAAATGAAGATTAATCACAACTGTGGATATATCCTTTTACAAAAAGATACAATATTGCAATTAAACATAGGACTCCTAAAAATAGGAGTCCAAAAATATTTCAAGAAGCTAAAATTGAGATATGGAATTTAATTATGAAAAAATAGTCTGATATTTTTGCAGAAAAAACTCATAAATTCAACCTTAAATAGCCAAAACCAAAGTTGAATCAGCAGATTTAAATGTACTATTTCTTTTAAACTGTGTGAGTCCCTTTTCTTTCTTCAGTGCATCACATACACAGCAATGTACACCTTTCAGCCTATCCCACCTTTTAGATGCCTGCAGCAAGCTAGCATTCCCTGCCACTGATTTGACCTTCACTTCCTTTATACTTTTGTCATGGTCTGGTGATTTCTTTAATAGTTAGGTACAAGAAGTTCAGATCTGTAGTATTAGAAATCTATGTACAGAGCACAAACATCAAAAGGAGCTCCAAGGTCAAAATAAAACCTGGTAACATGCACTATGCCATAGTTGTAACTGCTAAGTATCGCGGATCTCTACATGATGCTTAGAAACTTCAGGGAGCCTGAAATGCAAACACCCATAACTCATATTGGATGCTTTTATCTGGTTCTTAAACATCGCTGAAATTAGAATCTCAGCACAAGCCTTGCAAGTATTTTAGACATTGTTATTAATATATTAAAACCCTCATAAACTGCTGAAGATTAAATGAATGTATAAAGTACTCATTTAATTAAGTACAAATCATTCTCATTATCATCATTGAAGCAAACTTTCATTGACCAGCCTAGCTGAAGGGCAGGATACTGTTAATAGCCCCATCTGAATGTTATTGCCTTTTGGAAATTAAATGTTTTGTTGTGACAAACATAAAATGAAGTTGCATAATTACTAATCACTTTCAAGACAGTAAAAAAGCAGGAGTTCAGAAAAGACACTAGTCCATGTTAAGTGCCTGTAATTTCTCAAATTAGCCAATTGAGTTTACAGAAAAAAGTTTCTCTCTATTATTCAGAACTACCTTTTTTCCCCCCTTCTGAATCTAATAAATAAAATTTCTACTGTAACTGTCTATTTCAGTATTAGAATAATGACTTTTCTCTACCTCCTAACAAGATACTGGAACCAAGTTTACATAAAAAAATGAGAAATCACAAATTGAGCAATTTCTCTTTATGATCCAGTGCTCAAAGCCTACGCCAAGAAAATACCACACTCAGTATGTTATTCTGTCTGAATACTTAAATGGAAAAAAATTGCATGAATCACAAGTTTGTTGTTAATGCAGCCTTTTCTTTAAGATAACCATACTAAACTCTGCTGACTGACAGTCACCCAAGTGAGGTTACTTGCAGGACAAGGCATGAATTTAGATATTACATTATGTGATTTCCACAGTTTTACTGGCCTCCATCAGATTATTTGCAAGATGTAGCTAAGATGTAAATTACTGAAAAATTGAAACAAAGGCAAGCATTATTAACAAGGAGATAATACTGAATTACTTCAAGAGACAAGTAATGAAAAAGTTATGATCAAGCTTTCAACAGTAAAGTGATAAATAATTATACACAAGTTATCCATTAATCAATGTCACAAACAAGTACTTCATAATGCTAAATTCTCTTAATCTCAGAAACACCATTTAGTTACTAATCAACAGAAAAGAGACATAAACAGGTGTGAAATTAGCTGTCTGTCAGATTTCATATTTCATCCTTAAAAAATAAAAAAGAACAACAACATGATTTGCCATACTATTTTTCAGCACTATTTATCTAAGCTTTCCTATTTAAAATACTTCAGTTATTGGATTATGCAATTAGACAAGTACTGTTTGACTTGAAAAATGATTACACCTCAGATGTAGTTGAAAAACAGTAAAGCATAACAGGGGCTAAGATGGAGTCTAAACATAAACAGGTTTCCCAATATATTTAATTCCTCATTAATATTTCAGGTCCTTTTAATAACCATACAGTCTTCATGATCTAATCGTATGATGTACTAATAATAACATGAATCTCTCTCTTACACTTAGAAATGCATTAAGTTTGTATGGTATAAATTGTCTAGCCTGGTTTTATGATGTCAATAATAATCCAAGAAGACTTCATTTAACATCTAAACTACCCAGAGGCATCTGAACGCTTTGAGAATGTTCATAAAACATTTTTACATATATTTTTATCTTTCCATATTCTGAAGGAACAGAAGTTTTTCTCTAGGGTTGTATGCTTTGTGTATACTTTGAAATTGGCCTAGATTAGGAGATTCTTAAATACCCATAGAAAAAAATAATTAAAGAATATCTATTCCTTTCCTTTTACCTTATCTTCTGTCAACTAAGAGACATATTCTGATTATGTTAATGCAACAAAATGTTGCAGCAAAAGTAAATTAAGAAAAGTGTAAAACAGGAGTGCTCATATGAAAAAGTTAAATTGCATTTGACAGGGGAGAAGAAGTAATCACTCAAACAAAGCCTCAGTAGATACTCAAATTAGCTTTGCCCCATGTTGCAGGCACTGAATGTGATGCTTACAATTACCATTCAACTAACAATTTTTTTTAATTATTATTTTTTTTTGGTTAAGCAGAAAAATTGAGATCACTGGCTTCTTGCTGTTGAAACAGTAACTAGGGATACAAGAGAACTGATAGCCCTGAGGAAATCCAGGTGGTTTTTAAGTAGTTCTTCAGCTTGTTTGTCCAGCTAACTAGAAGCCCAAAATATGCTTTAAAAAAAGGCCTTTCAAAATAATATTCTGTTTGATGATGGACAAGATCAAATGTTGCAAAAAACATTTGCTACCTACAGCTTCCTGCCATTGGCACAACATTTTATTCACACTGCTCAAACTAAACACTTACAAGGGTAATGCTTTTATGAAGCACTTTTCCACGGTGGAAATGAACAGTTCTGTATAGTTTGCATGGTAGGTCCCCATAGTGTAATAGCTCCAAAATTCAGTTCAGCTAATTTGGAAATAAGAGTCTATCACAAAATAAAAATATTTTCATTTCTAGAATCTACCAAAAAAAATCTGCAAATATACAGACAGGAGCAAAGGATAAGAATCGGCTTTGTGAGAAGGAGCTTGGTAGAAAGAATCTAGGACTGAAGAGACCAACTCACAAAAAGAACATGTTTTTCATCAAGTAAGGTAAAAAGTACAAGTAAGGTAACAAGTATCAGGAGGTATCAAGCACCATAAGAATCAAAGTGCAGGGCTTCAAATCAGTACTCCAAAAAGCTACACAGTAACACTGAGGAGCTGAAAAGAATTAATAGATCCAAAAAAAAAGAAGAAAAGATACATATGAAAATTTCAAGGTGTGTTTTTCTTTTTAAATGCTGTAAGCATTGGAATTGCAAAACATCTGCAGAAGTTCACATCAATAGCCACAAATTAATGCTCAGTTTTACTGAAACATTGAAGCTCTTTGGAAGTACCACTAGCTTCATATGAATTTGCTTGAGACACTATACTCAGAGTACACCTAAATGAAATGTTCATTCACAGTAGGAACTTGGCCTAAGTATGGGAAACACAGCATCAACGCTGTATTTGAAAATTAAGAGGAGTGTGACTCAGATGTTTGGGGTTTTTTTTGAAAGACGGGGAACTTAAAATATACAACAGTAGGAAGTGAAAGATCAGGATCTTGGTGTCACTATGGTTCAGCCAAATCAAAGGAATTTAACTTTTTTTATCAATTATTTGGCCCAAGATCTTGCAATCTGTGGGTAATAACACAACTGGAGACAGAGCCAGTAATTATGAGATTGCAATCGGATTGAAAAGGTTTTCCATTATTTTTTTGTGACTGGATGAGCAGATGGCAAATGCAGCTTAACACAGAAAAAATGTGAGATAATTAGCAGGGAAACCAAATACCAAGTTAGAGAATATGTACTAAATGGAAATCTCATCTAGCAAGCTAATCAAGAGAGGAATTTGGGGGTTATTATGAAAAATAATTTAAAAACCTTCAAATCATTTTGTAACTGCTAGAAAAAAAGAAGTCAAAGATGATAGGAAGATATTAATTGAGATACACCACAAAGTGAAGTTATAAGTGCCCAATGAATTTATAAAGAGCCATCCAAAACACTCTACCAGTCTCTAGCAGGTGTGGGAATGTGTAGTGAGGTCATGTGTTACAGATGAAATTTGGTGTGATAGAGATACTCCCCGAGTACCAGACTTGTAGTGCTCTTGAGACTGAGCCACTCCCAGTCTCATTTGTGACATGACAAATACCACCCAAACCCAGGCAGGTTATTTTTGTTTCCACTGCTTTTACAATGCTGTTTCAGTGCCTTAGTCTTGGATGGCTAGAACTATCCTTCTAAATTGCAACCCACTTTTATTCATAGCCAGTTTACTCTTATGCTGTCAATATTATATAGACTATTGCTCTTTTTTTTTCTTCCTGCTGTTTACCTCCTTGATATCTTTATAGAGAGCAATCGTATCCCTTCTTGGCTTTCCCTTGCTGTGTAAAACTTGTCAACGCATTATATTTTCCCTTAAGTAAGCACTCTTCTTTCTTGATCACCACAGTAGCCCTGTAAGTTCAAGTGCTCACTCCTATTCCAGCACAGATTTCTGCTCTGTGAACAGGTGTCCCTGCTTGGAAGAATCATGAAATTGACATATATGTTAGCAAGCAAGGAGCCCAAGTAAAGGGACACACTTTGCTCTTGCAGCAGCCCACATCAGTTCAAGTGGCTATTTGGAATAAAACCAGAACTCACTTTGCAATGTATCAGCTCAGAGATACCAATGTAAATCACAGTTCCTGGACCTAGCTGGGGAGAGGCAGGTAGGGAGGGAGTACTGAGCTCAGGAGTGTCCCAAGGGAGAAGTGAAGGTGGAAAGAGTTGGGACCCAAGGACTGGGAAGCTCTGGGTAGAACTGGGAGTCTGGGATAGGAACTAGGACCAAGGCTGGGGGCAGGCTTTGAAAGAAGCAGGAGTGTTGTGGGAGAGGAGGTATGTGACTGTGGGGTATAGGTAGGGAGGAATAATTTGTTAGATCAGAGACCGGTGTATTGTACGCAGCTCCAGGTGGGCTGGGAGGAATGGCGTTGCTTTAGAATAAATTCAGAAATATTGGGAAGGCTCTAGAGCAGGACTGGTTCCATTAATCTGGAGTCCATTTGTGAACAATGACACAAACACACAAGCTGCTCCCTTGCTCCCACTTCATTCTCCTTTTGTATTTTCCTTTGATAAGGAGTTTAAATATATGTGACCAAAGTTTCTGGCCATTTTGCAGTTCTCTGACTCTCTTATTGCCACCAACTTCACCCACTGTCCTGCTTCTCAATGGGGAGCTTGAAATCTAGGAGACAAATTGCTGAAAGATCTGAGAATACTTAACTCTTGCCAGAAGAAACAGAAATCCAAAATAAGACCCCCATTGGAAAGGCAGCAGTACAAGCTCAGCAACTATCAGATTTGTTCAGTTTCCCAATCAACACAAGTATTATGTTGAAATCAACTATTATACAAGCTGCTCTTTCCCCAGCAGCTGGGATTTAGGGGACATGGGAGAGAGCCAAGAGTACTGTTAATAAGAAGGCTCAGCAGATGTTCCAGAGGAAATGGAAATATTACTTGGGTGGGAAGAAGGCTATTTATAAAGAACAAGAGGAGACAGGACCAGCCCACTGTAACACAAGAACACAGGTCATGAATCTGTAAGATACTTTCCTTAGTTCTAGCATTAATCAAAAAACTTTCAAACAGCTTTCCAAATACAATGTGGCATTAGAGCGTTCAGTTTGATCAAAGAACATAACACATTTATAATTATTTTTTTTTTTTTTATTGTGTCCTATTAAGTTGGAAGGTAATTAGTGACTTCAAAGTATTTTTAATCAATATAGAAAAAACATGGTAATTTTATTTTTTTTTTAAAACAGAACAGAGGATCTCTAAATGACTGTTCTTAAGAGCATTTCCCTAGAATTTGTGTCCTTTGGAGCACTGTTTGGTTTAGTTTGGTCAAATCCTATTTTGCTGCTCCTGTTTCTCAGGCCTGCTCTCTCACCAACAAGTAAACTTCCTACCCTATTTCTCTTATGTCTTACAGTTCCTATGAAAACATTTGACCACCTATACCTTGGGAAAAAGCCCAGTTCAGGAAACCTGTTCCCTAAAAGTAGCATGGATACAAGGAAGGACTCCCTGAAAGGTATCCAAATCACAACAGTTAATGCAGTTCTTGTCTATGACAAAGAAGAGCAATCCTGAAGAAGAGCACTACCCTGAAACATGACTGATCCAACCTGACAGAGAAGTCATTCATGTTCATTATGTAATGTTCAACAAATTCAAAATCTGGTAGTTTTTGATTTTGCAGAAAATTCTTTCTTCAGTCATGGAATATGTGATCAACATCATAGCCCTTCTTCACAGAAATCAACTTTCAGTAAACATGTCTGTCACAGGCATGATGAAACATGCAATATGTTAAATACTATTAAAGCAAACTCATGCTTTCACCATCCAACAAGAAAGTTCCTAGATACTGTTGACATATTACTGTTTCTGTAGCAACCTTTTTCTGTTATTTTTGTGAATAATTTTCTGAGGTAGAAAATGAGAAGAAGCAGGAAATACACTTGTGATGCTTTAATAATAAAAACAAAGCAAAAAACCAACACAAAAGGCTGCTGCAGTCTGTTATGTCACTCCCTTAGCCTTTAGTCTAGATAATCAGTGCTGGCTCCTTTTCTGCTAGTCATTCAATGCTGCTGCGCTTTCCCCACCAGCCCAGCAGCCAGCTAGACTGGCTTAATATAAAGGTTCCCCATAAAAGCAGCTGCATTTTCCTTTCTTTGTGAAGTTGGAGAAAAGAGCACTATGTTTGAAAGAGCTAGGTATGTTTCACAAAACTTTGGTGCATTTAAAATCTATACATAAAACAATGTCTTGTGCTCCAAGGTTCCTCTAAGTGATTCCAGTGTTTTGTCTCCCATGGGTACCATCAAGTGATTTTATTTTTTTATGTTGACAGTGTTCTGTAACAAGTAGTTACAGAAAGGACTGTGATTTTTCTGAATGTGAATAAGTGGGCATTGGGGGATACAAATGTTGTGGTCATGTTGTGGTCATGTGGGTATGGGTCAGAATGCCCTCAAGTACATAGGAAACTTAGAGATAGATAGATAGATAGATAGATAGATAGATAGATAGATAGATAGATAGATAGATAGATAGATAGATAGATAGATAGATAGATAGATAGATAGATAGATAGATAGATAGATAGATAGATAGATAGATAGATAGATAGATAGATAGATAGATAGATAGATAATAGACAGATAGATAAACAGATAAATAAACAAATCTTTCTGTGACTGATGTTTCACTGAAAGCCTGTACATGACCTAGGGCACAAAAGTACCTTAATGTAAATAATGGAACGCAAAGTTCCTCCCTTAGCTTCCTCGTATCAGTGGTGGTCACTTTTAAGTTAATGGATTAAACAAGGTCAAAAACACAGCTAAAGGCATAAGAAATTAATACTTCCTCTACTTAACTGCCCAGGGAAGGAAAATAATAATGATATTAATTATACTTATTACTGATACCAAAGGACTTCTTGCTCCTTGAGTACAAACTAGGTCTCTTCCTATCTGCCCTGACTGTCTTTAGTGTCATTTTTGCTTTTCTGAAGGGGCAAGAAGAAAGCTGATATGCTGGCTAGCAGCATACGCTGTAGGTAAGGCAATTGGGGGTAAACAGGTTCCAGAAAATTAGCTCCACAATCCTATTTGCTGGAAAATCACACTCTTCTAGGCGAGTAATCTTATTAAATTTATTTGTTTAACCTATCATTATAAAGCTAAAACAATACTGTTACAAATCAACTGAGACCATATTAATATATTAGAGTGCACTGGCTGAGAAAAAAAGTGGGCGTTTATAAAACAGGAATTAAGATATTCAGGTTTTGTTAAAACACCATAGAGAAAGGTCATTAAATTATATTAGGCTTGTAGGAAAATTGATAGGGGCTATTGTATAAATTTTGTAACACCTACCTTGGGTTCCTGCCAGTTACCAGAGCAACATAGAACAAAAAAACCTACCCATTTAAAATATTCCAGCTCTTATATACCTACTCACTTCTCCCTCATCTGAAATGAAAGATACATACAATGATCTTCCCTTCAGTACACATGCTATCTACAGTAAGAAGGTAGTTGTTAATATGGCTATAGGTGATAGCACATGCAACACAAAGTTATGCTGCCCAGTGCACCCACCAAAATTTATAGTGGTGGCAAGGAGCTACACAAAGCCATTAAGTCCCTGAAGTATGAAGAACGTGAAGATTGCAAAGACTATGACAGTAGCCACCAAAGAGTCCCTCTCTCAGGTTGCAGAGGATGCAGTACAACAAGCCTTCTTTGATGCAAGGCATCATCCCAAACCTATCATGCGAGACAAGTGCTTTTAACAGCTGCAATTAAACACATACCAGTGTCTCTAGAGAAATGTATTCTTCCTGCAAGTGCATTTTTCTCCTATTGTCTCACTTTCATTCCTCCCCCATATGACACAATCCTAAGGTCCAAAATGTACACATGAACCAGTGACAGGCTTGACATTCAGTATCTGGCAATTTCCACTGAGATAGCAAATGGCACTTCATGTCACTGGGAAGTGAACAAACCTCAGAGGATCCTAGCATATGTCTCATGAACCCCACTTAAAATTGAGATTTTTCTCACTGCTGTACAGCAAGCTAGCATAGATCACTGTAAGTCTGGTCTTAGTAATTTCAGCTATAAAGACAAACTAGTATTTTTTTTTAAGTCCAAATAAGTTCGATCAATATATTACACAGAATTTCAAAGCAGTTTTGGGTTTGGGTTTTTTTGCGTATATAATCTACAAAGGAATGTAACATGATGCTTATGGTGCAAGTGTTCCATGCAAATAAGTATTAACCTTTCCACACAAAGGCTGACCTGAATATTTGGATATTTTATTCACAACAAAACACCTCATTTTTTCATAGCTTTTACCATATATAATAGGAAGTTACCAGGTAAAAATGAGATGATAATCTAGATGGGAGAAACTGCACCTGTGAAGATATCGAAACCACTTTTGTACATTGAAAAAACAATAGTATACGGAGCTATAATGCTCATCACACTCTGAGACAACAGCAAAAAAAAAAAAAAAAGGGAAAAAAATCTGCGTATATAATCTACAAAGGAATGTAACATGATGCTTATGGTGCAAGTGTTCCATGCAAATAAGTATTAACCTTTCCACACAAAGGCTGACCTGAATATTTGGATATTTTATTCACAACAAAACACCTCATTTTTTCATAGCTTTTACCATATATAATAGGAAGTTACCAGGTAAAAATGAGATGATAATCTAGATGGGAGAAACTGCACCTGTGAAGATATCGAAACCACTTTTGTACATTGAAAAAACAATAGTATACGGAGCTATAATGCTCATCACACTCTGAGACAACAGCAAAAAAAAAAAAAAAAGGTAAAAAATCATTACTGTATAAACTAAAATATCAGAAAAAGCAACTCATGGATTAATTACATCCTATCTTTTATTTTTTTACTTCAGCACTTCTTACCTATAACACAACTTGCTCTATCAAATTGCAAAGAAATCAAGGAGAATTAGTTGAACACCTACGGCTTCTCAGAAAATCTGATTTAAACATGGTGATTCTTGCTTACAGATAAACAGATAAAGCAGCCTTTAAGGTTAAGAGAAAAGGAACTACAGTGGCATATGACTTGGAATGCTGAGTGTATTTTTCCTTAAGAGCTAAAAGAGAATGATCTGAAGTCAGATTGACATCCCCCACTATGTCATGTTTCTCGGATGGTACATTTAGACTTTGGTCTTTTTCAGTCTCCTAACTCCAGTCTTTTTGAACTGAGTGACATGTAAATTGAAAACAGACAGGCTTTTGCAGTAGCTGAGGTCACAAGAGAGAAGAGGTGCAGATGGCACGGCTACCAAGGCCAGCAGATAAGACAGCAGGGCCAAAGGTATAATTCACCACCACTGCAGTGTCAAAACCTTGTGAATCAGAGCCACTGGCTTCTATCTCTTTCTCTGTCTGGTTTAGATGGGGTCACGAGTAATTTACCTTATGGCAGCAAGTAATCAAGAAGAGTAAACAGTTTTCCATGACTAGAAACTGCTGAATTTTTCCAAAATTATCTACATTTCTAAGGTGATTTGAATTTTAAGTCAAATATGTTTGATTAGACAAGAAAATTTTATTTGGCAAATTGTTTATATTTTTATGAACACAGCACACTAGAGCACAGTAGAAAATTTCATCTGGGATCTGTACAATAACAGCTCTAGAGCTGTGATACACACATACTACATTCTTTACCCAAATGAATGACACAAAAATTGCTTGTCATAAGTGAAGTCAGGGAACATTATATGGAAAAGACATCAGAACAAAGGAGATAATTTGCAGATGATGTTAGTTCTGTGAGAATAAGAGTGATATTTTATCAGTGCCGAGTCAGAACAATAGAAATAATTTGCAGAAAAAGTTTGAAAGAAAAGCAAGGAAAAAAACCGGTATTTTTATCACCGTTAAAGTCTAAAGTTTGTGATTATTACTTTCCTGAAAGATTAGAATGATTCACTGCAGAAAAAGGAAGCTAAATAAATAATTCCTCTTTACCCAAAAAACTTGTTGGAGAAGATCCATGGGGATTTGAAATACATTGATTACTAAGCAGGGGCTACAAAAGCATCTTTGTTTTCTTTGTTTTCTTTTAATTTTTTTTCCTCCTTTTTTTTTTTTTGTTTGCTTGTTTTCTTGTTTTTAAATCTATGTCCTGATATTTTACATGTCTATTACAGTATTCCAGGTTCTCTCTGTGCACCAGTCCCTCATGTTATAATTCCAGTTTCCTAACATTCTTTTTTTCCCCTTTATTTCCCTGAACTCATTCCAGTCTTTCTCCTAGGCTTCTTAATAGCTGCCACCCAGCAGTGTGCCAGTACTGGGTGCTTACTGGCCTCTGGACACACACCTATTGCTCACACAGCTGATTTTGGAGCTGCAACTTTAGTTCTTCTGTCAACCTGATTGAACCTGGGTCTCTCTCCCCTCCCTAGCTGGCTGGCTGTAGTTATGAAAACCACCGATCTTGACAACTTTGAGATCAGTAAGTTTACAAGAGTTTTCTTAGCAAGTCCAGTCCATTATTCTGGGAGGTCCTTCACTGGAATTAGGGGGAGCATTCCAGTTCCCCCAACTTCCAAAGGCAGTCAGATACCAGGATGGGCACAGCACAACAGGTATGCTGTCCTGCCACAGACTGCACTGGTCATGGAGAAGCTGCTCAACAGGCAGCCCCATACATCTCCAAGCAGATGACTTGCTTCACCTTATACTTCTTTTCCCCCCTTCCCAAGATCTTTTATTTTACCATCCTCATCTCATCCCAAATAAATAGCCCACTCTATTTTCTTTTTCCTCACTAGTTCTGGTTTTGCTGACTTTATACTCCTATTTGGTGATTCTGATATGGTTGCTCTGGGATCTCCTGTCTTGGTCCTCCGTTCTGTTCAACTAGTGATGACCTTTCATCATCTATAGTGTCCCATTGTCTCTCTCCTGTCTTGGTCCTCCGTTCTGTTCAACTGTTCATGTTGCCATCTTATTAATGTCACCAGGACAGATGTACATAGATGTACATTGCTCCCACTTGGCTATCCTGTAGTATCCTGCAGTTTCTCACATCATTATCTTGTCTGATGTGCAACATCTTGGGATTAGTAATCTACATGCATATCTTAACCTTTTATGGGGACTATTTACTGACATACAACATGACTGTATGCATATTAAGCCTAAAACCTAGGAACAATGGCACATTGCCCTGGTAAAATCTAACAGCCAAGAAAAAACTATCTCAGTCCTAAGGGAAATTTAATATCCAGAATCTAAAGACCACAGAGATAACTGATAGCACCTGATGGGAAGCAGAAAGAGTTTTTGGCTGGGATGTGAGCCAGTTGAATGAGGTCTTGCTATTACAGTAGAGTAAGGGTAAGTGGTTGCAAGAAGCCCACAGGTACTTAAAAATAAAACAGAGTTACTCATAAAATGCAAATCCAGAAATCAGACATTGCAGTAATGCTGGAAGAGAAATAAGAGTGATAATACTGCAATTTTATCTGAAACTTCTGGTAAATATCAGTTATCAGGGTACCTGTAAGGAAAACATAAAATCATCTACACACACCAGAGATATGACAGAGATACAGTGAAAGAAATTGCTTTTTAACAAACACAGGCAAGGAGGTGTTGAATTCCATATCTGGAACACTTCATCTGAAATTAAGAAAGAACTAGTAGCCTGTTGAGTGTCTCTGGGTGGATTAAGAAAGAGAAAACAGAGTCATTGCCAAGGAGTAGGTAAGGGTTTGGGGGACTATTTTTTAATTTATTTTTTTTTTAGGAAACATAATTAATCAAACCTTGAATGCAAAAGTTCAGTAAGTTTCAAGAGGTAGAAAAGCTAGTGGAGAGGAGCTATTGTAGGTTTGGTTTTCACTAATAGTAGAATTAACCAGCAGTGCAGAGCTGATATGGGGTCATCATGAAATGATGAAGTTTTCTATATGAAAAAAAAAAAAAGATTTGAAGTCCTTGTTCTGAGGTAAAAAACAGATTCAAAGAGAAAAAAATGCCACAATAAGATCTCTCAAGGTGATGATCTAAAGGATAAATGAGCACATGAGAGCCACTACCTACTGAGAGAAACTGTATTGAATACACAAAAATAAACACCTGTTGAAGTGCATGTAGGAAAAATATGAAAAAGCCATTTTAATTGCACCAGTAGTTTTTGAATTATCTGAAAATAGTAAAAAAAAATCATAAAAGTGGAAACAAGAAGATATGATTAATGATAAGCATCATGGATAGCTCACATGCCCCTTATAGATAAAAATCAAAAGGTTGGAGTGCAAAATGTGTTTCAATTAGGTAAAGGCATAAAAGGCAGTAAGAAAAAAGTCTATAAATACATTAAGCAGACATGGGAAGACAGGAAGAGACCATTATTTAATTAGACAGAAGACAAAAATATGGAGATGAGTAAAGTGTTCATCACTTTGCTTCAGTTTTCACACATAGAAAAATCCATTATAATCAGCTGCCAAACAAAATGCATTTTAAACAGCAGACCAGGAAAAGAAAAGAAGTTGAAGAATATTTAGAAAGGCAAGCTTTGGAGAATGATTAATTGTACAGAACTTTTCTAACTAGCCAAAGCAGTCTCAACAGAGAGAGCACCTTCAAGAACACAAGCAGGAAGTAGCAGAATAGCAAACACCACACCTCTGTCTACTGGGAAAAAGAAAGACTGAGGAAACTAGAAACGTATTAATCTAGCTTTGAAAGTCAAATAAGCTATCAAAAAAAACACACACAGCCAGTGAGAACTTTCCAAGCATAGTAAAGCCAATACAATTGCCTGCTGATCAGCAAATAGAAGACTGACTTTAATATGATTGTTGATGCTGCTGCAAATTTTAATAAACAATCCTGTTCATTATAACCTTAATACAACTATTATTACAGGGAAACACAACTGTGGGGAAAAAAATTTACACACTCCTGCCATTACCAACTGTCAGTCATCAAACTTGGAATCACCAAACTGGGAGGACATCTTCAGTACAGGCCTGAATCTAGGACTGCAATATTCTTTCAACAATGATTTAAACAAATGCAGAGGAACATCATTCATACCACTGTAGGGATAGGAAGAATTTTGCCAGACAGCATCAGAATTCAAAATTACCTTGACTAAGTTCAGTGTATGAAAGACTCAGAAGATAAAATTCAACAGAGACCAGGCAAAGTATTGATATTAGAAAGAAGCAATCACATACACTAATACAAAAATGGGAATCTACAGCTAGGCAAGAATGGGCTGATAGGAATTTAGGTGTTAACTGTGACCATAAAGTAAACTCAAATGCCGAAGGCATTTCAGGAAAAGGACACAACTCTTTCTGGATCGTGTTTGTAGGAGATGTCTTGAGACAGGGTCAATCATTTGTCTTCCTGAGCTGGTAAATCCCTCCAAAGTTTATTATACCTCAAAAAGTAGTTACCTTTAAGAAAGCCATAAACTAGAGCAAGTCTAAATGAAGACAAACAACAAAACCAGCATATTTGAAGTGGTTTAACCAGGATGCAAGATTGAATAAATTGTTTTATCTTACCACCAGTGCACTTACTTATATTATATGGTGTGGTGTTTCATGCACACCTCTTACAGGTAACTGCACCATTATATATTCTATTAAAAAATCTGCAATTAGCACACAGATTTGCATACCAACTCTATTAATACAATACAGAACATTCTCTCTTCTTTCTGATTCCTCATTAGGGTAATGACCTCAAACTGAAAATGATATATAGCACAGTTAAGCAGAAAATTGTAGCACTGTTGAAACAATGTTTGGATGAAGTATATTTTACATATAAACTAGAAAATACATTACAATTTATTGTAGCATCATGTTTATCCTTTGAATGATTAGCAACATATATATCTACCTACATATCTATATATCTACACTGGGGACACTAAGCAGGGCATTTGTACTATAAAGGTTTTTTATCCCTCCAGGCCTTCTGTAGCTCTTAACAAAAGACTTATTCTAAATGCTTCTATGCTTCCTTCTCTTACTGTATTAAAAAAACATAAAACAACATTATGCTTTCTCAGCAGTACAACATATAAAAGCATTAATAATCAGTGTTCACCTCAAGAAAACATGGAGGTCTAGACTGAGGTTTGTGCAAACGTAGTGCAATCCCATGTTACAACAGGAGTACAAGTCGGACCTTGGCAATGATGGCATCAGCTGTGGTCAACAGCAGCAGCCTTACAGAGTTTTTGTTAGGGTAACTGTTCAGTATGGTTATAACAGTCTGCATTCTAGAGGGGGTCCTTGACAGTAAAAGCACAGGATAATAATAGGTGTCTTGAGGGAACAGACTCGATATAACACTGAGGCCCCAGGGGAGGAAGCACATACTGCAAATGGTCAGTTCCTGGCCGCGGAGGGAGTGCAACTTGGAGAGCTCAGCAAAATTGCTTTTAGAGCACAATAAAGATAATAAAAAAAAATAAACCAAGCACATAAAACTGGCTACATATATTGACAATTCAAAGGAAAAAAACAAGAAGGTATGTAAGAACACAGCCTCTGCAAGAATGAGCACAAAGGAAAGCCAAAAAGAGCATTACTCCAGCAGTATTTTCCCTGGTTAAGCATGCTGCTTCTGATTAACACCCTGCACTCCTTCACCAGAGGAAAAAAAGTGCTTTTTGGCTTGCACTTCACCACATTTTGCTTCTGCAATTCAGAGATTGTACGTTAAATGTTATCTGCTACTATATACTTGCATTAAGTAAATCAGAATTTTAAAGAGGGGCACGTGTGTATGTTTCATTCACCAACACTTTCCTACATGGCAAGGTGATTGATACTGCAGCACCTAATCAGAATAAACTCAGATGCAACAGTAGATCATATTTAGACCTGAGCTGGAGAAGATTTGCATAGATGTTTTAAAATACAAAATGATTCTTTTTTAAAATTTATTTCTCCTATAGCATAATTAGTGCTGATATTCATTTATTCTGCCATCCTTCCTACAATCATGTAAGTTCTAAGATACTCATTTAGTTCCATATATGATGTGCTTGCTAGTCAGATGCAGCAATGGCAGAACAAACTTCCATGGGCTGATGTCACCAAGTAAAGTATCAATAAACTTCTACTCAAAGTGGAAAGAGTCAGAGAGGGGATACAGTTCTAGAGGTTGATAACTTCTGTTTCAAACTAAATTAGAACTGAATCAGTTTAATAAAGAAAAATTACATTCATGGATTGGTACAAAATCTCCAAATTATCAGTCCTGTTTTATTTGAATGACAGAGGCAAGATAAAATGCTATTTATTTTCTCCAGGCTGCCACATCATATCTGGAGTCTTCTCTGTAAGGTTTAGGCTGTAAGTATGCACCCACACAAGAGAAAATGGAAGAACCCTGCAATTAAAGCCCTATGTAAACTACCCAAATTTTAGGCTTGAGTGTGTAGGAGTAAAGGAGACTATTTACCTAGCTATATCTTCTTTGAAACAGGTGAGCAGAAGGAACATAGAGAGGAATAGGTGGAGATTGAAGTATTTTTCCAGACTTGTTGGCTAGAACAGCTGCGCCACTGCAGAGAGATACTAATTTCCAGAAGTAAATTACTATTCCCTCAGAGCGAGGAAGAAGCAGAACAGAAAATGTGATTCAGAGGAAAATCTGAGTCACCATACTTCCCCAGGCTGGCATTACAATGATGCAGTTCACACACCACCTCTTCCTCAAGGCTATGCCAATAGGCACAACCTTACCCTAAATAAAGAAGAGGGCAGTTGTGTCAGCAACTTACAGTTTCCATAAGTAAGCTTTATATGCTGCTGTTTAAGGTTCAGAGGAAGATAAAGAATCTAGAAAGGTAGGCGATAGAGCATTTGCTATGTTCTCATGCTAAAAATCTGTGTCACATGCTTTGTGTCTTTTCATAGCACAGAAAGTCCCCTCTGCAGAATAAAAACCCAGATGGATCATTTTATAATGATTAGGCATCACTGTTTAAATGTAGACACCATGAATCACTCTGCAACAGCTGCCAGCGATTTGCCTTGGAAATAAAAGCAATCATATACCAAGTATAAAAAGCTACTTTATGGGAAAAGGACGGGAAGCATGTGTTTAAGGAAAAAAAAAATTGGAAAAAGGAAGTGAATTTGAAGTTTTGTCAAAATATTCTGTAGTGGTTATAGACTACCATCATGTATGTGGCAAGGACATCTAGAGTCATGTGGATCATCCACCTTGGCTGAGATCAGGGCCAGTTTTGAATACTGATATTCATCATTCAAATGTGATTAACATTATTGAGGTATTAATGTTCTATCAGAAATAAAAGGAAGTTGTATTAGCATTAACTACTTGGAAACAAGATCTGTTTGGCTTTTAAAAACACACTATACTTAAAAACAAGTTTCTTCTGTTTTGAGCCTAGGATTTGTAAGTATGAAAAACTCTCTTGCCATACATGAGAAAATAAGTGGTCCTACTTTATCCAATTTTCTCCTAGAAAAATAGAATAAGCGTAGAGGAGGAAACAAAAGTGGTATGCAAAAGTGAAAAAAACCTACTATGAACAGTGGTCATCATTATATTAGCAGTGTCATAAAACTATTATGGGAAGAGTCAGCTTTTCACATAAGAGCCTTTACTTTGCAAATGCTTAAAATTGCTCCCATTTTTAGTTTCCAAAACAGTATCTTTTTCGCTTGTATTGCTTTCAAAGGTTCAGAAGTAGACATGCCCAGCAAGACGTGCTCAGAGTCCACCTAAGACACTAAAATCCTTTAATTGAGCAATAAAATCTCAGCATCAGTGTCAGCTACCATTCATAACACAAGGTTGATGTTTAAGAAGGAAGGGAACAATTTTCATCTTGTCTATAGCAGCCTAGGGTTGCCTTTCTCCAAGAAACAGGAAAACAGGTCTCTTCCAAAGCCTTCTTCAGCAAAGGGGTTTTGCTTTAACACCTCTCCTTTCCCAGGAATGTAAGCCAGTTATCAGGCTGCAGGAAAAGTATGGAGTGGGAATAATGATCCCATTGTAGTTGTTGTATTGAATTGCAAAGAATGAAAAAACCATTATATGGGTATGTAGCTAAAACACAGGAGGCAATATTATTCTGCATCTCTGTTAGAAGGACATTCAGTTGGGAACAGAAATACCTACTTTCCTGTCCCTGCAGTCAACCTTATTTATGTATATTATCCTCTGACTAATAAAAACACAAACACTTCTGTGGGATTTGGAGAATTCATCTTATCATAGTATATTAGAGAGAAAAAGAGAAAAAAATAGGGAGGATATCATAGGAGTTCACTGTCCAAGATCATAAATAGCCTCAGCACTTCTTAATTGCATCAGTCACTGTAGAAACAGTGGTATGTACAAAGTTATTTAACTTATCTCTGGAATATCCCTGTGTACTCCTATAGTTAGTCACAAGAGGAAATGTCCAGTTTATCTTTTTTCCAGGAAAAAGTAACTGTCTGAAAAGCTTGAGTTCCTAATAGGGCCACCTGTGACTTTCATCTTCTCTTCATTTCTCTTGGCTTCCAGTGTCCTCATTGATACATCTTACATGAGGCTTCCTGTGGACTCACTCTGCTCCTGAGTAATCCTTCATTATTTCCTTACCATAACAATTTTAACTTTCTGGTACTGATATGGCAAGGCAATAATCCATTTCTCTATTTAGGAAATGGATTTACTTACGGAATGGCAGAAGATACTGGATCTGAGACCCTTACCCAAAAGCTCTAAGGTGCCTGTTGGGAAGCTGTAGCATCCATGAGGAAGACACTTCTCTCAGCATACTTCCCTAGGAAATCATTTGGCATTCTGGTTAGCTCACATCCCATGGAAAAACTGACCCAAATGTCTCCATTCTCCACTCAAATAGAAGCATCCCATCACAGAGTTAAATAGTCGAAAAAACACACAATACCTATTATCACAGAATTAATTTAAAACTATTTTTCATTTGCAAGACAAAAGTCACCTATCTACTAAAATTCCTCTTTAAACATCCATGTATAAGATCTTCCTGGATGAGCCACACTT
Source organism: Chaetura pelagica (assembly GCF_000747805.2). Lineage (NCBI taxonomy): Eukaryota > Metazoa > Chordata > Aves > Apodiformes > Apodidae > Chaetura > Chaetura pelagica. Next base: position 14,046,244 of record NW_009953496.1, on the reverse strand, counting down.
TTGCATGCACAGTCTTCTTCATGCTTCCAGATAAATGACACTCAGTGGCATGAGAGATAAAAAGTTCCCCTAATCACAAATAACTGTGCTATGGCTGTATTTATCTGACTCTTTTGATGTAAAGAAATCACATCCATTTAGAAATCCTTCTGTGAAAACTTAGGCTCAAAATATCTGGCCCCATTAAGAATAAAACATTTTTCTATGCCTGGATATTTTGTGGACATTTTTATTATCTATGACTGCAATGTATAAAATAATAAAAGGGGAAAAAGGAGAGGAGCAATATATTCTGCAAGACTAATGGACAGCTAAACATAATTCATTACGTGAGATGGGCAGTGTACAGAATGAGAAGTTAAATCATGGAGCAATGACTTTGGACTGAGCAGCTTTCCTAAGCTAGTCTACTGGATTTTTAATTTATTTTGGGGAGGGGTCCTTTTTTCTTATGCAACAAACACTACAGTCTGGGATTCATATAATCAAATGTAGATTACTACAATGAATGGCACATAAGCTAATTGACTCACTTTAGAGTTAAGAGAGAAATTGTCACTTTAAGGGCACAATTCATCTCATCTGATATACAGACCTGAAAGAAGGCAGACCTAAAAACATCTATTTCTTCACAGAAGACAGAGGTGATCAGTACAATATACAGACATCTCTATTATAACAGTACTAGGTGAAATTAATTCCATCTAGAAGGACTAAGAAATTCTCATTTTTATAGGCCATTTCAGGCATCCAGCTTAAATTCCAGCCAAGGATTTAATTTTAGAAGTGGGTGAATGAAAAACTTTCCAGATATAATAACAAGGCTTACCTCCTACCTCCTTCTCTAAAAATATAGTTTGTCTCCCTGTTGCAATATACCTTAAAATGAGCAGACTACCAAATTATTTAAGGGAAACAGTTCTTCCCAGGAATTTCTTCATTTTGGGATTTTTATTCTTTTCAATCAGGAAAAACATTTTTATCCATCTTGCAAAATCTTCTTCAATAGAGTTCAAGGAAAATCTGTGAAGCTGTATTGTGTTATTTTTTTTTTTCTTTCATGATAATATTAGAAAAGTAGTAGAGGGCATTATTCTGTCCACTTTCTGTCTTAGAGCCTTATGCTCAGCTGCAATCTCATTTGGCATCTGGCTAAAGTTATTTGTGCTGGCAACATAAAAATGTGTCTAGTGAAGTAAACAAAGTCCAAGCATCAAGTCTGCACTGCCTGGGAACTGGACAGCTCATCTCTACGTAGACTCACAGTTTTATAGTACTGCTCACTTTGCTCTGTATTTTAGAAAGCAGGAAGGCTTGGAGCAGCTGAATACAGTTAGTAAACACAGGTGTCCAGCTGTGACCTTCTGTTGTGGGTTGTGTTGTTCCTACAAAATGACTTAAAAATGCATGAGATGTAGTTTTTAAACAAGAAATGCCAAATGAGCAGGGAAACTATGAAAAAATAATTTTTCAGAGTGTACGATATTACTTATCTGTTGAAAGCATAGAAGGAACTTCGCATTCACTCTTTTTTTCTAAGAAAGAACTGCTATGCTCTCCACAAGGTATAAGGTATAGTACAGTATTTATTCTAGTTCAGCTACAACAGAAAAAACTTTGAATATGTATGATTCAAAAGTAACTTTCGGTAAATGAAGTAAAACATAATTTTGGCACATTATATAATGTTCTATTAATATTTATTTTAATTAAGCTTGTTGACACCTGTCTTGTCCAATAAATATGTGTAATTCTTCATTTATATGATTTTTTAATATTAAGCTAAATTCCAGTGACTGTTCTTGTGCTAATCAATATACCAGTACTAAACCAACTACGAAACATATGAGTCAGTGGTGAGAACTAGTGATAAAATGCTACACAAGCTTCAAGTCATTGCCAAGACACTGTGATGTTAAAAAGAGAGTAGGCTGAGGACAGAATTACTGAGTTCTTATGCCAGCATCCTTGCTGGTTTCCTCTTCAGTCTCCATCAAGCTGAAATTTTATTCTGTGTGTTCCATTTTGAAGGCTTTGAGATAATAATGATTTGGTCATTAGGTCACCTTAATAAAGAGCACTAAGATATATAGACAGCAAGGTTCATGGAAATGCAGGTCATTTCAATAACACAGAAATAGATGCACCTACCTAGAATATTACAAGCTTCATATTCATCACATCTTCTAAAAAATCTATCATGATAGAAAAATAATATTTCTATACCAACTTTCACTGACATAGGAAAAGTAAAATATTTGCTGCTATAAAATCATCACTTAGGGGCCATTTTGAAAATGCCTTCGATGGCTTCATTACTGCAGAGAAGTTGATTCATTTTTATTTATTTTTTTTCCCCATTCACTTTTTCATTTTCTTTTAACATTTTTTTTTCAAGATTCACAATCACTACACATGAACTTGGGTCCAGCTGCCCAGCCTTTTGTTAGAGTACTCCCATTCAGTCAGTGAGTTTAGTACAGGGAAAACTAAAACCTCTGGGCCCTTAACATGGATTAAAGCACTATAAGACTACAATGAAAACAGCTTGCTTGATTTCCAGTGCCTACTAGTTCACATCCTCATAAGAATTCTGAATTTTATTTTTCCTTATACTATACAATCTATTCTTCTCCATGCAGGCACCACAACTAATTTTTCACAGCCTCACAGATAACTTCACCACAGCACAATTAAAATAGCACATTACCAGCAAACAACCGTTTGCAAAGACATATAGTCATAGTTCTATAGTTAATAATTTATTGTCCCTCTTCATTAATTATAAAAAGCTGAAAATTTTGCTACAAATGTTTGTGTTAAGAAGATCTAAGGAGGACAAGCTTTGGATGTGTTATGTAAAAGCATGTAAGATCAGTGTTACATTTTTAAAGGGAAAGCTGCTTTTAACAATGGAATTCACCAGTATTTGCCCTTTTGAGACATTTGGCTAGAAGATAACTGACCTTGAAATAGGTTATGCATCTTCAGTTCAGGATGCATAACAAGTCATGGTCAATTAATACACAACAGAGCACATAATAATGGAGAATATTGTCTGATGTGGAGAAAGGATACCCAAGGGCATTGTAGCCTAATTTAGCTTCACAGTCAAACTGATAACTTCAGTACCTCAAGTACTGAAACCAGAAACCAAAGCACTGAGCGCTCTGGAAACAGATCTCTAACAAACACTCAGACTATAATGTTTAAAGATGAGATGTAAAACTTTAGTAAAATAAATATTAGACCCATAAACTTAATTTCCTAACCTTGCTAATACATAATAACATACAATCACAGAATCATTAAGGATGGAACAACCTCTAAGATCATCAACTCCAGCCACCAACCCAACACCACCATAGCAACTAAACCATGTCCTGAAGTGCTACGTGTACGTGTTTTTTTAACACCTCTGGGGATGGTTACTGCCACCACTGCTGTAGGCAGCCTGTTCCAGAGCTCGACCACTCTTCCAGTAAGGAAATTGTTATTAATATCCAATCTAAACTTCCTCTGGCACAACTTGAGGCCATTTCCACTTGTCCTATCACAGATTACTTGGGAGAAGAGACCAACACCATTTTCAATAAAAAAAATTACCCAACCTCTCCCACCCTCCCCCCCAAAAAAAAATTAATGGGGGTCCCAAATGACAATTAAGTTTTTTTTTTAATTAGAAATGATTTTTACATATGTCCTGAAGCATCTGAAAATAAATTATTAATATTTTTTTAATACTTGCAGAATGTGAAGCCTTTAATCTGAGGATTTTAATAGTGTTCTGAAAAGTATTTACTAATTAACTTTCACTTTACTATGAACGAGACAAATCTCTGTAACCTTCCTAGCTCAGATGAAAAATAGGGGAGAAAAAGGAAAAAAAAAAAAGTGTGATTTTTCTATTTCACGCCCCCAGACCAGCTCACAATCAATAACATGCAGCGCTGGCTTGAGGTATAATGTCTCATCATTCTCCACACACACAGGTCTCACAATACAGCAATGTTTTAAACTGTAGCTAGCTGTCCTACCTGGAGACAAGGGTCAAAACTCAAATACTAGTGGTATCCTGTTAGTAAAGCAGTGAGGAGCCAGTGTAAGAAGTAGGTAAACTGGTTCTCCCTATTGCACCTCAAGGCTCTGAGCTACAGAAAAATGAAATATGCCTCTTCAGACTACCACCCAGAAGAGGAGATGTTGAGGTTAGTATTTCCTTGCCCCCAAGGAAATCACTGCTGCTGGCATGGCTGGACCAGAGGATATACATGGCTCGATGACAAGTGCACCAAGGCATGTAAAAAGTGACCTCAAACCTTTCAGGTTGAGGAGGTAATTCCCGCCTTGGACCACTGTTCTAAGAGATGGATAAGTGGGTGAATCAGATTGCTGGCACCATCATCCTCATCTCCAACAGTGGTTTTAGGAACCAAGGAAAGCAACTCTGTGAAATGGCTTTTTCCAGCAAACAGAGTATTGCAGAACCATCCCGCCCCACCCCACCCCGCCAAAAAAAAAAAAAAAAAAAGGGAAAAAAACCCCAACAACCACCCAGGCTGACTCAGCTGTTCACTGTTGTTAATCCAATTGCTTTGCTGCACTTTCCAGTGTAACTTCTTTCACTCAAGGCAGGCTGATTTGACAGAAATGAACTCAAATTCTGATTTTTCAGCACTCATGTCTGTTACATTCAAAAGGTACTGCTTCCTCCCCATTCCACATGAACTGCTGGTGTGGGATGGGGGGCCAGGAAAGAACAGAGGAATTTTGGAGATTGTTTGAGATACTACTCCTCTTTGTCAGGGGCTGCAAAGTAGAAAGTAATCTCGAACAATGAAAATGCTTACTAAAAATGTCTATGTCAGGACTCATACTGATGACAGTGAGGATTAGGAAACAACATATTGTAAGGTAAATCATGAAGTTGTCTGAGTTTCAAAAATGATGACAGGCAAGAGTAAAGGAAATCTTGTAAAAACCAAGCATAACCTGTATGAAATGCTTAACACAGCTTTAAGGTTCAGCTGACACCATCAAAATAATAACTGAAATAATATGTATGGCTAGGTATTAAAAAAATACATGTACCTGAAAAGTACAATAATATATCTCTGATTCCAGACTGAAAATAAAATTTCCTGGAAGAAGTAGTAATCCTCATCCTATTTACTTAACTATTTATTTAGATCAAAATACTAACCTTATTAATTTTTTCTTTGTTTATCAGTAATAGTTCTGTGTTTAAAACTGAGAAGTTAACACAGAAGGATAAAAATAGGATTTTATTGATTTTATCATTCCATACATTTGACCACAATTTATTTACTGACCTTTTGAATTTTTTATTTACTTTCAGTTGTAACTATTTGAAGAAAGACCTTCTTACTACAAGATCATAAATTATATCCAAGCATTGTTTATTTGTTTGATTTTAAAGCACTTACTTAGGTATGCATTTTGGCTCACATTCTAAAGCTCAAAATGCCACCTTCCTCACAGCCTGCCTCTCACTGCCAGGATCCCTGTCTTCTCTTTTAAGATGCACACCATGCTTATGTGCTTCCCCAGTTACAACTCCATCTCGCAGAACCCTTCACAGCACCTTGTACACTGCAGTCTCCATTTCATTACTGTGGTCTCCATGTTCCTCCCTAACAGAGCTTTTAACAATACTCTCCAGATTTTCCATCAGTGTTTTGAACCTTGACAGCAGCCCAAGATACTCTGTGCACTGTATTCGCCAATATATACATGGTGGTTACTGAGTTGAGTGCTACTATGCAGAAATTATTCTAATCGAGCTACCCTTGTCTCCCATTTTAGAATCATAGAATCCTTTTGGTTGGAAAATATCTTTAAGATCATTAACCTAACACTGTCAAATCTACCACTAAACCATGTCCCTAAGCACCACATCTACACATCTTTTAAATACCTCCAGGGATGGTGACTCCACTGCTTCCCTGCACAGCCTGTTTCAGTGCCTGACAACCCTTTCAGAGAAGAAATATTTCCTAATATCCAATCTCAATCTCCCTTGGCACAACTTGAGGCCATTTCCTCTCATTCTATCTCTTCATGAGAGACCTACAGTCATCTCACTACAACCTCCTTTCACGTAGTTGCAGAGAGCAAGATGGTCTCCCCTTAGCCTCCTTTTCTCCACACTAAACAAGCCCCCTTCCCTCAGCTGCTCCTCACAAGATTTGTGCTCTAGGCCCTTCACCAGATTTGTTGTCCTTCTTTGGACCCACTCAAGAAGCTCAATGTCCTTCTTATAGTGAGGGGCCCAAAACTGAACACAGTACATGAGGTGTGGCCTCACCAGTGCTGAGTACTGGGAGACAATCACTTCCCTAGTCCTGCTGGCCACATTATTTCTAATACAAGCTAGGATGCTGTTGGCTTTCTTGGCCACATGGACACATTGCTGTCTTATATTCAGCCAGTTGTTGACCAATATTCCCAAGATCTTTTTCTACCAGACAGCTTTCTAGCGACTCCAAGGCTGTAACGTTGCATGGAGTTGTTGTGACCCCAGTGCAGGACCCGATGCTTGGCCTTGTTGAACCTCATACAATTGGCTTTGGACCATCTTGCACTCCCTCCACCTTCTACTATGGCAAGTGAGATGTTTCTCTGAAGACAGATTCACAGATAGCTACTATTACACAGAGCACATTGTGACTGGAAATAGAAAGAGCTAGACAGAGCATGAGGCCATCCATCAGTAACAGATGTTTGCTGGTGGCTCTTTTCTGTCAGTTCTGTCTGTGAACTTTGCTAGTACTCCTGAAGTTCATGGTATTGGCACTTCTTTTTCCAGCATGTGTATATATAAATCTCTGCAATCCAGTACAGACAGTCATATTATCCTGGAGTAACAGAAAGGTAGACATGTCTACAGCAGTAGAAAATGATGCTACAGCCAAATAAATACAGTCTTTCACTGTGGATTACCAGGTAGGATAGACTCACTAAAGTGTGACTGGAACTGCTTCACAATATCTGCCTGGCTCATGATGTGGGCAGAGTAAACATGACACTTTCTGGTCTGATCTGTGTAAACCTAGTTTAGCATTACATGCAAATCACAAAGTAAGACAAATTTGCAGACTGGAAGAAACAATATTGTCCATTAGAGAGTGCCTTTAGTCTCAGAACTTCCAAAATGTCTGAAAGCGTTTTGTTTTGAACTGAAAATTGCCATTTATTTTCCACTATATATGTTTTCTGTGCTCGAGTTTACTTTTTAGAGTCATACTGCTGCTAACAGAAATAGAAAAAGCTACTTAGTTCATTGTTAAAACAATTGTTAAATTCAATAATGGATGTTGCCCAAGCTGATTTTCTTATTCATCACAAACACCCGGAGTGTTTTATACAAGTATTTTGTACAAGATTATGAGGAGTCTTTTGCAAAAAAATAAATACATTTTAAAAAAAAAAACAAACAACACAACCCCCCCCAAAAAAAAACCCCAACGCGCTCTGAAAAGGAACTGTGTCAAAATAGTGTGGGTTAATTTACATGTGTATTTTGAGTTTGCAAACCGAAACTGGATTATTCTTCTACAGAAACACTCTTAGGACTGTTCAATTAAGTACCACACTTACACCTATGCATGTCTCTTAAAAACACAGGGTTGGTCTGATCTCAGGCTATTAATTTATCCATACAGCTACCTTATGGAATAAGTGATCAAATAATAGGAACACTTTAATGATCAAGGAACAACCTTTATGTCCTCAGACTTGATTATTTCCCCTTCTGCAGAACTCAGTTCAAACCAAGGGATTTTAATATGATATTTTACATTTTAGCTAAGACTAATTTTCTTCAATAAAGCATAGCACAGACATTTAGAACCTAGAACACTATCCTTTTAGAATAGTGCTGTGGCAAATTATACAGCCTTCTTTGAGGACTTATACAAATACATATATATATTATAAAAATTTATATTTTATATTATAAAAATACAAATTTGGGTAACTTCAGGCTATTTTTGAAAATAGGGTTAAGATTAAAAGTTATGGCTAGATCTAGAGTCCCCTCCGAGATCAGTATGCCCCCATGCCAGAAGGTCATATGAAAGAGATTTGTCAAAATGGTGTAACTTTTTTTTTCTGTGACATCTGGGATATCAGTTCACAACAGAAATTAAAACTCCCAAATGGCTGAAGATACTCATACTGGTTAATGCATATTACTTCATAAGAGACATTGAAATCTAACTTGAAAACACCCTTTCTTTGTATGTACTTACAGGATAGTTATCAGAGAAAGAGCAACTGCAGCTGACTGTTAAGGTGGTTGCCTAACTACTGGTTTTCTATCTCAAAATATCAGAGGTAAAATTTTAGCAACCATATTAACAGCTAAATAATTTACCAATTGAGATTGCAACTAAATATATTTAGAATAAGCTCTCATTGTTCTTCCATTGAAACAACTCATTGTGACAGAGACACTGCTCTCTATGCATCTGGAAACAAGTCTTTTCCTCTTGTTAATTAGTACTAAAGTTTCAACAGATGCCCACATGTTCCTGGCAGGGACTTCAGTATCCATAGTTTAAAGCATTTTGCATTATTAATTCAGTGCCTTTTTCATGCTTATAACACAAAAAAAAGCATTAAAGACCACAGGGAAATTATAGTTAAACAAAGGATAACATTATTAGCCTCCATTTTATCTGCTATTTGCAAGAATATAATATCACCCTGACAGGGTTAGATGAAATCATAAAACACTTGTTTGCACCTTTAGCCTTGATGATCTTGTGATATTTATGTTCTCTTGTAACTTCTCTCAGCTCATCAAGAACAACCAACAGAGAAAATATGTTTTGGATTTGCACGACAGATATTGAAGCAATACGGCAGAAGGTTGTGTGGAAGGCAAAAAAGAAATATTTATGATCTCATGAGTTGCCAACTTTCCTCTCTTATTGGAACATCTATTAGTATTTTTTCTCCTGAGAATACTTATGCCAAATGTGTCCTCTCTTAATGTCGGTTTTCTCTGCTTCAAAATACTGAGTTTACATTAAATCTTTTTTCTTTTAAGTCACACAAATAAATTATTCAAAGAACAACAAAAAAAAACAAGCAAACGAAAAAGAAAACAAAAACAAAATACCGAAACAAACAAACAAAAAACCCCAGACAACAAGAGGAGGTAACAGGCATGCTCTCTTTCCTGGAAAAAATTTTACTCTAAAACCTGATTTGTACTTTTGATGAAAGCAGATACTTTGTAGACTCCTACTGCACCACTATAAAATAGGTGAGTAACATACAGTGGCCTAGAAAGTGAAGAAAATGTTTGGTTTTGTTGACAGTGAGATAACAAGACTTTTCTTCTGGTTTGTGTGCTTCCAGGCTCAGTTTCCAGCTCAAAGTGGCTTAGCCCATACCAGATAAGCTCATCACTGAATTCTCAGATCAACCTAGGGTCCACCCTACAATCCTGGAAAGAACAAAAACTTTTAAATAAGGGTGAATATAACTTAAACCAGATTATTTTATACTATTTAAGAATGGAACTAAGCTGAACATTGATATCCAGCAACAGCTCCAATACTCTTCACACGTGGAGAGTGTAAAAAGCCACACATCTGTATCTTTTGAAACGCGTTAAACCTTTCTCAAGATTAACATCTGGTAAGAGTGCAACATGTTCAAAGCAAGCACTGTCAACTACTATGTTATTTGATAAATTTTTTACTATTCAAGCTGGATTTTGTATACTTGCCCTCTTCTAGTGCATCCAGTCATAATAACCACTTTTTTATTCAACTTCACTTCTCCTTAATCTCTGCTTCCTATTATCCAATTATTAAAACTTTTCATATATAGCTTTCTGTCTTACAGAGAATACTCACCTTTTCAGAATTAATCAATTTGAATCCTAACTTCACAGTCTAAGAACACTATTCTACTGCTGTTTGAAATAAATGAGCAAAGCATCATATATACTTTACAGTACTTTGAATTGTACATTCGCTGCTCCACAAAAGACTGGGAAAAGTCAAGCCTCATGCTGAAAGATTCCCAGCGTAATTTCTACTGCTGCAGAACAGGTGGTCATGGCCAGTGCATAAAGTGGCTGCAGAGCATAGACATGAGCACTGCAGAAATAACCAGTCAGTTAGGAGCACACATTAGAAAGATTTGTTGGTTTTTTTTTGTTTGTTTCTTTGGTTATTGTTTCTGATTTAAATTCATGTGTAAATTTATGAAGTCTTTGTACAGATACTGCTAAACTAAGTTTGGGATGAAAAACTTCTGAATCTGGACATGAGACTGGCTCCTTGCAGAAGCTAAATGCTCTAGCTATATAAAAGGGATAAGCACAGGGCTAGCATAAGATACTGAAGAAACTACCAAAAGCTGCACTATTACTGAACGTAAAGTTTGAAGTGTGAACAGCCAACCTACTAGTACTGACAATTCCAGGCAACAAACCCAGTAATTTTTTAGCATTGTACAATGCTAACATCTTGACAGCATTTTGCACAGCATATATATAATGCCACAAAGTGACAAAATTTGCAATAGCCAGAAACGTTGCTATGGTAAGTACTGCAAAATGGCAAAGAACACTGGAGAGAACTCTTCATATCTGAATTACTCTAAAAGTACAGCCAGGAAACAGCTTAAATTACTTACCCAGTGTAAGGTTGGGACAGAAACTGGAAATCTTGTAATTGGGTGTGTGCGTGTGGGTAACGTCTGTAAAGTCACTTTCTGAATGTGAGGAGTTCTTTCACACCTCTATTGACTTCCATACGAACAGGAGGCTCTCAGCACCCAGAGGAACTGCACTGCCATTGCCCTGAATGAGCTCACACATACCAATGAACAATGAGCATTAGGACCTGCCTTAAGTAGTTCAATTGGATTTAATGGAACAACTCATATGCACCTGAGAATTCAGATCTGATTCAGTAAATAAAGATTCCTAAGAGAAATTATCATGCCAGTACTAAGAGATTTGTCACAGAAGAAGTTTAACATAAGCCAATATATGAATCTTTCAAGAAAACATCATCTGGCTATAAAGCACTAGGACAACTGGTCCTTACAATGGAGCCGGATTGTAAGGCTATGCCTCAAATAAATAATGTCTGCACCTGGGTTGGGATTTTTAACTGACAACATAAAATATAGTGGTAAGGGTTTAAAAATCACTTTTATTGATTAAACATTTGTGGCAGTTCTGAGCTATTATTATTCATTTAGTTCATAAATTTCAGTACAGTTCTGCTGAGTCACACAAAGGAAAACATAGCCAACTGGGTGGATATATGACTCGATTACTATACTGAGCCAAAACATCCTGTTATGCTTCTGCTACATAGCTTAGCTTATTGATTTGAATACATGGATTGTGTCATTCAGATATTGAGATAGGAGAAACAATGACAGCATTATTACTTGGAACAGTGCACAGGGGCAAGGGGCAGTGGGCAGCTGGCCTGGAAGACCAACAACAGAGACATCCCTCAAACTATGTTCATGGAAGCGAGCACTAATGCCACCTGGATCTGTTTGAAAAAACATTTCTAGTAATTTTATACCTATTCTAGATGTATTAGACATGCTCGTTTTTAAAAGGGATATGTATCTCAAGTGCAGCCTGCAAGAACATCAACATTTGCATGCATAGTTACTCATGCCAGGAATTTGTCTTGTGTGCTTATGTTTCTTTATCCTACTTGAATCAGCCTTACCATAACAGTAATTTCATGTTTTAGTTCCAGTGAAAAACAGGGAACATGAATTTCCTGGGCAGTAAGCAATGGCTTAAGCCTGATGGCTTTTCCGGGACTCAGAAATATTTCTGAGAACACTTCACATGCTACCTGCATTCTTCTAATTAGTATTTTTCTAATAAGAGCAGTTTCTTAGGTGAGCAAGACGAAACAAATTTTCAGTATAGAAAAGAAACATACCTTTAAAAGAACTCTGAGCAAGTTTCTTACAACTGGGGTTTCAGTTTCAACTCCATCCACTTCACCTCCACTTCCACACAGGCTGCTTTGAGAGCTGACCCCATAATGAGCTGACAGGCTTTCACTAAATGGGCCCTATATCAATTAATATACAAGAAACAATGACTTTGCAGCAGACACTGGGCACAAGTGGCAGGG
>NW_009953496.1:13934585-14033673 GCF_000747805.2 Chaetura pelagica | reverse complement strand
TTCAGCAGTAGGGGCTGCAGGGTGCCCTGTGTGGGAAGTGCCTGTGCACTGGCCTGCACTAGTTCCAGCTGGTTCTAGCCAGTTGCAGCCAGTGTCAGCTCCTCCCAGCTGGCCTGAGCCAGTCCTAGCCAGTACCACCCAGGTGGTTCAAGCAGTCCCAGTCAATCCTTATCAGTCCTAGCCACTCCCACTCAGGTGCACAAACTGCCCCACCCTGCTCAAAGAATCCACCAGCTGGAAGGGAACATGGCACTTCTTCTCAGATGTTATGAGGAAGGGTCCCCAGCAGAGCAGAGGAGATAAGTAAGAAGGAAGGAGTGGCAGAAAGAAATGACAAGACCCTGAAAACACCCTCTGGCACTCCCAAAATGCCTAAGAGGGCCCTGCAGCGGTAGCAAGGGAAGTGCAGGCCAGGACACCAGGATTGGTGTCCAGGCTGGAGATAGGTCTGAAGAGGGGGAAGGACAGGTGTCTTCCCCAAGTGTTTGTTTAATTGGCTTCTTTGTTAACTGCCTAAGTCACTATGTTAGTTGGCAAGAAATTAAGTGAAATTCCCCCAGTCAAGAATGCTGTTCCAGGAGGCACCATTATTGTAAAGATCTAATGTTTTATCCGTTAGGATATTGTCTATCTTTTGAACCTCTGCTATGCTTTAAAACATTTTTACACATTTTAAGTGTTTCACAGCATCTCCTAACAGTATGTTACAATATACAAATACATGGCAAACTTCATACATTATTTAGGCATACATATACAATTGCTGTATTGCATAATCATGAGGGGAACCTTCATTGTCACTCTGACAATGTACATGTGTAGTGTTTGATAAGCAAGCCTGCTTCTTTCACTTTGATCAACCTGTTAAATTTGTCTGTTATTCCTTCAAAAGGAGTGGCAGTCTGGTGGCATTGCCTTAGGAGGTGGCACAAGCTGCACGATTCTTTGGGAAAAGCAGTGGCCTCAGTTACTGTGGGGCAGAGACAAGAAAAGGCAGAGAGAGAGAGAGCGCAAACCTGGATACTGCAGCTCTAAGAGAAGCAAAGGCCTATGAACAGACCAACAGGGGATACTGCCAAGGACCAATAAGCGCTGTCTGAGTTTGTAGGAACACAGCAGTGAGGAGATGACTGAAAGCAAAGATCATCCTGCAAGGTCACAGGGAGAAGGAGGTCACTGATTTATAACCTTGTTGCATTTCCATTCTGCTTCATCTGGCCGCTTGGAGTTTTCTATAGCTTTTATTATTTATTCCAGTTCATAGTCTATGAGAACTTGGCTTTTTGAACTTCAAAGCCATTTGGATCCTCTTTGGAAAGCTCTTTGTAAGGAAAAGGTTCAGGCAGCACTACCTCAAAGCCCTGGCAGTTCTGGGCTCTCTCACAGCTATCTGTTCTCAATGAAAGCTTAATAGAAAATATACTTTACCACGAGGAACATAATGTCTTTTACAAACTATAGAATAGAACCATTGAAAAGTACAACATAAAGGGCTCGCCTGAGTATGTCCTGTATCTCCTACAGATTTGATTCACTGAGCCATGAAATTCTCCATTCATGCTGCTACTCTAAAAAAAGGGAGGGGGTGCTGTAGTAAAAAGTCCCGGCAAAGAAAGCATAGCGTGTGTCAGGAGTAAACCCACTATGAAGCACTGAAGCTGGAGTCCAAGCTGGGATAACTAATAACACACTACCTGAAAATGCAGATACCTGTAACTGTGCCAGCAATCTCTGCAGTTGCACAGATAGACCTGAACTTTAGTGCCTTAGGTGCAGGTTTCTGGTATGAATTGTCATTTACAATATTTGGCCTTTACATACGCACTTTTTATTTGGAGGCAAATCAACCTGAAAACATTTGAAGTGTCCCAAATAAAGACTGCCACAACTAGCATTAATTTTTCAAACATATACTTAGGTTGTTGGGTTTTTTTTTCCTAAAGAATATTCCTATTACCAAAGAGTTCAGGTTCTTCATAACCTCTAGATTATACGGATTATTACAATAAATTGTAGTGAATCAAATTGCTGTGATACTGACTTGGCATCCCTTCTTATAATCTGCCATTGCAAAACATGATGAAAATATAATATCTGAGAAGAATGCTTCACATGCCCAATTCTATAATGTTGGAAACTGTCAGTGTAACACTAACATACTAGCAGGGCTAACAGCAAATACAGAGGAAAAATACCCCTTCAAAGACAAATTCTCTTGATCACAGTAATTAAAATTCCCTGACAGATTAATGCTGTAGAAAACAAAATTTGGTCCAATGTTTTAAGGATAACTTATTTTTAAAGAGGGAAATAAAGCAATTTCCTAGTACTGGGTTTTGAGATTTTCAAAGCAGATATTGCTAGACTTCTTTTGTAAAGGAAGATGTGGAGTTAAGTCCCCCTGATCAATAAAAATTCAAATAATTTAACTAAGGAAAGATTTTCTCCATAAACTAAATAGGACATTTGGATTAATGAAAATTAAGATTCAAACTGTATTATACCATTAATTGGTAATCAACAAATTAGTGGAATAAATAAAATATCAGACTGGATTAATCAGTTTTCTAACTTTACTGATAAGAAACATCTCATTTAAATTCAACGCTTCGGAGAGTTTGGTTGCAAAAATATTCTCAAGTGGCTATGCAATTTGGAAATGGAATTGAGGAAAACTGACTCAAAGCCTTTTACAGGTTTCTGGAATTACCTCAGGAAAACTGAACAGGTATTGAAAGGTTTTACACTATGGAATGAACATGACTTTAATCTGCCTCTAAATGTAAAGAGTACAAAATGGCATTCAATGTCATTCAATTACAAGACAGACTTCTTCACAGCTCTGGTGCTATTAGTATTCGTTTATGTTTCAACAGGCAGGAGTAGTGGTGGTAGCTATTGAGTTCCCCTACCATATGGCAAAGCTCAGTTAATTTCCATGAAAGGCCACTACTCTATACTGTTGTAGGAACATAAAGAGGCAGAAAGCCTTCTGTGGCTAGTTTTTCTACTCCTGAAATACTTTTTTTCTTTTCCTTAGAGTAAATATTACTTCAACAGATGACAGCAACTATGGATGGCAGAGTTTTCTTTTATTATTTGTAGTCAGTCCGGTTGACTGTGAATGTGATCTGAATTGGTAGATTTCCAAAATGGATGATGAGCTGTTTTCCTAACTTGACAGTAGTTGTATAAAGCAATCTATCTCTTAAAGTATGAAGTTAAATTAATGGAAGATATGTGGATATTTCTTCCCACTTTTCTTTAACAACCTGTCTAGATTTCCTGATACTAATCTACACACACAGCATTAAGGAGTTTTGCCTCTATACCACATCTCTCAATTCCCAAATAATGAAATACATCACATTTTGCTAGGTTGAGAAACCATAAGGTGAAATGCCCTCTTCTCAAATTTATCAGTTTTCAATACAGTAGACAGCAGAAGGCTTTAAAATAGAGAATATAATCTGCTTGTTCATTACAAACTCCTTAAGCATTGTTATCAATGCTGTGTATCACACATAAAGAATTGTGGATGTATAGTTCTTCAGAAGATACAGATACACTGGCTTAGCACAATTAGGAATAGAAAACTTGAGGTATTTCTGAATATTTCAGGAGTGTCTTTTTGAGAAATGCAATGTCCTCAAGCAGATGTGTGGTTATTGATTGCTACTATAAGAAAACTATATAGTAATACCATGCAGTTTTTACAAAGCTCCTTTAATAGGTGAATCTGTCAAAGTAATATATATAATGTAAGTTAAAAAAATGTACAAATCCATCAAGTATATTGAGCAAGAAAAAATTAAATAATGTTGTACTGAAGGGAGATTACTTTCAGATAGGTATTGAATTCTTTACCTCTTCAGTGAAAATCTGTGATACAGAATGGCAAGTTCAAAAATAAGTCACTTCTTGATGTCAGCAAGTATCTTTAGAAATTACAGATGGTATTTACTTTCTATTTTTATATACTTACCCAGCACCTGCAACTATATTATCTGGGTTCTTCTTAATCCCATTTACAGGTAGGAGAAAAGTATAGAGAGACAAAGTCCAGTGTCACACAGACCATGGCACTTAGGATTAAATTCAGGACCTCATGCTCTAAGGGCCAACACCTTGATGGTCAAGGTGCTGATCCCCACAAGAGCCTTTGCATTCAGTTATAATCAGCTTTGTTTTCTGGTTTGAAACTTGCAAATGACTGTCTGATGGCAAACCAGTGTTTGGGCACAGAGCCATAGAGACTGGATGGAGTCTCCTGGAGAATCCTGTTTAGAATGCAAATGCACAGGTATTCAAAACTCTGTTTATGTCTGTTAGATAAAATGCCCAGTTTTGTGTGGTAAGTGCTACAAATTAGGTTATATGCCTGGAGTCTGCGGGTTGTTCTCATAATGATAATGTAAAAGAGTAATAGAGATGGGTGTGAACAAGAGAAATCCCAAGAAAATTTTGAAAGCAAGCAGGGATAATACATGAACAGTTTCATATTGAAATGCTTTTGCTTCAAAAACATGAAGGAATTCCGTGTCTCCCAAACTGTATATACATTATTTTTGAAGCTGCATTCTCACAATATGCTGTGTTTTTCATATCATAACTTTAAATGCTGTGCAGACCATGTCAACATATTTACTGAAGTTTTGCTAGCAAAAAAAATATTCCATGTAGCTCATATTATAAACCATGCTTATCCTGCTATTTGCTGTAATTATATTTTCATAACTTGATAAATTATGCAAAAGAAATATTTCTAATGGCATCCAGTTTTGAACATCCACTCTGGCACTGGAGGGTGATAGTAAGTAAATCTAACTCCATTAACATTAATGGAAAGGTATGAAAACTGATTTAATAGCACTTGCAGCTATATTTTACCTTCTTCTTACTTCTAGAATTATAAATGTAAACTTCAGAATGAAAACCTTTTAGTTTATGTTCCTCATCACTACAGCAAGATTACAGTTACTCATTTCCAAAGTTGGAGCTTCCTTTCCTCTTTGTTATGATGCCATCCATACAATGGCATTGCTGGTCACCAAAAAAACCCTGTATTAAATATATGTGGAGATTCTTCAGACTACATACAGGTAAAATTCTGATTGGTCAGACTATGAATTTGTTCATTTTTACTTTTGTTTTTTCCCCACAGAGTTAATACCTATTCAATGAAACTTTTGAACTTTTCTCATTATTTATGTTAATGACACAGATTTTTACAGTGCTCTTGGTGGAAGCCAGGATGAAAAAGAAGTAATTGTCATTCCTGGAAAAAGAGGAGGAAAGAGACCAAAGAGACAGGTAAGAAGAGCTGATATAACTAAACAAAGTTTTCCTAACACTAAAGAATAGTTATTGGAAGGCTTAAATGGACGATTCCAGTTTTTCAACAGCTACAGTAATTGCTGGCTACCCCAAAAAATAGTGATCAGTAAGTGAAAGTATTGATACAAATGTTTTCTCATCTTATACCCTTTCTTCTAGAATGTTCTTGATTAATTTGGTGAATTTCTACCTTCTTGTCAAAACAAAAAAATGATGAAACCTTGGTAAATAAATAAACTCTGATAACAAAAACCACAACAGTATTTTTTGCTTTTTACTTATCACCAGGCAAAACAATGTTTTGGAAGTTAATATCCAAATAAACTATGAAAATGTAAACAAAGGCTTCCGTAAGAAGCAAACTCATTTTCTGAATTATAATATGGCAAAAGGCTATATCATCATTCCAATTTTTAGATACCTTATACTGATGTTTTATTAGGCCCTAGAAATAAATGCTTTTCATGGCATTAAGGCAGCATAATTATCGTTGCTATCCAACTAGGTGCTGGAGGCCCATTCTGTTTCCAAAATTAACTCCATTTGTAGGCAAAATCATTCTGTCTGCGTAAGTCTGTGTGTAATAATAATAACAAAGCAGAAGGGAGCTCTGTAAAGTTATTAGGAAAAGAACAGTTTAAAATAAGTTGCTGAAGTTTGCCCAATAAATGTATTGTGAAGCTAGAGTCTGGGTTTCTTGCAATTTGACAAATGGACTCCAACAATACCTCTGGGAAAAAAAAAACATGGATGAGGAGAAAGACATTGTGGATATAGGGATTTGCCTTTCATTGCTTCAGTGCAGGACAAAAGAAGGGTAGTTGTGAAAGTGCTACCCCTGCTGTAGGTAGACTCAATGGAAGACGTGAGTACAGAGCCCTGTCAGTCTGGTTTCCTTCAGGGGCACCACACTCAATTTACACAGATGATGACTCCTGAGACTGTATAATGTACTAACAAGAATAATTTTTTCCCTTCCAGTGCAAGACTGGATGGTATTATTTTCAAATTATTTTCTCCATTCTATTTATTGGTGGTTAAGATAAGCAAAAGGTGGACTTTTACAGTAAATGAAATATTTCACTGGGTAGCATTATGACAATGCTTGAATATATACATATTTATGTAAGCTGAACTTCTAAGGAACTGAAATATTTGCTTTTATGTCCTCACCAGCATAACAGTTTAGGTGCCTACATAGTTCTTATCTTTAATAATAATAAAAAAACCCAAAAATTTACCATCTTTAAAGATTTTGGCAGTTCTCTGAATCTGTTTCTAAAAAATCCTTTAGAAAAAATGGATCCATCCAGTTCTAGCAGTTTTCCACTGTCCGGGTGATACATGACATGGAGCTGAAAGCATATGGCTGACTCAATCAGAATTCATGATTGTTATATGCTCAAATTTGTTAAATATTTAGTAAAGGAAAATATTTTTTTATCTTTCCCTTCATATTTTTTCCCAGCCTCTCTCAAAAAAAATAAGAGGTCAACTCTTATTGAGGCATCTGCTACAGATGCCCAAACCAAGAAGATAAAGCCAATGAAGCATTACTTGGGTCACTTAAGCAAGTTTCAGGTCATCAAAATCTAGTTCTTAAGGGAGACTTCAAATCAACAAATACATTCCAGATATTTGCTGGAAGAATAATACAGAAGCTTACATGTCATCTGCCAAGTTTCTGGAATGTGTAGAGGACTGCTTCCTCACACAAATGTCATATGTGCCAACCCGGAATGGGGCACTGCTGGATTTGCTGCTCACTAACCAAGAAAACCTGCTTGGTAACATCTCAATTAGTGACAGCTTTGGCTGCAGTGATCACAATATTGTGGAGTTTGGGATCTTGCTGAGCACACTGAAGGTTAGTACCAAGACAAAGGTTCTAGATTTCAAAAGAGCAAGCTTTAGCTCACTCAGAGCTCAGTTGGAAGGGATTCTGTAGGATGTTTCCATGGAAGACAAAGGAGCTAGTGAGTGCTGAGAGTTTTTCAAGAACACATTCCTAGAAATATAAAACCCATTCATCCCCTTTAAAGGTAAGGGAAGTAGACGGAGAAAGAGACCCCCTTCGCTTACCTGTGACCTTCTGGGTCTGCTCAGAACCAAAAAATAAGTGTACCAGAGATGGGAAAATGGATTAACACCCATTGAAAATTATGGCATCACAAGGGCATGCAGAGAGGCAGGTAGAAAAGCAAAAGCTCAGCTTGAGTTGAAGTTGGCCAAGCTTGTCAAAAACAACAGAAAGGCTTCTTCAGGTACATAAACAACAAGCAGAATCAGAAGGTGAACACTGGCCTGCTGTTTAACTGGAGAGGTGAATTAGTCACCAACAGGGCAGAAAAGGCAGAGGTTCTCAACATCTCTATAAATGGCCTGGATGTTGAGATCAAGTGCATCCTGATGAAGTTTGCAGATGACACCAAGCTGAGTGGGGAAACAGACAGTTCAGAAGGGAAAGTTGCCCTGCAGGAAGACCTGGACAGGCTGGAAGAGTGGGCTAGCAAGAAGCTTATGAAGTTCCATGTGGACAAGCGTAAGGTCTTGCACCTGGGAAAACACAGCCCAGGAATGCTGCACAGACTGGGATCCACCTGGCTGAAGAGTAGCTCTCTGGAAAGGGAACTAGGGTCCTGGTGGACAGCAAGCTCAATATGAGTGAACACTGTGATGTGCTGCAGTGGCAAAGAAAGCCAACAGGATGCTGGCTTGCACCAACAAGGGCATCACCAGCGGAGAAAAAGAAGTCATTATCCCATTCTACTCAGCATGTGGAATACTGTGCTCAGTTCTGGTTTCCACTATACAAAAAAGACATGGAACAGGCTGGGAAGGGTTCGGAGAAGGGCCACAAAGATGATCAAAGGACGAGGAAACCTGACATATGAAGCAAGGCTGAGAGAACTGGGTTTGTTCAGCCTGCAGAAAAGAAGGCTTAAGGGAGACCTTATCAGCCTATGGAATAGTTTCCCAAGGAAGTGGTGGAATTCCCAACACTGGACACTATTAAGACTCAGCTGGACAGGGTGCTGGGCCATCTTGTCTAGACCATGGTTTTGCCTTGAGGTCCTTGAGGTCCCTTCCAATCTGGCATTCTATGATTCTATGATTGAACTTAATGCAAGAAATATAATTGTCTGAGAAAAGATCTTGAGGTGATATGCCACTTCTTAGCAACTGATGAGATTTCTGCTGAAATTATGTGTCTCCTAGACTGACTAATATATAGAATCATAGAACCATTCAGGTTGGAAAAGATCCTGAAGATGATCAAGTCCAACTGGAAATTTAATACTGTCAAGTCCACCACTAACCCATGTCCCTAAGCGCCACATCTACATATCTTTTAAATACCTCCAAGGATGGTGACTCCACCACTTCCCTGGGCAGCCTGTTCCAGTGCCTGATAAACCATTTGGTGAGGAAATTTTCCTTAGTCCAATCTAAACCTCTCCTGGCAAAACTTGAAGTCATTTCCTCTCATCCCATCACTTGTTACTTGGGAAAAATGATTCACATATATCTTCATTCACAAAATGTTGCAGTATTTTAGTGGCTACTTCAGCTGGAAATAGTATGTCTAAGTTTTAAATAATGTCAGAATAGGTTAAAAGTAACAAGTGAATGTGTTATATGGCTAATTTTGGTTCGTCTTAATTGTGCTTGCTACATAATCTAAGTACAACTTATTTCTGTGCACAACACTAACTGAACTTCAGCAGATCAGAATTCCCATTGATTTAGGTGGGAAGGAAAAAAAGATCTATAATTTGTTAAAATTACAGCACTCAATTTACTGATAATTCTGTTCTCAGCTTAGGAGATATATTGGTTATTTTCCTACTGAGAAAGTTCTGCAAGACAACAATATCCACTTTTAATCAAAATATTAACTAAGTTTCTAGTATCTAACTGTATTCCCATGAAATAATAAATGGATTATTTCGCAATTCTTTCTAGTGTGTGTGATTTACAGCCTTCTAAACTCTTGCATATTTTCATTTGAGATTAAATTCACATATATCATTATAAATCCAATTGCCATTTGGAATGAAAACATAAATGCAAAAGTTTGATTCTATTTCCAAGCTGTACAGGATATCTCTACCATTTACTCCTTTTCACTCTGCCATGTAATGACTTGATTGGTGGCAAACTGCCTTCACATAGATATGAAAGACTATTCCTGTCTTTACTGCACCTTTAAGCCTCTTTTCACTTCCAATTTTATTTTTATTTTTTTTCATATACTCTAAAATTTACTATTACATATTTGTTAGTCTGGTAACACCCTTGATGATATACCA
This sequence comes from Chaetura pelagica, assembly GCF_000747805.2. Classification (NCBI taxonomy): domain Eukaryota; kingdom Metazoa; phylum Chordata; class Aves; order Apodiformes; family Apodidae; genus Chaetura; species Chaetura pelagica. The sequence goes on along the minus strand of NW_009953496.1, from coordinate 14,024,023 downwards.
TTAATAAATAGTTAATATATTTAATTTCATATCTATAGATTGCATTTGTGGCACAAAAATGACAAATGTAACAAACATAACCCTTCCACTCAGGGGAAAAAAAAAAAAAAGAAAAAACGAAAAAAATATATAAATAAATCTGTAGGGGGTTTTTTAAGTTCCCCAAGCTTCCAGGACCCTGTTTTTGAAGGTTTGAGATTTACAGCATCATAAAGTTAATTTTCTTTGCCATTCCTGTAGTTTTCTGCAGAGTCCTGTAGATTATTAACACTGGCAGTTTTCTTCTGAGTTTTATACTCCGCTCTTTCACTGTCTGAAATTTACTATTTTCTTTGTGTGTTTCTGTGATTTAAGTCCATGAGTGTGATTTGTTTACTAATGCTTTCCAATTAGCAAAGCGTTTACTGAGCTTTCACAGTCAATATTCTGTGATGGCAGAACCAGCTCCTAAAGAACTAAGAAGTTGAGACCATAACCCACCATGCAAATAAGTCGTGAGATAGGTAAAATACATAATGACCAGTAGCTTAATATTTTTATTACATATTGAAAACAATTTTGTTGCAACCAGCAAGGCAGCACTAAGCAACACTCCATTAGAGTCAGCCAATAGGAATGTATAATAGGAATATATAGCTTTGCATAGCCAGGCTGATACAATTCTCTGAAGATAATGCTGCTGTGATAGATAAGAGTGTGACATGGACAGTGTGCCTTTTTTCAAGAAGCATCTGATAAGGCTATACAACAAAGATAATTGGTTTTTCTAAGGAAACCTGACACAGAACATAACAAATTCTAGAGAACTGGAGAGTGTATATTGCCATTAATACACACCAAAAACATTTTAATAAAATAAATAAAAATCAAATCATCTTGGCAACCATAAAAATTTAATCTTGGTTTACCAAATTTCATCTTGGTAAACTGTAAAACATAGGTTAAGTCTATTAGCACAGACACCACAAGGGATGCATGAAAAGTGCATTAATCCATGGAATTTAGTACATTGACGTGCTACACTGAAAGATAAGATAAGCACATAATTCTCAGAATTTTAGTCAAGACAGGCATCAATTTCTGGACCATTATTGTGAATAAATGTGAATAAATCTTTTGACTTTATGTTAGTGCTTCTAGGAAAAATAATTTATATGGAGGTGTAACAATGAAGTTGTGCCTCCTTGTTTTTTAATTAGAGGTAAGAGGTCACTTATCTACTGATATTTTTAATTTGCTCTTTTTTTTGTTTGTTTACTTCTTTTTGGAGAAGCTGAGATAAGATTAATTCAATATTATTAGGAAGCCATACCTAGAAGTGAAATTTATTGGACTTCAGAACAATCTCTAAATAAAATTGCAGAGTTCATTTGCATAAACTTTATAAAGCATTATGAAAACATAGCAGGGTGACTATCCCTGAAGTGCAGTGGGAGCGATTTTGTTGTTTAAGTGTTCTCTGTGCTGTGAATTATGAGATACACAACTGGTCTATCTCCCTTGAAATCAAGAGCCACTAGCTCCACCAATGGTTAGCTCGTATCTTCATATTTTCAGCATACACTTTCCTTTGAGACTGATGAGTCTATCATTCTCTGAGAGCAAATATATGCAGTCTTGCAGGGTCAGTTCAGTATTCAGGAAGCATCATCAACATTTTGTAATTATCGCACCACTGTTTAGAAATAATGACTAATAAAAATGCCATTTATTCATAAACATTAGAAAACCTAAACATAGCCTGTGTGGTTTTGATGAATAATGAAAAGTTAATAGTTATTCTTCATTTAAGCACATATGACAAATTTTAACATCTAACCTCTGAGATTGTTTCATAATGAGGTCTCAATAATGACAGACTCCACTGATTTACTGTCTAGCATATCCTTCGACTGACTGAGCCCATGATGATGAAGCAATTGTTTTTCCAGTAGCATCTATGCTTATATAGCATATGCAGTAATACATCTTTGTTTTGTTTTTGTTTAAAACCTTTTTCTGAATTCTTTTGCCTACTTTCCATATGTCTGTATGTTTACAGAAGATCTGGAAACACTGAACCTAAGTGCTATTTTGTCTACTGATCCTATTAATCATCTCTCTACTACATGCTTGCGATTTCTCTTGTGCATTCTTGGCTCATGTCTACCACAGACATCTGTATTTGGAGTTGTTTGCAATGATGGTATATTAAAGCTATACCCTGGTTATGCCACTTGTTCTAGTTAAATGCTGATAAGATAGGAAGGAAAGATGATGAACATCAGGATTAAAAGCTGCTTACTAACCAGTATGTTGCAGTGGACATTTACTTCTATGTTTGCACTAATACAGAATAAAAATTCTAAAGAGTAGAGCAACAAAGACATGCCAGAAATTTTGGGAGCATGACAATGATTCTTTATCTTATGCTTAAAAGTATACTTCATACAGTTTTTCTAGCTTTGACAGCTTTTACTGTTCTTTCAAATTTCTGCCACATGACTGGGTTTGGGTTCTCACATTTGAAGCATCTGCTTTTTAGCAAAATATGCTAAAAAGCATTGGAAAACACCCCCGCATATTCACGCTCCCCACTCTCACACTAATTACTATTCTTTCATGGCTAAAATGAGACCTCGTTTTGTTTCCATGGACATTTTTTTCTAGCAAAAGTCCATCTCTAAAGGAATCAGTGGGAAATGTTCACCTGAGAGATAATCAGCTTTGCAGTTTATTTTTTTCCTTAAGATATTAATGGGGGGTGGGAAAGCAAGATGTTTTTTACTATTGCAGACTTACAACATAGTGTATAACAAATTAAGAAGACCTGTCTAGTTGTGACAACCAGAACTAAAAAAATCATTTAAAGATACTACTCAGAAAATCAGGAAAGGAATATGGGGGGGGGAGGTTTGTTGTTTTTTTTTGGTTGGTTGGTTGGTTTGGTTATTTTTTTTAGTTTATCCTCTTAACCCACCTACTTCACCAAAGTTCAAAAGTTTCAGTAAGACAAGAGAAATTATAGTCTATAGAAATGAGCCTTAGTATTGTATGTCAGTCCTTGCCATGCTGCCCTTGGGTCTTCAGCACAGGGGTTAGCATTTATTGTGAGAGAAAACATTTTACTTCCAGAGTTTTTGTATTTAACAGCATTCATAGCCGGACTCAGTGTTTCCATATGAGTCTGCAATAGCTTATAGGATGTAGCCATCATAAACTGTTGCTCGGCAACTCCATATGACACAGACTCACAAAAAATGTGTTCCCATACAAAAACATGTGATTCAAAGTTATATTTTAGTAGATGCATTAGAAAATTATTTTCTGATAATCTGATCTAATTAAATCATTTTATATGCTTGGCTGTGTAAAATGGCTTAAAAACACATTTTGCTGCCATTTTTTGCATTAATCTATAGCAATATAGATTTGAATCAGGAAACAAGCTCTTCAGAATGAATGTGAATGAGTCAGAATACATCTGACATTAATATATGTACACCTGCAAAGATAAATACACAAAAATACAAAAAACCCAAAATCCTTGTGATCTCATTTATATTATCCAAATAATTTCTTTCAAAGACATACATGAAAAAGACTTCTATTATACTCACAGGCAGTAGCACAGTGACAGAAAAATTATGCTTGGGAAAACAGAATGAATTTGAACAATTATGAAGCATAACTTGTACAATGTAGTGAAAGAGAGAAATTGAAAATAAAAAAGGCTCATGTCCCTAAAAATCAAGCAAAAAATATACTTTTAGAGGAAGAGGGTGCCTTATCTTCCTTTGCTTGTTTTATAAAGCATTAATAGTTATTAGTGAAAAAAAAATATTGTTTGTGGTAGTAGTGGTATTGGAACAACAGATAAATCTTAAAACCTTGAAATATTTTAGTTTACAGATATTTCTGCCTAGCAGTAGACTTACATATCTTTGTCATTCTAAATTTCTGTCAAACAGAGCAGAACACTAACTTTCTGTACACCTGAGATAAAGACAGTGTTGACATTCAGTGGTAGAATTACGATATCAACAGATTTTTTGTAGTTAATTCACACCTCACCTCTCCATTCAGAAAGTTAAGTAGAGTGACATGAGTATTTATGTTAATTCAGTTATCATCAAGAATATTGGTTTCTTAAAGAATTTCACTTATTTCCACCTAATCTTGAGCATTTCCATAAGGTGGAAGATGAAAATATTTCTTCTTTCTACAGCCACTGGGGAGAAACAGAGGTAAACTTCTCTCACAGACAGTAAGTGGAGACAACAAAAGCTGGCTATTACCTCTACCACCTTAAGCAATACTCTGAAAGTTCCCTGGAATAAATATTAGCTATTCTTCATCTTCATTTCACTGTGTGAGCATGGGATAATCTTAAATTATTCTTCAAATAATAATAAATCATTAATCTCATAAATAAATTAGTTTCTAATAGACAGCAATCAAACTCACTCAATCAAACCATGCTTATACTCACAGATCATTGGATTATGATATAATGGCTGCAAGCCATCCACATATGTGGACTATTATTCAGCACTACTCTGATGAAAACAGTGGCAGCTGCTACACAGGTCACAGCAATGAAATAAACCATGCTGGGTATTTATCCTTTGCACTACGTATAGCCCTGTAGAATGACCAAAGCTTGTGAATTACAGTAACAAAACTTTTTTGCTGTTTTTCACAATAGATGGTGAAGAAAGTTGTTATTGTTGAGAATAATAAATGTGGTTCTGAATAGCTTTGCCCAGCAAAACATGTATTATGTATAGGCACACCAAAGGACAGTCAAAATCTTCACTTGTTTATAGGCATCAATCTTGTGTAAATAATGCACTGTGCTTGCCTCAATGCTTTGCTCTAAACATCAGCCTGGATCAAGGTGGGGATAACTTCCTGGGTCATGAGCCACATCTTAAGGCTTTAGCCCTCTACCTTCCATACTTCCAAGAGAGAATGTGGACTTTACCCTCATGCAGCCAGATCTATTACTGACCAAAGCATGGTAACACAGGAAATCGTGACTACTCTAACAAAGTTACTGGGCCAATCCAGGTCCTAAATTGTTCTGAAACAGAAATGAAATACTGCTGCAGTTCAAAATTACGAAGTGCCTGATTTTTAGTCTTGTAAGTTAGTTAGTTTAGAATGGCATTGAATTCAATTCAGCAACCTGGACACATTGCAATTGTTCACAGAGGACTTTGAAAGTTAAGGATTTGTCTGACTCTCTATAAAGGCACAGAGAGGTACGCAAAGCATCAGATTTAGAATTTTCCTCACATCTACTTTCGACTAATTCCAGTCTGCTCTTTTTTTTTTTTTCAGAGACTGCTGATCCAGAATTAAAGACTAGAACAATGATAATAATGATAATTTTATTTCCTACCTGTTCCCCACTTTGTTTCATAAGTAATATGGTGTTCTACAGTTTACAAATAACTACCTGTCCCTCTGTTAAACTATTCTCAGAGGTATCACATGACAGGACAACAGGAAATGGGCACAAATGGAAATACAGGAAAATCCCTCTTAAGAAATAGAAAACACTTTTTTACTGTGAGGCTGGTCATACACTGGAGTATGTTGCCCAGAAGCATTGAGAAGTTGCCCATTCTTGGAGACACACAAAAGCTTACTGACATGGACAGCATCATGGGCAACCCACCCAGGACCCTGCTTGAAGCAAGTGGGCTTTGATTGAAAAATCTCCAAGGATGACTTCCAAACTCAACTATTTATATACTAGGAAATATTTTCACTTCAAAACATCTGCTGAACAGGTACTCCCAGTATAAGACTTCAAATCATGATTGTCTTCCCAGAACAGAACTGAAGAGCTAAGAGCTCTAAGACACCTTTGACACTGGAGGTCAGTGTAATATTTCTGGCCTGATAATAATAGACTTTCCTGTATGCCAAAGTTGGTGCTATCTGTGCATTCACAAAGCAGTTTTCTGAGGCAAATATTGTCATGGAAAAAAAACTTTCCAGTCTAGGTCATTTCTTTAAATAAAGATGTCAATAATATAGCAAGATGATATTCACTACTTATTTTCTTTAAAAGATGGTTCTTAACTGAACACTCAGTCCATCTTCTTTTCTTAGTAAATCCTTCTCTTACTGAATGCCACCCTGAAGTGAGGTAATTGGCCAGTGCATGAAATAATCCAGTTTCGTACAAAGAGTTTAGAGGTCACTTCATGGTCAGAAATCTATTTCAGGACTGCTTTAATATTCCATTTACAGAAGTCTAAAACAATAGTATGTAAGCGTTTGCTGTCAAAATATTTGTCTCCTGCTTCACTACAGTTTACCTTTGCAGAAGCAGTTTGCAGTTTCTACTGGCCTACCTGAGCATGCTTAGCTACGCTAAAGGGGAATAACACTATCCCAAAATCCAGCTCCTTCCAACCAATACTTTTCATTGATCCAAACCCAAAGAAGGTTCCTTCTTCTATCCATATACACAGTTACACAGTTGTGGTAAAAGAATTAAGAAGCAGAACTTCTTTTACATCCATCCCTTTCATGGAATCATGGAATTGACAGAGTTGGAACGGACCTCTGGAGATTATCTAATCCAACTCCCCTCCTAAAGCAGGATTGCCTACAGCACATCACACAGGACTGCATTCAGGCGGGCAATGAGTATGTCCAGAGAAGGGGACTCAACAACCTTCCTGGTCAGCATGTTCCAGTGCTTTGTCACCCTCACTGTAAACAAGTTCCTTCTCATATTTAAATGGAACTTCCTGTGTTCCAGCTTGTGCCTGTTGCCTGTCGTCTGCTCACTGGGAACTACTGAAAAGAGTCCAGCTCCATCCTCCCTACACCCACCCTTTAGATACTTGTAGGCTTTAATAAGGTCTCCCCTTGTTCTTCTCTTCTCCAGGCTAATGAGTCCCAGCTCTCTCAGCCTTTCCTCATAAGAGACATGTTCCAGTCCCCCAGTCATCTTTGTTACCCTCCACTGGACTCTCTCCAGTAGTTCCCTCACTTGAACTGGGGAGCTCAGAACTGGATGCAGTGTTCCAGATGTAGCCTCACCAGGGCAGAGTAGAGGGGGAGAATGACCTCTCTTGACAAACTGGCCACACTCTTCCTTATGAACCCCAGGATTCCATTGGCCTTCTTGGCAGCAAGGGCACATTGCTGGCTCATGGACATTTACTATCTACCAGGACTCCCAGATCATTCTGCTCAGAGCTGCTTTCCAGCAGGTCCACCCCTAACCTGTATTGGTGCATAGGGTTCTTCCTCCCCAGGTACAGGACCCTACACTTGTCCTTGTTGAACCTCATTAGGTTCTTTTCTGCCCAGCTCTCCAGCCTGTCCAGGACAGCCCTCTGGAGTGTCAGCCACCCCTCCCAGTTTGGTATCATCAGTGAACTTGCTGAAGACACACTCTGTCCACTCGTCCAGGTCACTGTGAATATGTTGAACAAGGCCAGGCCAAGTATTGACCCCTGGGGGACACCACAGGTTTCAGGCCTCCAACTTGACCATGATCCATTAATCACAACCCTCTGAGTTCTGTCACACAGCCAGCTCTCAATCCACCCCACTGTCCACTTATCTAGCCCATACTCCTTTGGTTTCCTAATGAGGATATTAGAGGAGAGAGCGTCAAAAGCCCTGCTGAAGTCAAGGTAGATGACATCTGCTGCTCTCCCCTCATCCAGACAACCAGTTATGTCATCATAGAAGGCTAGCAGATTGCTTAAGCATGATTTATCCTTGGTAAATCCATGTCGACCACTCCCAATAACTTCCTGTTCTTTAATGTGTTTAGAGATGACACCCAGAACGATTTGCTCCATCACCTTCCCAGGGACCGAGGTGAGACTAATGAGCCTGTAGTTCCCTGGGTCCTCCTTCTTTCCCCTTTTGAAGACTGGAGTGATACTGGTCTTCCTTCAGTCCTCAGGCACCTCTCCTGTTCTCCATGACCTTTCAAAGGTGATGGAGAGTGGCCCAGCAATAACATCTGGCAGCTCTCTCAGCACTTGCGGGTGCATCCCATCAGGGCCCATTGACTTATGGATGTCCAGTTTGGCCAAGTGGTCTCTAACCCAGTCCTCCTTTACTAAGGGAAAGTATTCTTCTCTCCAGACCTTTCCCCTTGCCTCCATGGTCTTGCCCATTCGTTCAGCTTACAGTGCCAATTACTTCCTAGCCCACGTATAGCTCATGAGAACTCAAGAGAGCAGTAGTTGTGTGAGGCAGACTCCTTCTCCTTACATCCTGAATGCCATAGAAATCAGGATAGATATTTGTCATTAGTCACTCAATAGTGACAGGTAGGTCAGTGTCTGAAACACCTAAAATAATAGTACATTTCTGCAAAATCTGGAAGTCATTGTACATCTAAATGTTTAAACTGTCTTGGATACACGAAAGTTATTACTTAAAATACTTGCTTTTTCATCTGTTGAGAAATTTGGCAAAGCTAATCTGAAGTTTTGTGCTAAATCTTTTTCCTTGATTTCAGAAACATTTATCCTCTAAAAATAAAAAGTGATAGTAGCCTTCTAAGAGGTAGTAAACAGTTTTCAGTACTTCTTGCTTCCCATTCTACTCTAACTTAACAGTCTTCCAAGGAAAAAGTCCTATAGCCAGGAAGCAAAGCAGACACAACAGTGGCACACATTGTGCCTGAGCACTGCCAGAACTGGGAACCACATTTGATATTTGCATTGAACCATGCCTCTGAATGTGCAAGGCCAAGAAAAAAAAACCTAGTGAAGACTGAGCATCTTTAATACACTTTGCTACACAGTAATATTTAAATAATGCCTTCAGAAATTAAAACAAACATATTAAAGGGACCTGGTTTTCTTTTTGTCTGTGTTCATAGCAGTATTTGTCCAATTTACTCAGCATTTAAACTTTTCTGTCTTGGGTAAAGTATTATCTATTACACCTTCTGCATGCCAGAGGTGGGAAACAAACACTGGAGTTATCGTCTGCCAGTCTGGACCACTTTCTAAAAGGAAAAGGTTTTGCCTTCAGTCCTTTTCTCCACCATCATGCACACTTACCTATTTTCTAATGCTAGGGACCATGGAGAAATCCAGACTGTGGGAAGTGAAAAAATTAGGCATCTAGGGATGCTTAGTGCAAGGGGCAGGTCACATATAATGCACTGCTGGCACACCCTGGGAGAAAGGGATAGAATTTGTCAAAAATAGGTATCATGCAGTGAAAAAGCCTTTAGTATTTCCAATTATCAGCAGAATTGTTGACAAAACTCATGTCAGAAAGTCCTTAAATTGCCAATAAAATTTTGTTTCCATTCCATCTGATCCAGCTTCAGCTGGGTGAACACTGTAGTGAATGGAGTGTTGAAGCATTACTAAGACTTGCCCCTTGTAAGTCAGAAAGGTACTGCCTGTTCAGAGAGGGCAGAGGATATGGCAAGGCTCATAGTGACACATGATGGAAGAGCACATTTGTTGTTTTCCAGTTTGCTATTAGTTGGCTAGATACACTCTGTTTGCACTTGTGGTTAAAACCCTCAAATAGCCGCAGTGTAAGTGGTAGCTTTTCTTCCTGAAGTGCTGCCATGCAGAGCGTTATTAATGCCAACCTGAATTTCTCCATACCACTGTAATCCTTATATTAATTGTGAAGTGATGCAACACACCTGGTAAATGATATATTAATACCAACACATCAATGTGTATGGACTGGTGCTGGTTTCCAATAAATTGGTTAGTTTTTACATGTGGAGTTTTCAGCAACCTGGATTATGATACTAGTTCTGTTGCATTAGCAATGAGTGAAGGCATCTGAGTAAGAAAATGTCTCAAACAGGTAATTTTCTATATTTCTATATAGAATCTCTTTTAAACCTTTATTTTTTTTTCTCTTAGTCCCATACTACACTGTATCAAATTAAAAGGGATCCCTTACTGCTCAAAATGTCCACAGAAGGGAGAGAACAAGAACACATGCCATGTACTGGGAAGAATATAATTATGATTAATTCCTTGGTTGGATAATTTTGTCTGGTGATGGAGCTGTGATTAAATAGCCATATTAATTATTTATTTAAGACTCTGTTTAAAATATAGGTCATGGTTTCCAAACATCTGAGGAAAATGCTTTCCATTAATCTATACAGACCGCTAGAGTCATCAGCTGTCTCATCTGTCCTCAGGTATAATTTCTACCTTGCTCTTCATTTCTGTTGAGTCACCTCAAGGCTGAAAATCACACAGATGCCTTGGGATGCCAAATTCCCATTCACCTTCAGAGGTGTCCAAGGCTCTTTGGATGTCTGAAGAAATTCTGACATCAGAGTATCTGACTAATATAGTGGCACCCCCCACTGCCCTTGGGGGTCTGCAACTGCAGCTGCTGCCTGCTTGCCTGCCTGCCTGCCTGCCTGCAGGACTCTCTCACTCCCCCTGCTCTTTGGCTGCCAGCCAGCTGCCTACTCCTCAAAGCTCTTGTTGCTCAGCTATCATCATCTTCTAGCTCTTGTCAATCCTACAATCGCATCCACTAAACAGTTGTGGTTACTTCTCTCCCAGGTTTCCTCTCCTACAACAGTAAAGATTGTGCTTCTTAATATCTAGCTTTGTGCACAATTCAGAACATTTCTGAAAGAGGTGTCGAGCTCTGTTCCCCAGCAGACAGGACTAGTCTTAACCTTTCAAGTCTGGTAGGAGTTTCTGGTTTAATTCACTGGATTTAGTGTCAGTTAGAGCAGAATAAGGTGTTTTGATACTAAATTCTCAGGATGTGCCCAAATAAAAATAGTACAAATACTGTGGAATTCAGGCTCTTCATTCATAATATCTTGAAGTGCACAGCTACCATGCATATATTTATATAACTGATATCTGTAGAAATATTTAAGCATTCAGCTCAACTCTGAAAAAGAATTTAGAAAAGTTAAGGAAGGCTAAATAGTGAAAGTAAGCAAGGGGAGCCAATCATTAGACATAGGTGTCTTCAAAAGGCAACAAACCTCTAACACTTCTCTCTGAATCACCAAAGAAATACAGCATGGCTAGAAAATGTAGAGAGGAGGAAAAGGATGACAGAACATACAGAATAGAAGGGAACCTAAGCAGACCACAGCTTTTCAGTCTATAATTAAACAGCTAAAGGTGGTAGCAATAAGCATGTCTGTGAGATACATTGTTCACTTTTCACATTAAAAAATCTTGCAATGTGTAAAATCTGCAAATAGTAGGTTTAAAACAAAAGACAATGTGTTTGATTTATAGAACCCATGTCCATAACGTTTTTTAAATCAGTGATGTAAACAGGTTAAAAATTAAGATTGGATACATTCATGAACAATCAAGACATCACAAGCTTTTAAACACAGTATGACCTCCAGCCTGAGAAAACCAGACACAGCAAAATCTAGATAAGGATCAGAGAGGAACCTGCACTCCCTACAATCCCCTCACCTCTATTGTTATTCTTCAGCATCAACTACTGAGAGCTCTGGTCTCTCCTATTATGGCAGCTGTCACACACTTGCCCTACCTTGTTCCCAACCTTCAAAGATAAAAATGCTGTAAATATAAACCTGGCCTACATATGCAGGAAGTACTGGGGATGCAGGAACACCTCTGCCTCCCCACTCTGCCCAGCTGATATAGATATGCAGAACCTCCTTACACCTGCCTCTATTTTTTTCCAGATTTCTGTTCTCTTTCTTTCTAAATTCATTGGTGACAGTCTTTAGTATCATACGGAGTTACAACACAAGCAGTTATCTTAATCAGCAATATTTTTATTCTGTTGCATCTCTGGATCTCTGTCAGGCTCCTAGAAGTATAGCAACAATCATCCTAGTAATAAATGAGCTTTTAAGTGCACCAGACTTTACTACTCAGATGCTAGTATGTGGTCTCTGATCAAAACTTAACTTATACAACCCCTGCATAGGCAGCACAGCAAGTAGCAGTAACACCAACAACACTAATAAACAATGTATGATACTGCTCTGTCCTCAAGTTAAGAACACAGGTCAACTATCTTCCTAACTATACCAAATCTATTACTTCAGAGGCTCTTTTCCTAAGCTACACCAATCCACTACTGAATCACAGTAAGGTAGGTAAGTAGGAGCATGATGCCCATTAAATCTCCATACACAATTAACTTTTGCAGCTGAGCTCTACAACAAAACACTCTGCCTGCTGCCATGGGATGTTGCTTCACTTCATGTAGGTCATTGGTGAGGTAATAAGACAGTTTTAACCAGCAACAGCAGAAAAGTAGCAAAATCCCAGCACAACACATTCTTTGACAGGTCTTAATAAAAATATAGATCAAGTTTATAGCAGAAGAAATTGAAAAAAAGAGCAATTACCTCACTTTAATGTATTTTAAATGTTTTTAAAGTACACAAAAATTTACTGCTAAAAATACCCCAACAAAACATACATTCAATGTAAAAAAAATGCCTTAAACTTACCTCTTAGTTTACACTGATTTAATATATTTTTTCTTCTACTTTTCAACTTTCCTTGCATCTTGGGAATATAGTGGTTTTCTCCACCCGCTTCCTTCCTCTCACCTCCTCCCCCTCCAATCTGGCCTCCTTTCCTTCCTTGGAGGTTTTTAAGCTTTAATTTGAGAGTGTAAAGCTGAAAAATATTTGATACAATTTTTTTTTTTAATTAGAGAATTGAGCTCCTTACCATGGTTGAAGCATTTCTGGGAACAGCACCAAAAAGCTGGAAGCTACTGCACTGAGTAGCCACAGCATTTCTCTTAAAATTATCACTCATTTATTTTTCCCAGACAACTAGTGTTTCAGCATTTTACTTACAGACATGACTGCAGTTTAGGAGCCTAAGCCTAGAAATGAGCCTGAGTCTCTTTGTTTAGTTTAGGAATGTGAAAAATAGATTCCCAAATTCCAGCGTGGGCCTATCTCCAGTTGGAACAGGAACAAGACTCACCAAGTGGGATTTGACAATGTATGAGCTGAGGCTCAAGTCAGTCACATTTTCAATGAGCTCAGAAGGGTATTGATGATTATATGTTCTAACTGGAGGAGGTAGTTGTCAGTCTGCCTGCAGTGTGCATGTCACCACATCAGGGAAGGGGAAATATTTTAGGGCTTGTGTGGGATTGGGCTTGCTGAATGGAGCACTTGTGAAGTCTACTCTCCTATAATTTGGATATTGCTGGGGGGTGAGGGGGTGAAAAAAGGGTTAGTTCTAACAACTAAGGGACTTTGCAACATGCATTCACACTGAGTGGTGCTGGAGGGACTCAGTAGTTCCATATGCTACTGAGTGGCATCTTACAGCCTATTTTAGGTTTCCATTAGTTGACACTAGGTTGTGCTTTATAGCCTCTGTATTTTTAAATTCTTGATGCAATAGGATAAGAGGTTGCTTTAACCTAACAACAAGTATTTTCCTGATACCACATCGAATTTTTGGTAATGCTACATAGGTAATATTTTCTTTAAATGCTTACAGATATTTCAGGCATGTGGATTATATTAGTCTTCCTCTCCATTCCATGTTTGCTCAGGCATGGAGCAAACATTTCAGTCTTCCCTCTTAAATCAGTCTCCTCAACCACTGATTTTTGCTGTTGCTTCAACAACAGCAAATTGCTCTTGCAATCCATCTATTTGTGTAAAACTCAGCAATCACTTGTCTGCTCTATCTTTCACACTTATCACAAACTGGACACTTCTCAACCAGAAAAAAAAGTTCTAGTGTAACTTAGTGTGCATATTTCTGTATACTGAGTATGTACTATCTATTAAAAATCAGTTTTGAACTAATTTATCTTTGGTGTATTAGCTTCTCTTTTTCCTCAATCTGAACATGATACATTGATAACTACTCTCACTCATGTTTCTAATCTCTAAGTATTTTCTATTTTCTCTTTCCTGCTGTTTCCATCATCTGCTGACTTCATTAACATGCTGTTCACTTGCTTTCTTTAATACTATTAATGAAACTCTTAAATAAGGCTGAAACAGAGACCAGTCATTATAGTAGTACCTCGGACAACCAAAACGTGTCATCAGCCGAGCTTTCTGCAGCAAGGAACTAAAAGCTCATTTGTCAAAGTCATTCCTTTTAATTGGTTTCAATACATATTATTTGTAGAATTGACTGATGTTTAATTGTGGTGTTACCAGAAAGCTGTTCAGGACACGTTGGCATAGAAATGCTGACTGTTTATTTGTTCTTGTTCGAACCAAACCTACAGGAAATTTTGGATATTTTTTTTTTTTTTCAGAATGGGTTTTAAATTTTTTACTTCAATTTTCCTTTCCATTTACCTCTTCATACTCACTTCTTCATACCATAGGTTACCCTTACAGATTTGAGATGTTTGAATTAAGTCCATACAATTGATAAAACAAGTTGCTGAAAAGTTGTGCAGAAGGGTATGATAATGAACAAATAATATTAAATAGAAGATAATATTATTTACTTAGACACACATAGTGTGAATATATATGAATGTACAGCAGACAAACAGTTCCAAATATACTTCCAGCATCATTAAGGAAAGTACAAGAGGTGTCTCTCTGTCAAACATCAAAAACAGATACACATAGAGAAGGAAAAGACCTGTTTTACCTAACAGATACTGGTTACCAGCAAACAGACTGACTGAGACTAAATTAGGCTAGAAATGAGAAGGTATATAACAACCATCAGGAACATGAGGCTTCAGATAAATCTTCCAGTACATGTAGCCAAGGCAACAAAACTAATGTCTTTAATACAAAGCTGGCTTGGTTTGCAGGAGTTGTTCAGTGATTGCATGAAAAAGCAGTGTACCCAGCCCTGATCTCAGACATGCCCATCCCTGTCTTCTTTCCAGCTCTACAAGCACAACAGTTAAATGGCTGCATGAAATCTAAAATTAAGAAAATTAAATTCTTCTTCATTACTAAGTACAAAGTAGCAGCTAAATTTTTAAGTGTCAAAATTCTGGCCTCTTAAACATGAATTATCAGTAAATACACAATGGGGGATGGAGGGAGTCTTCACAAGCAAGGACACTTTTGATCTATTTGTGGTTTGTGGAGTGCCAAAGTTAATAGCAAAGGACAACTGGGCATTCTTTCATCTCAGAAAACACTCCCAGACATGCAATAAATTCAGCAAATCCATTTTGATACATTAAAACTAATATCAATTTAAAAGAGTATCAAAAGATTTGCTCATGGGTATGTATGAGATTTCATGAAATGAGGTGTTCTTGGTCTTCCTTAGAGCATTCTCCTGTGAGATTCTAACTCTTATGAGCAGAAGAAGGGGCTTTGGTGAAAGGACCTATTTGACTTTATAGCGTATATTTACATAGACTACTCAATAAAAACTATCAGGGCTGTTATTCTAGGTATGATCTTTTCTATGATCTTTTCATATGGCTGAATAGGTCTTGGCCTCTTGAAATCACACGATTCATTGTTTGCATCAGCCTAATATCATAATGATACAAGGAAAAATCACAGTAATTATAGAGCAGTCTTGATAAGAGCTATATTTAATAAGCTACATTCATTTCTGTTCCAACTCCACTAGCTTCTGTCAAAAGCAAGGATATATTTAACCATTATGTACTAGCTTGCATAGCTACAGTTATTATCCTCGAGAAAGGAGTAACACCCTGGTCCATTTAGAGGTTAAACTTTACTTTCTGTTTGTTAACAAAAATACAAAATAGTTGCAATAAACTGAGTGTGAAAAATGTTCATAGAGTTCAAAGTATTCATTTTGAAAAATGCTTTCTCAGAATGCTCATTCTTTTCAACCTGACAACAGAAAGGGTAACAAAAGGCAAAACATATACATTTATCTACATGTATGTGTGTAAGAGTACATATAGAAACATATTGGCAAGAAGTACTAGTCAGTACTGTATCCTCAACACTGTTTTTCATTGGATGACTAGTTGCTGTAGCATTTAAGAACTGCGATTCAACTTCAGAAGTCTGTAAGAAGTTGAAAGAAAATGGAAGACAAAATATACTCTTTGTCTAGATGAGACCAAAGCCAACATATGAAACAGCAGGAGGAGACAGACAGTTGTGTAGCACAAAGAAAGCAAATGATAAAAAAGTTGCTCAGCATACAGCTCAGCACATGAGTACATACACTGAGCATTAGATGTAATCTGTTGCTATCACCAAGTGGTTTACATAAACATTTATCAGTTATGAGGCCTCTGCAAATACTATTTTGGATTGTTACTGGATATTTATTACACTATAATATCAGCTAATAAAAAAAAGCTCAGGGCACACATTGTAGCCTGGTGCTATTTTACCTGTTCAATTCAACTGGGGAAAAAAAACTCAGACTACCTTGCAGGAAGAAAAGACCTGTTATTCTCTGCAAAGGGCTCAATAACAGTAGCATAGAAGTTGCAGTTTGGCATAATTTCACCCTCACTGACTCTTGATAATAAAAAATCCCTGTTTACCTCTTAATAAATTTTTAGTAAACAAAAAGATGTAATTTACATAGTTTCTTTATTGTGCTCTTTGCAAACAACTCTTATAATATTGAAAGAATAAAATTCAAAGATTCCAACAATATGTTTTAGGGCCATGCCAGAACTCCACATGTCCTTCCTATTATTAAAAAGCATGAAGTATCAAAAAATCCTCCCATCTCATCTGCTGCATACAAGATATCCATCTTCCCACCGGGCTATTCCAATACAGCTCAGAATTATGCTATTACAAGCCTCAAGATAAAATGTACTGTTCTTTAAAATAAAACTTTGAAAGCATACATTGTGCTTGTAGGCTGGCTCACAGCTACAGGGATTGTATGTGTCTCTGCATGTATATGTGAATGTAGGAAACAAGAGCACAGAAACTATTGATTAATTTCTAATTAAAAGAGAAGAAAGTGAAGCACTGGGAAAATTCTGAAGCAACCTTGTATTGTGATATGCAGAAGAATGCAAGCTGCAGTTCATTGGTGTCTCCATAGAAACAAGATATATTGGAGGGTGTAAGACATTGTCAGAGGGCTAAAAAATTTCAGCTTCAGCAGAAAACAGAAAAGCACCTGAGGGATTTTTTTTAACCAGGAAAACAAAATTAATTATTCATTTCCCATATAGGAAGCATCCATTTTTTAGATGAGTTATTTAACATACATCAGGATTAATTTATGGATGGGCTAATCCTACGATTTTCTAATCCATAAAATCTGAATAAAACACTTGGTTACACTTCTGAGTATAACACCAAGGATGAGTATAAGTAGGCTCTCAATGAATAATTGAAAGCTGTGTTCAATGTGCTGTTAATTCTTGGTACCATTTTCACACTTAGTGTGCTTTAGACACAATGCTTATGCATTCACATGAATATTGGCCCATACACAGAACCCTGCCTTGGCCTGTGCAAAAGGCATCCCCAGGAAAATTAAAGACAGTGGGGATAGGTTGTTTCAATAAGACAGTATGCTCTAAACCTGCTCAGCATCCCTCCTACTTCAAATGAACAGAAACTCTCAGCGTGCAGCTGCAGTGACTATTTTTAAGAAATTGAACCCACACACAGGATGGATTAAAAAAGGCTCATCTCCTTATGCTAAACCTGAAGCTATAGAAAGGGATTTTTTTCATATGTGACCAAGATACCTGTGCCAGCTGGTAGCTTCACAAAGCTGGGTTGCTGTTTCCTGATTTTCTGCCCAGACCTGGCTACTTCAGCCTCAGGGACAGTCAGCTGAACTGAATTCAGCACCCTCAGCTCCTCTCCTAATGATACTCCTTATACCTGCAGCTCCCCAACACTGGAGATAACACTATCTCTTTTTCTACTGAAACAAGAATGTTGGAGAAAGTACCAGCAGCTTCCCCATCAAGTCATTCCAGCACCATTTCCACCAAAGAGCATGAAGACTGTCACACTGTGTCCATCGCCTGGGGTACAGACAAGGTATACACTTTCCTGCTTGTGCTACACAAGCAAACTCAAATTGACAAACTGCTGTTAAGTTCAGGCTGGAGGTCATTGCAGTTTTAGGAGCCTCTCTGAGGGCTGCATGAGGAGAGTGCATGTCAGACACCAAAAGAGAAAAAGTTCTTCAAAATAATCAGGTCTTTTCCTGGTGGCATTGTGTGCCACGGTGCCACATCTAAGCCTTCCACAGCAGCTAGCTGCCGTAAGGCTGCTTAGTCAGGAAGATGAGGATTAAGGAAATGGATGAAAACTATGAGATTTCCCAGCTGCAAACAAGAATTAAGAGCTCTATAAAGATGTGTCAGAGAGTGGGAAGGGAAGAAAGGGTATAAGTTAAAATGAAAAGAATTATTTTGCAGCTACTTAGTGTGCATGTTGCATGTAACCAAGTTCTGTACAGAGCACCCACGTTCATAAAAATATTCAGAGGACATACTAGAGACCAAGTATTATGCATCTTTTTTATCAGTTATGATCTTCATAATAAATATCCATGCATTAAAGATCTGCCAGAGAATGCAGACTGATTCTCTAGCTCTCTACAGTCTTGCATCAAGAGACTTGCAAGGAGAACAGAGACAATGCTTTAATTAATAAAGCATGGCATCTTCCAGTCAATTGCCATACAAAACACAAAAATGGAATTAAGAGTGATTATAGCTCATTTATGTCCAGCTGTGCCTTTTAGCATTTATGAAAAGATGGAAATTTTGAGAAGTGTGATTGGACAGACATTAATTTACACTACAGGTTCTCCAATCTATGCAGCAGAGCTGAAAGCAGTGACCTTGCATATAGTGACTTCTCTTTCATAGACAGGACAAAAAATACATTGCTGCCTGCATAGGGTCTCCAGAAAAAAAGTTTAAATTTATGAGTGTGGATGCAAAAGGAGAATATTTTAAAATACATGCAGAAGATGATGAGAAATGGGTATCATTGCTGATTTTTTTCTAAGGAGGATAAGAAACAAAAAATCCTGGGATTTCTTTTTGTTCTTAGGAGAACTGATGCAATGGCCCTGTAATTGACTTTTGGGCTTTGGATAATCCCTGATATCATCCTATACTTTTGCTTACATGTGCCATTCTTGCCCACATAATCAGTTTTACTGATGTTAAGGTCATTTCTCACACAAGTAAAATTTACTCAACAAGTAAGAGATACCAGCAAAAGTATAGGGGTTTTTTGTGTTCGTTTAGGTTTTGATTTTGTTTTGTTGTTTTTCCAGAAGGACATAATGCTAGGCTGCTCTTTAAGGGAATCTCTTAAAAACTCCTTTAATTACAACTAAAGGAAAAGACAAAAAAGCTGTGTGATTTCAAATATTCTAGCCTTAAATCGAAACTATGAATCGAAACTTGATGCCTCCTGGTTACTTATACACAGTGATGCAAAATGAGGAAACCATATGTAAATGTAAAATTTTCAATAGGATGCAATAATTTGAAGTCTCTTTTTCCCTTTCCTGTACCCCTTACCCATTTCTCAAACAAAGTAATGAGAAAGGGAAATTATGAACATTTTTCACTAGTCATGCTACTTTATTAATAGAAGTCAGACTGAAAGGATGCTAAGAAGTAACACTCAGAAAGGAAGAGTGCACCACAACACTTGATACACAGTTACTGATGTGTATACCATGATCCATTACTGCAATTCCAGATTAAGTTACATGGAAAGGTGTTGACATAACTCAGGAGAAAATTAGCTGTAGTTACCCAGTAAAGTCTTTATTATCTGGGAAGCATGTTTGACACAAATTTTACTAAGTATGATGCTTTATAGGTGGCTATTCAAACCCTCTGACTAAATGCTTTATTCTATCACAGTTTATAGGTGTATTCTTTGATATTAAAACTATTGCATCAAAAGCACATCTCTGCATCATGCAGTAATGGAACTTCATCATCATTTTGACATTGGTAACATACACTGAGTTCTCAGTAATGACTTAATGTGTTATGCTTGCATGCATGTATAAAGATGAGCAGCACACTGGACAAACCAGAAAAGACTCTTCCATGTACTCTCACTAGTTTAGCCAAGAGGCAAATCTATCCCCAGACCTAAATGGTTCAGGTCTGTGTAGCAAACATCAGTAATCCTAATAAGCTGTCTGGTCCCAAGACTGCTAGACATATTGCAGAGGAATCACAGCTGAATTTTCCTCATCTCAGTTCTAGGAACAGTGAGATCAAAGATCTCTGCCAGATTTTCTGTCCCTGCAGATGCACACAGACTCAAATTTTCCAGAGATTCAAATTATCTGAGTAGCCAAGGCTGGCTGAGTCAGCACAGGATATATGAAGTTTTAGCACAATTACTGGAGAAAACATATTGCCCATGCTGGCTGTCACAGAATTTTGACACACACAGCTATCAGATGTGGGGAAAAAAAACATGTGAAACTTTTCTGAAAGACTGTAAACTACTGCAGTGTGTCCATCATTCAGGTCAGTGGTTATGGCTGCAGTGTGAGACTGGTAAATAATGGGTTTAATTTCATACTTTGCCAAAGGCTCCTTAAGGGACATAAGGAAAGTTACAGAGCCTCTGTTTAATCCTTTAAATAAAGATAATGATCTTTTCTCACTTCAGAGGTGTGTTTGGACGAAAATTAAGGCAAGTTGCTGTAGTGTGCAACAGGCTCACATTGTTTTGTTCTTTTATATATATGTATACTTACTTGCATATATATAGGTATATATATATATGTATACATATAAATACAAATATATACGTATGTACATATATTCTCAGCAATGTTCCAATGTCAAGGACCTCACATATTGAGGTTTAGATAAACAACCCAAATTCATGTGCTTTCCTAAAATTTGCTGGCAGCTCATCTTACTTAACAGAAGAAATGATTTTGTAAATATAACCAAATTTATAATATACTTCTTAAATCCATCCAGAACAATATAGTGCAATGTTCTTCCTTTAGTTATTTTACCACTTTGACATACAACATACTGATTGTGAGCATATTTAAGTGAGTTTGTTTGGGTTTTTGCATTTTGTATATTTAATGCAAGCTGCTTTGAACAACTTGACTACTTTTCTTAAAATAAAATAAAGCGGGAAAGGGACACATTAATTTTCCTGCCAGGGCTGCATTTAGCCTTAAGCACTTTGAGCAAGGCACAGCAATGCACAATATGTTGCACAGTAATTCTGCCTGAGTAAAGCTCCTGATATTAAAGAATAACCATGCATCCAAGAGACAGTCAGCCTCAGCCTCAGACAGATTGACACAGCGTGGTGCAACATTTTTGTCCAGAATCTGGAAATGCCTGCATGTGAAACTTTGGCAAGCATAAGTCTGCACCATGTGCATCTCCTTGTAAGTTTAATTGTCTGTATATAAGCTATTAGTCGACTTTTAGGAGTTACTTTTCTTAACATTTTTCTCTTTTTGCAGCATTCTGGCTAAGTGAATATGAGTAAGTCAAAGAGATGAAAGGCAATCCATGGTAATTTAAGGTGTTTGAACAAACTTGAAGCCACAGCTGATGAATGAGATAGATAGATAGATAGATAGATAGATAGATAGATAGATAGATAAGAGTTTGGCTCTCAATTAGTACTGCTATTCCACAAGATGCAGTGCTTAAGGCAGAGGTTCCATTAGTGTCGACCATAGGTCTCCAAAGCTAATGTGTTGATCCTCTGCCATCACTGCACCATAGTGCAGACCTCCTTCTCTTGCATTCCTTGCTATTAGATCTTCACTGTAGTAATAATGGAGCTCTGCTTGATGCAAAGGCATATAAGAGACCCTATTTAATAAAAAATTGCACTGAGAAACACTAGTCAGTTCCATTGACACTGCATGACAGATCTGAGGCAAAATCAGGTATTTCTTAGAAGAATTTGTAGGCTGATTACCTACTTAGTAGCAATAATCAATAGAATGCATCATTACCTACACACCACCTGTAATACCTAAGGCTCTTTAAATTGCTGGTCCATATTGTGACAATCAGATATATCAAGAACTGTTTATTTTAAACATTTTTAAATTTAAAAAGTGCTGTACAGGGTGCAGGTGCCCCAGTGCTGGCAGAGGGCTGAAGAGGGTCTCTGTGAGCAGAAGCTGGGGCTGCCCCATGCTGGACACAGCCGGTTCCAGCTGACTGCAGCTGACGACTGCAGGGCATGGCTGAGTCCCCTGGCCAAAGTGATGGTGCCTCGGGAAACGCATGTAAGAAAGGTGAGAAAACACCACGGAAGGGAGGAGGGAACAAAAAGTGAGAGAAACAACCTCACAAGCACCAAGATGAGATAAGAAAGAGGGAGAGGAGGCTCAGCAGGCACTGGAGCAGAGATTTCCCTGCAGCCTGTAGACAGAGGACCATGGTCCAGCAGCTATCCACACTGCAGCCTGTGAAGACCCCACACAGAAGCAGGTTTCTCCTGAAGGACTGCAGCCCATGGGAGGATCCACACGGGCAGGGAATATGAGTCAGGAGGAAGGAGCAGCAGAGAGGAGCTGTTATGGACTGAGCAGAACCCCAATTCCCCATCCCCCTGCATCGCTTGGGGAAGGGGAGGCAGAGGAGTTTATCTTGCAAGCTTTTGACAACAGTATAGGGAAACAGATTCCAACATTCTGCTTAGACAACTAATTTTGGTATTGGAAGAGGCATGTTTAACCCCTGTAGTACATCAGTAGCAAGAGAAAGAACACCATGAGCAGAGCAGTGGCAGAATGGGCCTTTTTGTGTGAATAAGGAATCTAGCCCAAGCTAACACATAGGGAAATCAAATCAACTCTCCAGACTAAGCCTTAGTTACAGTGACGTAAACATGGAATAATTTAAACTAATGTCCTAATGATTCAAAATCTACTGTTTCATATAATGCTAAATCACGAAGCCCTACACCAAACCAACCTCAGATTTTAAAAGATGATACATAAACATGTTCTGATGAATCTACATGAATCTGTCATCTTGCTAAAAATACGGATCTTTCAGCTTTAAATTCAGATTTATGCCTACTTCTTTGCAAAGAGCTTCCTTTTTTCCCCCTCCCTCATCAGCATATGCTACTCATATCTTATTACTCCAATACATCTGTCCAATATCTTTTATTCCTGCAATATACTAAACTGTTTTCTTCATTTAATGTTGCCATTACCATTCTTGTTTCAATGGAGAGAAAATAAAGCTATAAGTCGCCTCCAGAAAAAAGTCTCCTTCAAAATTGTTAGAATTCTGATTTCCTCAGGTCCCTTTTGTAGCCTAAAATGTGTGAGAAAAAAACAAGGGAGATTTAGAGCATGTATTTTAAACCTTTCCATGAGCATTCTAATTAATATTATGTCTAACCTGATTTTGAATGTACAAATCTAACAGATTCACGTGACTCCTTAATTTACTCACTAACTCCATTAATATTATTGTTAAGAGATGTTTTTCACAAGTCAGTGAGAGCCAAGGATATAGCTTTAGACAGCAATGTACTGAGCATAAAGAACTATGTTTATGTCTTCTTGGTGGACATCAGGGTACCTTTACATGAGGTTTTTCCTACTAGCAAATACCTCAATTATTTGACTAAGAATAATCTTTTGCTAAAAAAAAATAAAATCACACAAACATGGTTTTTAAACCAACCTGCAGAATACTCAGATACCTGAATCAATTTATTTTGTAAAGTTAGGGAAGATTCGATAATTCCATGATTCCCTTTACTAGGACACACCTTCATTTTATTCCTCTCATATTCTCTACAACTTCTCCATAAGAGTGTCCTTCATTTGAAGAGAACAGCTGCTTACAAGGTAATCACAGTGTCCCCTTCTGTGTAGGAAACAGTAGCTAGGAATCTTGTTCTCAATTGTTATTTTTCTGTTCATGACACATCACAGCTGTATGAATAAGACCACTTAAATTTAAGCACAAAAACATTAACTTAAAATATTTTGTTTGGAGGAATCTGTATTATTCAATATCCAATAGTGGTTTTATCTGTTTACAGATTTCAATATCTCTGAAAAAAATTTCAAGCGTATCAGCCTTGTCTGAGTTCTCTTGGAGCAGGGGAGCTGGAGCCACATCCAAGTGACCAGGAGCTATGCAGTCCCCAAGCCTGCAATATCATGGAAATCTCATCTCTTCATAATCAACTCCCCCAAATTGGATTCCTAATCACATGTAGAAGTTCAAGTGCAGCTTCTTTTTATTTTAAAACCCATTTGAAGACAGACTTAAACTTACTTGTTACGACCATTTAATATGAGTGAAAATTTTAGAAAGCAAAAATATATTATTTTACCCCTGGGGAATAGGGAGAAAAATGTTCATACTGTACTCAGGAAACTGGTACTGCTACAGGAAAAAATTACTATGGTTGATCTCCTGATTTCTAATTGCTAATAGAATTTGGAACTGAAATCAGTAAAATAGAAATTATGCCATTAGATTAACGTTATAGCAATACCCTTTTGAAATACAATTTTAAATATCTGAGTTGATTTCCAGGTCTCTATGCTACTTGTGAATATGATTTCTCCTCTTTCATTCTCATGCACAATGCAGTAGGGCACACATGGTGCCTTTTAAGCTAGCTGGTTTTCTCAGGGCTTCAAAATTAAAATACAATTGAGTGTAGAATATGTTAGAGAGCTGCACTTCCAAGTGCTTCCTTACAATAGCCTTAAATCAAATCCTACCACAGGCAGTATCTTCCATATATCTTCTATTTCAAACCCTTAATTTTTGGAAGCTAATGCAAGCCTGCATTCTTTGTTAGGTCTTTAAGTCTGCCTTTGCTTGACTACTGCTATAATTCTATGTTTTAAATCTAAAGAAATGGAATATGTGGCTGAGGTCTGAAAGTGAGCATTTTAGTGGCCAGATTCCCTAGCTGCCTTTGCTGATTTTTGCATGCAATCTCTTTCACTGGACTTCTTCAGAGTCCCTGCAAATTGACAGAAGAGAATGAATGAAAATGGCTGGCCCTCTGTGAGGATAATTCACCCTTCTTCAGCATAAGCAGAAATATTTATGGACACCATCAGATGTAATTTCTAAAAATTTATGTCAGTAGTGCTTCCCAAATATATCAAGTGTGCAACTCCTGCACTTTTATCTCAAAGAAGACAGCCTTCTGTATTATTATCCCTACTTTACAGAGAAATTACTTGAAAAATAACTGCTTGACTTGTTGATCATCAAAAATGTCTTCAAGCACATTCAGATCTCAATCCTCTACTGTGATGCCTGACAAATTCATCCTGTTTTGTTTTTTTTTGTTTTGTTTTTAGATTAGGCACAATGTATATATCACAGAGAGATTAATCTTGTAAAAAGCCAGGACAACTGTTTCGTTACTCTTCTGAAAAATCACATTTTGATCCCAAAAAGTCCTGGCTTTCAAAGTTCAGAACTAACAGTGCCATTGTATGAAACAGTGAAGAGTCAAGTATTTCTGAATCAGTTAAATTGCAGCCTTGCGTGAGAGTTCAGGGGAGCTTTTTAATTATTGATGTATAAATTAGGAGTGGAAATTTTAAACATACTTCAGAATCACATGACTATACAATTAATATTAGTCCAAAATCCACCTTCTATTGATGTGGTTATTTAAATGAAAATGGCTACTGAATTAGCTTATCTGAGAATTGTATGCCTGCATTTAAAAAAGTTAGGACCAGAATTTGAGTCTATCGCTAGAGTGTCAGGCTTGGACACACTTTGCTGACTGCACTTCGTGTGCAGCCACAGAGCTGGGCAATGAGGCCAGTGAGGGAAGGCACCAGATGGCTTTTAGCATCCTCCCTGACTGTTGTGGTCAGAGCTATTTGGCAGTACCTCAGAGGAGGCACACACTGCTCTTGCCTGTCTTACCAGAAGTGTGGTTGTGGATGTGTGTGTGTGCATAGGAACAAACACCTGCCTCTGCTCATATCCCTACTTTACAGAGAAATTACTTGAAAAATAACTGCTTGACTTGTTGATCATCAAAAATGTCTTCAAGCACATTCAGATCTCAATCCTCTACTGTGATGCCTGACAAATTCATCCTGTTTTGTTTTTTTTTTGTTTTGTTTTTAATTAGGCACAATGTATATATCACAGAGAGATTAATCTTGTAAAAAGCCAGGACAACTGTTTCGTTACTCTTCTGAAAAATCACATTTTGATCCCAAAAAGTCCTGGCTTTCAAAGTTCAGAACTAACAGTGCCATTGTATGAAACAGTGAAGAGTCAAGTATTTCTGAATCAGTTAAATTGCAGCCTTGCGTGAGAGTTCAGGGGAGCTTTTTAATTATTGATGTATAAATTAGGAGTGGAAATTTTAAACATACTTCAGAATCACATGACTATACAATTAATATTAGTCCAAAATCCACCTTCTATTGATGTGGTTATTTAAATGAAAATGGCTACTGAATTAGCTTATCTGAGAATTGTATGCCTGCATTTAAAAAAGTTAGGACCAGAATTTGAGTCTATCGCTAGAGGGTCAGGCTTGGACACACTTTGCTGACTGCACTTCGTGGGCAGCCACAGAGCTGGGCAATGAGGCCAGTGAGGGAAGGCACCAGATGGCTTTTAGCATCCTCCCTGACTGTTGTGGTCAGAGCTATTTGGCAGTACCTCAGAGGAGGCACACACTGCTCTTGCCTGTCTTACCAGAAGTGTGGTTGTGGATATGTGTGTGTGCATAGGAACAAACACCTGCCTCTGCTCACACATACTAGCATTCCTGCATGAGATCAGGTGCAGGAGACATGAGATCCTAGGAGAACAACAGAAATTCTGAAATTAATCTCAAGATCATCTTATAATAAAAATATATCTGTTCTTGCTTGCTGAAGCACAGATGTATCCATAAACTCCCATGCTCAGATCAGGCACAGAAGGGTTTAATGCAAAGCAGTTAGTGTCTAGACAGCTTTGTCCTATCTGGGAATCATGAGTATGATAAGAAGCAGGCACTCACCACACAAGAGGCACATGAGGGATCCATCAAAGTAGTACTACAACTAGCTCCAAGGGATACCAAACAATAAATGTTATGCACAGTCCGGGGAAAGGGAGCTTCCCATTTTAGAAAGCATTTCTCAGAACCCACTGAAACCAAGGGGAAGCTCATTCTTATTTTCACCTAAAGCACACCCAAACCCTTATTACTACTACTTTCTTTATAAGGCAACATTGGATTATAAGACACAATGTTAATACTGACATGAATAAAATAAGAACCATGCGACTTGCTTTCCATTAAGCTCCATAAAGGTCTGAATTGCCCCAGGATCTGTAGGAGTTTAGAGCATGGTCATGGAAAAGTCTTGTTCTGGAGCCCATGCAGGAAAACTGAAGAATGCCCAGAAGACAGCACAACTGCTACTACATGCTATAGCTGAAGTGTCCTATGCCACACAAATTCTCTATCACATTTGCAAAGCTCACCATCCCAAATTCAGTTTTTATCTATTTCATCACCTTTCTGAATCCATTTTGACAGCTGCACTATGAACGCTAAGGACAGGGGTTTACCTTTGCTTCCTGCTATAAAAACAAGGTCTTACTCAGACAGCCCCTAGTTCCATGAAGTCCTCATCCTTCTTTTGTTCTACAGCTGCTGCCAGAATGGAAATTATACTGATAACTAAGCCATCCTGTTCTGCAGTAATATTGAAGTGAAATACTGTATCAAAATTGGTTGGAAAAAAATCTTTCAGATACTTCTCCCCTCATAAGATGTTATTAATTTGTTAATAATTGAATCTATTTTAGGAATCAAACATTTAGTTTAAGTAAACGTATCAAGCTTGTTAATATTTCTTTGGCTGTAGATCTTACTTAAGTGGCTCTTACTGGAAGTTATTCTTGCTCCTAGTTCCAGACCTTTTCCTATAGTAACTTCAAAAGCCTCAAGTCACGCTCATCAACAAGTTATTCAATGTGCTTTAAAATGGAAATGGTGAAATAGTGCATTCAAAGAACATGGAACTATGTATGCACACACACAAAAGAATTATTAAAAAGGCCTGTTTAGCTTGTCTCTGCTTGTTTCTGAAGAAGTGAGTCTTGTCAAAGCTGTGGTATGGAGTGTGGCCACAGAAAGAGCTAAGTCAGCACAACTGGATGCACTTAGGGCAGGGAGTGGGAAAGAACAAGTTTCTGTGGCAGGATGTGAACCTCTTGAGATGCATCTGCTAAAGGAATAATGAAATGGTGCCACAGCTTCAGCTAAAATATGGGGGAGATGAATGCTTAATGGCAGCTCGGAGCAACAGCACAAATTAATTGTCTAGTTGTAAGGTATAATTTAAGCTTTTACTAAGTCTATCAAGATGTATACAGACTACACATTTATAAGAAAAATATCATTGACTCCACATAATCAATAAGATCTAGAGTCCCTATGAGAATCAACTACTTAGCCTGCCAATCTTTATGACATTACAGTATTATTCTTCTTGGTTTAAGATGCTTTCTCCTTTCAGCTGTTACTGAGCCTGCACAAATGGGAAGAAGCCAAATGATTGCACTGAGGAAACAGTGAGGCTGAGTAGATACAAAATGCTGTCAAACACACCAAGTGAACAGAAAAAATATGCCTTTAATTTATTTTAGTTCTTGCTTATTACTTCTACCAGCAATTGGGTTGGGGGAAAGAAAATAAATCAGATGTGAGAATGATTGTTACAATGACAATACCTCCTTTAATGAGATACTGATAGAATTTATAACACTAAAAATTCATGAAGGAAACAGGGATGAAAAAATCTCCTCTGGACAAATGTTCTGAATAGCCCTGAATTCTCTGCCCTCTCCCAGCTATGCCCTCTCCTATCCATGCAGCTGATGTGAGCAGTGAGGGATGCGAGGCTTCAGGTGTTTAACCCAGGCTTCACCTCTAAAAGGAGAGAGCCAGCACAAAGAAGATCTTTCTAAGAACAAGCACCTCCTGTGAAAAGTCTGATTCCCTCAAAAACAAGAACACCTAAACTAGGCCCACTCCTCAAATCCATGCGGAGCTCCCTACCCCCTCCAACCCTGCAGCAAAATTTCTACAGGAGATGAACTACCTGCCTTCAGGTTTCCTTGTCATCACGTAGAGGAAACACCACAGAGAGGGAGTTACTGTGACTGTGTGCTGACTTAACATCTGATCACCAACACCTGTTTTCCTTTTTGATCCTCTGCATTCAAAGCACAGGACTCCACCAGGGTCCTAGCAGCCAGGGCACAGTGCTACAGATCAGCAGCTGCTCCCTGGCTGTGCAGCCCAGGGAGTGCTGGACGCTGGTTCCCCTAACCACGCGCTCACCAGCTACACCACCAGCCGCACTGTGGCGTGGCAATATTCATCTTGATGTGCCTGGCCTGCCCCTGCCCCTCCTCTCTCTGCGGGTAAAGCACATGAGGTGTGGAAGAGCCCTTCCTCTTTGTGAACTGCTGTGAGATTTCTGCCCACAGGAACAGTACTTGGATCTGACAAGTGAAAAAGCAGTCTGATCTTTTCTGGCCTGTATTATTAAATGGTGGGTTGCCCTTATCGTGATCCCAGTTAAGCCAGTAAGTGTTTTGCCATCAGCTGCAGCAGAACCGTGTTCAAGCCCTAGATATCAAGAATTTGATGATGGCAGGTCACGTAGAAAATGAACTGAAATATATAAAGGATGTTGTTGGTCTTGTATCAGAAGACAGAGCAGTAAGAACTGGGAGAATGGACAACACATGAACGTTTTCCCAACACATTACCATACTGATCAGCTAAAACTTGAACCTGATAATGAAGAATGTCTTTCTCAGAAATTGCATGGAAATGTATGATCCTTAAGTGATTTTCCACTTTGGATCCCTTTCTCACTTTCTTTTGATGGGCAATGGTTACCTTTAAATCTTTGACTTTTATGATGCAAGCAATTATTGATACCATAAATGCTGCAGTAACATTGGTTAATTGCATACAATTTCACACTGTTTATCATAAGATGTAAGTGGTGACTATTGTGCAGCTCTGTTTTTCCTGCAGTAAAATAAATCTATGAACTACTGTATGGTTTTCTCTGTATCTCACTAAATGCTTTACTGTGCAGGTTGTCTGACGGTAACAGACTTGTTACCCTATTTGTACCTTGGTAATGTACTGCAAAGAGGAATTAATAGCTTACAAAGCAGAACAACTTTGCTGCTTTCTGTATGCTTCTCTGGCATTCAAACTGTCCTGTAGGATTTTCAGGCTTTATCATAAATTTGTAAGTGCATCTGTCAAAGACAATTAAATTGTATGACAGATATATTTTGTATTGGACCAATCCATGCAAATCTTCATTGCTGCAGGTGTGAATATTTGCTATTACACAATGAAGACCTAAAAGTAATTCAATTTGCTTTAGCCACGGGGCCCCCAGTCAAGGATGTGTGGTTTCGTACATACTCCAGCCCTTTGCAATGACCTTGGGCAGAATTTCTGAAGTGTATATAAAAAGAAAAAACGTCTTGCCTGTGGTATTCAAAGATAATGAAGCTGGCACTCACAGACCCTGTGCTATACTAAACTCTTATCAGTGAACAGGACTTCCTTTTAAAATGAATGCAAAAGTCAGCTAATCCTTCTTCCTCTTTTATAATAATTTATTAGGATTTTATTTTTAATACCACCTAGGAAACATGGAAATGTGGATCCCAGACTCTTTCCTTTGTGTGCACACATAACTCACTTTACATTCACATCTATCTAGTATCATTTAGACTACACTTGAGAAACTTGAAAGCACAGAAGTCCAGTTATTCTTGATTTTCTCTTATGTATTCCAGCTCAAATTCAAGCCTTTCTCCTCAAAAATAAAGCTAAATTGTTAACTAGATACACTTACTGCAATGACAAAGCTAAGATCATCAAATTAAGTATCTAAGAACAAAAATTCCAAACATGCAGGTAACAAAGTTTTCAGAAAAATATGGCTGAAATTCCTAGTATATTGGCAATAATAGAATGCAACAAATAATAAAGAAAATTTATGGAGCATAACTAATATGACGTAATCTATGTTACAGAGTTGTATGACTCCTGGATATATAATTTTAAAACTTTTTAGATACAGCAAATTGTATGCTCTGTGCTATGGTCATTCTTCCTTCTCTGTATTTGCTAAACTCATTTAAGAAATATATACACTGTTTTAAATACAATGGATGGAATGCCTTTATGCATATGCCCTTCAACATGCTTATTATTCCAATTATATTTATTATCTTTCCTATTAATTTTATTTTACTATTTTTGAGAAGCAGCTGTCAAATCTGCTTTCCTTTGGTGGGAAATTATGAGAAATGCAAAAGTGGTAGAAATTTATTAATGCAATTTAAAAAAATAAAATAAAAAAAAATCAAAATTGACAGGTGCACTACAAAAAACAGTGACTACTCAATCATTTATTTATGTTTATTCTCTTAAAGTTGCACCCTGCAACCTGCTTGATATTTGAAATTTGATCAGCTAAGCTACATAACAGTTGTATGCCTGAATTACAGAGCATGTAATTTGGCCTTTACATTCAGTATATGCCACTTTCCTTCAGCTTTTGCTTAACATGCATAAATGAAATCTGTGGAAACGTCTTCATTTTTCAACATCACTTTAAGAGGCATTTACAGGGAAATAACTTCCATGAAACATATTAAGCAGATCTAATTATGCATTTATCAGAACAAAATAGCCTTTATTCTGTGGGGTTTTTGCAAAAGCAAAGGATGTCAGGCAGAGTGCTGCTGTTTAATATGCTCATGTGCTGAAGTACCTTCATCTGCCTTCTAGCATTTTAATAGAGCATGTTTGATTTAAAAAAGGATGCCAGCAGTCACCAACTTTGCTAACCACACAGATTTTAAACACCTAGTAAATACTGTTTAACTGTTCTCACATTTTAGAAGATACATTTTAAAACGTACTGTACTGGGCACTACCTGATCATGTTTATCACTTGTTGCTAAATAAAAAGGATGTAAGCTCTTTCAAATGACAGGGAAACATGAAAGATACAGATCCATGAACTAATTATGAAGAAATGCAAGAGCTGATATTAACGCATGCCTGTAAAATAATCAGATGGATGCTATAGAAGTCAAACTTTTAAACTTCACAGAAGTAAAAAAGCTACAGTAATTGCAACTTGCGAATTGATGACAGCCAGCCTGTACCTTTGTTCTTATTTCATACAGACCTCACTTCTTTTTTCCTTTTTAGCTTTTCTCCTGCATAAACTTTCAATACGCAAGCTATCGTGCTTGAACATCAGAATCCTATACTGGCAAATATACATTTACTGATTTTTTTGATAGGGATATCTGAAAATAGAAGGGCTAATACTCATGGGATAAAAAAACCCCAACTCTACCATTGAAAAGTTTAAGACATGGGAGAGGAAAAAAAATACATACTGAAAATACTTCTCATATCCAAATATTTCAAGCCATCTGAACACAGTTCACTTGCTACAAAGTTGCCAATTTAAAAACCAAGTTAGAATTAATCTTACTAAAGGAGACCCAGTAACCCAGTGATCCTCCAGACCTTTGCTTAAAGGCAGGTTTCTCTGAAAAATTCATATATCAGATGTTAACCCTTACTGCACAATTAGTGTTAGCTGTACAAAAGAGTGCATTCTCTCTGTGTGATCGCAGCAGTTTTTTAAAGCTCTTTCAAGAATATTTCTGTTCGGAAGCATTTTTGTCAGCAACATTTCTATTATGTAAAGGCTCCTGTTGTTGAGCTGAAAATATGTGGGGTTTTTTGCTCTTATCTCATGTAGTGCACTTGATAAGGGGTACTAGTGAATCTTCCTCTGCACGCTGCATTACAAAGAAAACTGTCTTTTTGTGAGGCATTTTCTCTCCACTGCTTTCACATAAAATAAAGGCTATTGTATCTGACCGTATCAATACTCTAAGGAAAACTGAAAGCCTTCTACTTTATCTGAAGTATAAATCCCCCAAAAGATGATTGCCTTTCCAGTTCTGCTCACTGTAATAAACGGAACTTATCATATTCTAGCATCACATGTTAAGTTCAAAATCTCTCTGTGTGATCTATATTATTTTTATTGTTGAAATTAAAGAATAGGAAAAAAATGTTGGCAATGTTATTAAAAATAACAGAGCAGAAGCATTTTACTTAAAGACTGTTCAAACCTATTGCTTCATGAGGAGGAAAAAACCGTGGTGCAAAGTACTGGGGGGAGGGAAGGGAAAAGCATCTGTTGAAAATTAACTACTTCAATGTTAATTAACACATAATTTTCTACCTGATGAGATGGTGTTGTAGAAAGTATAAATTGAAGGCACAAGAGTAAGAAATTAGTCATCTTTGACTTACCGTATCAAAGACTATTGCTGTGCTGCAGTCAGCATCCAAACACAGAGCATGAAGCTTCTCACAAATCAGAAAAAATACACAATCAATGAACAAATCAAATTCATCGTAAAAATCAAGGCCAGAGATTAGAGTACATATCCAAGGGTCTGGGTAGTCACAGCTTTGACTGCTACAGAGCTCTGCAAAACAAGTGTACTGCAGCAGTGTGGCAAGCATAGGATTGCAATGCATGTCCCATATATTCAAGCATAATAGAAAACATGGTCTGGAGCTTATTCCATGTGGAAGTGGGGTTTGTTTTATGCAGGCAGAAAAAAGAGGGCTTGTTTCCCCCACATAATAGAATTAGAAATGAAGATTTTTCTTGATTATTGTACACAATAATTCCCCACGATATCAATTACATAAAGCAGGTGCCTCTGCCTCCTGTTTCCCAGATAAATGCCTGTAATCTCATTTCACAAATGATCCTACTTAGAGAGGAGCCACCTATTGTGATGATATCATTTGCTCTAGTATCTATAAATGGGCAACTTCCTACAAAGCGTCATGACCACTGACGACACAAATCTTTATAATATTGAGTGGGCAGGGTGGTTGATGGGGTCCCATCAATCTACAGCAGCTTCTGCTGATGTGATACTGTGAATCCTGCATAATCATCTAAAAGGCTAAAAATGAAGAGAAGTATTAAACCTGATTGGTGGAGCTCATTAAAAAAACAACCACAAAAACCACCCCAAATCTAACACTGGAAAGAAAAAAAATCCTAGAGAGGTAATAAAGGCAAACAAGGCAGAACCACATAGCAGTGGCACTTTTTCAAATGCCTTCTGCCCTCACAAGAGTACTAGTAGAGATTAACAAAACCACTCTCGGTTAAGTGTAGCTGTCAGTTTCTTTTTAACGAATAATAAGGACTATATATCCTCTTTCCTTGCAAATACAAAATATACACTTGCAGCAAAAAGACCAGTGCTTCAGTCATGCACAAATTATCCCACTCTTACTGAATATTTTTAGAATTAGCAACTGCTTGTCACAGTAGCTTGGAATATGAACTCTGTAACAAAATATCCTTAGACTGTTTGAAATCCAGTCTGCTAGACTGGTTTACTTTGTGCTCTAGCTGCATGGATTTCATTTCTCAGATCACTGTTTTCTTAAGAAAAATCATTCAATTAAAAATACATATTTGGGAAGTGTTACAATGCTCACAGCTGAAATTAGTTTCCATCTCCCTGCTTTAACATAGAGATTTGACGAGAGTTAAAGGTGACCCAGGGTTCACTTGCTTCCCCATCCTTTCCCCAGGGGACTCGGTTGTGCCTAGTGGCTAAAGCAAACTGCTAAAGGACTTTGTATTTAATATTTTTTCCTGGCAGAAGTTGTTAAGAACTCCAAAAGAAGGTCCCCAGTTTCAAAAAGGGCATTTTTCAACAGTATCTCAAAAAATCTTGGTTTACACACTCCCTGCTTTGAACAGACTGAGCTGTATGTAAACACCTTCTTAATACACAGATGCAAAGGCATGAGATTAGGATGCATCCACATTAGTGTTGTGAAAATGCTCACCAAGATACCAGCCACACTGGGGTTTTGAGGTGGAAAACTTCACAGTTTGAAAGCACAAAACCTGAGAGGACTTTATAGACATTTCCACTGAGGTAGTTCCACCACAACAGAGTCCACATCACAAAATTCAGCCCCTCCATTGAAAGGGCCCTTGTTACACCTTGCATTTACTTCATAGTGTTGTTGGGGCACCCTTTCCTAAATTTGTGTATTACACATAAGGAGGGTCCCTAAGGCAGGCAGTGCAAATCTTAATAATAAAAGAAACCTTTTCAGAATTTACTACTACTGCAATGACTCACATCAGGTCTAGATGGGGTGAAAGCAAAATGTGAGTACAGCATCCATGGCTCCAAGATGCAGCTATGCTGCCAAAGCAGAAAAGTCAATAGGTTTTCTAGAAGCACCCTAAAGAGAAAAGAACATCCTCACAGATTGAAAACAACGAAGAAAACCATTTCAGAGCACTGAATAGCTATTTAGACATGAGCAGGTGCTTTCCTTCTCCCTCCCTCCCTCCTGTGCTCATCTTCAAGGTAACACTAGTTGATCTCCCTAGGTATGCTGTCTAGGCAAAGACATAAGCACAGCTTTGACACTGGGGATCATAACCCCTTCATGTCAGTACTGGGTGGAAGTAGAAAAGCACATACTCCAGATGGCATAAGTATTTTCCATGTGTTTCCATGACAAAAGATAAAGATAACACAAGGAACAGTTAGAAAGTGAAAGTGTGTGTAAGTGTAACTGAGATTGATGGTCCAGAAGTTTCTCTCTTGGCTAGGTAAAAGAGGATGAAATAGGAATGGGGAAAAAACCAAAAAGGCAGAAAATAGCTGAAAGGAATATTCATCACTACTCCACCAAGCTGAATCCTGCTTTGGGAAACACCACGTCAGATTTTCCTGGTCATATACGAAGCTGTTCAAGACATAGTAGGATAGCAGTCATTTTCTTAAAATGGTATATTTTTTTCAGCATCTGAGACAAAAGAAGTCACCATTCTTCCTTAAACTAGTTTTGAGCTTACCAAGCACACAGTGATGAGCTTAGAGCACAGCTTCCCCAGTGCAGGGGAGGGTGTTAAACATGGTCCAGTGGATGATGCCCTGATGGTTCTGACCTTTTCATAACAGCACCTAGGCTTTTAATAGACTGAGATAAAGGGAATGGACCATCATTCCCAAATGGGTCCCATTTGTGTAGGGAGATACTGTGAGAAAATACCTCAACCAATTCACTGTCTGAGGTGTGGCCTGAAGGATTACACTGAAAGGACGAGTCACTCCATTGAAAGGAAAGCTGTTGTATTCAATCCAGAGAGACTGTCATAAACCACAACCTCTAATGTTAAGCAAGCAAACTGAGGACATCTGATAAGGCTGCAGACTACACAACAGAGTATTCTAACCCTCTTAATGTTTTTGCTTTACATTTGGGATCATAAAAAACCCACCCTAATATCGTAAAAAAAGCGCCCAAATGCCCTTAGACTGCGTTTGAAATTCCTACTGATCTTCTTTTTGTTTGGTTTATTATTTCTGATATACTAGGAAACTAAATCTCTCCAGGCATTAGGGCCAGTCTATAAATCTGCAAATTCCTGAGCAGAATATAAGTAGACTGGATCTTCTTCAAAATTTCTGGACTTTCCACTAATTAGGTGTTACTACAGGATACACCACATTGCTGTATTTAAGCAGAGATTCTTCCTTAAATTCCTCTGAGATTTATCACTACTGCTTTTCAACAAGACCACAGAAAACTTGAAAGGGGGATTTCAGCTTCATAAGGCCTAAAAGAATTTGTCATAATTAATATAATAATGATGAAGAATAATCTGCAGTTTTTAATTACTTGTCAAAATCCTATTACCAACAAAAAGCTAGAAATATCTATTGCCAATATCATGCCTAAATAAATTCTTAAGAATTATAATCACAATAAATTGTTACTTAATGGCTAAAACAATCAGGAAAAAGCCCTGTTCATAAGCTCGTTCCCATACCACCAGCTGCAGTGCTCGTATCCCAAAGAAAACATGAATGTTCATTTTAATTTCACACTCCATTAGGAATACAGGTGTAAAAAAACCTACAAAATAAAAAGTGACATGTTCTGATGGGAAAACACATAATTTTCATTTCCATACCAATATTAAAATAATTGAGAGCAGAAATGTTTCTGATATTTTTGGGGGGCTGGGGAAGAGCTTTGCTTTGTTTTTCAAAGGCTGGTTAGCCCAATTGCTTATTGATGAGGGATGACCATGGTTTGCATCTAGTGACCCTTCTAAATACATCACCATTTTTTTGGGAGACTGGAACAAATGGATAAAAAGTTCCTTCTGATGTCATTCTGCCTTCAAAACTGTGCATCTTACTAAGTCATTCTCTTTCCAGTGGAACTCCCCACTGCTTTGAAATGGAGCTGTGTTCAAACATTTCTTGCCCAAATGTTTGTGCAAAATACTGTTTAATATAAGCAGCAACTATATACTCTCTTCTACTGTAAAACTCGATACAGTAGGATGTCAAGTAGAAAGACCCAAAGGTCAGAAGGCAGTTGGCAGGCTTCATCCTCCTAGCCTATAAATCTAATTCTTAGAGCATTTCAGATCAGGATTCAATATAAATTATAGCTATTGTGACAAAACATCCCCACTTGCAGGCAGGTGATTTATGGAGATAGTTTTCTGCATTGAAGATCCAAGCTACAAAATGGTCCTAACATTGACCAACAAAGCTATGGTACGGTCATGAATCTATGACATGAAAAAAGAGGGTTCTTGCAGCTTAGAATGTCAGAATTTGTTTATATTTTGATATTATCAAGGTGGAAGATGCATGTGTGAGCAGGACAGCTTTGTGAACAACAACCGCTCGCTCACTTGGAGGCAAACTGCAAAATCTTCTGGCTACTCTTCAATGCAAGTGTGGAAGAATGGCAATAACAACAATGAGAAAAACAACCCTGAAAGGCCATATACAAACAATAACATGCACAAAGAAATGTACCATTAATGTCTTCTTCTAAAGATAAGGAGATTGATTCTAAAAGTTTTTTTGTTTGGTTTTTTTTTTTCTTCCCAACATCTCCCTATGGCTTAATTTAGAGGCTTTTAATAGCCTACCCTTTCTTTCTTCCTTTTCAGAGCATCCAGCCTTTTCTTTGCAGTAGCATTATCAGAGTGTATTCAAGAACTTGGTATCTTGAAATCATTATGGGAAAAGAAAAATAAACAGTAAACACCTGCTCTCACTGTGGAGACGAGTAAGCTCACAGCAGTTAAGAAATGTCTCAACTTTGCAATGTTAAATTTGAACAAACCTGGTAACAGGGACATTATTTTTACCAAACTTACAAATAATGTTCTCAGAAACCATTAGTCTGAGAATGTCAATGCAGACTTTCTGGGCCTGTCTTGTTTTGAGCAAAAACAGTTATCAGTGACTTGTGATAAATGACAGACTTTTTTCTTTCTATCTTTTTATTTTCTGATCTATGTCCCATGACAAACACTTTCATTTGCAAATCCTGTGTTAGTTGTCTTGACTTCCCCTTCTACTTTACAATTTTGAAGTTCAAATAGATGTAAAAGTGATGTGAGACAATCTTTCCTATTTAGTGTTGGATTTTAAACATTTCTGGTGTCTTTGAAAGATGACTAGTAGGCTTTGTGACAAAACTGAAGATGCTGCTCTAAGAATTAACTCTAGAAACTATGTAAAAATAGAACTAAGAGAAAGGACTTGAAGATGACCAAAAGATGATCAAGTTCTGGCTAAATCTCACATCAAGAAATCTGTTCTTCATTGACAAGCTGAAGAATCTAGTACATCCTCAAGTAATACAAGCATATTGGCAGTTGTAAATGGGATCAGTAGCTACATTTCAGAGAAAAGCACTGGACAAGAAAAAGCAAAAGCAGCCAAGCCAGATTTTGGGGAAGAGGGGAGAGTGATGTATGTCAGCAGCTACAGACAGCTCAAAGGCTTTCTCAGAGCCTGGTGAGCCCAAAGAGGGCACTGCTCACATGCAAGGCTCCAAGTGGAAGCACTGTCTTCAAGTCACAGCCAGGAGAAATAGACAGCCTACAAGTTCTCAATAAGTACCCCTAGTATACAAATATGACTACTATGTAAGCCCAATATTAACTGTGTGCTGCTCTGCAACAGCTGAAGTACCAGAGTTTGGACTTTTTCAAGTTGAAACATGTTGTGGGGTTTGACATCATGCTCAGTTCCTTGTTCTGGCTGGCACACAATGATCCGAGATGACAAACTTTGTTTTGAAGGTGAAACAAAGTCAAATTCTGTAACCTCAAATATTGCCATGAGACAAAGCAGTTGTCTTCTGGCTGTATCTCATCACAGGCACTGGCACTAATCCATTTCCAGGCATCACAGCTCATAAACTCAGAACTATTATGGACTCGATACAGTCAATCAATACATTAGTTAAGTGAGATGGAATAATTTAGCTCTTAGGAAAAAACATAGGTCTCAATATTTTCCACTGCTGTTTTTGAGCATTTCAGAATAACCAAACTCAAGAAAACTGACAGCACCTATGCCTTGGCACATTCACTTGAAGTAGAAAAAAAGAAAAGAAATACTTGTTGTTTTTTTTAAATAAATTGAGAAGTCTTGAAAGTAAGGACTGCTTCTTACTATCTGTTTTACAAAGCCCTCTTGAAGGGGTTTTCTTCTGAGGCCCGGCTTCATACTGAAAAGTTGCAACAGCTTGGCAATATACAGTTTTAATTCCCTATAAATCTGAGAAGTCAAAGTATCATCATATTGCTGGGGAGTTTTTCAAAGGTGGAAAAACCTATAGTACTTAAATAACTTTTCCCCAGTGCCAAATCTGAGCTAGATATAAAACCATGATATAGTGATAATGGGAGGAAATATGGTACACTGGATGCCACAATATGCATTAAAATACATTTTAATGCAAATTCTCTTCAATCTTACATGCTAATTTAAAGTAAGAAAGGTAAAAAGCTGCATGTATTTACACACATAAAAAAATCAATAATGTATGCTGACTTACCACAGGCTTTACAAGGCCTATTTTACCAGCCACTCTGCCTTTTATTTTAGAAAGTGAACTATATTTAATGCTTCCTATTTTGGAGAAAAATAATTATTCACAACATGGGATGGGAATACTATATTTTTGTAATTAAAGAAATACTGGAATACTTCAATGAAATTATATACAATACTCAGTATTGCAATATTCAGTGGTCAAATATACAATACCTTCATATAATAGCAGTTAGATCTTCTGTCTCCTCTATCAGCCTACATTTTCATTTCAGACAACCTTGCTCCTGTCGCAAAAGAAGGGTCCCAAGCTGACATGTATGATAAATTTTAATTCATTTTTTTTAGCTCTAATAAATCCAGAGGCTTCTAGTATAAGCTGCACCAGTTAAAATGTGCAGTGAAAGGATTGTTTAGCATAACTACTAAAAACAGTGAAGTTCTTTCTGACACAGCAAACAAAATAGTAGAAATATTATTTAAATTAATTATTTCTATCAAGTTTCATGTTTCTTGCAGAAAAACAATGTGTGCAAGACTTTTCATTAACAGTGGCAACCAAGAAGAAGTAAAATCCTCTAGTAATAGCTCAGAAAAGCATATTACAGTACAACTGTCAACTGCCTCTTCTTTAAGTGTGGCTGAGGGCCAGAGAATGATATGACCAAAACAGAGGTATCACTGATAGATTATTTAACCCTGCAAGCAACCAAAGAAAAAGCATCAGAAAAACCTTAATATTCACTGGCAGCCTTTGATGCTTTCATAATTTAGATTTTACCTCAAGGAGAAACTTGGCCAAAGACTGTTGTGTTCCTGCAATTCTTGTATTTTATGAAAGGGCAATAACCCCCCCTGCATCAGACCTTCATCGAGAATGCCCAGTAAGAACCTACAAATGTTTGATAACTAGGATTTTGCAGACTAGAACTGAAGCACACTGGCAAAGCTGATATGTGTAGAAGTCACTATGGTTACTGCCTACACTCACTTTGCCTCCAATAAAATCTTTCATTTCCATAAGCATTAAAATTCACCAAATGCACCAAAATTATTCAGATGAAAAAACCCCACCTCTTTGGTTTATAAGTCTTTTAGCTGTGTTGCTTTTATCTTTTTAAGTTTAGACTCTTAGCTGAGGCATATTATTACACATCTGTGCATAAGGACAATGGCAGCAGAAACGGTGCAGTGGAAATGCTTCGTTAGTCCCCAGCTTCAGCAGCATGTGGAACAGCTCACTGCTCTTGGCCAGTGCAAAGCTGAAACCCAGAAAACACAGCATAAGATGCCAAATGAGAAGTACTAGCTAGGGATTTAGCAAGCCAAATTCAGATGAATATACTTAGTATTATTGTAAATCTTCCCATTTCTAAGAAAAATAGAAGTTGGTCTTCCCCGATTAGTTCCCCTGTCTGCTGTAATAAGAAATACCTACAAGTAAAACTGATTAATTTATTTTTATTTATCTTACAATAATCAGCATGATTCCTCCTTTCAGTATTCTTATATACATGTCAAACAGGCCAGAGCTTATGTTTTCTGAATTCACTGTCACTTGGTATGCCACAAAACTGTTAAAAAATTAAGTCCAGTGTCTGAGTCCTCGACAGTCAGTAAAAAACATGTCTTGCTTTTATTCTTTTACTGCAGGTAGCTTTCTCTGTAAATTCCTCCCAGCATGCCAGGCCATTTTCCTCCCTACTATAGCCTTTTATTTTGAAAACCTGCCTGAACCACCATCACCACTCCTCCACACCACCATCCAAGTAACCTATTCTTCCTCTTCTCACTGCAATAACTCCTTACAGCTAATTGCCTTTAGTCACCAGGTGACATATCTCACAGACGTAGATCAATGTACTCTATCAGTTCAGCTATTTCCCTTCATTTTCCCTATATCTGATTTTGCTGATGATCCCTTTAGTTGAAAATTCTTAATATTACTCTTTGAGAAGGTTTCACTGAGAACCTTTTCCCTCTTTTAAAGGGAAGACAGAGTGTTCACTGGGTACAGGACAGGCAGGTAGAATCCATGAAACTTTCAGCAGAAATTGC
Source organism: Chaetura pelagica (assembly GCF_000747805.2). Lineage (NCBI taxonomy): Eukaryota > Metazoa > Chordata > Aves > Apodiformes > Apodidae > Chaetura > Chaetura pelagica. Next base: position 13,982,044 of record NW_009953496.1, on the reverse strand, counting down.
ACTGAATCACAGAATCCCAGAATCTTAGGGGTTGGAAGGGACCTCGAAAGATCATCTACTCCAACCCCCCTGCCAGAGCAGGGTCACCAGAGTACATCACACAGGAACGTGTCCAGGTGGGTTTTGAACGTCTCCAGTGATGGAGACTCCACAACCTCCCTGGGCAGCCTGTTCCAGGGCTCTGTCACTCTCACAGTAAAAAAAATGTTTTGGATATTCACCTTGAACCTCCTATGCTCCAATTTGCACCCATTACCCCTTGTCCTATCACTGGTCATCACTGAGAAAAGCCTAACTCCATCTTCCTGACACTCACTCCTTACATATTTGTAAACATTGATGAGGTCACCCTTCAGTCTCCTTTTCTCCAAGCTAAAGAGACCCAGCTCCCTCAGCCTTTCCTCATAAGGGAGATGTTCCACTCCCTTAATCATCTTTGTAGCTCTGTGCTGGACTCTCTCAAGCAGTTCCCTGTCCTTCTTGAACTGAGGGGCCCAGAACTGGACACAATACTCCAGATGTGGCCTCACCAAGGCAGAATAGAGGGGGAGAACCTCTCTTGACCTACTAACCACACCCTTTCTAATGCACCCCAGGATGTCATTGGCCTTCTTAGCCACAAGGGCACATTGCCTGAAATCTCCAGTGTTCAAGCACAAATATGTCACAAGTCAACTGCTTTATGCCTTCAAGGGAACTCATCGGTAGCTATATAACTCATAGAAAGTGGAATGAATAGTATTGAACTCTTTTTTGCCTCAACATTTTCAATATAAATGAGAATGTGAAAAAGTTCTTCCATCTGAAGAAGTCTTACTAAATATGTGCCCAGGTTTCAGGAAAAAAATGAATAGCAGTTCAGTGGGAGCTTATAAAAGCTGGGGAACTATGGAAGGAGAGTACACCAAAAGACTGATACTGGTAGAGTGCTATTCTGACTTTTAAGCAGCTTTCTGTTATTCTTGTCTACTTACTTGTGCTCCTGTCTTCTTTCCTGGGAGAAATGCCAAAAAATGATCTGACCTCTGTATACTAGCTATTAAGTATGTCACATCATGCTACTTAAAATATGTTACAAGCTGGTTGGCACAGGAACACATTTTCTTCTGTTTGAGAACACATATACTCAGTGCCATGAAAATTCATGGCCCCAGCTTCTTGAGAACCAAGCAGTCAGCTAAATATGGCTTCAAACAGGAGTTCACTGCAGCATTACAAGATATGTCAGAGTATCTTAATCCATAAACAAGATAATTTGGAATATTATTGTCCCATTAAGTGGGACAATATTTAGAGACAAATACAGTCCTTGTTCAGATTAAAGTAATCCAAATTAGGGATTAAATTACCTGTAAAACTATTAATTATGCTTTAGAAATAATTCCAACTATAGCTGCAAGCGCACAGAAGACATGCCCCCACTTTATCTAAAGCACAGACAAATTTAGTGCAGATTCACAATCGTAGCAATTGAGTACATAGTATAAAGAAAACAAAGCTATAAAAAAGATGTAATGATATAGAGCACAGCTGGCAGATAGATTTAGAGACACAGTGAAGACGCTGAGGAAACAGCAACTTTCATGGACCTGGAAGATGCTAAGAGACAAAGTGTGTTTTAAGTGGTAAACAAGTGGGAGCAGAGAAAGCTTGCAAGAAAATAGCCAGGGATGGAAGTAGGGACCAAAGTCTTTGCTATAAATAGGGGAAATCTGTCCTGCAGCAGATTCTGTGCCCTATTCTGCCACACCTGTAAGACAGGCAGAAGAGGGTCTGTAGTTGTCCCCTGCCGTGCTTGAGCAGGGCTTCGGCCCACCTGCCTTCCCGGAGGAGGATTTCATCCTCTCTTCGTGCCAGGTGCTAGCTCTGCCGTAACACAATGGGACAGCTCCATCTAGAGGGCAAATATTCCCTCAGCTATTAAAATAGCCTAATTCCGGCTCTGATAACTTTTCCACAGGTCAGCACATATTCAAAATAGCACCCCAAGCCGCTGTACCCTTGGCAGGCATTTCCAGTGGGAGGGAGCAAGCCACAGCCACCTCACCTTCTGCAAAGTCTGAGTAGCTGAGAATAAACCCGGGCGTTCCCCGGAACCTGCCTCTTTCTTTGAATGGTCTCCAATGCCAAGCCCGCCAGACCGGTTTTGCGGCTTCCATAAAAAGCCACAGATTGAAGGCTGCTCTCATTCTGGTGAAAAGAATGGGTCCCAAAGGCAAGAGCCTCATTAACTCCTTACCACTAATGTCTCATAAGAAATAGAAAGGCAAAGTATTTCCCACTAATATCCTGATAAACACATCTATATTCAGTAGCAAACAGAGCATCTGTTATTACGAAGTTAAAGGAACTTTTTTTTTTTTTTAAGGCTGAGGATGTTTATAATCCTTTCTGTTGCAAAGGCTTTCTCTACTGAGCAAAGAAAAAGCTATTTGATTTTATCGATTGATTAACAAATATCTTCAGGTGCATCCTAATACTGTTAAGGAGACTGACAATCTCCCAAATCACACACTTTAAAAAGTATACGCAAATCTAACTTCATCTTCTCCATTGCTGTGATGTGGGCTCTGTGCCAAGCTATTCCCACAGAATAACTCCTTTTCTGCACTGATCAGGAATTAAAAAAAACAAACAAACAAACAAACAAAAAACAACCAACCTTTGAGTAGATGTGTCTGAACTCTCTTTTCTCTCAGTCACGGGCCAAAACATGTAATGTTCCAATGTAATTTTAAAACATTAACTCCGTGGTAACTTACTGTACTCATGTAACAGCTTATTCAAATAGGCAACCAGTTATATCAATATTATTCTTCCTGTTCACTGTTTTTCAGACTCACAGGGTATGTATCACCAAATATGCACTTTTTATAAATCAGTATATTTAGCTTCAGACAAGCTGTGTATCTGAGCAACAGCACAGGAGAGACTGTTGTCTATGCATTAAATTTTCTCAGATTACTCATTTATTATACAATAGTGTTCTAAATTTTACCCATCACCTTCTTGTGGTGATTGTGAGGAAGAAAGTTTTGACTCAAAACAAGTTTATCTTTTTCATAATTATGCATTCTGCAAGTTAACTATAAGCAGTTAATATGAACCAATTTAAGACTAAAACTGCTGAGCTGATTACTGTAAGGCATATTGGGGGATTGGGGAGGGAAGAAAAAACAAATGCTCCTATCAAGTTTAATTGCACAACTGGCTACTCTTCTCTTGAACTATTCCTTTTCTGTCTTTCTTATTTAGTGTGTATTTTTGCAATAAGAATACAAAGGTAAATAAACAGAAGCAGAGGCAGCAAATTTTACAGCTCTAAGTTTGAGGGTGTTTTTAATGGGCATATGTTTCATGAAGCATTGTTTCTTTTTAAGGGATTCATTGCTTAAAAAAACACCTATCAAACTACACAGCCATTTCTTCCCCAACTTATTCCAACTTAGTCAGATCCCATTTGCTGTTATGCAAAACAAAATCAGTTGCAGTGATGAGTCATAGCTTTATGGTAGCAAAGAATGCAAGATATATGTCTATTTATGTAGCACATGTAGAATAACACATCTGAAGTTTTTTGAGGTATTTTCTAACAGAAATGCAAGAGCACAGAAGAAAAGCAAGCTCAATGGTGGCGAAGAAAGAGCATAGTCGACTTGTGTTTGCAAGTACATATACATATTACTTGGTGGCACTGAATCTGTGTTAACACCCGTGGTAAGAGCTGGGTATCAATAAAAGGAAAACACCAGAGCTAACCTCCAAGAGAGTCTATTGATTAGCAATCACTTATGCTCAAAGACATTCCCACCTTGCAAGCTCAGCTGCATCCCTTGGCTTCAGACCCAGAACAGACCATTCCTCGAGCAAGTCCTGCCTCTTTGCAGTGTCCAGCACTGATAAAAATCAATGTCTCAAAAAACCAGCAGGCTAGGTGGCCACAAAAGTTGCACTATTAGTGTATCCCTGAAACATACCCCAGAGTCCCAGTCTATACTTGGGTGTTCCAAAACTAAAGAAGATACAGGTGAGAGATGGACAACACCCTTTGATTATTGCAATACATTTTGAAGACAGTCTCTGTATGAAAACCTGAAGTAATCTAATTGGATAAAAGAGAAGGACAGCTTTGGTCAAGGTACAGTGCTCAGAAAGGTGAATAAAGTATGGAGGACAAGGTGACATGCTCTGAAAGATGAAGATAGTTTATTATGGTATATATCTAAGAAAGGGGTATAGGGTAGAGGTAATTTACAAAAAAACATCATCGCCCTCTATGTGTCAGGAAAACACAGGAGACACAGAATCCTCCCCCTTCGGTGATATTTGGAAGAGTTTATCCCTTTCTTGCTCTAGCTGAAAATGGCAGAAGAGATGAACAGTGACTTCCGGAGACTGGACTAGAGAAGTATCCATGAATGTAATCCCAAATCTTCAAGTGTCAAAATCAGAACTAGACTCAGACTATTTCAGTCATTGTAGATCAATGTTCCTGGTCTAAATTAGTCAGCTGCTTGTTATGCAAGATCATCCTCCCTGCTAGTCATTCTCACAGGGTATTTACAGAACACTACATGGGAATGGTGAGAATCTGAGTGAAGGTACTAGCTGGAGGAGGCTACTTAAAAAAGAATATACTGCATGCATTTCCAGGCAGACATTTAAGTAGACACTTCTATAAAGTATTTGCTTTTTCACATTCCATAATATACACGCACACACATACATACACACACATGCACACACTGTTCACATGTCATTGCAGGTAGCATGGGAAGGAGGGAAGGAATACATCAACTTGTTTAAAAAATATTTCTAGGGCAAGAAATATTTCTGTTACTTCTGGATAGCACAGGCTGACTTGGAAATAGCTGTCAAAATGCATCATTTAGAGAAAAGTGTTTTACAAATCAAACTGATTCTCTCAAGGCTTATTTTGCCATTATAACAGTTACTGGAGTAGAAGGAAGAGAGAAATCAGAGAAATTTTCTTTATATCATCTCCGTGGATTAAAATCTTTCCTTTTCTGGAGGTTTGAGTTAAATCCTGAACAAATTGTAAACCACCTTGTTAAAAAGATCACAATCAAATACACACAAAATATTTTAGCACAATCACCTGCTGCTCTCCTACTCCCTTTCTATGTTGCAGTATAATTTCCTTACCCTAGCTGGCTTGGGGTCAAGATACAGTTTCTTCTGTAGAGGATAATTCCTGTCTTCTTAACTCATGCTAAAAGACTCCTTTTTGGAAAAAACGTAACAAGTGAAGTCAAAATAAGGTGAACTAGCTCACAAAATCTCTCTGAATAGCCTTTTGCTGCTTGTATCATACAAGAAAATTCATTGCTCTGTGTGCAGTTATCTTAATTACTGTTCTATCAATACACTCCTAAAGAAACCCAGGGAAGAGAAGTTATATTCTGGTTTGTCTTAATTATTTTTCCTTATGTTTTAATTTGTATTTCTTAAGAGGTATAGTACATGCACTAAAAGAAGTTTGTTTCAATTTATTCAAACTGAATACAACGTGATCTGCACTGACTCAGGGTCCATCTTACTTGTTAAGGCATGGGATAGGGGCTGGGACTGTTGAACCAAGACAAGATTAGGCTACTTCTGTTTGATAAATAGCAGCATTTCTCAATAGCACTTGACAAAAAATGCAGGAGTTTCAGCAAAGGCCGCCAAACTCCAAATGGACTGCTTTATGACTTGGCACAACCGGAGATATTGCTGAAAGCATGCACAGCCAAATTACTACTTGCATTCAGTTGAAATAAATTATACTATAATATAAATAGTTCAAAACTGGGCCCAGATCCTGCAATTCACTATGCAGGCAGACTGTCAAGTGCAGAATCAGCACTTTGGTAAGCAGAAATCTAATGAAGGAAAGCTCTAAAAAACTGAAATTAATTGCTAAAAGAAAAACTACGGAAATCCAGCACATAACTAGAAATATTTTCTAAATACTACAGATGTTAATAAATTATTTAAGAGCAATTACTTCCAGCCTATAAATGCTTCTGTTAATGTAGTGAAAAGATATTCATACAACAATGTGTCACGACGGTTCAGAAAAGCTTTAAAATAAGCATAATGTTTATATTTACCTACAGAAAAGCGAGTGTTTTAGTAAGTATTAAGCAGTTCAAGAAGCATTGCACTTCTTGAGCACAATGCAAGTGGCACAGAATTTGGAAGACTAAAGATGAAAGATGAGGAGCAAAAGGTTAAACATACAAATCCCAGAAAGAAAGGAGTCTTTAAATGCTGGGCTTTCCTCAGAATCTACAATGCAGCTCATCTGCTTCATGTTAGCTCTGAATTTTAAAAAAATAAAATAAAATAAGAAAATAATAGAAAATAAAGCAGTTTGATATTCTTAAATAACCAATTTTATACAGAAATCCATTTACGCTAACACGACAGGTTGCATCGTGTTATATAAATAAAACCTTATGCTGTGAAACAAGGATCTGCTCGGAAAGTCAGAAATTTGATTGAAAGAGATGCTGAGAAAAATCTGCAAACCTGGACACGAAGGAGAAAAATTAAACAAAGAAAACAGAACAGGTTTCTAGACATTTTACAGAGAAAAATATGTACAAATAATAAAGGAACAACAACAACAAAAAGCCTTACCATGATGTTTGCACAACTGTGTGTCTGTAGCCCATGCTATAAATGTGGATACCTTCTGTTCCCATCATCTCAGCCCCTCTAGCGGCCAGTACCTGAAGATCTCGCCTTCAGGAGGGACAAGATCTACCAGTATGTACCATTTGCTGCTGCTCCTGTATCTTGTCAGAGATTTTTTTCTTAATTGTGCAATTTTTTCTGGAGATACAACTTGTCACCTTTTATTAGCATTTATGTCAGTGCTGCTGCTACGTGCATACATTTAATTGCTAAGCAACAAAGAATAAGCTCTGCACAGCACATTCAGTCACTGCATTCTCTGTGCCATGCATTGTTACTAGTGCACTTACATAACGTGAGATACAAAAAATGGTAAAAATATTTATTTCTGTTTCCATAGCATCTAGAAGCCACAATCTGGAATCAGGCTCCATCATGCTAGCCACCAGGCAGAGAGCTAATGACTGAAGAGACCATGTGAGCCAGTGTAAAGTGTAGAAAAGGTAAAGGTAGAACTGAGTTCCGGCATTTCCAAAAATGAAGGCTTAGTTTAAGGCTCAGAGGTGACTATCAATATACAGCTAGACAGCTGGGATTTTTAGGCATTAGGGAACTATTCCTATGGCTAAAAATCCTCAAATAACTGAGGCATTTGTAAGTATGATGACCTCAAGGTTCAAAGCAGTAACACCTTGAAAGAGCTTATCACTTTAGAAAAAGAGATACATCTGCACTGTACCAAGACACAACCTCTCTTCCTTTTTCTCTTTCAGGTGTGTTGTAAACAGGGCAGGAAGTATTTCCTCACCAAAAATTATAATTCACTGTCTGCTTTTCCTATCCAAACACACTTTTGCCCTTATAATTGAAGGGTGTTGCCTCTGGAATCTGAGCTTGGTGTGGACATGAATTATCTGGGTTTATCACGAAAGAGACTGCAGTTCTATCTTTAACGAAGAACAGATATGTTTATCAAAGGATTACTTTACTCCTGAAATGTTTTTACATTTCAGTGATACATAACATGAACAGTGATACATACTTGCTCTTGTCATTATTACCAGCCATTGTGCCCATCACAGCAATTTACAGGGGGAAAAGAAGCTTGGAAAATGAAGCCAACATTGTTTAGATGTTTTGTTCTGTGACAGATCTAACTTGCACAACCACAGAAAACTACATTTATTTCTGCAGTGGAATGGCAATTTGAACATTGAGCCTGACTCTTGCTGTGTCTCTGGTATCTCCCAAGTAGTCAAATGGGATGCAAGCTGGCTACATTGAACCAGTTGGGAAGACTTGTTAGAATCCTCCCAAAGTTTATTTCTGTATACTATATACCAAGAATTATACCAGGTATACTTTAAGACTGGTATGTGGTCTATTATTCCCAAGGATGACGAGGAGTGCTAGGACATTAGGCAATTGATATTTAATCATGGACAGCCACATACACAATCCTGCCAAACAGCACAAATATTTCCTCATGGTTCCAACATTTTTGCATACAAAGAAACTGAAATTCTCTAATAGCTAATGAGTCCTGTTTTATTTTGAGGGACTGAGACAAGCCTTGTGGTTGTGCTCTGGGGTCATGGTCCTTTATACTCCCATGGGAAGACCAGACAGAATTCTTCTAAATGAACCACAGAAGGAACCCACAAAGAACATCACCAAATTCCTAAACTAATTAATTAAAGCAGTACTTAATAATACAAAGTGCTTCTGCATTAAGACATTCATAATGGTAATTACTTAACCCCTAAAATATCTTTTAAAATACATTATTTTTCTTGGTTTTTTTTTCATAAGAGTGTAGATGGATGCTCAGAGAGGTCACATACTTCCAAGATCTACTGAATCAAATCCCATAGCCTTTTGACCAAATACAGATGCCAGGGAACTAGCTGCCAGCTGGGAAACCTGGTTCCTGCTGCCTGGGTAACTTTGGATGAATCCCATAAAGAAATGAGACAAAGATTTGTGAGGTAAGTACAAAAAAAAAATAAATTACAGACTTTCCAGCTACTAGAAGGAGCTCAGTGGTTTTCTTATGATCCAGACTCCTATAGCTCCTCAAACTAAGGATTCCACAAAAGGTAGCACAAAAAACAATTCTCACATCACTGGCTTTTAAGATAGAAACTTTTAAAACACACTGATTGAGGTGAATTAATGGCATATTACATTACACTTTGTGTGCAGATAACAGTAAGGACTTAATAATTTTCCTACCATTTAACTTCCTAGAATTCAAAACCTACTAAATTAATAGGTATGCTTCTGCATTTTGTAACACATAGCTCATTTCTGAACTCTCACACTGAACATTAACTTGTTTGATGGGATTTTCCCTAAGCACCGGTTTGAACACCAAACACATTTCGACCTAGCATAGCCTTCTTGAATCTGGTGACACAGACACGACTTCCAGGGTTCAACTCTTAGCAATGACTGTAGCATGACTGTGAAGCACAACGTAGTCACTGACTGAACTGCAGTGACAGCACATGCAATACAGGCAACAGGGAGTAAAAAGAAAGGTTACATTTGATTGTTTCAATCACAAGTTTTACAGCACAGAGTTCTGATGAATGCTTTGGTAATCCCACATTTTTTATGATTACCCTTTCATTCCTTCAAAGAAGAATTGTACCTATCATCTGTTTGGCTTTGAGGAGTTCAAGAGGAAAGCACAGAGGTGAAGCGTTGGCCACAGCAGGCGCAGAGATCAGGGCAGGCAGGGATGCCCAGTCCAGCAAGGGGGCTGAGGGTCTGCAGCAGAGATGCAAGAGCTCTGGGCTAATGCAATTTGGAAAGGGAACATTTTTCCCTGCAGAGCCCCATTAGAGACCATACATACTTACAATGATAATGAAAGGGAAACTGAGCCTGTACTTTCCAGACTCTTGGCCCTCTTTTGCCCAATAGAGCACTGACAGCAGCAGTAGCTTTAGCTCATACTTCCCACGTAAGGAGTGTTAATGGGGCCACCCTTCTAAATGAGGTGGCAAGACAAGCCTTACTAGGCTTAGAAAATGACTTTTTTTTTTTTCTGAAAACAGCAAAATGGAAAAGATTTCTATCTATTACAATGACATTTTTCAGGGACTGGATTAATCTTACAGACACCACCAGCAATAAGATAATTTCCAGCCGGTATAAAGCAAGATATCTATTCTTCTAACTCAAAACAACTTCAGATATGAGTCACAGAAGACTGAGTTCAAGCCACTGTGGCTTAAAAAGACATTTTCAAAAAGTGTGTGTGTAAAAGGCTCTAAGATATTTCTCAGTTCCAAAAACAAAATTGCATTTTTGTTGCTTTTTTCCTTTGCAGGCAGACCATTCATAGGAAGCCAAAACCACACATTCACTGAGAACAAGCATATGGAGCACCCAATACGATTCTTCCTCAATTGCAGCGCTTTAGGCATAATTAACAACAGCTTCCACATTTCCTCCTGAATGATTATTTTCACCTTTTCTATATCCACCATTATTGTGAGGTGCATTCGTACATCCTTAAACCAATCTGTTAACATGTATAACTATTGTGCCCTTGTTTGCAACACCACCATTGGGACAGAATGTTGTCCATTATCAAAGTTGAAAGTACTTGCAGGACGGACATTATTAGAATAAGGAGCCGAACAATAGCTGTGAATTTTATTGCTTTAATATTACTAATTTAAGCCTTTTATAAAACAGTTTGTTAGCGATAGGCATAAGGGAGTGGAACATTATAGGGATTTCTGTAATTTGGTACCTCAGAGCAATGAATAGTAGAGCACATCTTCAAGCACTTGTCTCCAAATCAATGCTTCCTCGATTGCAGGGCATGTTTTATTTGCAATATTTCAGAAATGGCTAAATGCACCTCAAATAACAGAACTTTTACTTAACCTTTGAATCTGCCAGAATCTGGTAGGATTTACACATTACAGAAAAAGGGATCTTTAGCTCCTGAAATAGTGAGGTGTAGTCAATGTGTATTATGTTATAAACTCTGCTGTCATTATAGTAAATTAAGAATTCTTCTCAATCCCAAACATTTTAGTCAGTTGAAAGTGGTTTATGTGGTGGGGAGACATCCCACACAATAAGCATCAATTATATGGGGTGAGGGGGCACTGGTAAAGTTTCAGGAATAAATCAAATCATAGAATAGTAAGTCTTCATAGAGACAACAAATATTTGATTAAATCTTATAATTTGTAAAAAGTACTTTGTGATGTTCATCAGTGAAATGGGTCTTTGTCCACTGACTTCATCTGTTCATAGCAGCAAGAACAAAATACCAAAACTGACAAATTTTCAGTGGCCTTTATTAAGACATACATATTTGCATATCCAAGATTGAACTGAAAGTCTCTCCTCTACATTTCCCAGAAAAGAAGGGAAGAAGTACAAGTTAAGAGTGTTCTTCATGTAGAACTCTACTCTCTGTAGCTGTTGCCACCTACCCAGGTCTTCTGCCCATGCCAGTAGTTGCGTAACATCTGGTTAAGTTTGCCTTAGTCTTGATTTAGTCCAAATTACAAGGTTACAGAAGACAGGAGACCTGTTGGGAAAAAAACCCAGTAATTAGAAACTTTCAGATATTGAAGATCAGACTGATTTGCTTCAAGAATACTCACTAGGCTGAAGAAAGCCTTAATTTGTTTTCTAAAATAATGGAGGCATTGGATATGGGGCACTCTGCATTCTTGACTATAACAAAAGTGGGGACATTTTTTTACTGTATGTCCTAATGTGCAGAAGAAAAATGTGATGTTCTATCAGCATGTAAACAAAAAAGTGTATATGAAGTAGTGATATATTATGCACAATATAAAATTAAGTACGTACAGCAGATTTAAGCAGCATGCTCTCCCTCACCAGCACTGATAAATTTCAAGTGTTTTCGCAAATGGAACTGCAGCATCCATTATGTTGTTTCAGAATACACATGCTTGATAATTAACATTATTAGAAGAGGAAAACTGTTCTGCAAAAGCAGTGCAGTGAAGTGACATTCTTCATACCTACCATGCAGCCCATTAACCTCAGCAAATTTAAGCAGCGCCATAGTCATCCATGGCATTTCAGATTTCTCACAGCTTCCAATCTGTGGGCAGCTTCACCAGCTTTTTGCAAAGTTTCTCATGACTAGGACATCTGTAAACTTCCCTCCAGACCTTTTTTCAATTCATCTCTTGTTATACACTCATTATTTCACATCTCTGGATAAGGATAAAGATATGTTCTTAAGACCACACCCTACAGAACAGAGTATCCTTTTTTAAATAACTTTTTGGTAATTTTAGGTGCTGTAAGATATTAAAAGCATACTGTTTCTTAATCTTACCTTTTTTTTTCCCCATGTCAATGTGAGGTTTTGATGAGCAGTGTTCCCAGCCGAGTCTCATATGGAGGAGTCAAAAAAATCAGATATCAATCTTCTGGCTTTTATCAACTAATCCACCATTCAACATAGATGTCTTCAAAGGTTTTAGCAACTTCACTATTTAGGTGAAAAAAAATGTATACATTTTATAGTCACATGAAACAGAGCAACACTGCCTGATGTGTTGCTTAGAGACAACAGCTCAAAGTATAATCCTAAAATATTTATGAGATTGCATTATTATGTGAGTATCAGCGGTTAGTATCTTAATGTTCTGGTTTCATATTTTGTAAAAGTGATTTTCAATCCAGGAGACAGCAAAGATAATCCACTTCTCTTTAGGCAAATTGTCATTGAAAGTTTTCTCTTTTGGTTTTTAATTTCCACTTAGTTGCTCTCAAGTTTGGCCTCTCTCCTGAGGTTCCTTTTGCTGAAAATTTTTGTTATTCAATAACTGTGAAAGAAAGAGTATTAAATACTGCTTCCCTGACAAACATTCTTCCTGTATGTGCACTTGGGAAATATGAAACGGTAGAACTTGGATGGCAAATTTTGGCACAGTATTCTTTGTTAAATTCTGTAATCCAAAGAGGGAAGAAATTGGGGTATCTTCATTAATTCTGATTTCATGAAACTGGTATTCTTTTCCAACAATGAACTGACTCAGATTTCATCATGAAAATGGAAGAACTGCTATAGCAATAAAATCTTTAAGTTACCTCTCTTACAATGTACTTGGAGTCCTGCCTCCATGACATAAATACTTTTGCATTTCTGATACAGATACGTGAGAGGCCTATTTGAGGAAATGTATGATGATGACGTTAAAGGAATTCAGAGATCAGCATGCACAGAAAAGAACGTCATCTCTTCCCCTCTGGCTGACAGTGCTAAGTAATATTGGACTACATAACTCAATGTAATACAACATGAAATATTTAGATCCTCAGACCCTGATAGTGTCTAAGAAAGAAATAGAAAATACACTGGATCTTATATTCCAGGGCATACATCCAATTTACATTAATGTTAGAGAAGAGGCCATAGCTGTACTCTCTCAGAAGTGAAATCCTACCTTTCCAGTTTGCCATTCACCTCGTATAAAGCAGAATCTAGATACAGAGCCTCCATATGGCACATGAGTAGACAGCTTTTACTAGCCTAGAGTACCCATAAAAAGCCCATGTCTCAGCTACTTTAGGGTTTTAATCTAAGAGTCAGTCTGCAAATTCATTTGTTGGAGGATATGGTTTACAGGAGAACATTGTCGAGTAGGGATGATGGTTGGACTTGGTGATCTCAAGGGACTTTTCCAACCTGAATAGTTCTATGATTCTATACGCATGCTTATATTCATGAACAAGTTAAAGAAAAAAAAAAAAAAAAGCCAAAACCAAACCAAACAAACAAAAACCAAAAGAAAACAAAAAAACCCAGCCCAGATCTGAATAGAATGGAAGTACAGATCTTGGTTTTTCAGGCAACTAAATTTGCTAAACTAAAAGGTAAGTTAGCAATGTCTCATCTGTATTAGGGTAGCTATGATTTACTGACTCCTGGCGAAGGCAGGCAGCAATCACACAGGATGGCTCAGCCTGCTTCCTTACAATTCTGCCATGCTAGACCCCGCTGTGCCAGCAAAAAACTCACTTCAGCCTGGCAGCTTTCCTAGTCCATCTACTGGCCCTAGTTTAAGCACGCTTTTTGACAGAGGGACACATTAAATCTGCAGGCACTTCTGGAAAAGGGCTCTCTAAAAGCTGCTGGAGCCAGCGTGTCCCCAGGCATGGGGCAGAGCCCACGGAGCCTTACAGCCACCTGCGGAGTCGCTGCCGCCTCCGCTCTCTTCAGCTCCCACGAACACCTCAGCTCCGCTCCCACCGCCCACGGGGATGGGCTGAGTCACAGCCCAGAGCCTAAAACCTCCGTCTGCAAGGCGGTTCCTTCTTTGCAAGCTATGGGAGATGATACTCTGAGTAGGGGAAAAAAATAAGAAACAGGATGTGACTTTCAGCTGAAGAAGGATAATGTAGCCAACATCCCACACCCTCAGGCAGCTCCATCTTTGATTGAAACTTGTCCAAACAGGAGGGAAGGAAGGGAGGAGGAAATTTCCTATTTGCTTGTCATGCAAGAGCTGACACTTTAGATTTAAGATAAATAATATATAGGAAAATATATTTCTGTACTTTTTAACATATAACCAGTGCTGTCTACAAGTCACTTTTTTTTTTTCCTTTTTTTTAATGATAAGTGTAAACTAACAGAACACTAAAAATATGTTTGATAGAACAGAGTATCCAAATTTGTAAGATACACTTTCGAAAGGTCATTTTCTGTAATTTTACGCTGATAACCACCTTATTAAATTGCCTGCTGATTGAAATTTAATGAGAGACTGAAAATTCTCAATGGTAATTGGGACAGCCAATTCTTTAAAGAGAGAAAGTGAGTGGGTAGCTAGTTGAAGCACAGAAGAATGCTTATTAGTGTGGAGGTGGAAGAAGTCTTTACTGAGAAAAACAATTAAAGACTATTTTATTTGGAAAACATTGAATTTTTATTTGTACTGTTTCACTGGAGTCCTGGGTACAATATTAATTCCAAAACAAGTGGGGGAAAAATAAAATTAAAAAAAAATGCAACAACCAATAAGCCAGCACTCTCTGTCCTGCCTACAATTGTGTACTGTATGGTATATTTAATGGTTTCACATTTTTCAGTACAAAAGATGTGCAAGTATTGTCAGGAACTCACTAAGTTATTTGTCTCACTCCCTGTTTGTCTTAAAAGTATAACATTTGTTACCTGAAACAAAGCTATTCTCCAGAAATGCAATCACAGAGAAAGATATAAAGACAAAGACAGTAACAACTACCTGATTGAACACTCCAGAACCACTACATTAGCAAATAAGAATTTTATTTCAGCTTAATTAATAATAAGTCACATAAAGACATTAGGTATTATGCTCTTGCAACAATATTATCAGAAAGTTTTACTGGGGACTGAAAGGGCACTAAAGTAAGGGGTTGTTAAGTATGTGGCTTAGACGTGCACTGAGAACACAAAGATAAAGGGACAGTTCTTTTTAAAAAGTCTGTATTTTTAAATCATAATCAGATTTTTTTTTTCCTCCTAAAATATAGAGTCCATTTCAAATAAGCATTATTTAATGGAAATCCCATGAACTGCAGTATATAAAAGATTAAGTAAGGCAATTGCAATAGACCTTATGGGTTCAAAATCAACAGATTTACTGATACACTGAAGTTATGATGAATCTGGAATCTTCAGGTGACAGCTGGTGTGCTGAACAAGATCCCCAGCAGAAAAGCATTCTTTCAGAAGCTGTATTAGATGTTCCTTTTCCATTCTGTGCCAGGAGGATGTCAAAATATGGAAGATTTGTGGATTCAAGACCGGTGTCAAAATCTGTCCTCAAGCATACAATCGTGTTTTGTTACTCAGTTAAAAGACTGACTTGTTTTCTAGTTCCCAAGTCTCTTTTCTTTCAGAGCAAGTATTTTATGTAGACTCATATCTTACTGAGTGAAAAGGACAGACATCAATTACTTATTCATCAATCTGGCATAAAATGTTTAACAAGGCACTGGGAGAGTGGCAAAAGGTGCAAAACAAACAGCAAAGCCAATCTATAAGCAGCAGAAGAGATTGAAGTGTGAGCAACCACCAGCATGAGCAACTTGGTCTCTCTTCCAAGCAGCCAGGAGAAATGGACTTCAGTAAAATGTTATTTCCTTTTTTAAGAGAAAGAAATTGCAGGTTCAGGCAATTCTCACCAGGTCTACTATTATTTACAATGGATGTGTCCTGATCAAGGAGAATAGGGGGAGGGGGAAAGCAAGAACAATCTTCAGCAGAAGGGAGACAACTCTTCATGCAGTCATTCTTGTGTGCAATGAGAAGGGACTTTACTGCTAATTATTGGTTATTAGTGCTATTGCATTTTAAATTACCATAAAAGATCAAATAAAACAAAACAATATTTAAAATTCTCAGGCATAGTAGCACTTTCAGATTGCCTGCAGAAGTGGTCCAGGTTAGAAAGCAAGTTCTTGTTTTGAAAATATTCTGGATTATCTTTCCCTGAAAAGACTGAAATCCTTTTCCCTATAGCATGAATGAAAATTAACTTCCTCTAGCCACATGGTATTAGTCTACCTCTTCAGGCTTGGAGCAGATGCCCCAGTCCTTGATAAAAGGTCTTCTCTGCCCTCAGACGTATCAATTTGTAAGGCTTTTGATTGCAAAGGAACAAGGAAGAAATCTCTGCAGACCCCTCTGTTCACAGGAAGGCGGCCCTTGCACCAGCTCTTCCCCCCCACAATCCCTCATTTGCTGTGAGAGGTATGAGGGACACAGCAGAACAAGATGCCTGCATAGGTGAGAGGTTCACAGAGCTGGCATAAGCTGCATGGGAACCTTAGCTATCAATACTTCGGGTCAACCCTTCAGCTCTTCTAACTTGAGGAAGGATCATGTAGCATTTATTCCCTCATCAACTTCATGTGCCTGTGACTTGAAGGCCAGGAAGCAGGATGGCACCAGCTCGTGGCTTATTCTGATGCTTGGAACATGTTGTGACCTCGCCCCTACTAAAAGGAAGCAACCTTTGTTAAAGATCCCATTTCCTTATCATACGCCCTTACCATGTGGGGTTTTTTGGATCTATTTGAATGCAGTTATGTTATAATATGATTGAATTCTGTTCCTGTAGAGGAAGCGTGGAAGTTCCTTCCCCCTTCCCCTTAAGCACAGGACAGTGAGGAGCACCTGCGGCAGAGCCCAGTTTTCCTATTTGAGCTTTCCTTCATTTTTCCTCAAAGACTGAAAAGTAAGAAGCTAAGAATGTTTCTGCTTTAATTGAACTTTCAAGCCAATGTTTGCCATATGGTTTGTAATTCTGGGAGGAGAAGGGAGTAAAAAAAAGACAAAAAATAAAAGAGAGAGAAAGAAGAGAGACTGTAAAAGCTCCAGCCATCATTTTTCTAGGACTGTTGCCATATTGCTCACGTTCCAATGGCACTATAAGATCACCATTCAGTGATCAGGTGTGCAAATTGCCACCTCAGAGAATGACTACCCTTAACAGAATACAGAGAGGAGAGAGGCAGATAAGAGCAAGACAGTTACAATTACTGAACTACACAGTGGTTATTCATTTCACCTCTAAGGAGAATGTACATTTCATTATTCACTCCTTCTGAACCCTGTTCTGTAAGTTTGGTTCTTTTGTACACTTAAGACTATATTACTGAAGTACTAAATGGATATAAATAACATTTATATTCAACTTGTAGTTCCTATGTCATAAAGCTTAAGAATGCCAAGCAGATAAATACAAGCAAATCTAATTTCACATTTCATGATCGAGAGATTCAGGAATAAAAAACATAATATAATAGAGGAAAGGAAAAAAAAATCCCTACATCATATTTGCTTTGATTTTATTCTCCAAGAGGTACACATTGCCACTAATTGTGAAGGCTATATACTAAACAAGGAAATTTAGTCATGAAATCACTGCCAGTGAATTGAAATTTGTCAAGAATCTGTTCATCATACCACTTGCTTCTTCTTGATTCACTTTAAAAAACCTGAATATTAATGCACAACAAAAATAGTAGTCTTTGCATGCAAAACTTATGTGTTTCACTGAAGACACCCCCACTTCCTCCTACCAAACAGCTGTGTACAATTGTACATTCCAAAAAAAATGTATTTAATCTTAGAGCACCAAAGAACGGCTGAGGTAAAAGGAAGTCTTTTTGTCAAATGCCTTGTTTAGTGAAGGCTCTTGAATGTATCCTTGTTCTATTTACCAATCAAAAAGCTGCTACCATATTACATAATTTATTCCAGGCCGGAACTAATGTACAATAAAGCTATGATCTGAATGAATCTTTAAGCAATTATCAGCACGTTCTACACCATCTATTGGTGAACTAGAAAGAGACAACAGATGAGGTCTTGCTAGGAAAACAAGCTTATGGATAGACATAGAAACCTGTTATTAACCAGCTGTTCATTTGTGCTCAGGGAGCAAAGACATGTTGAGAAGTGCACTTTTTTGGTCCAAAATAGGAATAGTAAATCTCAAATAGATACATGATCCAAGAACAATAGTTCACAGTATTTACCTTGTGGCCAATGGTGCACTGAATAAAGTATGTTCTATCAGAGAATCATAGGTTTAGGGGAGAAATTTGTAGAGTAGGGATGATGGTTGGACTCAGTGATCACAAGGGTCCTTTCCAACCTGAATAGTTCTAGGATAGAATGGTTTGGGTTGGAAGGAACCTTAAAGATCACCTCATTCCAACACCCCTGCATGGGCAGGGACACCTCCCACTAGGCCAGGTTGCTCAAAGCCCCATCCAGTCTGGCCTTGAACACTTCCAGAGATCTATAACTTTTCTGGGCAACCTGTGCCAGTGTCTCAGTGCCCACAAAGTAAAGAATTTCCTCCTAATGTCTAACCTAAATCTCCCCTCTTTCAACTCTGCTTACAACTGTTACTCCTCATTCTATCACAATGTGCTCTTGTAAAAAGGACATATTTTGCTATGTGCAAGGACATGGTCTGAAACTCAAGGCCTTGGATAGTTTTGCTACAGAGAAAACTTACATGATGATGACACTTCTTGTTAAAGTTCACAAACTCACACTAATGTCTTGATCTGTTTCAGCCTGCAAGGAGTTTGTGCAAAATAACATTAGCTAATTCAGGGCAGCTTGAGTGCTACAAAGGGCAGTTTTGTGATTATTTATTTCAGGACATGCATTCCATCCACTGCAAATTGCAACTGCTAAATGATGTAATGAAGAGCTTCCAGACTGGAAGGACACACAATGATCATGTGTACTGAACAAACATCAGTTTTATTTTACACTGTCATGTATTTTTAAGGAAAAGAGACATGTTCCCCATGGACTTGGACACAAACGGGACAAAGTATGTTCTGTTACTAGTCAGGAAACAGATAAAGGTTGCACAGAATGCAATAAGTAGAATGACACGTTGGAGATACTGTTTATTTGACAATTACACAGGAAAGTGGAAAATCTAAGTGAGAACTACTCCTGAAATGAAGCTGTGGGTTTCTACACACACTGGGGCTGGTTCTCTTTAATATCTTTATTAATGACCTGGATGAGGGGTTAGAGGGCACTCTCAGTAAGTTTGCAGATGACACCAAGCTGAGCAGGAGTTTTGATCTGCCTGAGGGTAGAAAGACTCAGCAGAGGGACCTGGACAGGCTGGATCAAAGGGCTGATATTAAACAAGGCCAAGTGTTGGGTCCTGTACTTGGGTCCCAACAACCCTATGCACTGCTACAGGCTTGTGGCAGAATGGCTTAAAGCTGCCCAGCAGAAAAGGACCTGGGGGTGTTGGTCAACAACTGGCTGAATAAGAGCCAGCAGTGTTCCCAGGTGGCCAAGAGGGCCAGCAGCATCCTGGTTTGTATTAGAAACAGTGTGGCCATAATGACTAAAGAAACAATTTTCCCTCTGTACTCAGCACTGGTGAGGCCACACCTCAAGTACTGTGTTCAGTTTTGGGCCCTTCACTACAAGGACATTGAGGTGTTGGAGTGTGTCCACATAGAGACAATTATGCTGGTGCAGGGTCTGGAGCACAAGTCTTGTGAAGAGCAGCTGAGCAGCTGCTAAACAGCAGCTGGCTGTTTAGCCTGGAGAAAAAGAGTCTTAGGGAGACCTTATTGCTCTCTACAACTACCTGAAAGAAGGTTGTAGTGAGGTGAGGATCAGTCTCTTCTCTCAAGTAACAAGCAATAGGACAAGAGGAAATGCCTTCAACTTGCTCCAGGGGAGGTTTAGATTGGATATTAGGAAAAATGTCTTCACTGAAAGAGTTGTCAGGTAAGGAACAGGCTGCTCAGGAAGTGGTTGAGTCACCATGTCTGTAGGTATTAAAAAACATGCAGATGTGGTGCTTAAGGACACATTTTGTGGTGGACTTCGCAGTGTGAGGTCAATGGTTGCACACAATGATAGTAGAGGTCTTTTCCAACCTAAATGATTCTATGATTCTATTCTATAAGGGAAGCACTGCTTGAACTATTAGGCATAGAAGAGATTTTCTTCTCATATTGCTAACAATATGAGAAGAACATGCAAACATGATAGTCAACTATCATAGAAAGGCACTTTTTTGCTTTCAGGAATAGCAGTCAGAATAGATGTTTTGGATAAAAAATATAGACTACTGGTCTCCAGTGGGGGTAGTAAGAGAAACTGAACTACAGTTAAATATCAGATTCCCAGACAATAAAATTGATCTAACAACTTTCTTTTCAAGATGCTGAGTTCAGTTAGTTATATATATTTTTCCTAGGCTTGATGTTCACTTTAACTGAGTATAGCTATGCTAATTATAACCTCAATGTACTCTTGCTCTCCATGGGGCTCCTACTTTGCATGGGGCCACATTTTAATTAAAGAGAATGTTTTCTTCTGCACCACTGATACCCATCCAGACCTCCTTGCTGAGGTTTCTTCTGGTCCAACTGTATACATATATAATAACCGGGTGCAAAGGGTAAAGTAGCTGTAGTTTTAATGTGATTGAAAATAAATCTTCAGTCACTCTTGCTCACAGACTGCCTCCTTCTTTACTTCAACTTTCAGAGGTTTGTGAACCTGGAATAAATAATGTTTGCTACCTCCACTTTTTTTTTTTTTTTTTTAATCTAGAATCCTGCTGTAATAACACTGAGACTTCTCCAGAAATCTCCATGAAATTCAGATTATAGGAGATACTTATATTCATTGACAAAACTAAAGTAATAATAGGAAAATGCCTTCTTCCACAGACCTCAAGACTTCATTGAAATACATTTTTATTTGGTATTTTCCTTACATGGATTGGGCTTTTGGGCATAGATCCAACAGATTACAAGTTAATTACTTCCATTCACCTTGCAATATTCAAAATATAAGGTGCTGTCATGAAGAATGTATAAGGGACCTTCAGTGGAATAATAATAAGCCCTTTTTCCTCTGTTTTCAGGTAGCAGAGAAATAATACTAGAGATAACAAGAAAAATATTCTTATGTTAACAGTTCATTGACAGATTTTGTACATTCAACAGAAATATTAAAAACTTCCTTCCTCTTTGTATCTTCATTCAAAATAATAATCTAATTAAATTTCTGTAAATAGTAATCTAGGTTTCTGTAAATTGCAATCAAGAGACAACAGTCCATACAATAAAAAGTGAAAATGCTATAGGCAAATTCTTTCTTACCCTAAACCCACAGTTTTCTATTTCAAGTCAAAAATACAGCTCATCAGTGATCTTGGAAACGTGCTACAATATCCTCCGTGTGAAAAAGATGGTCACAAAGCTGCTTAATGATCACACAGATACAGTTCAACTAACCAATGTATCAGTGGCATAGGTGACATAGTTACCACCTTTCTCTTTGCAGCAACAAATCTACCAGTGTAAAAATAACTGTCTTTTCAGTCCCTCCAAATTGTTTGTCTATATGTAATTTGGCCATTTTCCTTAGAATACAGAGGTAGCTACATATAGCCTCATTACAAAACGTGTATTCTGTTTTAATTAAGTTCTTTTGGCAGAAGTTGAGGAACATGCTCGCAGAATTGGGAATCTCTGGAGGACGTGCAACTGTGACCACTGAGTCATAGGACATCCCTCTTCTGGCAGGGCAGCAGAAGGATCCAACTCTACCTTTTCCCAGCCCTGCTAGTCCATTCTCATTTATTCTCACAGTTGCTGCCAGCACATTACTACTGTCATTCTAACATTTAAGCAAAATTCTTCTAGAGTGACACCAAGCTGTAAGTCTTTGTATCTATTTTTCATCAGAATAGAAGATGTGTGTGATTCAGCATCCATGCCCTTTTCAC
Organism: Chaetura pelagica; assembly: GCF_000747805.2. Classification (NCBI taxonomy): domain Eukaryota; kingdom Metazoa; phylum Chordata; class Aves; order Apodiformes; family Apodidae; genus Chaetura; species Chaetura pelagica. The sequence continues at coordinate 13,960,085 of NW_009953496.1, read as the reverse complement.
ATCCCAAGTTCCCACCAGTTCCAGCAGAGGCATTATTGCTGTGCCAAGATGGCACTGTGGGGTGTTTGCTGCAAGTGATCAAGTGTTAGGAAGAAAGATGAAAGCACTTGAACAACTCCTGGTAAGAACACAGAGAAAGTGCTTGAGACAAGAAAATAGCCAAAGACCACTACAGAGAATATGGCATTAACAAAGTTACCAGTTGAAAAAGAGCTTGAGAATAATATAGCCTCTGCTTTCAAACAAAATAGGTCACTGTCAGCTTTACTTGCCTTTTTATTGGAGTAAACATTAAGACCTCAGATATGTGTGTGACCACTCCAAAGAAACTAAGAATTCAGGGCATATATACTTCTATTTTAACAGTTTTCTTGAGACATGAATGCCCACATATTAACAATGTCCATTATTATTGTGTGTATGATTACTAAGAGGTTGTGACCTTTCCTCCTAGGCACTAAGTTTTCTACACAGATATACTCTTGTCAAACAGCCTTTCTAGTACACTGTAAGCACCAAGGCAAGAAGATGCCTTTACCCAAACCTTTGAAGCCTTACTTTGCTTTGGTTGGCTCATTTCACTAATCTTTCTCCAAAAAAAAAACACAACCCAAAAGTATACTCTTATTAAGAATAGCCAAACTAAGAACTTGAGTTCAAAGTACTCCTGCTTTCCAGGGAACACCAGTATTGACTACAACGGGAAGTTCAGAGGTGGAGACTCTGACTTCCTGAGAAGGGAGCAAACCAGGAGTGGGCAGCCTGAGAAGAGATAGAGAATGCTGGAAGTGAATAGCACTGAGATGGAGAACCCGAGCTGGGAGAGGTTGAAAATGAGACAGAAGGGATAATTACTGATCACCAGGCATTTAGAATGCTCAGCATTACTTTTTTAGTATTACAGGAAGAACTGCTGACTCAGGCTCACAGGCAAACCCATTGCTATTCAGCCCTGGGTCACAGGCTGTAAACAACCTACCCCAATATCGCCTGTTCTGCTCACAGAGGTCAGTGCCACAACAACACCACTAAATAAAAGTCAGCAAGGAATATTCTCTTACTGTGAGGCCAACATGCACAGCCTATCCAGACAACTCTCTGGACAACTGACTCATCAAAACTAGGGTGGTTACGTCCAAGAAGCTGCTGCAGGGTCTTGTCTCTACCCTGTCACCACCTGTCCATGACTGGGAACTGCCTGAGAGACAGTTTTGGGGCCCAAACAAAAACAACAGTGTCAAAAATCCCTATGCTAATAATTAAACAAAACAGAAAATAAGAACATCTGTGGACTGGAAAATAACATCTCTGGATCTGTGGGAAATATTAAGATCTGTACACTGCATGGTTTCATTAACTAATATATATACAGCCTAGTTTCTTATTTACAGTTTGGCTAAAAATGTATTTGTCATTTCTAATTCAAAAGAAAAAAAGGAAAGGAGAAAGGGAGAGGAAGAACAAAGAAGAACAAAAAAGAGCTTGGAGAAGCAATCTGAAAAACAAATCAACACAAACCTGTGGAACCTGTAAGTGCTCTCAGATGAAGAAATGCTCATCTCAAACTGCTATGAGGGACACAAATACCTAGCTACCAGCCCTGTAAAAACAAAAATCCTGCAGTTTTGCAGAGCTGGATACAAACAAAATACTTATTTCAGTGTTAATAACACTGTTATTTGGACTTTAATCTGGGAGACATGAGGTAAAGGGAAAAAAGAACTTCTAGAAATCTAGTGAGTAGCTATTGAAAAAAAAAATCAACTCTTTACTTTGCAATAAATCTCTGTTGATACCTAATGCTGCAAATTTTGTAAGTGCTGGAAGCTGGAACCTCACACAGTACTGCAGATGGAAGCTCTGCTGCCCCAACATTTGACCACTTGGTTCCTGTGGCTTCACAATGGGAATGTAGCTGCACAACTGGGAATTAATACAGGTTGCAAGAGTGAGTATTCATGTGGTTCTGTGATTCCCTTCACTACATGCTCACACAGATGTTTCCATGAGCTTAGCAGCAGGGGACTGTAGATAAATCTGCCCCTGCTCAAGACTGGCTCCTCTCATGTCAGCATCAATGTCCTGGTTTGAGCCAGGATGAAGCCAATTTTTCTTTTTACTGATTTTTTTTTTCCTTCAGTAAGCTCTCTTGTAACTAGCAACAGTGTGTTCTGCTAGGCTGATAAGACAGTGGAATGTTTTTCTAACTACTGAGGCTTCAAGGCTGCACCTGCACTCTGCCGGCTCAGACACTACGGGGAGATCTGTGACCCCCCCGTAGGAGGCTGAGTTAGACGGACAGCAAAATTGGCCAAAGATATTCCATTCCATATATCTACGTAAGCTCAGAGGAAGGTCAGAGATCACAGAAGACAACTTCCTTCCTTCTTCTTCTTCCCTTCTCTTCCATCCATGGCCGGCGTAGAGGGAGGACTCTGTTCATCCATCACCGTCGATCCTCAGGCTTGATCTCTCGTGACCCCCATAACTCTCTGCTTTCTCAAGCAGCAGCTTCGGGATTCCTCGGGACTCTTCCCAGTTCAGGGAAGTGCTGTGGGAGTTGCTGAGGGTGGGGGGTGGTGAGAGGCTTTTGCCTACACCTGAATCTATCTGTATATAATTGTATATATTTTCTTGTATGATTCATTAGTGTTTTAATTAAAGCTGTGTAGTTTAGTTTTCAATCCAGCCAAGTCTCTCTCTTTTTCTCTCTCTCCTTCCCTACCTGGGTTGGGGGGAGGGGGGATCGAGAGCATTGTTGTCGGACTTGAGTCAATCAATATAAATAACTCTGGAGACGACAGGGCAAGGACAGGCAGCCAGACCTTCTCAGTAGTGCCCATGTAGAGGGAGCTGCACAAAAAACTCCAGCAATGTGAGCCCATGCTTGTGGTGACATCACTGTTAAGTTTTGAAAAATATTAATAAGAATAATCAGAAGTTCCAGAGACCTTTGGGAGCTACCACAATATTAAAAAACAAACAAACAAAACCACAACAAAACAAAACAAAACAAAACAAAACACAAAAAAAAAAACCAACAAAAAAACCCCACAATATTTTTATATCTCTCTTACTCAGTTTCTCAATTTTGGATTCTAATGTCACTGCTGAAATAGAACCAGAACTGGTACAATGGGAAATTAATTTATGACTGAACATGAGTAATTCAAGATGAGTCCTGCTTTCAGCTTTTTGAGCTTTCAGCTTCCCCCACAAAATAAAGTAGATTGCATGCCCCAGTTGCCCTCCCCTTGCCATGCTCCTGACATACAAACACAGACAGCTCAGGTTTGGCAGGGTTGTTCTCCAAGAGAGCAGGTTCTTACTACCTGTAGTGCCTCTGCAGCACAGCTCACAGGTAATTACCGTCTCATCAGGTTTCCAGGATGTTCCCCATCCATCTTACCCATTCTTTCACCAGCTATTGTCAGGAGCTTTACAGATTTGATAGCGTAATCTTCCTTTGCTTATTATTTGTTTGTATTATTATTGTACCATTATAATCTCATTATAGTCTTTTCTAGTTTCAATTATTGTATTATTCTTTTTTTCTGAGTCACTGTAATTGCTTTTAGTTTTTAATAATGTTTAAAATTTCCACTCTCTGAAGCACAAATTATCATTCCCATTATAAAATTCAGTTAAGAGGTTGTCAACAATCTTCGTTTGCACTACTCCTGGATTGATCTTTTTGCAATGCATGATACATGGACCCTGCCTTGCCAATGCTTGCAGCCTACAAAGGTAGATTCACTATTAAACAACAGGCTCATCAACATATAAGAACTCATAGGAGAACTGGTCTCCATATTTGTATGGAAAATAAATATTTTACAAAGCCCTTAGAGCCCAGGAGAACTATGAGTTTATTTTCCAATCCATCCAACTGTGGGAACTGTTGGTATTGTGCCATGGATGTGCTTGGTAAAACTACAATTTTAGGGCAAGACTCTGAACTTTAGTGAATGAATGACCATTAAGTTTATTAAACATAATTATATCAATGAAGTATAATAAAGTAGCTTCCTTCTGACTGAAAATAAGGCATTATCCTCATTTCCCAAGTATTTCTCTCAAATGTGAGATTAGGTGTACATCCATAAACCACAAACACACTTCCAAATTAAAATTAGGTAAATAAGATATGAAAATCTATCCTGAAATGCTTTCCTGCATAGGAACCTCCAACCTTTCAGGAACCCATTTGAAATCAGTACAGCTTTACTCAGTTGCATGGATTGTCCCTGGAAAACATTTGCAGAAACATTGCTGCAAATTCTAATGATGAAATTATATAGTTAAGAGGGATACCTTTGCTGTCATATATGAATAAATTAATTTACATGTTTCTGATTTACCAGGATTTATGTATCCCTATAAATAGAACTAAATGGAAAAAAAAAAAAAAAAGAAACATTTATATTGTAATATAGGTTGGGTGGGTTTTTTCATTTGTTTTTGTTGCTTTTTAAAAAAAAAATCTTAATTACTCTCTTATGTAGGCAAGGCACTTATGCATAAGAATACTTCTTTAAAATCAGAGCCTTCTTTTTTAAAATACCTATGGACCTCAGTTCATCAACTAGACAACAATCTGAACCCTTCTTTATCTGGGACTTTTATTTAAAGATATGCACAAGTCCCATTGCAACTATGACAGAATTTTCAAATTCAGGAGGAAAAATATTGCACTATTCTGCTCAGGAAACATTTTTCAGTGTTTTGAGAAACCTATCTCTGCATCTAATTGCATGCAAGTTGCATTCATCATAAGCATGTAATATTTACAAACACTTAAAATTTGGCTTTGAATTCAGCAATTGGGCGCTTGAGGACACAGCAAATGTATTTACTCGTGTGCAAAACTAAATTAGAAAAGTTCTTTAGTATTTTGTGATATAGGATGGCTGGAGCAGGGGGACGATGGTTCTAGTGGATGAGTGTACTTCTTGGCAAGGTACAGCTTGACATCCTGCTATTCTGTACTGCACTTAAGATCCAGGTTCATTCAGAGGTACTGCTATGAAATTGTTCTTCAGCGTATTAATCTGCATAACTAATGATCACTTCAGAGACAGAAAGATCCATCCATGATAACATTAAGATAAAAGTTAAAAGCTCTGAAGTTATAGACATCCCAGAATAGGATAGTAATTTAGGTGTAATTTCCATGATAATATGCAGGCTACATTGTACAGGTAACAGGGTGTGATGAAGAAAGCAGAAGAAAGCTGCTCCGGAAGCCCTTAATTACCAGAAAAATAACTCACATACAGTTCATTGTTTCACAAAGTGCTAGAAAGGATCATTAAATCATCTGGTTTAGTTTCCATTTCTCCACAGATTCTCCACATTTTACACAAAAACTCCAGTCTACTTGCTTGTCTAAATCATAACCTTTTAAAGAGGCACACATCAGGTCTACCCAGTGGACTCACCAAAAGCAGCAACTGCACCTTGGCCACTGAAACACCAACGTTCAAGGCATTCGCAGAAAATTACACACAATAAAAATGGAAAAAAACCCCTAATGGTGTAGATGGAATAACAAAGAGAGAGAAAAGGGAATTAAGTATTTTTAAAATTTAGTGCTTACTTCACTACAGCTAATATCTAGTTTTATATTTAGCAAAATTGGCAAACAGCAATTACAGTCTTAAAAGCTATCAGTGCATGCACCCAGCTATGCAAGTAAAGAAGTACAGTGGCATAGATTAAGATAATTCTAGATTTACCTGAAGTGCATTAACAAGGTATTTGAATGACAAGTACCCTGCAAATTCCCCTAAACCAAGGTCAGAAAGACTAAGGAGCCTGGTGTTCAAAAAGGTTATCATTGGGTCAGTTATCATACTGCACTGCATATTTTAGAAATGCCTGACCTCTCAGAGTTGAAAGGGTCAACCCAAAATTCCACAGTTATGCAACAAAACAGACCTGAGTGGGTGCTATTCAGAGATGAAGAATTTGCCATGGGAAGCAGATGTTCCACTGGCCATTTCCATCCCCATCCTTACCATGGTAAAAAATTGCTTTATGTGTAGTCTGGGTTCTTGTTCTACTTTTCTCAGATACATTGAACAGCCTTGTATTAAGTGATGCTTTCACTCTACAGCAATGCTCATCTGGTTCAACCAAAATGCACCTCCACTTCTATAAAGCCAAAGATCAAGCTCAAAGTCTGGCTGTGAGGCATTTTACCTGGATCTTAAGGGTTTTTTTTCTCCTTTCTGCATGTCCATACATTTTCCCAAGATCACTTAAAAACTGCAAGCAAGAAAAGTGTAATGTTCTAACATCAGTTTTAAGAACACCATTTATAATGCCAAAACCCTCTTCCCGTTCACTAGTCCTCTATTTAAATACCATACCCATAATTTAGCCCTTCAGCTCCCAGCATGATCTTAAAACAATGGTGTATCTCTTGTCCAGCATCACAGAACAGGAAAAGCTGAAACTTCCAAGAACATATTCTTTACTTTTCTAGTATTGTGATGCTCCTTTCATAGTCCTAATGGGCCTTTTAATTTTCCCTTAAGCCAAAATAATTTGGTTGGAATATGTACAGCTTACTAGACACAAATGAGACTTATACAACTGTCTGCTCCATTCATGGTGTTCCAATTGTTTGTTTCAGATACAAGTTTTAGATTTTCTTTTCATATTTACCTCCAGTTTAGCACTGAATTAGGGTTGAACTTGGTGCCACTTGTTGCACAGCCATTCCAGAAACAGCCCTGTTTCACTGCAGTTACCGCAGCCTTTTGAGATCTCTTTCAACCGGTGTCTGTGTTCTGCTACAACATAGCAACAGTTTTAAAATAATCTGCATGAAGCCAAACAGTTTACAGCATTCTGTACACATTTGGCTGAAATGAACTCTTTTTTCCAAGAAAAAAAATGCCAAGCTGTTGACAAGACCAATTTTCTGAAAAACACAGGAAAATCCACTAGAGAGACTGAACCTGTAACTGTTTATTAACAAGAAATGTGAGACGGGATTTTGGTTTTATAACAAATTAAATAAATTTGCTTCTGCAGTCATTCCAATTGTTAATTAGAATACTGTTATAATACTGAGATTTCTCACTTATCCTTGAATTATTTTAGTTTTACCAGTGAACCAGAAAACTTTTTCAAACAACTCTTTTCGGACTCTTGGATGTAAATGACCTGAGTCTACAGATACCATTATTCCTTAATACTACTGGCACAGAAAGTCTAAGTGACTTTCATAATACAAGGCTTTGAACCTGAAAAGTAAAATACAGCATAGAAACATTCTCTTAAATCCCATAATTTTTCTTTTAGCATCAGTAATGTAACCTTCTTTGACTACAATAAGTTTATTGCTGTGCTAAAATTTTTTTGTTCTTACTTTATCTTAAGTTCTCCATTATATTTTGTTCTACCAATTAGGCATTTCCTTAGTGCCTTTGAGGGAGCAAACTTTTAAGTGCTTTGCTGTATCAGGTTCTCATCAAGGAAGGAGTCATGCCTACAGAAACTTTCCTATCTGTGATGATAGAAAGCCTAGGAGCCAGTTCCATCTGATTTTAATCTTAACAGCTGTTCTTGGACATAATCTTCGCATTTGTAAATCAAGCCAAGGTGATCCAAATCAAAGACAAACTCACTGGAACTAAAAATATTGCATTAATGGATTCCTCAAAAAGCTTTAGCGAACACTCCACACAAGATAAAGCTATTTTTGGATTGCAAACCAATAGTCAGACCTAATCAATAGAAAATAAAAATTGAACATTGAAATTGAAGTTAATGCTTCTAAAAACCTTAAGAAGTTATAAATTTGGCCACAGTTTCTTCAAACGCTTTCATTTAAAAAACAACTAACACACAGAGGCTGAAAAAAAGCTGATTAGGATCTAATACTAAGAAATATGTAGGAAAAAAAAACAATTACGCAGCTTTTACTACATGCATATATGAACTTTAATTAATTTGCATTAAATACTTAATGTTCAAAATCATCATTGCAGCAATATGCCTAACTGAATTTGTATATTTTGTATAATATAAGAAAACCGAGTCATTAAACTCCTACAGATTTACTTCTCAGCGTGTAATTTGACTGTGAACATATCCATTAAAAACACTTAAGTAACAAAAACAAGCATTATCACTGAGACGGTAGTTGTTTCATAAAAATATGACAATATGAAATGCAGAAATAGTCAAGGGTAATTGTCAGTCAACTGATTTTTTACTATCATTTACTCATTGGCTGCTGAACTTTTATTATTATCTGTGCATGCCAAATTCAATAACTTCTACATAAATGAAGCTTTAATGTTAAAAATTCCAAGGTTGAAATTAATGAGAATAGGCTAAATGTTTTTCTTGCCCTTCTGCAAAGATTGCTTTTAAATTAATTTTATTAAATACTATGGATAAGGACACGTAAAGGAACAATTTTTTTTTTTTTTTCAAGTGCTTGTTTTAGCACTGATGGAGGTCTGGGGGAAATGAAAGAATGAGGAAAAAGTATATTTGATAATGAAGAAGTTATCATGCCCTAATTCCTATTTAACTGGGAGACAAACTGTAACTGAATATATAACTGACTTCTTAAAACTCAGCTCTTAAACTAGAACTTCTTTGTTATGCTTCCAGTTCACATAGCTTAAGAAGGATTAATTCTTGGGGGGCTACTGTTTTGGCCTGTGTCATCTCCTTGTCAACTAACATCAGAAACAGAAGCAAGTGTTTAATAAATTTTTTTTAAAAACAAAATTGGGGCTTAAAAATATCCACAGGATAAACACTGTTGTGATCTATAAACTCTAATGACATTTTCTTACCTGTGAAAGAGGCTATTTCAATGCACTCGCATCACACTTGAGGAATAGACTTTGAAAGAAAGAGCACCAGGCAAGATTTTCTTTTCCCAAAGAGGTTTAGAAAAAGTGGCCAAGGGCCAAGAAACTATTTCAACTTTTTTCCCAGGAAAAGAGAAATGTCAAATCAAGGGCAATGGTTTCCAGATATATAAAATGCCATTGTGAAGAGAGATGGTAATCATCTATTCTCCAAGGCCATGGTATTACTGAAAAATAATAGTTCAGTTTGAATTGCATCAGAGTACATTCAGTTTGAAATACTTTGCACAATATCTAGCAGTAAGATGAATCAAACATAGACCTACATTGCTTCAGAATGCTGTAGAACCTGTCACAGGCTGCACAACCATGGGGAATGACACCTGGCAGGCATGAAGAGAGCTTGCATTGGACAAGAAGAGACTATATGATCTGCTCAAATCTTTCTCCAGACCTAGAGGTCTTCTGTGATTATTTAAATGAGGTAAAATGGAAAAGTACATGAAAAACCTATGGCCATCAAATCACATAGATATGATTACAATGAAAAATACAGTTTTGTACTGGATTAAACAACATGCCTTTAGCCAGAAATCTTGCATATATCACATTCTCTGAAAGGTCAAAATTATTATAAAAATATTTCATGAAACTTTATAGAGAATTAGTAATCAACTCCATGAGAAATTATGTGTAGAGGCAGATTGAGTTATAAGTTAGCAGTTACTGTCCACAAAGAGAATGCTCCAGTCAGAACATGTTCCTGAAGACATAGAGATACTACTCAACTGTACCAGAGAGCCTGAAATACAGACAAGTCTTATAATAATCTGAAGAATATTTCTGAAAACCAAATCCCTGGAAATTTGAATAAATTGTGTTAGAAAAGACACGCTGTTGAAAACCCAATCTAAAGAGCAACAGCACTGTGGTATATAACAGCCCTGCCCTCACCCTGGCTGGCCAGGGTACAAATATTAAAAGCAGTGAAGTTAAAAGAACAGATGCAAATTCCATCCTTAACTGTATTGCTCATCCACAAGAAAAAAAACAACACAAAACAAAACAAAATCCAAACAAAACAAAAAACAAACCCCAGAAGACCATCAACAAAAAAAATCCATATCTTTGTTTCAGTTACCAAATGAGCTGACTCTTGGCACTCCCATCCCATGCTACCCATTATGGCTTGAAGCACTACATTCAAGAATTAATGACCTGTACGTATGTGCCCAACTCCAAGAGGACGCAGAGAGGAATTGAACAGGAAAATATTTTCACTGCAAGCTAAATGTCCCAAGCTCTCCTAGAACGCTCAAGGTTAAGCCTTGCCTAACATCAGTTCCTTGAATGGGAAAAGAAATATTTATGGTACAGTATTTATACTTTAGTCAAAAGATCCAGCAGGAAGGCAACAAAATTGAAGTTAAATAATGACAGTTTTGTAGGAAGCCATATGTCTTCTAAAACGCTAAGCAAAGATGTCATTGACAGTTAAAGATGCTTTGCAGGTTACTGTTGAGAGTAATTTGTCAATAACTTGCATGACAATATGCTAAAAGATGTTTTCAGATAAATCAGCCAAGCATTACACAACATCAAACAGCTAACAATCTGCTAGCCCAGAAGACTACATTACTCAAGTGTAAGGATAGTGAATACCAACCTAGGAAGTGCTTCTTATATGATTTAAAAAAAAAAATAAAAATGAGATAAATAAAAATTTATCTAAGTTATGAAGAACAAATTCACAATATCTAAAAGAAAGGCAGCAGAACTAGAGAGATGATAATTAGCACATAAAATCCTATAGGGAACTGCAAAATATTAGGCATGGAAATCAGCAAAATATCTAATAGTGATAAAGCTGCCAAATAAAAAAAGAATGAAAAGTACTACCAACAAGGGACAAGATTGGAGTTATTGACTATGAGGAGTCATGAAAGACCCTGAGGAAAACACAAAACATCAGATCATATATCTGTGGTCTGTAATGCTCTTGAGTTACAATTCAACCAAATAAAAATAATGAAATGTCATAGGATGCCTTCCACAAGGACTTACATGGTAGAGTTTCAAAAGAAGAAAGATGACTACAGCCTCCCCACACATAATTTACTTGAGTAAACAAGTCAGAGACCAGCTCTAACAGAAAACAATTAATACAGCCCAGCAACTATTACTTGTACAGATTTCCTACAGAGTATTATCTGCATGGCTACAAGGCTGATAATTTGAGGTTGTCCATCTTACGGTCAAAGTCTGCCTTACTCTATGAAGGTGAATCTCACACCAATTAAAAGGGCAAGCAATCAAACCTATCCCAGAATTTACCCTTTCTTAAATTTTAATTCAAATAACATGAAGTCAAATCAAAACCAAAAAAATCATAAAGCATAAAATGGTCTGGGTGGGAAGGGACTTTAAAGATCACGTAGTTCCAACCCCACTGTCTTAGGCAGGGACACCTCCCACTAGACCAGGTTGCTGAAAGCCCCATCCAACCTGGTCTTCAACACTTCCAGGGTGGGTTTTTCCACAACTTTTCTTCTAGTGTCTCACCACTTTCATTGTAAAAATTTTCTTCATTATGTCCAATCTGAACCTACTCTCTTTCCATTTTAAAACCATTGTCCCTGGCCCTGTCACTACAAGCCTTGGTAAAGTCCTTCTCTTTTTTATAAGCCCCCTTTAAATGTTGAATGACGTATCCTGCAATTTTCTTTCAAGTTAACACAAGAAATGGAAAGAAAAGAATACTGAAGGCTTATAATCTGCCCCCCTGAAAAGAGCAAGCAAAATAAAATACTATTATCTTCAAGACCATCTTCTCTGCCTATGCAGGCTGATGTTGCCTCATTAGCACCTTAAATTTATCTTTATGAAGAAGCTTGTCTCAGCATGAGAGACTCAGTCAAGAGACACAATCTCTCTGAAGTGGTAGAAAATATCACAGAATCACAGAATGGCAGGGGTTGGAAGGGACCTGTGGAGATCATTGAGTCCAACCCCTCTGCCAGAGCAGGTTCACCTAGAGCAGGTTGCATAGGATAGTGACTAGTTGGGTTTTGAATGTCTTCAGAGATGGAAACTCCACAACCTCTCTGGGCAGCCTGTTCCAGTGCCCTGTTACCCTCAAAGTAAAGACGTTTCTCCTCATGTTTAGAGGAGAAACATCTTATAATCAAGTTTGTGTCGATTACATCTTGTCCTGTCACTGGGCACCACTAAAAAAAGACTGGCACTCTCCTTCTGACACTCACCCTTTAAGTATCGATAAGATCCCGCCTCACTCTTCTCTTCTTCAGACTAAAAAGACCAAAGTCCTTTAGCCTTCCTCATAAGAGAAATATTATAGTGCCCTAATCATCCTCATACCCCTAAGTGTCCCTCTCAAATCTGATGGTCTGCCTAAAGAAGCTGTTTCACTTGGATGATACCAAGACAGCGGTGTTTGCACAGACAAAAGTAGATACCTAAAGCACCATCCAACAGCCTGCTTCTTACTGGACAACAAAGCATTCTGTGGCTTTGAGGAGCACCATTTGCTGCCAAAATCCAAAATGTTTCCAAATTAGATAGATAATCTCATTTCCTGGAGCAAAAATGATATTTCAAATACTGCTAACTTACAAACTGGTTTCTTGTTGTCTCCAATCTTCACCAACAGAAGAACAGCAAGGCTTTGATCAGTGCTTTGTGTTCCCTAGATCAACTTTTTTTCCTTCATTAGTTCCCCCATCCCCATCAATGTCTCAAGAGCATTTTTAAAAGCAACTATCATTAAATAAAGATACCAACTCATTTGGTAAATTCTTGACACAGCAGATCTTGAATGAAGTAAGCATGATAAATTGTCCATAGCAAAGAAAAAAATGTGTCTTGCTTATGGTATGACAGTTCTCTATAAGTTCCTGAAGTCTTCTTTATGTTACAAAGCAAAGTAAAGGTGCCTGCCTTATTGTCACCCTGCAGCCCAGAGGAAGAGTTCAGAATAAACTGGCAGTAACCTGAGTGCTGGCAATTTCTTCACCACACTAAAACCAAAGAGGCTTCCCCAATCCTAACTGTAACTATGTGAGCTTTGATGTTTTCACTCCCCATAAATCATTCCATGACTACAGCACAGGCTTATCATTCACTGAGCCACCTGAACAATTCATCCAGACTACTACTTTTCAGTAGCAGTAAGTTATATTGAAACTGGTTTCACAAAAGGAAGGTTCTTTTCTAGAACAGAAGGCAAGACTGGTCACTGTGCAGGAATTCCAGGGAGTATGAGGCTGGCCTCCTCAACTCCAGGTCCCTGGCTTGGTGTATCTGTCTGCAGGACACACAGTCCTCAGTGCTGCATGTATGTGCTGCATGCTCCTGCCTGCAACCTGCCAGTCCTGCCAGGCTGAGCAGGAGCAAGTGGAGGTCAGCCTCCTTGCCATCTTTGCAGTGTTTGGCAGTCCAGAACATACAAAGCTCTTGTGGCTGTGCAAAATACTCCAAAGACTGCAATTGTGCATTGCTCTGAGAGATGACATTCCACTTTGTGAGATGCAAGTTGTTCCACAAGAGGCACATTCTTCATTCCTAGACAGCAGGCTATGCCTTTCCAGCTATGCCCCTGGAAGACCAAGCCACATAAGAATGCTTGAAATAATCACAGGGAAAATAAGTTTTTCTTTGTGCATTAGCTAGCAACAAATGTACTTCTGCACTTTAAGATCGTCTTACTTCAGAGGCACTTTATAAACATTACTAAGCCTTCACTACTCTCCTCTGAGCTAAACAAGTCTTACCAGCAGTAATGCACTAATCACTGGCACAAACCTGCTGAAGAGGAGGCTTCTAATACAAAGCATTTGTTTACTGTGTCTTCTTACTATTACAGTTTCCATAGAAACAGGAGACAGAAAATTTCAGCACTGGGCAACAAATTCTAATTATCTTTTTAAAAAAATCATTATATACATATTTAGTACAAGCAGACTATATCAGCAAGACTTATACTCAGGTATATGAAACATGGATCAGCAGTCCTAATACAGAGGTGCTCGTGACTGCTACATCCTTATGGCAACAAAAGAAAGGACACTTCCTTTCACATGCATTAATAACAGTCCATGCCATGCTAGTCCTTCCTCTTCAGGCTTTTCAGTTCCATATTGCTTCCTCAAAAAGCCCTCCAAATGAGCAGGGGAGCAAAAAGCACTGAAGCATTTTCAAAATATACTTCCCTTTCCCTGAAGCTTACATTTATAATCACCTACAGCTCAACCATGCTCAACCATGATGTAATTTCTTTTGCCTTGTGGGCTGATTTCTGTGACTCATAATTTCCAAATATATTTGTGAAGGTGGTTCATGAATTCAACTTCTGTCAGCTGAAGCCTCCAGCATTGTTCTGCCCATGTTCAGTATGGAGGCTCCTGGCTCGCAGGACGTTTTAATGGTACAGTACAGAGGATCAGTCCTTGGTTTATAAAGGACATGTAAGAAGCCATTATATAAGGTAAGAAAGACTGCAAATGTGCCCATGGTTTTTTGTCATCCCATCATTCTTTGGTAAGTTTAGGTTTCCTATATATATTACTGAAAACCTGCAGATGATTCATCCCCAGGTTTTGCTGTCAGATGAGCAACATTATGAGTTCTGCTTCTCAAAGTTTTTCTGGTGCTGTAGCCTTACCCCTCACTTCTTCCCTGATGTTAAGCTGTATCCAGATAAGACCTGGGAGACCCTCAGACAGCAGCCACGGTCAACTACAAATTCACACTTTCTCACTTAAACATTTAACTTCTTAAATCTAGCTAAACAACATATTTTAATAAAAGTAATATAACCCACAATTGACAGCATGCACCTAATATTGTAGAATTCTTTTCACAGAGCTATACTGAAATATCACCTGCCTTTCTGGTGTAACATGTTCACCTTCCCTGCCCCAGTAATCTTTGCCCCACGGAGGATAAGCTAACAGGACAGTTTTTGCTGTTCCGAGGCTCGTTCTCTGCTCTTCCCTGCTTAACAGCATCACTGCTCTTGGCTAGTCATTAGGGAGAGATTCTCTGGAGATACAGCTGGTGTCTCACCCAGTGCAGAGTCATAATGAGACATCTAAACCACACGCATGGAAGCATTTGCTACTGTTTAATCTCAAGTGCGGAGGGTGCAGCAGTGCCTCTGGTAATATGTTTCTACAACACGCACCACTAACAGCTTTGGGGATCATAGGCATTATTGGTGCAGAAGTGCTTGATATTTCCCATTGTGACAGAAAGGAGATGAGTGGTTAAATTACTGCCTGCTGTGCATGACTGTAGACATTAGAAGCTGATATTTATAGTGCCTATTATGTTATAGTACCCCAAAAGGCAGGAGAACCACGTCATATAGCATTACTACAAATAAAATCATTCTAACACAGAAAAAAACATTGCAAGCATATAGAACATAACTGTATTTTATCTTTAAAAGGAAAGCATGAATAGCTCAGGTGTTCTAATAACAAAATGCATGTTTTAGCACTCCCACTCCACCAACTAATACAAGAAGAAATAGGAAGGACAGGAAAAACTGCATATTAATAAAGTCAGCTGAAAGAAAAAAAGGCATGTCTGGAAGAAATCTCCACCAGTACATCAGTGGAAGTGGGATGTCCTTTTCTGGAAAATGCAGAGCTGAAAGAAAAAAGAGTTCTCCTGGTTTCAGTCATGGAGAGGCTTGTATGCTACATCTTTTTCAATCTTTTAGTCAATCCTAGGAAGTCAAATACAAGTCCAAAACATGTGGCAGACTACTCCAAATTAAACAGCATGGCTGAGAGCAAACAGAGTTCAGGCATTTTATGAAAATAAGAGTTATCTAACACTGCGAGCATCCTAGATTCAGAACCCAATACCCAATATTCTCCCACTCTGGTAGTAAAAAAGGGTGGTGGAGGAGTGGTGGTATGGAGAAGTACAACACAAAGCAAAGAAGATTTTTAAATAGATTTAGTTAGATAAGTTACCAATGTGAATGCTAGTCATTCTTTTTCCTAACTTTCTTATTTTTTCAAGAAAACTTTCATGACATAATCCATCTCCACATCACCTGAGAAGTTGTTTGCTCTTCAAAACCTTGAAGAGCTTCCACAAAATTGGAGATTATGATACAACTGAAGTGAACCTGGTAGAAAAGACTGACTGTCATTTCTGATGCTGTTTTTATTTATTACTCCTCTCGGGACTGGGAGTCTTCCTAGATCATGAAAAATACATTTTTAGGATAACAATCACAGATTCGTCACGGCTGGAAAGGATCTCTAAGATCACCAAGTCCAACTGTGAACAAAAAAAACCCCACACAACCTTGGCCACTAGAGCACGTCCTGAAGTACCAAATCTACACTGCATTTTAATACCTCCAGGGATGGTGACTCAACTACTTCCCTGGGCAGGCAATCCACTTACACGGTCTGGTTGCAATTTAAGGCAAAATGGAATAAAATCAACGTGTTAAGAAATTGGTAACAAATCAAACATATCTATTATGCTATACTTTACACAATCTAATTATGTATGATTAATGCATACCAGCTGAGGCATCTGGCCTTGCTTCTGATATGCCTCAAGGTAGCCAGGAAGACGCAAGACACTACTGAAAGGGGGTATGCAGATAACTCTGTGTGGGAACCCCTGAGTCCTTTAAAAGGTGAGAGAACAGTTTCTTTAGGCCTACAATCAAACTCCTCTAGTGGTAATTAAATATCAGTGTGGTCTACTGTAACTATATGAAAACAATTAATCCAAGATCCCTCCAGCATTACATATATATTCCTCTGAGACTAAATTAATTCCTTTTCTCCTTGTCATTAGTTGCTCTAAAAAACAGTACTAACATTTTACTTTACTAACTGTATGAGTAGAAAGTCTACCCACACACTGCACTGTGTTGGCCAAGTCGTACATTTTGGCAGTGGACTTCAAAACTGTGTTCCTCCACAAGAGAGTGCCTGTGTATAGTACACTCACACAGGCATACACACTTCCTCAGTCCACATGATTTATACACTTCCTGTGCAACCATTTCACAAATAGATGAAAGCACTAAAAAATAAAAATCCCAAACTCTGGCATATAGAACTCAGTCATTCTACATACCACTTCCATTTAGCAATACTGAGTCACATTACTAACATGACCAGTTATCAGAGCTGCCTGCAGCTTCTGATGATGCTGATGTAAAGTCCTCCCTTCAGTAGCTGAGCTGTAAGCACTGGGAATGCTTTACAAAACATTTCAGAAATAAAGGTCAACTAAGCTTTCTTGCAAGATTTTCTGGAAAGAATTTCCTTCCTACACACCTTCATTCATCAGGGCCCTTGCGACATGAGCCAAAGAGATTGCAATCACACATACTCACATTTCTGCATCTAGGATTAAGCTTCACTGAATTAAAGCCCCTCTTCAGCCACTGCTCCCTATCTCCACCTCCCCTACCCGTCCCCACCCCCTCCCAGCACATATGAGGGCGAGACTGTTGTCGAAGTGCTATTTTATAGCTAACTGGTTTGTACTCGATCCTGAGAGCCCTTGCCTTTTAGGGGAGCATGTTTTATTTTTCTTGAAACATTTAACATGACAGCTAAACAGTGAAACCTCTTGCTCAGTTTTCTTTTTTCACAACTATATATTTTTGGGTGAAGCATAACCATGACTCTCATATCAGTAATAAGAGGGGGAAAACATCTCTCAGGAGGAGAGGTCGTCCTCTAGTTATAGTGGAGGACTTTAAACTCCCAAAAGGACTTTGTTCTATGTTAGCAGCCAGCTAGGACATTGGGCAAAGATAAGCACCAGCACCTCGTGCTGTGATCATCCTTTTTTCTCTGTAAGAAGAAAGGCACAGAGATCTGGACCAGCTGGAGTTTTAGAATGGCTCAGATGTGTGCAGAGTCTCCCGGCTTGTCCAATTATTTTAAGAGGGCTAATACATTAATTAGCTCTATACTTGGAAGTTTTGATACTGAAGTCTGAGGACCTATTGATCCTGAGATAATAGACCTGACCCCTTTGAAGTCTGATTCTACCCCAAATTGTGTATATTTTTGCACCATAGAGACCAGATTTTAGTGGATTAAGATGGACAGTTCTAGGTAGATACAAATCCAATAAAACAAGGCAGTATTCTGGCTGATTTGAGACTGAAAGTGTATAGTTCTTTATTCTGTATAGACATCTAGCAGTACTAAGAAGTAAAAAATTACCCAAAGGATGAAAACTAACTCTCGAAGATAATTTCTTCTGCAGTCTGCAGGTTTCGTCTGAACACACTGCAAACTACCTGCTCCTCAGTGCTAGTTCTGCCTTATCCAGATTCTGAGTCCCTGGGAGAAGTGGAACCAATGCCCTGGTCCCTTACAGATCTGCTCCCTGTTCTGCTGATCTTCTGCAGATACACCCATCTGCACAGCAGCTGCTTCACTGTCCTGCCTTGGCTGTTACAGTAGTGTCAGTAATGTGGAGGAAAAGAGAGCAGGAATTTCTAGGGAAACAAGAGCCCTACATTATGTCCTGAATGCATTAGAGAATATTTTTTGTTTGTGCTCCTTCAGTCTGGAGCACTTAAATTAGATCTTCCCCAGACTGGACATATTCCTGCCCCTGGTTCATATGGCATTATTCAATTAATTACTGTCAGCATTTTTCACAATGCAAGCTCTGTCTGACAAGAAGTTCTGTCACAGGTTATCACCTCTGCCACTGGACATTGCCTCACCTCCTTTCATCAGTGTATCGTTGGACAGTCCAGTTCAGTTATCCCTTCTTCATCCTTTACTGGTGATTCCCAACACCTCTGCAGAGTTACAGTAACAGCTGTTGCTCATAACAGCTCTAATGACAGTTGTACTTATTTTGCAAAAGTTTGCAACACATGCCTAGCCAACTGAAAGGAGAATAACCTTGGTATCAAGGTTTGAGAACTTCCGGATTAACCAGAAGAGTAAGAAAACACTTACTCTTGCTTTGCTTTCACCCCTCTAATTCCCATTTCCATGGAAACCAGGCTGGAAAGTACCAGCAGGCAGCCTGCAGCTGAACATCTGAATGGGAACGCTCATGTTAAACTCGGCAAGCAGACAGCAGGTGAAACCTGCAGGAACTGTCTAAAAATCTATATCTACATCTTGAAAGTAAAAGGACAATCTCAGTTTAAGCAAAGAACTAAAGAGGACGATATATAACCCTAGTGAATATTCTTGCATTGCTCCAACTGATAATTTTATTATCTCTTCTATAAAACCTAGGAATAAAATTTATCTTGACAGCACAAGACAAAAATTCATCACAATTTACTGCGTACTTCAAAATGTTCAGATAGAATATGATTGGTACTGAATATGGTAAGTTATTTTTGTAGCAGGACTTTGGTTTCTGCATATTGTCCTGTAATTCCTTCTGTGAAATTATACTGGCTGCTGCACAGTTCATACACACGCATTGTGTGCCCAGTCATTTGTATGGCTCTTCTTACAAACATTAATTGCATTTGAATAAATATATAAGTGAAAAATTTAACTAGCAGTTAGTAACATATTTGGCAGTTATAAAACACATTGGTTTTGAGCACCAACCCATACTCCTTCTATTTTAAAACTATTGAGGTAATATAATTGTAGATATAGGTTTGTTTTCCTGGGGTTTTGCTGTTGTTGTTGTTGTTGTTTTAAAAAAAAAAAAAAGTCAAAGAAAAAGCAATATTAACTTTAGTGCAGTTTAATGCAGGAATTAATTTAATACCATCTTAGATTTTTCTCCTGTTCAATATTTGCTCTTCAAGTAACAGGAAGAAAAGCAAACAAGCAAAGGATGAAACATTATTGTCTTGAGCTATGCTTTACCCAATGAACAGATTGGTTATTACTAAACTGTTTTTGTATATGAAGAAATTACCACCCCCTCAAGCAGGTATTATTAATTCTTTGCAGAGAGCAGAACATTGGTCACACTTTTTTTAAGGTAATTCCAGCCAATGCAATAGACAAAAGATAATTATTGTAATGAAGGATTTAACATCTTGTGCAAGTTCAGTGTTGGCACACAAGAGCTGACCTGAAAATGGATGATGAAGAAACTTGAGGAAACAAACCTTCTTCCTTTTTTTTTTTTTTTTTTAAGAGTGTTGTTTAAAGTTTAAAAAAGCTATTTATCAGAATCAAGAATCAAGGCAGACAGACAGGAGTGAATGCTCTTTATTTTACCTATGGTCTCCTTCAATATGAGAGGGGGAATTGAAGCTTAAAGCACGAAAGAACAAATCAACCCAAGAATCTGTTAGTGGCTATTGATTAGTTTCTTCCTTTGGGATCTTCATTAGAAAAAATGAGCCTGAATTTGCAGTCTACAACATTAAACTCATGGCTCTGATGGAAAAAGACAGTACAGAAGTTGTGCCATTTCCTTGCATGACAGGAAACTAATAATTGTGTGAAGAGCACAACAGTGGCAGACAAAGCACACATATCGGCATCTCTGTACTGCAAGAATGTCCGTTTAACAGATGAACAATGGTAAAAATCACACAGAACACCTTCTGTTAATGAGTCCCATTGATAATACACATTTTACTGCACCAAGTATATTTGTGTTCACCTTGAGAATCATTTACTGTGCTAGATTACAACACAAGGAGCTCTGGGATAAACAAAAATCAAATTCCAAATCATTCACTTATCTGGTCTAAGACTGCTATAACACAGCATACACAAAAGCAGAAGCTTTCTGATAGATTTCCTGGTTTTATTCGCATTAAATTATCCATACCTAAGCAACCCATATGTACTGCTTGAAGAGCTCTATTTCAAGCAGGACTGGAAACAAAAATACTTCTAAAAAATACATAGGTTTCAGTAAAAATCAACCCACAGTAAGGTACATTGAATTCTCTGTTTCAAAGCTGCATTCCTATCCCTCAGTTTTTTTATTTTTTAAGGAATGCCAAATCTTAATTTCAGTAGAAGCGGAGTGTACTGCTCATACTGTGTGAACAGCTCTCTTAATCGTTATTGTAACTGAGAACCTTGCTAAGGAGGAAACGTTGGGGAAAGGACAGCCTTAGCATATGTTTGAGGTTTACAGAATTAACAGTAGAGAGAGACTTCTGACTTGGCTGAAGAGTTTCCGTTAGCAGGGGATGGATCATTACTGGGAAATATTTATAAAGGGAATTAGAGCTGGCTGCATGTGTACACAGAGGGTGGTGAATGTCCATCAAAAGGTGTGGGTTATTTCTCCCAGCTGGAGCTTGAGAGAGAGAGGGTTATCATTCAAGAAAATAAGCAAGCTGCTCCCCACCAGGTCATTAGTACCTTCACACTGTTTCCCCTTATGATCTTGTTAGTAACACCTGTAAGAGGATGCACTGCTTTTCTTCCAATTAACTTTATAACTGCTAATGCATCCCAGTTGCTGCTGGCTGGTTAAGTTATGGGAGACAGAAAGAAACTGAGAAGGGACACCAATACAGCTGTTATAGTACGCTTTTGGCATTTGAGAAGGAAGTGGGTAATAAAGGTGTCTTTTCTGTATCTTCTAGTTTCTGAGGCACAGGGTTTGTGACAAATAATGGTTCTGGATACCAGCTAACATGATAAAGAACATGGCTTAGGCCAGTGCATGCCTTTTGAGCTTTCTGTTTAGAAATGAAAATATGTTTATGACTAATGGAAAGCCACAAATAAATTTTGCACTTAAGAAATTAAACACCACTGTCTGTTAGAAAAGCTTAATGCAAGCAACCATCTACCAGTATTCAGCTGGATACAGAGACGAGATTTTGTAAATGCTTGACATTTTTGAAAAATCATTCTTTAACCTCTGAAACATCTAATCCTGCTAAACACGCCTGCATTGATGTAGAATGGCTGAATTACTTTTGAAAGGGTCTGCAGGAGATGTTTTTATAGCCAAGTGATAAGCACTGAGAATAAAAGTTGATGGTACAACCGCTATCACACAGTCACCAAGGGAAGGTGATCATCACTCCCCTGTACCTTCCCTTTTGTGCATAACTCTCTCTGCTACAATGTACAAATACAGAATATCAGTACTGACAGAGTAAGTGCTGCCACAACAAACTCTTACACTCTGTAGGAAGGGACAGTGGGACGTGCAATTTTCTAGGGTACAGGCAATCCAGGGCCATACTATTTTTAAGGCTAATTGCACCTGTTCCCCAAGAATCAAGGTTAGGCTTGAAGGGCAACCAGATGAAAGGAGGGACTGGGAATGATGGGACTAGTGCTGCTAAGGGCTCCTTTCTTTCTCTGTAGTGTAGCTCCTGTGCTAACAGTGTGGAAGAGGCTGGTCAGGAGGGCACTCTTGAAGGAGGAGCCCAAAGCCCCCAAAATGGCCACACCTGAACTGCTGAATGGATGTAAACAGGTGGTGAAACTCGGGCTGCATCTCTCCCTTTCAGCCATTCCTACTCACTATGGCATCTGTATTCTTCCCTAAGGGTTTTTGAGGTCTCATTTTATGCCTCTTCCCCTCTTTTTTTCTCCCATCCCTGCCCTAGTCCATCTCTCTTTATCCTTCTGTCCTATTTATTAGAAGCAACACCTAAGTCTGCACATTACTAAATTCCTTCAAATGTCAGCAACTAAACAAAGACCTAGTCCTACAGCTTGCAATCAGGCAATTTTTCTGGGCCCACTTAAGGAGAACAGAGCTGGACAAGATTATATATGATTTATACATTTTAATGCAAATAGCACATTCCACATTTACACAAATGTAATTAATGTCTTCTTAATTTGAACTAGTTGATTCAGACATAAACAAACAAGAAAATGGTTCACCTTTCTCTGATAGACTTAATGAATCAAACTCCAAAACTCAGTTTTCTTTTCCTCTGGAAAAGAGCTGAAAAATCCCTCACATCCTGTCTGAACTCTTTTCTCCTTTCCCTCTGCCAAGTATTTAAACACTACAGCTACAGGAAATGGGGAAAAATGGAACACAGACATCATTTACAACTGTTGATAAATAATAACTATGTAAAACATAGGCATAAAAATACTTCCTGAATCAGTCATACAGAAGCAATAGAAGATACCATTATTTTCATACCTAAGAGTGATTGAGTTGTACAGCAGTTGCTACATACCAAACCTGATACGCTTTCTCTTCAAAAAGCTTAGTTCAAAATTTTCAAAACCAAATTTTACATTTGCAAGCTCCCCCCTTCTCTTATGCCCAAATGAAGGCACTTTTGAATGTGGCCAGGATTTTAGATAAATGGCTTTCTTGCCACTGCTTAGAAAAGCATATTTCGCCCTTTTTAGATAAATGGTCAGTCTTACTGCCCAACTCCAGGAAACACTGGCTTTGACATCCACTTGATCCACATCTGTACAAATCAAGACAAGGTGGGTCATAAAAGGAATCTGGATCAAACTCTTACATTACAAATACAAGAAAAAAAAAAATATAATTTGCCCAGGAGCACACCAACAGTCATACCATGATTCCTTAGTCCAGTTTTCGGGAAAGCTTGAAATAAACATGAATGCCAAAGTCTGTCTGCAATCTGTTTTCTAATTCTAAGATTTAAATTTCTTGCTAGAAGGGTCTTACTATAGTACTTCTCCTATGTTCACAGATTAAAATGGAAATGATATTTTAAATTCATTGGAGCAGCTGCAGGTAGCCACAAGTCACGCTACAGTTCAACACAACTGTCAACTGATTTTTACAATTACCCTTAGTGCAAACTGTGCCTGAAATGCAAGTAATAGCAAGCCAAGGAATAAACCAGTTTATTTTAATGGTAGATACTGGGGGAAGGGGGAATGAAGCCTTAGGAGCTACAAGCAATCACATATGGTTCCATTAAAAAGATTCCCCAAAAAAGCTGTATTTTTCCTCCTACTGCTCTGAAATTAGTTTGTTAAATCAAACTCAGAATTGCAGATGCAGTCGCTTTCACCCAATTTACAAAATTACAAAAAATATTTTAAATCTTAGTTTAAAAGAAATTTGTTTTCCTGTAATAAAACAATGAAAATCATCACTTTCTTCTCATCCATGTTATGTCACCAACTGATTTGTTCTGGTCACAAACATATTATTTTAAGTCCCCTCCTGCACAATAGCAAAGCATCATTAGTGATTCTCTTCCTATCTACTCCTTCAGTCTACTTCTCTAGTCTCTGAAAAATAAGCATAAAGCAAGTATTTATCTGCAGTCAGAGGTATGCATAAGACTTACTGCTTAGCACCTTTTGAATCAATAGGACAAGATGGCTGACTCCAGCATTAAACTTGTTTTCTTGCCAAAATGGTAACTTTATAAGTAACAAGTGACATTTCAGAAGTTCACACACACACCATTATAAGCAAGACCTGATAGCAGTTTCTACAACAGTGATAGCTCCAGAAAGTTCACAGAACATACAAAATCTTCATATGAAAGCAGGTAATTTAAACAAAGCATCTGAATTGTCACTCCCTAGAAAAGAACTTCAATTACCATAAATAGCAAATGACTTCTGTATGTTATCTGATTTGTGTTGGTATTTCTCCAAATCATATTGTTATGAAAAACCATTAAGAAAGTAGTCAAATCATTAAGAAAAAGCTTACCTGTGTTCCTGTCAGGTAGAATACAGCAATGCTTCTGCAGTATGCCAGGCAGAACCTGTTGCAACACAAAAAGAGACATTTATGTACATATATATTTTAACATCATATGATGAATAGCTGATGATTGCTGGAGTGCATATCTGACCAAGCTTTGAGCTCTCATTCTGCATCCAAATTAGCATTAATGCAATGTGAATGGGAAACCTGCTCATTAGGAATTGCACATGGAGAAGAATCTTACAAAATTAGCTGCTTATTAATTGCCTGTAAAGTTACTTTCACCCTCTCCCATAGACTATAATATTAAAAAGTTTAGTACAAAAATAAGAACACAAACATACTCAGCTTTAAAAGTCAGTATGTTATCAGTCAACAATCCTCCTGTTTCTGATTTCGCACATGTGCCCCTAGGGTTTTGTGATCCAGCTTTCCATAAAACATTCAGGACCAAATTCCGAAGCATAGCATTTCCCTCCTCACAGAGCCAGCTCCAGCAGACAACAAAAAGCTCCAAAGGCTTGAGTAGGAAACTCAAGAGTATGTGGACAAAGAAAATCCCAAGTTTGTGGTTCACCATGCTGAGATGCTGGGGGCAGTCAGCAAGAAACACTGCAGAAGCCTCCTACCACAACTACCCCTTTCTTACAAGCAGGACCTCAGCTTTCTTCACAGATTTACATATTGAAATAACCTATTTTGGTGCAACCAGCTTTAGTAGTCCTACCAGCAGCAACCTGTACTTGAAGCACCCAAGACCTTATTTTAATCTTACTTCTAAATCTGTAATTTACATCTTCTACAAAGTATTGGCATTGGTAAAACTGTTGCTTAAAGTTTAATGGCTTTTCCTTTGCTATTTCTGAGTAAAAGCCAATTAAAAATCATGCTCTGAGATGGCTTTTTTAGATTTTCTCTTGGAGGTCAACCTGCACTCTTTAAAGTCTGATTTAAATAAATATATATGTGTGTGTGTGTGTATATATATATGTACGTATATATAGGTATGTATATATATATATATATATATATATAATTA
>NW_009953496.1:13930458-13934278 GCF_000747805.2 Chaetura pelagica | reverse complement strand
TATATATATGTACGTATATATATGTATGTATATATATATATATATATATATAATTACTTTCTACAGACAAGAGGCCAGAATAACCACTGTCTGGAAATACTGAGCAGACCCCAAGCACCACCACAGCTTGCATTAAAGTTTTGAAATTCAGGAAAGAAAATAGTTCAGGGAGTAGACATTTTTATTTTTCACAAGCTGCTATTGCTGCTAGGTCAAGGTTAAGGGATGAGACTGCTGAGAGCCAGAGACATACTGCTGCTCCTGCAGCAGCACCGCACCTCCCCATCCCTCCCTGCAGGACTTTTCCAGGAACACCAGGGGTACGAACACCTTGGCTCATGTGTCCTCCAGCACAAGAAATTAAAGCCCTAAGAAACTGGCTACACCATGCTTCCTCCTGAATGCAAAGGCAGGAACATTGCAAAACTCTGCTTTTATTATCTTTATAACTTGAAGAGTCAGTCTGTGATCAGAAAGCTGCCCTCTAAACTCTACTCAAGGCACAACATTTAAATGTAAGCTCTTACAAAAATAATTAACTTTTGGCATAATTCTGAAGTTAAGTTTGTGGATGAAAGGAAAAACAAATGGGGCTTAAGCAGTGGATGTTGGGTCCAGGGTAGTTGAGTCACATCCCCAGAGATATGTCTCAGTAGGTCCCCCCAACACCTTAAAGAGTCGCATGGAAAATGCATGTTTAATTTTGCGAGTTGTTTGTTTCTAATGTAATCCCTGTTCTCTATAATACACCTTTGGCTCCAAATATTGCCAAAAAGCCATCTTAGAATCATAGAATCTTAGGGGCTGGAAGGGACCTCGAGAGATCATCTAGTCCAACCCCCCTGCCAGAGCAGGGTCACCTAGAGTACATCACACAGGAACTCATCCAGGTGGGTTTTGAATGTCTCCAGTGAGGGAGACTCCACAACCTCCCTGGGCAGTCTGTTCCAGTGCTCTGTCACTCTTACAGTAAAAAATTTTTTTCGGATATTCACCTTGAACCTCCTATGCTCCAATTTACACCCATTACCCCTTGTCCTATCACTGGTCATCACTGAGAAAAGCCTAACTCCATCTTCCTGACACTCACCCCTTACATATTTGTAAACATTGATGAGGTCACCCCTCAGTCTCCTTTTCTCCAAGCTAAAGAGACCCAGCTCCCTCAGCCTTTCCTCATAAGGGAGATGTTCCACTCTCTTAATCATCTTTGTAGCTCTGCGCTGGACCTTTCAAGCACTTCCTTGTCCTTCCTGAACTGAGGGGCCCAGAACTGGACACAATACTCCAGATGTGGCCTCACCAAGGCAGAATAGAGGGGGAGGAGAACCTCTCTTGACCGACTAACCACACCCTTTCTAATGCACCCAAGAAACTGTTTTGCTGCAAACACAA
Organism: Chaetura pelagica; assembly: GCF_000747805.2. Taxonomy (NCBI): domain Eukaryota; kingdom Metazoa; phylum Chordata; class Aves; order Apodiformes; family Apodidae; genus Chaetura; species Chaetura pelagica. Next base: position 13,932,883 of record NW_009953496.1, on the reverse strand, counting down.
TTTATGGTCACATTTGGGGGCTTTATCACCTTATTGTGCATAAATCTTGTAAATGTGTTTGACTGGCTAAGTTGCTTATACTTCTCAAATGCTCACTCTTTCACAGACACACGGGGATGGACCCTTGTCCTGGGGAGGTATAGGCCTGTAACCACCGGTGCTTCTTCTGGCTGCCAGACCTGTGCTTCCTCCCCTTGACATGACACAGGACCTCAGACCTCATGGCCACTCTTGACCATCTTCCCACAAAACATAAGGAAAGAAGAGCTGATGTTAGGTGCATATCCACCTACTTCCTGTCTTCACTCTGTTGCAGCCCCGTTTAAGACGCTCCCACCACCCTGAAGTTAAGGTACTTGACATTCCAGCTTCCTGCCTACAGCAACACCCTCATCAGGAGACAGACCACGCTGAGGCACATGTGTGGACATCTCATACTTCCAAATTTCTCTATGCTTAGCTGTACCAGCTAAGTACTGTCCTCATCTCTTTTGGTCTACACACGACCTTTCACTAAGTAAATTGTTTCCTGAAGTAGAAACCCTTCTCCCTTGAGGTAATCTCAACACTAGCCTGTTTGCTTCAGAGACAACTGAGGAAAGAAAGTAGAACTTGAACCAAAGTATTAGCTTGAATCACAGGCAGCAGGCAGCTTGCATTTTAAGAAGAATCAAAAGCATAAATTACATCTTCTGAAAAGCACACTTGTCATTCTATAATGTTTCTTAAATTTTAAAATTAAAACAAAATCCAGTCATTCTTAGGAGTATGACATCATACATACAAACTATAGCATTTTCCTTATGGATACAGATATAAATAACAGCACAGTCTTACAGGCATCAAAAGCGTAAAAATTAGGAGCAGAGAACAAAGAAATCCTAAAATGAACAGAGACAGTCATTCAAAGCAGAGTAACCCAAAGACTGAATTTTTTAAAATGCTGTCTTACTCAGACATAAAGTAACATTTTGTTCCTAGTGAATCTGTCACATTTTCCTTCCCCACATTTACAAACCATGGAGAAGCATTATGAATTTATCATGCACACACAGTTAATCAAATTAAGACTGAAATTAAGACAGAAAAAGCAGGTCTGGAGTAGTAAGACAATTTCAATGGAGGAAAAAAAAAAAGCTCTAGAACATGATTTTTCCTTCCTGGTAGACTGTGTATGGCTGAAAGAACACCCATACTGAAAAGCGCAAGCCGGAAAAACATTTATTTGCCCCTTCCCTTTACTCTCTAAAGTGTTAAGTAGGCAAACAGGATGGCAGAGGCTAAAGCAACGCTTCCTCCTCCCCAGCTCTTTAACATGTTTACCCTGTGCAAAGCCAATTTCTGGCTGGTAGGAGTTTGATATCAACCTCCCACTTACTTATCTATAGTATACAGACTTTTACACTGTGCCCATCTCCATGGTATCCAAGAGCCTCTTCACACTGCTTTCCTCCCACCTTCCCCCCACTTAATTTCTCTCCTCCCTAGAGAAAATGACAGGAGAATTCCTCAGCAAAACTGTCACCTTTCCCTCTTCATGTCTCCCCTTTCCCCTGCTCCCTTCCTTTCATTCATTTGCATGATGTAACCCCCGGTTCATTCCTTGAAATTATTTATGTCTGTGCTTTTTTCTTTAACATCACAGATAATCCTTTTTTTGTGTGTGTGTGTGGTTTTTTGGGGGTTTTTTGGGGGTTTTTTGTGGTTTGAAACTTCACTGACACAAGCAATTTGTGTGAGAATCTTCTGTGAAATCACCTGGAGTGATTTCTGCTGTATAAATCAAAACATGGGAGCAATTGGAGGGATTCATATGCAGGGAAAATAAATTCTGAGAGAATGCAATATTGTTTTAGAACATTCTTCTTTTTCCTCAGCAAAAGAGAAAAAGGTTGCAATTATATTAAACTGATGATTTAACCTTCAGTTGTTTTATAAGCTCTCAGCTGGGAGCTAAGGTATTCCAATACTAAATTAAAACTGGACGCATAGATGCAGAAACAGAATAAATAATCCAGCAGGTGGTATGTCCTTAACATGAAGATGCTTCCCTAGAAATAGCCAAATTAGCTCTGGTTCACTGTATAGAGTTAGGCAGCCTTTCTTCATGGTGCCAAGTTGAAAGCTTTCTCAAATTCAGTAAAAAATTCTAATTAGTGTTGGTGAACATTGATCAGGACCTATTTACATTTGTTTTCACTGCAGCTTGCTGTGCTTAGATATATAGAAATATATACCTGCCTGTGAAGGACCAGGTATTTCCTTACACGAACAGGAAATGTCCTTTGAGTCAGCCGACAAAACTGACTTAAAACGGTGTCTCCACGCAGCAGGAAACCCCCTCTGTGTGTATGGGGGGGGGAGCAGCTGCTGCAGGGGAGGAGCCGTGGCCGGAAGGAGGGGCAGGCCCAGGTCCCGCCTGATT
>NW_009953496.1:13915076-13926694 GCF_000747805.2 Chaetura pelagica | reverse complement strand
CACCTACGGTCCCGGAGCCGCGCGCCGACTGCCGCCGCTTTGTGGTGGGGGGGGCGGCCTGCGCTTGGAGTGCCTGCAGCCTCTTTGCTACCCAGCTCATCCTACCTGCACTGCCGCGTGGTGAGACAATTCCGGCTACCCCAGCTTATAGGGGAAAATATAATCCAGCCATTCGGGCAAATCCCTCCCCTCTGCTTCCCTCACGTGGATAAGATGTGTAACTAAGGTGTACCCATATATGTTTAATGTGTTGTAATCACTCCTTTTGAACCTCCTGCCCCAAATTGCTTTGTTTTCCCCACAATAAACCTTGCTGTTGTTAGAAATTTAGTAAGCACTGAGCGAGTTATTCACTCAAAAAAGTCAGGACATAAGTTCCTGTATCCTCTGTGTGAGGCGATACCCACGTGTGGATCTCTCAGCAAATCCTGATAAGTTAATACACTCCAATAAGGAGATATAATAGGTCACGGATCGTGACACTGCCATAATCAGTATTAAATGCTACTTGTACCAATATGTAATACACGTATGCAAGAAACTTCTCAGAGCAGCACAGGGTAGTTACATAGCTGTTTACAATTCATTAAAACTATTATTTTGATATGTTTGCATCAAAACTTTCCTTCACTTCATAAAAATAAAACATCTGAGTCCTCTGTTTTTTTTTCAGCAGGCAATACTTTTTAGAGTGGTTTAGCAAGAAGTGAAATTAATTCCTTAAAAATAATTTTAAGCTAGGAAAGTACTAACCTCTAACACAATTTTTAAAAATAAAAGCTTGCAGAGAAACAGAAACATGTGAAGCAAAGTAATTCTAGTACGGAAAAATGCCTCTGTGAAATGGATATCTTCTCACTTAAAAGGATCTGCTGCACAAAGATGTTCAGGCCTCTCTATGGTACTGAATGATAAAAATGTTTTGCTTTCTACTCCACTTACAATTGGGCTGCTAAGATGGCAATAGATAAGTGAGCTAATTTCCCTTTTCCATTCACATTTTTTTCTGCTGAAAAGTAAGTCAACTGAAAATGAATGTTTCACAGGTCCAAAATTACAAACACCCAACTCAGGAGTCTGAATGCTCTACAGGAGAAATTCAAGGCAGAAATTAACAAGGATTTACGCTGTAGATTGTAACTTGCCAGGAGGAAGGAACCTCAACTTGAATTACAGGTCCCAAGCTGAGATACATTTGTCTCTGCTTTTCACATCCTAGAAATCCAGTAGCCCTAAAGTCAGAGAAGTCAGAAAATACCCTTTTGGCCATGCCAACCACACAGGCCATGCTCGTGGTCCTTTTGCTTACGTTCAGCTGCTTCCAAGGACTGCCTCTGAGATAGGCCCCTATCCTACTAGTCTCCCTCCACCAGCAAATTATTACAGTTAGCATGTGAAGCATTTTGATTGAAAGAATATGGTAATATGCAGGAAAAAAAAATATGTCAAACACATAGTGGGAAAATACACATAAATGTATAAAATTTCAGAGAGAACATTTCGGAATTTGAGCTTTACTCAGGCACCTGTAGTTACATAGAAATGGTCCTTGGACAGAATCATGCCATCAAGTACGCCTTGCACCTTCTGTGGAAGCAGTACAGTACTGGGGAGAAGAGAGGTTAGATATTTTGATGTGATCCGGTGAGCAAGTTCCTACCTTTTTGTCTTCCAAATGTTGTGTCACTGCTTTTGAAAAGGTGGGCACCTCCTAGACCTTGCTGACTGCACTGCTTCATGCTAAGCACTCCTGCTTTTCTACCATCTGCATTAATCTTATGGAAGGATATTTAACTGTTTTCACTCTAAGGATTATATTAATTCTATCGCGGTATTTGCCTTTCCTTATATTTGTCTCAGCGCTTTTGTTTTAGGCAAGATTTCTTTGTCAGCTACTACAGATATGTTTTCAGATAATGCTTGTAACAACTAGATCTTAAAATCTGTGGAAATCCTGCAGTCGTGCTTCTCTGATAGTCTTTTGTTGCCTTCTGCCACTACTACAGAGGCTTATATTTTGGGTTCTCTTTTTTATTATTGTTTTCTTCTATTTTGGACTTCATACATGAGGATTTTAGTTGTCTCTGTCCCAGTGACACTGCTGGAAGGAGGTCTTACCACTCTGTAGCCAATTCCCTGCTTCTTCTTAAGCAGAAAGGAAGCACTTGGGATTGGGCCACTCACAGCCTCTCTAACAGGTTTGTAAAGGTATGTATCTTTAGACAGAGTGTGATTAAGTAGGCAAGGTTTCTCATCCACAAGTAGTTGTGTGATTTGAGCCATCTTAAATCAAAGGTTTATCATTATAGCATTACCATATTTCTGCTTTCAGAGCAGACAGGTTCATAAAACCAGGTGCTGAAATACTACACCAAGCTATTGCCTTCAGCTTCCTAACAAGTTGCAGTTGGTTCAACCTGCAAGAAGCTAAATCTGAACTTCATTCCACTCTCACGAGCACACTTATGTTTGGTTATGCTTTTTAGGAGTTATCTAGGGAATATATCAATACACATCTGTTATCATTGCAGTTCCTGTAAGAACTCAAAAGCAACCTAAGATTACTAGTGGGTCTCTCTCCTGTCTCACATGAAGCTGTTATTGATACAACCCATATCAGTATAAGCAACAGTTCCAAGTTACTCATAAAATCAGTCCTTGAAATATCCAACTTTGGTAGAAGACAGCAACAGAACCAGAGAGACCTGCCCTCCCAGGGCTTACCTGTATTCCCTGCCAGAGCAATGCAGACCTGGCTTACCATGGCAAAGTTAGCCCAGATAGAAAATAATTACTTAATTTTTTGTGTGTATCTGGTACTGCTGAAAATAGTAGAGATTTTGCAAGGCCTTCCCATCACTGCCTGCTAGCTTTCAGCTCCTCTGTCCTCCCATGGAAACAGCCTTTCCCTGCAGCTCCTGGTGAACTGCACCCTGCTGCAAAGGCAGCCTGTGCCAAAATGTCTCCCACCCACAGCGGTGCAAGTAACAAGCCTGTCTTGCCAGTTTATTTCACTGTATTCTGAAGAGACAGCCCAGATTTGTCCAATCAGCTTCTTGAAGATTTTACTAGATTGCTGTTGTCCAATATCCAATTTAATGTATACACTGGTGAACCTTCATGCTAATTTAATGTCAAAACAGAACCTGCTAATGATTCATCTGCTTTCTGGGGGTTTTAGTAAAAGTATTTTCTTCTCTTATCATTCTCTACCTTAGTCCATCATTCCCAATTAGATATCAAGAACATAAACAAAACATGATTATTTGACGAATAAACAAGCTACATTGAAGAAAGATAGAACATATTTACCTTGTATCAAATACTTTGATATTGTATCATTGTATTTATCATCTTATATAAAATCTCATTTACATATGTATATTGTCTCATTTTCTTTTCAATAACATGAAATGTTGGGTTAAGGAAGATAAATCTCAGAAATACTCTGAAAACATTACAATATCCATACTAATACGTGTTCTTTCAGGTTGTATTACATGTCAAAAATAGACATTTTCTAAAGCCTTTTCCATGATTAAAGGAAGTAGTGACACCAACAACACAAGCTATATTTCTTTAGCAGAGTTTTCAACTAAAAGTGACAGACATTTAAGTAATGAGGAACTGACTGATTGCATAATCTATTTTGTATGTCTGAATCAAAACTAAACAAGGGAAAGCAACCCTAGGAAACAAAAGGTAGATTGCTAAAATGACCCCAGATGGCCTAGATCACCTCCATGCACTGTCTTTGGCTTTATCATTCTTTTTTATCCAAGTCACCATGACAAATCAAGCTGAAACATGGGTTTGATAATTTTTTTGATGGCCCAGGAAAGAAAACATTATTATCATTATGACACACTTCAGATTCATGTTAGCATGAATCTGCATTAGCATGAACTAATTATAATTGTCCTATGATTAAGAAGTACTTATAAACATGAATATTTTAAAAGTTATCATCTAAAGTATAATCCCCCCACATAGCTTTCATAAGAATATAATATGCAGACTAAATAGAGTAATTAGGCAAGCCTGTGGGGAAAAAAACAACAACTATGTACTCTGAAATTAGCAGTACATCTAGCTCTGAAATGATCCAAAATACCACCTTAAGATGGTCTTTTCTCTATTGAATAGCATGGGAAAATACATGCTGGTACTAGCAAAGGCCACAAACCCATTTCTTTCTGGTTTCCTCTTCAGTACTCACTTTGAGGACCCAACATCAGAAACAACAAAAATTCCTTTATAGCTTACATTTTTCAGAAGTTTACACTCTTTATTGACAGAACAAGACTTTGCTATAGCGATCCATAGATTTGTGACTTCCAGGTCGAATTACTGTAATTGGCTGCACTTAAAAGAGAATCCACAAATTATTTAAAATGCCTCAGACTAAACACAACATGATAAATACAGCTCTATTGGGAACACTTCTGCTTGTTGCTCAAATAATTGCAGCATTGTCCAAAACCAGACCTCTAAAAATCTGGAATAAACAATGTCAAAATTCTCTGAATCTGAGAGATCATGAAGTTGCCCCTCCCTGAGTAGTATTGCTGGGAGGAAGATACCAACATTTTTCTGTGTTTCCTGTAATTTCTTTTTCCAAAAGCAAATGAATACGAGGATAAACTTCAAGTGAATTAGACCAAGCCAACTGTATTTTCAACCTTCCTTCAGAAGGAGTATTCATAACTAAGTCATCACATGTACAGTCATTGCACTACAGATAAAGCAACCAACGTAAACAAATTCACTTGATCCTGCAACTGGACCTGACAAACAGGTTTTGGTGTAAACCAGAAATCACAAATATTTCTTCTGCCTGTTACCACCATGAGCAGCAATAGCATCTCCTACCTAAAGGCAATATCTAGATGCAAGATATCCTACCTCCGGTGAGGGTCATGTGGATCATGGGGCAGAAATAACTTAGCAGACCATTGATACTCTAAAGGTTGGTCATAATTCTCCACAGACACTCTGTAAGGGCAAGAGCCCATACCTCATCTTGTGCTGAAGGAGAAATGGCCAGACTACTCTCCAATGGGGGGCTGACAAAAACCCACAGAGTGGTAGACAGTGGCAGCTAGTGATTTCCAGGGGCTAACCCACAGGTCACAAAGATGAAGTAATGGGTAATAGTGGTTGGATAGTCCTTTCTGTATGGACAGGCACTTTTGCTGACAAGACCAGATGTCTCAGGAGTTTGCTGCTTGCCAGGTCCTGCATGTCCTACAGCAATCACAGATGTTCACCCAGCCCCTGTGCTACAGCCTGATCCGGGAGGACCAAGGAAGGGATCACTTAAGCTAACTAGATACGGCACTTCCGTGGGGTCCCAGAGTGAGGGCTGTGGCTCCTCTCTCTGTCATTTTTAGGAGATTGGTAGGAGGCAGTAGGATCCTTAGAAAGAGAAGAGAAAGCTAAGCGATCACACTGGAAGCATTATGGAGAAGACAGAGCCAGACTCCCCTGATTGGTGCACAACAAAGGGACACAAGGCAGCAGTTTCAAGTTGTCTGACTAGTCATCAATAATAAAAAAAAACAACCCAGAGTTTTGGGGTTTTTTTGCAGAATCTCCATCCTTGAAGATTTTTCAAAACTCAAATAGACAAAGCCCTTGAGAAAGCCGTTCTGCCTTTGAAAGTAGCACTTAGCAGAGGGTTGGACTTGATGACCTCTAGAAGTCTCTTCCAATCTCAATTATTCCACCATTTTAATATATTAGATTTAATGTACTAATTCAGTCAAATATCCCACTAAAATATAAGATTAAAATTCTGCAGTTCCTCCATCCTCCAAATATATTTAGAATTGACATATGTAATTTCTGTTTTTACTAATAAATCTTAAATTGCAGTAGTGAGCACATTTACATCCACCTGCAAAACCCAAAAGCCTTATAGAAGCAAAGCACCTTTAGAAGCCAGCTAAAGGCAGCTATTCCCTTAGAAGTGATAAAGCAGTCACTCCAGGGTTGCAATCGTTTAATTAATTTAAGAGTGATGTGGCAGAAGAAGTTACTTATGAAAAGAAATTTCTGAGTTCTTATGATTTATTTATCCTTAAAAATTTGATTCTGGTTTGGACAAATACAGATTCTAGAGTTTGTTGTATGTATTATTGGAGCAGAACAAACATCTTGAAAGGTCTTTAAAGCAGAGACCTGGAGATATTGGTCGACAGCCAGTTCAACATGAGCCAACAGTGTGTTCAGGTAGCCAAGAAGGCCAATTGCATCCTGGCCTGCATCAGGAATAGTGTAGCAAGCAGGTCTAGAGAGGTGATTGTTCCCCTGTACTTGACACTGGTGAGGCTGCACCTTGAGTAGTGTGTTCAGTTTTGGGCACCACAGTATTAGAAGGACATTGAGGTGCCAGAGTGTGTCCAGAGAAGGGCAACACAACTTGTCAAGGGTTTTGAGGATAAGTCTTATGAGGACTGGCTGAGGGAGCTGGGCCTATTTAGTCAGGAGAAAAGGAAGCTGAGGGGAGACCTTATTGCTCACTATGAAGTATCTGAAAGGAGACTGTAGAGAGGCAAGTGCTGGTCTCTTCTCACAAGTAACAAGCAATAGGATAAGAGAAAATAGCCTCAAGTTTTACCAGTAGAGGTTTAGGCTGGATATTGGGAAAAATTTCTTCCCAGAGAGGGTTGCCAAGCACTGGAAAAGGCTGCCCAGAGAAGTGGTGGAGTCACCATCCTTGGACATGTTTTAAAGTAATGTAGATATGGTGCTTAGGGACATGGTTTAGCAGTGGATTTGGTAGAGTTAGGTTAACGGTTGGACTTGATGATCTTAAGGGTTTTTTCCAACGTAAACAATTCTATTATTCTATCTTCATTTATGTCCTCTAAAATACAAACATGGTAATAATAGCTCCTTATTTCCCCCACACTAACAGATACAAAGTATGTATGTGCCTTGCAGTGCCTAGACTGCAAGGTCTCCTAGTTGGAGATGATGGTACTACATTGGTTGGGATAAACAATAAGGTTGCTCAGGTGAAAGCAGCCCTCCCAGGGAAAAGGATGTCCTGGTATCATTCTTGTTACTGCAGTACCGTGAGGGTCCACACCTGAAATGGTACAGATGAAAGTAAATAGAGAGCAAGGGTACAGCAAAACACAGTAAATGTTTTCAGGCCAGGGAATCTTAAGCCCTTTGGCAGACAGGTCCTGGCTACCTCGCCGCACATGTCACTTGCTGGAGCCAGCTGTCAGTGCACACACGCACAGGGGCACTGCAGATACAGCTGCCACCCTCCCTGTCACATAGGTTTCTCAGTTATTTCTCAATAAGTAGAAAGCCATAGTGCTCCTCATGGGCCTGCCTGTATCCTACATGCCAAGCTGCTCTTTACACACGGCTCTGGGCTGAATCCCCACCAGTCAGAGCTTGCTGGGGCTGCCTCCAGCAAACCTGCTCAGAAATAGACTCCAGTGAGCACTCCAATATCAGTGGTGGCTAAAGTGGAGGTGCCTGGCTATCAGGGAGAGGGCTGGACCTGATGGCACCAACGTGCACCGTGCTCCTGGTGGCGCATTGGGCAGTAACTGGCCCTTCAGAGGTTTTGTTTGAGGAGAGGTGAAACGTCTCACCCACACACCACTGAACAGAGCCAGCTGTGGCTTGGTCCCTCAGGTTTTAGTCTGAGAAGGTGCTGTGGAATGTTATTATTGTGGCTTTTAGCAATAAGTATTTTTAATGCACAACATCAATAAATTATGTGACTCAAAAGCACAAATTAATCAGATAATAATAATATATACACAGAAAAATGCCAGGGAATCCCGAGTGTTATTTTTTCTTGCTGCTCTGGAATTGTATTTCAGATTTATGTGTGAAGCACATGGATCTTAAAGATATTGATACCTGTATTTGCACTGCAGAAGCAAATCCATTAAACATGTAAAATAGAGTAATAATCCTTCCCTGCATCTTTGTTAGAAAGAAACTAATCTTCATTAAAAATTAAAGTTTATACTTTTGTACTGAGACTTGGCAACAAGACTCTCCCAATGGCCTGCTTTATTCTGTTGTGCAGAAGTCATAGATACACAAAAAAAATTTAGTTCAAAAATTGAGTAACATGAGAGAGGATGTTTTAAGTATAAAAGTTACCACAACTAAAATAGAAAAGGAAACAACCTAACAGTTCACCTGCATTTATAATCCTGGAATCACAGATCTTTCCTACTGTGAATCAAAGAATAGCTCACATACCAGAAGTTGTGAATTACCACTTGGACCAGCAGGGAGGTAACATAATACTTCATAATTTAGTAGTAGTTTAATTGTGACATATGGTTGCTTTTAGAAGCTATTTGCTATATGCAATTCCAACTTTTTTAATAGCTAAGAAAAAGAAATCACCTATGTAAGTGAGGGAAAATGAAGTCCCCACTGTATTAGGACCAGGGTCTACCTGTAAAAACTATCTGCCATTACACTGCAAAGGTAGTTTTTATATGTTTGTCACTTTGGAGGAGCTGAGACTCTAGACATAATCAGCACTCTCAGTCCTCAATGGGACAACTGCAGAGATGAAACAGATATCTACAATTTCATCTAGCCATTTCCCCTGGCCATGTGAAAGATGCCCTGAAAACTGGGAACCAGGCATAGTTTTTCCAACAGCTGTTTTGTCATTCCATGTAAATCAAGTCCATTTTGTCATCTTTTGGCCCAACACTCAAACTGAAGTAGCAGCACACTATAGAATCCATGCATACACAGAACTGGGACATTTCACTCCTGATGGACAACTGCAAGTGACAGCAGAAAAACAGAGAAGGAAAGGTTATTTTTAGGAATACTTATTTCATAGATTTAGGTTACACAAATCTTTCATGCAAAGAGAACAAACAGAGAAGGATGCCTGCACCTCATTCATGCCCTTGGCAATGTCTGATAGCAGAGAAGGATATAGATTTCAGAACACAAACTGACTACCCACACCCCCTTTCCAAACAAGCATACATTCTTACAGAAATAATAGCTTTCCCTTTGAAACAGAAATTTGTCTTTATTACCCATCTTTCATTCAATATTGAACAATATGATAGCTTATTGCAAGGCCCAGTCATTTGGGGAGATTTTGCTGTAGGTAGGATAAAATAAGGCTATCATTTTTTCAATACCAGTTGAGCAGTTATACTTCTGGAGGGGATTTCTGAGGAAAGAGACTGCATAATTTGTGCAGTTTTTGAGAATGAAAAATGCCAAGAGCAACAGAGAAGTTTTAATCTGTGAGCTGATGATATTACAGTGCTAAAACTAGGTAGCTTCCACAGGTTGTTCTAACCTTTACTCAGCTTAAGGTCTACATATAACAGATGATCCAAAGATGCATAAACAGAAGGGATATTGTTGAAGCATGTAAAGGTGAAAATATAGACTAAAAACATGCATGAAGGTGCCTATTTTTTGCAAGATGCTGCTGCTCCAGTGTTGTGGAAGGAGCCAGGAGCCTAGGGAATCCACAACGGTATTAATGAAGCCAACAGTAATCAAAGTCCTGATATGCTTTTGGGGATTGTCTCAAACTGAGCACTGGAGATGACAGTGCTGCCTCACCTCTTCAGAAACAGGCAGCAGAGGCAACAACTTGTCTACAATATGGGAGATCGAGCTGCAAGTCAAACACCTGCCAAATAAATATGCTAAACCCTTATCTTTTAAAAGGCTGCCACAGCTAATTTCAGATGACATTTGTCTGCTCTGATGAAGATTTGCTTAATTTTGCAGAATTAGCAAAATGTTACTCAAAGATCTTTATAATTTAGCCATCAAAGGACATGCCAAAATAAACAAAAATATAAGTTCCTGCTTCTTTCCCAACACCAAATTTAAACAAAGCAGAATTACTTTCACAGAGTTTCAGAGAGGGTTACAGCACCCTCCAAAGAGCAAGGAAGAGCAAAGGTAGACACTTCACTTGGAATTAATCAAAGGAGTATAAGGACTCGTGCCAGCTACATCCCAGAACAGCATGCCAAGTACTACCCTAAAAAGAAACAATCACCCTTTCCTTTCAGCTCTGTATGTTTGGGGGGTTTTATAAGGCTTGCAAGGGGCAATGGGGCTGAACAGAGTTAATTAGTTTTCCGACCTGGACAAATATTTTACTGTTCTTTCGTGACACTTCGAGAGCCTTCATTTGCCACCAGAGAAATAAGTACAAGAACTAGTGGAAAGCTAGGGAAACATTTAGGATTTTTAAATATATATATATATATATATATTATGTTTAATTACAGAGATTTTACATGTGTGCTTTCTTAACTACAAGTTACAATAAATGTTGTTTTAGAGGGATTTTCCTAGCTGTCTTGGCTATTCAGTTGAAAATAGGCTTTTTTTCAGCCTGTATGTTTTTAATTCTTCCTTTCATGTTGCTTTCAAGGAAATGTCACCTCCTGAGAACAGAAAGGTTAAGTCACACAACGGTGGACCATATAATCAGTCTGCCTGACAAGCCTAGTCTGCTGAAAATATCAAAGAATAAGCACCTGACTAGTAGACAAGCCATCTCCATTGGCATAAATTTCTGCTTCAGCATTTCAGTTACTCTCAGGGGTCATCCCATCTTCAGACACCTCAGCACTGGTGTTACCTTATCACTGGTAAACATCAGCATTTATTTTTTTCCAAGGACTGAATTTTGCCTCTTCAAAACAGAATCTAGAATTAGCAGGGCAATTGCTTGAGCCTGTCCCAGTCTCACTGTCCTGATAAAAAACTAAAGGACTCTGCCACTCACTATTCCTATTGCTAACTCTAGCCAAATTGACATTAAGAAAGCTACCAAAAATGTTATTTTTATACCAGCCAAGATTCCAAAGTGTAAGTGGTTTGTTTATTTACACAAATATTCCGAAAAAGTATTTAAGCAAATCATATTGTGCAATTGAAGTGTTTTTGCAGCTGCTGAACACATGACTAGCGCTAAAAATCTTGCTGTATTCCCAGATAATAATAAACATTTTGCAAAATATTGCCCACCTGGAGTAAATGGGTAGTACATGACTGGACTCTCCTGGCTGTTTAGGAGAGAAATCATGTAATATCCAAATTAATTTCAGAGTGCCTTAGATCAGTTCTTGCTATTCAAACATACAAAAAGCCATATTTGTAGTTCAGAGTGCTTGAAGTAAACTTTATTAAAAGTTGAGTGTTTGTTGGCATCAATACAGATAGCACAGAAAATAGTATGCAATCATATGCAAGGAATCTTTGGATGTTTCAAAATTTCACCCTAGAATCCTGAGCATTTTTAATCCTTTTTCATCTTCCTGTGATTACTTTATACTATCTCACAGCAGTAATGGCAATTCATTTTTTTTAACCACCTCATTACACCACCAACAGGAGACACTGTGATCTATGGGCTGGAACAGATACATTATTGTTATGTGATATAATGTGGAAATTCATATAAATGCAAATGTGGAAAAAAAAGTGCTAAATAAAATGAACTACTACTTCAATACCCATAGATACTTGACCCAGCTTCAGGAAAGGATGTTTCTTTCAATACCATACTGGTTTTTGTGGTAGGTAAGTAAATGCTTCCTGTCTTTCAAAGGTGACCTGTT
>NW_009953496.1:13907108-13915027 GCF_000747805.2 Chaetura pelagica | reverse complement strand
TAACACAAGGCAATACTTTTTTTTTTTTTCTACATTTTGTTACTGATGAAAATATATTTGAAGACCTTTCTCCCATTCACTTAAAAAAAATAATTAGTTCATGCTGTAACCTGTTCACATTCATGGCTATGACATGGTCTGCTCTGGATCACAAAGAAAACAGCATGAATGCTGGCCCACTCCACAGTGCTGGATTCCTCACTGACATATTGGGCACTTGTCATCCTTCCTAACAATGAATTTGAACAACTAGAAATGGGAAACAGACACTTAGCATTCTTTGCTGGAAATGAAGCATTTAAAAACATGAAAAATTGGAAGTCTGAATGTGGTTGCAGATTTAACAACAGGCATCAGGGTGAAATAATGTAATAAGCCTTTGTTTAAGATATTTGCACAATAATGTCAGCACAGAGTAAGGTACACAAAATTTGACATATAAGTGGGGGAACCATGAAAGAGAATGATATTAATTAGCCTCAGAATAATACAATAAATATTTCAAGGGTCATGCATGTTTGCTCTTTGACTCAGCACACAGATGCTCGTTACAGTTTAGTATATTGCTGTGATTAATATCCATTCACAAGTCACTGACTCGAGCCTTGATTCAGCGGTATGTCCACAGTTAATCACACACTTAACTGTAAAGTATATGCTTTAGCATTTTGTTGGGCTGCAGCATAGATGTTATTATTAATCTAATATTAGATTAACAAATGTTTAAATCAGTGGCTCTAGTAATACTTATCATGGCTTATGGAATCCATATACAGGGCTCTGAGTACTCCTGTTTTGAAAACTCAACAAATTTCAACAGAAGCAAATTAGGAAAATATACTTATGCTCTCTAATAATTAGCACCATATATGTGTAAGTACACAGCAGTATTGTAAATAATGATCAACCTTTTGGTTTTGATCGTGTAAATAAAGGAAAGTTCTGAAAGATTTGGTCAATATTTTTACGCTTTATTGTCTAAGGTTAAAATTCATCCTTCAGGTGCTGCTTTGAGAAGAGGGTGAGGGTAATACTCACTAAAGCAGAAGCAGTCCCATGAGGATGCTTTGCATCTCCAGAACTGTACCAACAGCAACACCAGTTATGCTGACTCAGTTACACTGGAGCAGGTGGGTTTGCAATGAGAGGACAGGCATTGCTGAGGCTATAAAGGAAAACAGGACTATATAGTGTATTTTTCTGTATATGTGTTTATAGTTCTTAGTTGACACAATATTAGTAAAATCTAGACATATTCTGAATGCATTTTCTGAATGCATTGGGGGGGGAGGAAGTTTGTAAATGACTTATATATAATTTTTTTAACTAATGCCAGCTATATTTACTATATTTTTGATGCTCACTAGTGCAAATGAGATGACAATTTGGTCCTACTGTCTGAAGTAGCTACAAAAATGTAGGAAAATCAGAATGAAAAATAAAATGTACAGCATAATTCTTTGGATCTGAGTGATAATACTTTGCTTTCTGATACTTTGCCCAGCACCACAACTGCAAAGAAGCAAAAAAAGAAAACTCATAGAGTTCTAATGCTCTTCCAAGTTATGCAAAACCATCATCACCAAAATATCACAGAATAGCTAGACCGTAAAAATTAATCTGACTATTAATGGCTCAAATTAACCCAATAGTATTTCAAAGTATTGGTACATTACTGATGACATTTGTTACAGTAACAGCTCAGAATAATAACCTTTTGTTCTTCCAGTTTACACAGCAAATTTCTGATTTACTATGGTGAAGAATGCTACAACAGATTAGTGATGTGCTTTGTGGTTTTTTTTATGGAGGGGTGATCAGGTAAACAAGAAGAAAAAGTAAATGTGATTACACAGCTTAAAATGTCAGGATTTTCCATGCTTTCTGATACTTCAAAAAAGCATTATCAGTTTGTGTTTTTTCCAAACATGTAATTAGCTTATGTACTTTCATATACAGTTTTATATTCTTCGTGGTATCCTAGATGTGTTCTTCAATAAACACTAAAAATAGTAGTGTAAATAGATAAAACAGTAACTCCTTAGTCTTCCCACATTTTTTAACTCATTAGACAGTATTATAGATTTCACAGCAGCAAATAATATAATTAAGTCTATCAATTTCATTACAACTTCACTTTTTTTCACCTGCTTATTCTACTTCTCCAAAATTTTAATTATATATCTGGTTTTATCCAAAATAGCATCTGGCATGAATTATTACAATTTGGGGTTTGTGCTGGTTTTGGAAAGTCCAGAAAATACCCTCTTCATCCTTGTGAATTTCGTATACAGGATAAAAGAAAACAAAGATGGGCTCAGAGGCCACAATGGCGAGGGTCTGCCTTGGGAGGGCTGTTGAGGTACCCACACCATTCAGAAATTCCACTACATTGGAGGTAGCTCAGCTATCAGACCATCAACAAACAGCTGCTGAATTGCTCCTATTTGCAGCACAGGGTACTGGGAGGTCACTAAAAGCAATGACATGAGCCAGTGCTGCTAGCAGAAGAGGCTGTCCTGCTCCTCCCACTCCCTGCCCAGACACATTCTCTTATACCCATTTGGCTTCTTATCCAGTCTAGCAGGCTGCATAAGCACTAGAACACAGGACTGGTTTTGTGGTAGACTTGGCAGTGCTAGATTAATAGCTAGACTTGACGATCTTTAAGGTATTTTCCAAGCAAAAAGATGGTACTGCTTGAGAGTCCAGCACAGAGCCACAAAGATGATTAGGAGAGTGGAACATCTCCCTTACGAGGAAAGGCTGAGGGAGCTGGGTCTCTTTAGCTTGGGGAAAAGGAGACTGAGGGGTGACCTCATCCATGTTTACAAATACGTAAGGGGTGAGTGTCAGGAAGATGGAGTTAAGCTTTTTTCAGTGATGACCAGTGATAGGACAAGGGGCAATGGATGCAAACTGGAGCATAGAAGGTTCCATGTGACTATCAGAAAAAACTTATTTACTGTGAGAGTGACAGAGCCCTGGAACAGGCTGCCCAGAGAGATTGCAGAGTCTCCTTCACTGGAGACATTCAAAACCCACCTGGACGTGTTCCTCTGTGATGTGCTCTAGGTGATCCTGCTCTGGCAGGGGGGTTGGACTAGATGATCTTTCGAGGTCTCTTCCAACCCCTAGGATTCTGTGATTCTGTGATTCTGTGATGATTTTTTGATACTCAGCCCTTTAAGTTCACTGAGCTGGCAGAAACCAAATCCATAAAGAAAGAAAGAACAAATAAGGTAATTTCTGCTGGCTTAGTGAGATAGATTCTGGCCTCAGAGAGAGCACAGGGTGAGGGAGGTGAGACTGAGCTGAACCACCTCATTTTACATCAACAGGCTTGACAGTTGTAAGGTTGGTGTTCTCTAACTGCATCACAAGTTAAACAAGCACTGATTTCAGCAGTTAACCTCTTTGTTCAGTGTTTAAGTTAAACTGACTCCTTTAGACAGAACAGTCCTAGAGCTGAGAGGACAATAACCTCAGTGGAAGGGTGAAGGCACTAAGCAGGCAGAGGCAGGCCCAGGAGCAGACTCCCTTGCAAGGCTGAGCTTAGGCAGATCACAACCATACTTCTTCTCTTGAGAGAAAACTTAAAAGAGCTTAAACTTAAAACATTAAAGCTTAATAGAAAAGGCAAATAGTTACTTTGCAAGATCTGGAGATGAGCAAAGTCAGCACAGTTTTCAGCTGAAACTTTCTGTTTAGTGCCACAAAAAGCAAGAACCTGATCTGGCAGCATCAAACACTGCTGAGAGGAACGAACACCAACATTCCTTACAGAGTCAGCTAGACTTTGACAGGTACAGAGTCATTTCTAAGAGTACTGATATAGCCAAAAATAATGTATTTTTAAACATTCAAACTAAAGCTCAAATTTTGCCCAGTACTGAGGCTGTCATTTTTCCTTAAAACATATTTGAATTTTTTCAGTCACCCAGGACAGTAAATCTACTCTGTGTGAATGATTCTTTCACGTGAAAAACTCTCCTATGCTCTGTATGCACAAATAGAGTTCAGAAATTATGTCTGGTGAAGTGGATATCTTATGAGACTGTCAAAAGCATTTATGTGCCCTTTATGAAATGTGGGTGACATTATAAAACTGCCGTATCACTGAAAGCCTTTATGTATGTGAAATGTGCTGTTTCTCATAGCATTTCTGTCATTTATCTCCCAGGCCAGAGATTGTGCATGATTATTACATGTAGAGGACATCCACACAGGGAGGACAGCCATGAAGCAAAAGGCAGGCTATGGAGCAGGCATGACATGGTAAGGCATTCCCTACTTTTTTCTTCAGAGAGCTCATTTCAGGCAGTGAAATTTCCCTGGATGGCTTCTAGATTTTGATCAGTGACTATCTAAATATACACAATGCAGTCCTGAAGCAAGGATCAGAACCACATGCCTTTGCTCCCCACAGAGAGCCCTGAACAGGCAGCAAGATCTTCCTCATCTTCTCCTGGAGACTAGCTGAATTTCAAAATAAATACAATGCAGAGTTTCACTTCTCTAAAATGACCCACAGCAATTACGTGACTTATTATGACTCATGTTTATACCTCCAAGAGCTGAAAAATTAGACTTCCTCCCCTGCTAGGGACAGAAGCTACTCCAAAATAAGCCAGGGTTTAGATATACCCTGTGAGTTCAGCTCCCAGAGACAGGCACGTGACTTCAGATGCTTTTGGGTCTGGATCCAAAAGTCCTAACTGCATTTCTGTGCTGCACATTTTTCCCTAAGTCAGCTACTCCAGAGCTGGTCTTGTTCCTGTACCACATTCAAAGATCAGTTTTCTTTAGGCAGTTTGCTCTTGATTTTCATGTTAGATGGTATAGCATATGGACTCATTTGCAGATAAATTCACAGTATCTTATTAAATTCTGGCAATAGAGTAACATTCTGTTGTCTGTGCTTTGGCCTTAAGAAATCTTCTTGTTCACTAAGTGTAAGCATTATAATGTTAAAAAGAATATACTGGTTGTCTCATTCTGTCATTAGAGATTATCATTATGATCATACCCTAATGTGCTATTTTCCACATGTCCAGTGATTTACAAGATGCTCTGATGCCTTGAAACAAGCAATTACATATACATATACATACACACACACACACAAAGCATTATAGCTCTTCAGTCTCAGTCTAATAATGAATTGCAGTATCTCTGTTCTTTCTTGAGGCTTCTTTGATTTCCAGAAACCCAGGGCTGTGTTACAAAAACCTAATGCAACTGGTGCCTGTTTCTCTACAACATCCCACGTAGGATGGCAGAGGACACTAATATCACATAATTAAAATCAGAAATACAGACTCATAAAAATCTTTTTTTCCTTAATTAGTCTCATAGTTCTCTGGAAGAGGAAATGGCAACAGTTCTCTAAAGCATCTTTAACAATTCTTTGTAGTTGAGATCTAGCCTGATCCAAAGCACTGCTGGCTCCTGCACTACTAACGTGCATCATCCAAAGAACAGAGCAGACATCTCCTTTGCTACTGTTTCCTTCCTTCCTTCCTTCCTTTCCTTCCTTCTTTTTCTCTCAAAAATCCTCCAAAGCTATTACAGAAGTTCCAATCCCATGCTTCAGATGGGAGAGCAGAGAGGAACACATGATGGCTCACTCTCTACCTATGTGTTTAAGCTTCTGCCCAGCAAACCGTGACTGTTTGGCCTGAGCACTCAGTTGAAGGGACTGGGAAATGGTCCAGAAATCCCCCAGCTCAGATGTGCTCAAAGTGGCTCTTATGGCTATATTTATTTACTTTTAGCATCTTTTGCAGTCTCTACTGACACACATTTCATAATGATTTCAAAGGGAAATTGCATGAATCCATACAGTTTCAACAGTGGCACTTGCAACACACTGACCTTATGCTTTTAGAGATGTAGCATCTTTAGTCTTTCCATTCCAGCATATTGGCTAGAAGCAGGCACTTTGATGACTTGTTTGTGATAGTGGCTGCTGCTTGAACTCAAAAAAACTTACTCATGCAAGTCACGTGGAAAGGCTGCTGAGATAAAACACTAAGAAGAAATGAATGGAGTGGCTAGCAGGCTACTGTACAAAAAACAGCATTTGCAACTGTGATCAAGGAGCCCAGAGGAGATATTTGGTCTGCATAGAGCAGCACAAATCAATTGGGATGTAAAGTGAAAAACAAGGCTGACACGTGAGAGAGGGGGAGAGAAACCACTTCCGACGTGTTCGTAGTGGAAGTTGTTGTGGCTCATCACTAACCAGCTCAGGTGCAGCTCAGCTTTGCCAGCAGTAGGTGGGACACAAGGCTTTGGTGGTGCTTTGACTCTAGCCACCATCCTGAGGGTAGCTTTGGAGTAGCACAGTGGCAGCCAGTTTGTCCCTTCTCCCTGTCAGATGCTGAGAAGACATGCTGCAGTATGGGGAATCCTGTCTTTCACACCAAGCAACAAACAGGCAAGGTGCTCCAAGAGGCACCGTACTCCATCAAAACTCTCAGAAGTGCATCAGAGATGGGTGAAAATGCAGCATGGGTCTGTCCACAGAGAGCTGTGAAACAGGCAGATGTTGCTGAACAATGAGCAGATCAAGCAACAAAGCAAGATCTGACGACAAACTCAGGGTGTGGACAGAGATGGGAGGAAAAGCAAATTCTGGAGCTTGTCAGGGGACCACAGTCCCAAAACAGTGCTGGCTTTGCAACATAAGCACAGCCTCAGGTCCTAACACAGGCTTTCTGTCTTCCATTAAAGCCAGATGTCTTTCAAGCAAAGAAAGGTGCAAGAGGTATACGAGTCATCTGCTGCCCTCTAGAGACCACTAGCCAGAACTGAGCCACCTGGAGATACCTTCCTGCCTGCATTGCTTATCACCTATTGCCCAACATAGAAGTAGCTTCAAACTTGTCCAAGCTTCGAAGTAGCTTGTTGAAGCAACCTTAATGAGTACTTAACTTGTGGAAATGTTCAGCTGCATGTCTTGGTAGTGATGGGCACCGGAGTGAGCACAACCTGCTCTTACACAAATGCCTTAAATAGAAGAACATACAAGTCTTACAAAAGGTTGTTATTGCCAAGTACAGATGAGATGTGCAGCACCAGGCATTAAATAGAAGGTCTCAGGAGGTGAATTCTATCTAGAATTACCTACGGGGACTAGTGATCACAGAATCACAGAATGTTAGGGGTTGGGAGGGAGATCATCAAGTCCAATCCCCCTGCCAGAGCAGGACCACCACAGAATCTAGGGCAGGTCAGAAGCACATCCAGACAGATTTCAGAAGTTTCCAGAGAATGAGATTCCACAATGTCTCTGGGCAGCCTGTTCCAGTGCTCCATAATCCTTACAGTAAAGATTTTTTTCTCATGTTGAGGTAGAACTTCCTGTGCTCTAGTTTGCATCCACTGCTCCTTGTCCTATCAGAGGGCATGACTGAAAAGAGACTGGCCCCTCCCTTCAAATATTTATAGACATTAATATGATCCCTTCTCAGTCTTCTCTTCTCTAGACTAAACAGCCCCAGGTCTCTCAGCATTTCCTCATAAGACAGGTCTTCCAGTCTTATCTTGATATCTCTGCTAAGGAAAAATCAAGGGGGAGGACAGACAGAAAAGATCTGCTGGAGAATCGAGGAGAGAAAATACTCAGAAGCTGCTGCTGACTCCACTAGCTACCAGTCAGGTTAGGAACATATCTTCAGAATTTTCAGTTTTTTTTTAAAAAAAAAAGAAAGAAAGTTTGACATTTTAATGATCTGTGACACAGACATACCAAATATACTACGGTCTTGTTTCCTTACATCCATTACAATACGACTCAAATCAGCCTATTTGTATTGGAACACTTCTAGATATAGGTATCATGAAGGCTTGTCCACTACTAGGATAGTGGCTGGGTATACTGTTCTGCAATATCTTCAGAATGTCTGAGGACC
>NW_009953496.1:13889920-13907062 GCF_000747805.2 Chaetura pelagica | reverse complement strand
GGGGGGGGCGGGGAGGGGAAGGGCTTCAGAAGGATGAAGGAAGATTCAAGGAAGCACAGCAGTTAGGTATTTCAAAGGTGACAATCATTCTTTAAAAATCTTCAGTGGTCTATCTTCTAAAGAAAGCCACATTGATAATAAGAAGGGAAAACTAGTTTTGAAAGCAAACACTATCTTGGGATGAGGGGGATGTGATAAGGAAGATATCTGTGTGAGTCAAAGGGTTTGGAGCAGGGTAGCCAGCAGTGAGGAAGATGAAGTCTTTCATGGGTTTGAAACCACTCATCTTGGATTTTGTGCCTTTAGCCAAGCTGCACCTGGTATTACTTACAAGGAATGTAAGGTAAGTTCAATATGACATTTACTTTGCTTTCATGCAAATTTCTATTTTTTTTTAGTTAAGATTACTGGCTGTAATGGTAACTTTTTATAGACGTACTTTCTCCTAGACAAGAGACCCCTCTAATTTGTAATGAGAAGTGCCAAAAGGTTAATGGAGTTCAGAATTGACAGTTGTCTCATAGTCATATTTAAAGGGCTTGCTCAGAGCAGATTTTGCCCTTTTGTGCTGCTCCACTATTACCAGGTGGGGTGCTGATGATGGAAGCAGCATCAGCAGCTTGAAGAAGTGCTAAGAAGCAGGGAAAAGGAATAAAGTGGCTACATATCCAGAAAACATGTCTGGTGCCTTCAAACCAAGGTGGGCCACAAGCCAGACTGCTAATTCACATGTCAGCAAAGGTCAGTTCTTCCTGGAGGACCACAAGTGTGAGAGACACAGCTGGGAGAAAGCTGGATGTCTGGTGCACAGTTGAATCCCGTATCAGTGTTGAAATGAGACCATGGGCAGAGGGTGGTATGAGCTGTCCTGGCAGGTAGTGTGTAGATCACAGGTTGGTCACATCTGATCTAGGAGAACTCTCTGAGTACATTAAAGCACAAAGATGCTTGAGTGATTTAACTGTTCAAGGATGACAGCACATCACTACAAAGATTATATTTGCACATAACCAGCTGCATTCATATGAAAGGCTGATGGCCTGCTCCCTAAGTGTGACATAAATATTTTTTTTTGTGGCTTAATTTATTGCTCATATGAGTTAGTTACCCACCTGTATGCATTTTTTTTTCCCCAAAGGTTGCAGGTACATCGTTATGAAATGGGAGCCTAACACTTTTTAGTGTGAAGGGTTTCAGTTATTTGAATTTAAATAAATATGGGAAATAGCTATCTCTATTAATATATTTTTTGTTATTTCTTTTTTGGTGTGTTAAAATTTTCAATTGATTAATAAGATACCAGAAAGCATAGTATCGCATTGACAACTCTTGTGGTTTTATTTTGCTTTCCTTAATTTCTTCTTGAAGATCCAGATCATTAAACCAGGAGACGGCAAAATAAATATAACTTCCTTTACTAAAAAGTGTTCTAATCCACACTTGCAAAGAAAAGCTTGAAAATGTGAGGCAAATGAAACCTCAAGGTTCAGAAGCGTAGTAAAAAACAAACTGCAGAAATATTTTTGATAGAAAAAAGCCCCACATAATTTTTAAACAATCTCATGATTTTTTGAGTCTGACTCATGATTTTGTAATGTTTAAAGTTGGCAATACTGATACCCTGTGATTTAGATGACTAATCACACACTGAAAAGCTAATAATCAAAGTAAGCAGTTTGTGAAGTACCCACAGACTAGGAAATGTGTATCTCAACTACTCAGCAAAGGCTTATGCATAAATTGACAACAAATAGAATCAGTTTATATAACTGCTTCACAAAGAGAGAAAAGAGCTAATCAGTTAATCAGTTATTTCATTTATGGCACATAATGATACCAGATGCAGTAGTGAGTGTGAAGAGGGAAGAGTATGGAATAGAAAGAACAACAGGGTAGTGCTTCAGCACTGCCTTTGCAGGGAAGAGGGGGGCATGGATGGCATTCAGAAAGTGAAATGCAAGAGTAAAAATCGACTGAAGGAAAGCTATAGTTACACTGCCTGCCAGACAAGAAAATACCTGGGGGAAGGAGGGACATAAGCACAAAAGAAACTCAGGAGAGAAGTGGTCAGATGGCTACAAAGAGTTAAATCTAGGTGCAATGTGCAGTCCATGGAGGATGACTATGGGAAGGAATAAAGAGAATCAAAGCAGCAGAGGAAGTGTCATTTGAAGACAGGTTGAGGCAACAGGGGTGAATCCTGGCCTCTTGGTGGGTTTTCTGATTAGATCATTTACTCATACACAGTAGTTCTCAGCTAGGCTCTTTCCAATCTTTCATCTTATCTGATACAAAGTAGACAGCAGAAGGTGTATATAGCACGTGCTTGGCACCAACAATGCTTCCTAACAAGAAGATGGATTATTTTCTTAAAGTCTGCTCATAGCAAAATGACACTGATAGAAGATAAATTACCTACATGTATTGATGCTGCTCAAGAAGCTTGGCTCCCTCAAAATAAAAAATGGCAAGGAAAGATGATTTTTAATTTTCAGAACCTAAAGAGGAATTGAAGACAAATGGCAAATATGGTGGAACTTCATTTATTAATTTGCAAAGTCAGAAACCAAAACAATTTTGAAAATAAACACTACATATTTATCTAAGTATTTTTGTAACTATTTCCTTGCAAAATAGAAAGAATACATGGCATTGGCCTACAAACTTTCATCCTCTTTCCATAAAATGTATGTTCTCTTTATCTAAAATTAAAAAGAGTGGTTACTAGTTTCAGAAAATTCTCCTGTTAAGGCACTTTTAATTACATGTCTGCCAAATGGGAGTTTCATTTTCTTTTGAAGAACCTGCTATAGACAGGATATGACATTAGCAGGATCTCTAGTCTGATCCTGTATGGAAGCTCCTGCACCCCTAGGAAAAGAAAACATAAACCCACACACTGTTTGAAAAAGAAGGTCAAATCAAAGCAGCAAACAAACCAAGACACTGTAGTGAATGGGGCAGAATGTTCCATCTGTATTTGGGCTTTCTATAGCAGCTGTCACCGACCAGCCATCACTGTAGTGTCTAAGGTTGCTGTGTAACTGGAGGGGACACCAAAACTGCAAACTACCCAGGAAAGACAGAGGGACATATGTCACAGCTGTCAGCCAGATAGGAAAGAGATCCCAGTCTCAGGTGGGGAAGGGTATCAGCATAACTCATCCCTTAGTGTAGTAGAAGTACAGATCACTGAAAATGAGAACTGTCACGGGATATGTCTCACATTCAGAACCTGTCTATTTTGCTTTTATACTCATTTTTAATAAACGCCTCAGTATTAACTATGGCATTCAAGCTGCAGGAGGCCGTTCTCTGGTGACAATTTTCTCCCTCTGTTGACATAATTTCTTAATTACCCGCAAGTGCAAGATTTAGCCAAAAACATAAATACTTGTATAGGAAAGCATGCAAGCACACAAATGAAAACAAATATTTAAATAAATATGTTGGAGGGGATGACAGAAGAGTCAATGTGTAAAAGCCTTAACAATATGTCATGCAGCAAAAACAGAGAGCTCTGACATATGTATATGAGGAGCACAGAAGTTGCTCTAAACATTTCCAAAGAGCAACTCACCATGCAAAATACCGCCAATGTACTGAACGCAGACGGTATATTTTCATGGGGTCTGTTCAACACCCAGAACATTTCAGTGCATTTATTTTACTGCAACAAACTATTACTAGTATTGATGCAAAACATATAAAAATTAAAGTGGAATCAATCTTCATTATGCTGCCTTGGCATATAGACACCCTGCGTGTTCTATCTGCTCTTCCTATGCACACCGATTAGAGATGTGTTTATGTGATACTGTGTAATACTGTTCCATGCTCACTTCTTTCACTGATCTATTGGTAGTCATTAAATATGACACTTTGGGGAGCTGCCTAGAGGAACTCATACCTTTCTATTTTATTTCATGAGCATTTTGCAAGCTCGTACCCTTGTTTATGTTGGGGTTTTTTTATTGCAACTTTGCATAGTTTATTTTGTTTCAAGGAAAGGAGATACTGATAACATGAGGGGTGGTTTGCATGCACTTCTCTATTGTATTTTGGATAAGAAAAAAATCTAGTTAATGTAATCACACCTTTGCCAGGAGACTGCCTGTCCCTAACAGTCACAGTCCCTGAAGAATGAAACAAACGTCAGTCCAGAACAGGCAGCATAAGGAAAAATTAAGGAATTGAGCACAAATTGTTGGCAGAATGAAGTCTCAACATGGCTCTGAAGGGCAAGAGGAACTTCAACATGGAGCTCAGGCCTCAGTTTTACAGCTTGTATCCTCATGTATGATCATATAATCACAGAATCACTTAGGGTGGAAAGACCCTTCAGATCACTGAGCTGAAACCCTCAACCTAGCACTGCCAAGTCCACCACTAAACCATGTCCCTAAGCACCACATCTACATGTCTTTTAAATACCTCCAGGACTGGTAACTCCACCACTTCCTTCATTGATGCAAAAGATCAGGCCAGGACATGCTGAACACCTGACTGATTTCTTTCTTACCTCAAAAACTGCCAACTGTGGATGCAGAATGACAATAAAACCCAAAACCTGGCAGTGCTTTATGCATAAACATGAATTCTTGTATTTCAGCCTGGATGTCACCCTTAAAAAAGCTGTCTGGTGTCCACCAGCACCTCATCCCTGTTTCACTGCTCCACGCTCACATCTCTGCATGCTATGCAGCCTCTCAGATGACCACTGAAGTCTCCATAATTAGAGTCCTTCACTGAAGACCTGCTAGTCTGCAATAGATCTTTTTGCTACAGAAAGAAATAACAGGCAGCCATCACACAGTACCAGTAGGGTACATTTGATTACTGCAAACTGCCAGGATATAACCCTTAACTCCTCCACTGACGATGATGCTGTTAGGTTCCCTGACGCACAGCCAGAGGATTTTTTAGAAACGAGTGACTGTGCCCCCAGGGAAAACTTAAAAGCAGACAGCCAGCATTGCTGCAACACAACAGCTCTGGGCCAAGGTCTGCAATGGGTGAGCTCATCTTGTGGCAGTGGTGAATCCAGGGATAAGACTGGGCTGTGGGCAGGAGCCCACTGGGCAGGCAGCAGGGACCACCAACAGCGTCAGAGAGCAACCAAAGAGGCTGGGAGAAGCAAAAGGCCAAACCACCACAATCACACAGGTGCTGTATGATAGAGCGGATGGGACTCGTGTGCTTCATATCCATGCTCTCAGTAGGCAACAGAAAGAAACAGGCGCCCTAAGAGAGCAATCCAGATGGGTTTCTATGGCAGACAGATGAGCCATCTCTGAAAGCCTGTTCTCTCCATTCACTGCAAAGGCTGACTATGCAGGATCCAAAGCAGTGTACTCTGCAGCTCAAAATAAATGGAAATTACTTCACCAAAGTTAGATTAACTCTGTTTTTTAAATATACACTTCATGCCAGACTTCTATGCCTCCTGAATTTTGAAAACCAATTGCTTATTTCTGCTGGTTTAAATACTACAGTCACCTGCCAGTCACTTTTATATTTTGCTTCTTTTTTATTATATGATGAAAGGCATGGAATATTTTTTTATTATAACATTTACATTTATCAATATATTTACATGCATTTATTTAGTCTACACATGCACACATGAATGTGAAATATTTTAAAATTCCATTGCCAACCTTCACTGTCAAGTATAATTGTGGGTTTTTTTAAAGCATTCATATGAATATTTACATTTGAAAGCATGCTGCCAGATATTTACATCATGCTTTCAACATGCTGTATCTCAAACGCATATAATTGTATATATCTCATTATTGTTCTTTTCAATAGACTTCAGCATAATTTGTTTTATATATTGCTGGGCTTTTCTGCAGTCTTTGAAACAGCAATAAAACTGCAGTGATCTCAATGGACTTTGGATTGCACTTTATATTACTTTACTAGGAGAGGTAGCCGGTGTACTTCTTTTTTAAATTCTCCCTAGGTTGGGAGCTAGAGCAGTAAACACTGTCATTCTGAGAAATGCCACACATCTCACCTGAGTAGCAAAATGCACCTCTTGGACAACAGTGTTTGCAGATGTAACATCCGCATTTGGAAAGAAAACCAGTCATCATTGTAGAAGTCACAGGTAGGAAGGAAGGCTGGAAGTGAAGAGCATTGAATGTGGTGGCTTAACCTCAGCCTTATTATCTGCTCCATCCTTCTGTATAATCCATTTCTGCCTAGGCTGATGTTCATATTGCAAGCTCTACATGAAGAGTTGTAGCTAAATCCCCAAGTCCCACACCAAAGCTCGTGTTAATTTAACTTAATTTCCAGCCATAGGTTCTTTTCTGTGCCTTTGCCTGCAAAAGCTGCTCCTCTCCAGTCCCTTCACTGTGCTCAAGGATTGGTGTTCAGGAGTCTGAAGACCTCTCCACCTCCCCTTCCACAGGAGCAGATGTTGCTCCAGGCATGCCTGTTGCAGGGCTCTGTGCATCTGCTGCTGCAGATGATCCCCTGGGATCTCCGTCCAGTACCTCCATATGTCTGCTGGGAAATGCCATCCACAGACCACAGCACTCTGACCACAGCCCTGCCTGTTAGGACAAACATTCATCTCAGAGCTTCTGCCTTATACTCCTTCCTCACACATCTTCATTCTTTGTTCTCAATTAGTTATACTGCATTTTGATTAATTAAAACAATTTTTTTAATAGAAACAATTTAGAGAATTCATATCACTGCAGAGCATCTATGTGCCTTCCTCACACTTTACCAGCCGTATTTTCATATAGACCATTGAAAAAAGTACTGAGCAGCTTTCAGTCAATAAGCAGTCTCTGCAGATCCTCTGTAGGAAAAGACATGGTCAGACCTGTAAATGAGACAGTTGTTTATTTTTCCTAACACAGCTGTAAGTTTTAATCAAAATACCCTGTGATACTGAGCCAAATACTTTGTAGAAATGAAATTGCTTCTGAATCCACACAGTTGTTTCCATAAACCAATCTATAGTTCTGTGAAAGAAAGATAACAGATTAATTTGACAAGTCTTCCTTGCCATCAAAATGTATTCACTGGCATTATTTTTATTTGTTAACCTATACTTTCTGTTGGCTCTTCCAAGAAAACTGTTCTAGTATTATACTGGAATCCAGATTCATGCAAGGGGGCATTTCTAGGTCTCATTTTCTACCCTTTTTTTGATATCAGCACTTTTCCAAGTCTCTGAAATGTTCTTAGTTGTCCAGGATTCACATGAGCTCAGCTGTTTTCTCCATAACTCCTGGGGAGAATAATTATGCAGAATTGACAACCTGGAAAAGCTTGGAATATTTCTATTATCCAAGGCAAGCTCACAGCTTTCACAAAAGGCTCTCTGCCTTTTGCTGAGACAAGGACAGCTCGACCACTTCTGCCACAGAAAAGGAGAGCTGGAGCTGGAAAGAGAGGGAGTGCCCTGAGGACTCAAGGTTGTTCCCATCGCTGCTGTGTGCACTTCTCCTCCATAAGGAATGCCCACCTTTATTACCCTTTTGTTAACTTCTTCTAAATACAATTGTAAACAGTGTAATTATTATTCAAAGATAGCAAAGAATGTGCCTGTCCAGGTCGAGCAGAATGTGCACACTTCCAGGTGGGTTTCTCAAGGTGAAGAGCTGCTGGTAATATAACTGCAACTGCCCCTACTAAATAACCATAAATTCAATGGGAGAAAATGACGAAACCCAACTATAGCTCCAGTAGGACAAAATAAGGAAAAAGAATTCAGAATTTATCATAACAAGGGGGAGGAAATCAAAGGACAATGCTTTGTCTTTCGTCTTTTAAATGCAGTATTTTGTCTGTCAGATTCATTCATCTTATACAAAGAGGAGTAATAGTATACACGTTTCCAAGATAAAATCAATTATGCATTATCTTAGAGTTGTAGAATCTCATTCTCCAAAGAGGCCTTAATATGACTTACATGTAGCATAATTCTTATTCCAGATCTCTGAACAAAGCTAAATTTCACTGGCAATTCATTATACAAATTCCAACTTATGGTCAGTTTTTCCAGTGTTCTCAGAGAGTAAGAAATTGAAAAAGCCATCTCTGCTTGAACCAGAACGTGAATCTTTAAATATAATGAAAATAAAAGAGGAAATTAAGAGACTTGTTTGATTCAATTCATTGCCTCAGAGCACTTTTGCTTAAAATACCCTCCTATATTTTATGCCAGTTTTTAAAATGAGTGAATAAAGGTTTTGTTCCTCAAAAACTCCCAAACTGTGGCCAACTTAGCCACACTTTAATTAATTTCTTAATTTATCTCCATTATGAAATAAAAGAGGGAAGTAACTCTTGGTTTTGTATTCCATTAAAATGTTCCTGTACAAGTTAAGGGTGGTTTTATTATCATGGCATTTCAAATTCCAAGCAACTGGTTTACATGAAAGCTAAAAACAATATATCACAGTTTAGATTATTTTAATATGCCAAGTTTTGGCAGAGCTCACAAAGGTAGTGCAGAATTTGCTGGAAAATTATTAGGGTTTACAATGCTTAGCCTGTTTTCAAAGGCAAAGATGATCCCTAATCAGTTAATTCCCATTTCCAAGAAAACTCCTTCAGAAACAGCACGCTTTTTTGTTTTGTTTGGTTTGTTGTTGTTTTGGGGTTTTTTTGGAAATGACATTTCAGGCAGTTGAATTTGAACTTCTTGACTATGAGAGCTGTGATCATGTAGTATTTCAGGAGTGCTCTCAATGGCAAGACTGTGGCCAGTCTGTAAAACTTTTCATTCATTCACTCTGAACAGATCTATTCCCATTAAGTCATTCTCATGACATCTCTTAGGCAAATTGGGAATGGAAGGATAGCTACTGAGAAAGTGAGCCTCCATGCAGCAGCGCAAAAGCCATTTTGAAAATCACAGAATGACAGAATGAACAGATAAACAGTATGATGCACCGATAGGTAAGTTCCTAACGTGGACAAAATTTGCTTTGAGAGCACAGATAATGTAAGGTACATTCACTCAGCATATCCAGGGTTTTATTTTTAAAAGGAACTATCACCAAAAAAGCCAAACCATAATAATTCAGTCTATTGATAGAACAGCTGAATGCTGTGCATACAGCAGAAATTTGAAATCTTAGGCAGGAATGAGAGATATGTCAAACCACCTGTGTGAACTGTGTTTTCTTAACCATAAACTTGAATTTCTAAGTAATTAAATATATGTCCAAAACAAACTGTAGCATATAAGCAATGTTCAGAAGAGCATTAATTGTAATGAACAGTACAGAATAATGAAGAAACTCTCAAGTCTACTTGATGTGGGAGTATCTGATAAGAAGGAGTGACATGTACCCAGCAACCCCTGCAAGATGCAAAATAGATTTTTTTTATGCAAAAGATTCTGTCAGAGACTGATATTCATAACAGCCACATGACTTCTCAGGTAGTCTGCACTGAAATGCAATTGTCCAAGTTGAAGACCAAGACTATTACTGCATACAGTAATCATGGCCATTAGAAAGGCTCTACCCTAAGATAAATATGCCCAAGCCCAGCTCCTCACTGCCAGCCCTGTCAGTAAAAAGAGATGCTCCTGCTCTCTTCCCTGGTTTGGCTCCCAGATTCCTGGTCTTAGCCACCATCATGCTTGTACCATTTACTGCCTCTCTGCCTCTCATGTCCCTCAGTGGACATGGATCAATTAAGCTTTTAAAATAATTTCCCCAAAAAGCAGCTCTGTATTTTGCATAATTGTCATAATGTAAATTTGCTACTCACTGAGTGCTGTATGCTTTATTGATGCGTAAAGAGACAAAATGGAACTAATTTATGGGCTCAGGTGCTACAAGTCTCAATGCTCCACTAAATACCTAGTGCAACCAGGAAAACTCCTGGGACCTGGAAGTGCACCTTCAGTATAAAACTTATGAAAATGTGCATAAAATGGGAATCACAAGACTGCTGCAGTGAGTATGGGAATTGTCTTTGCAATGGAAACAATTGAGGGAGGAATGTGACCTGATGCCTAGTTCTCTTAGGCACTTGATTTCAGGCTGCTGGTCTTCCCCAGTTAGAATTTTCTTCCATACATGGCTGTCTGTGGCAGCTCTTTCCCACAAAAAAAAACAGCTGGAATGCGTCAGACTCTGACAGGAGGTGAGAAAATGTGATTTAAGTTGTTGCCATATCTGACTAGATTCAAGCAATGAGCATCTTCTGTCACTGAGGTGAATGCTCTTATTAATATCTGCTTGACTCCTCTTATTACAGCTCTTCCATTTTGCATGGCAAACTAATGGGTTTTTTATATTTTTTTATTTTTATTTTTTTTTATTGCCAGACAAGGACAAATACACAGCCTGAGATAGTTGAAAATTAATTTTCCCTGTAGTGCATATGGAGCTATTTCAATAAGCATGGAACACTAAGCATTCACAACTGCAGAAACAACACAGGCCTTCCATTGCTCAGACACTCCCAACAACAAGCTTTAGCATCTATTTCTCTCTTACTTACCTCATTAAGATTTCATTATATTTGGAAAAGGAGAAACTCCAAAGGATTTACTCCAACAGAAAAAACTAAGACACTCAGACCAATTGCTGACAAATGGGAAGATGAGAAGCTGAGCCCCTTTCAGGAGAGGGAACTGAATGCTCTTCCATCCAGCTGGGAATGCTGGAGCTGTTTTATTCCTAGAAGTGGGCTCTGCTCTCTAGCATGCTTTCTTTGTGCAGAGTTCTAGTGGAAAAATGGTTTATCAGAATGAACCCCACAGGTAAATGAGCGTGTATTTTATAAATTCTAGGATTTAGGTGGAAGACCTCAGCTGCTGCAAAATAACTTCCTATTTCTATCACATCTCCTTGAGGTACAGAGCAATTTCAGCTTTGAAAGAAAGAAACTGTCTTTGAAGAGCACAGCTGGAGTGTGTTTTGTGGGGATTGCTGCTTACAATACAAAGAGGGACAGGAAAAGTGTAGTACAGAAATCAAACCCAGCAGACCCTGGAATCAAAACGATGTAGCAGTAGAGACAGCCCTCCTCAGCAAAAGGCTGAGTGTCCCTCCAGCAAAGGAATGAAAGGAGCTAGGACCTTCTTTCTGATTCCTATTAGACTTGCTCAGTGGGTTGGGGTTTTTCTGTTACTGTTGGAGGTCTTTTTAAACCCCCATGAGAGTTTTTGCTTAGTAAGTGGTTAGGATAACTACACTCCTTGCTTGATGCATCTAGACTGATGATACAGCCTAGTCTCACTGCCTACTGTGCCTTTGTCTACACACAAATTAGTCAGTATTTCTAGTGTAGTATAATACATCTGTATAATCTGTAAAGGAAGAATGAGTGGCACCATTTACTGATAGCAATCAAACTGTACTTTACAAATCTTTCAGCATATACAGCAAATATAAGTCAGAAAAAAAACAAAACAGGCTAAGTAACATATTTATACATACTCTAGGTTAAATCTACAGTGGGAAATCCCATTCAGAACTAATTTCCTAATTTGAGGCTTAAGAAATAGAATATAATCCACATGGTATCTTCCTTTCATTGACTGGATAATAGCCAAGGGGAAGACAGCTCACATAGAAATAGATGAGAAGTAGTGATGAATTCTGCAATAGATACCTTAGTATATGTATGCATACATTTATATATATATGCACACACAGTCTAGCAGTTATAGCTATCTGGACTAACTAAATTATCCTGCAAAAGCTCCAGGCTACCAAGCTTGAATTTAATGAGGCAAAACTACCCTCTTAGGATGCGGTTGAGTGCTGGACTTAGCAGTGTTACATGAATGGTTGGAGTTCATCTTAAAGCTCTTTTCCAACCTAAATGATTCTATGATTCTAGCTCTGCAAAAATGGCATCAAACTATGTCAGGTAAGCAACCAAAAACCACAGTATTTGACAAACATTATTTGAGCACGTGGGGCAGTCTGACCATTTGCAACAATTCAGCAAGTCTTTTTTCTATTAAAACCTGTTGGACATTTACCTAAAAAAAAGCCATGCTCCTTTTAAGTGCTTAAAAAAGAGCTGACATTTTTAAATTCTAGTATTTCAGGTATTTTTGATCTCTGCCATTTGTTTAGGATCATGTTTATTTAGAATATATCACAGTAGTTTGGCATAGGATAACCAACTGGTCACTTGTAAAAGAAAATGTAAGATTATAACAAGACATTTTATCAAACTTCAGAGCATTACACAAATTGCAAAGCAGGGTCATTGTACATATGATCCAAATTACGGACCGCTTTATCAAACATCAGCCAGACTCAACAGAGTTGGTTAACTCTCCTGTTGCTGCAGTTACTCATTTCAACCTATTTCAACTGCATTAAAATAATACCAGCATCAGCATGCACTAGTGAGAGCCTGTGCAGGGCTTTACTTCAGAAAGTGTTGGAACAGTCAAAGCGTGTGGTGCTCCAAGGCAGTTCATAGCCTGTGAAGGCCTCAGACACCATTTCATGGAATCCACAGTAAATATAAAATAAGAGAGGATTTGGGACTCAGAAGCAGTTAGACTGGCTGTAGCCAACCATTAAAGATCGATGCATTTCTGGTTTTGTGATGGAAAGTTCTGATTTGGCCACAGGAAATGGAAAACATGCTAACTGGAACAGATAAGTAACAGCAAGGCAAGCCTGAAGTGGCATTGCTTGTCTGCTTTATGTGCCAACCATCCATCACTTCTGTTTTCCCAGGGCACAGGTTTACAGCTGATGCTGGGCAATTGCGTGGAAGCTTCTGCAGCTTCTGTGACTGATGGAAGGCCCCAGGATCAGTTCACGTTACTCAACTATATTAATCTTGGCCACCGGCATGAAACATACCCAAGACTTTTGGTGGGCTGCAGAGAACCAGATCTGCTGTCCCTCCCCTTGCCCAAGTCCTTCTCACCCCCTTGCTGCATGTCCTGCACTGGCTGAGAGGGCAGATCCTTGCGCTGGTTTGCCCCACGCTTGCTGCTAAAAAAATCGCTTTTCTTTTCCCCCATGGTGCTCTGACAAAGTACCTCAGTGTAAGATAAGGCAAGGAGTCTGGCACAGGGTGAGCTGCACACCAGCAGAGCCAGCAGCAACTCACCACAGCTGCCATCCTCCAGAAAAGGCCCATAACAGTACTGAAATTGCCATGAAAAATGGAAAAAATCTGTCCAAAGCCCACAAAGCTAGGTAATGGTAAGTAAAGTGTTTCAGAGATTTTACACATCCTGGCAACCCAACAGACATTTTGGAAATCAAAGCTTGTGGCTTCGGTGTTTCTGCTCCTTTAACTGCTACTACTCAAACACAAAACTCAACAGCTTTTCTTTGGTATGTGTCACAAGGCAGCTTTGGCTTAATTTTACGGCCATTTAATTTCTCCTCCTCTACCTGTGTACCCCTGCTCCAGCAAAACAAGTCTTTCACCTTTCTGGTGAGAGATATGCCAACTCAACTGATCTGCCAAATCTCATCAGAGCCACCCAAACCCTGGCACTCAACTAACTGAGGGTGTCCATGTCCCCTGGGCTCCTCAGTGCCCAAGGACACCCCACCAGACCTCCATCTCTCTCCCAGAGAAGCACAGCTCCACCACAGAGCCTGTACCAGCCTGGCCAGATGCCAGGGGCACCCTAGAGATGTTTATTTCTCAGCCTGACCCATTCCAGGCTATGTAACCATTCAGAAGCTATTCCAGATCTTTCTCTATCCTCTTTCCTCCTTGCTGTTTTTTTTCCACTTCTACTAAATCTTTTTCAGATGATCAGATCTAGGAAAATCAAACTGTCTTGATGTTTTTTATTGGTTATATATTAGCTGCAGCCTTGGTTTGAGTAATTCCAACCTTAATTGCTATTTATCTTTATTTTTAAAAAGAACAAGTGACTAATGGGCTTAGTTTTCCCTATAAACTGGATCTGTGGCGAACTTCTGTGTAACTGGATTTGAATACAACACAAGCAGTAAATAAACAGATCTGTAATTGAAGTTTACAGCATGCACACTAGAGGTAAGTAGTTCTTTGTACTGGACATGAGGATAACTAATATCCAACTGGAAACCAGTTGCTTCTGCATGAAATTTAGAGTATCACAGTTCAGCAGTCTAACCAAAATGAAGCACATAGCCGTGCTGCACTTCAAATGACAGTGGAGTTACCTGGTCTTGTGAAACTGCTACTGTGAACTTTTACTCCCCTGATCAGAAAATGTATAATTTGACCTTGGAGGGTAACTAACACATATGCTGTATCTGTATGAAGCTATGCTGAAGAAAAAGCACGTTAGCTGCATCATGAAGTAACTTAGTCAAGGTCAGCCACACCAGAGATTCCATACAATCCTACAGATGATTCACCTTTGAGAAAAAACCCACAGTGTTTTCCCACAGTGACTTTATCTCAGAATGGTTTGTGTCAATTAGTTACCCTCCAGCAAAACCATTTCTCAAGTCAAAACTACATGCTGTAGTCAAGGACAAACAGCAGAGGTGAAGGCAGCCATCAGCTCCATCTTCAGAGTTTATTGAACAGTTGAACCTGGCTGGCAATCAGGCACGAGGAAATTATTGATATGCAAACAGCACTTTGCACTCAGTTTTAATTTATATATATTTAACAAGAAAACACAGATTCCACTAAATCTATTATGTACACAGCCTTTCCCTGCAACAAAAACTTACTCTTGCAAAGCAAATTCATTTGATTGCAATAGGAAGGTTCAATACCATGCTCAATAAAAGCAAATATAATGCACTTTCCCTGTCCCTGGTTTTAGTTGGTGCCGTTCTTTCTAAAGACACACAAAGTTACAAGGTTTTCCGGTTTTTCATTACTTTTAAAAATGATTATATCTGAGGCTGGAATTATTCCTACAGCAACTTATAACTACTGCATACAGCTCAGGAGCCCTCATCACAGGAAAGACACGGGGCTGTTGAAGAGGGTCCAGAGAAGGGCCACCAAGATGATCCAAGGGCTGGAGCACCTCTGCTATGAAGACAGGTTGAGAGAGTTGGGGTTGTTCAGCCTGGAGAACAGAAGGCTCCAGGGAGACCTTATAGCACCTTCCAGTACCTGAAGGGGGCCTACAGGAAAGCTGGGGAGGGACTTTTCACCAGAGAGGGTAATGACAGAACAAGGGGTAACGGTTTTAAACTGAAAGAGGGCAGATTTAGGTTAGACATCAGAAAGAAATTGAGAGTAGTAAGACACTGGAATAGATGGAGGTTGTTGAGGCCCCCCCCCCCCCCCCTCAAGGTGTTTAAGGCCAGGCTGGATGAGGTCTTGAGCAGCCTGGTCTAGTGTGAGGTGTCCCTGCTCATAGCAGGGGGGTTGGAACCTGGTGATCTTTAAAGTCCCTTCAAAGAACCTTAACCATTCTCTGATTCTATAACTCCTTTCCCCCATATCCATAACCCTTCCTTGTCCTTAGCACCAGCCTAACAAAGGTGCTAACATTTACGGGGAGATTCCTCAAAGCCTGCTCTGCCAGTGCATGCACATACAGAGAATGTGCAGAATGGCTGGCTTTGGTGTAAAATGTTTTTTTGGGGCAAGGGGACAAAGAAGGACCTTAAGCAACCTATAAATTGCTTAAGCTCTGCCTAAGCACTCGGAAAGGACAGATTAGACCCTGTGTCTACACAGACAGGTTTCTCACTTTGCTTCATTAGCAGTGGGCTCTGGGTATAGTGGGTGCACAGGCATAACTGCATGCACATACACCAGATGCTTGTTTATTTGTCAAGCAAGTTGCAAGAGTGGTGATTATAAAGTATCTGATGACTGAAACAGTTACAAGCTGAAAGATAAAAGAGAACAAAGTGCAGTCCAAAGGCTGCCATACACTGGTGCCACATGTACACAGAGTGTGAATCAGAAGTGTGGGTTTAGAAGTCATACATTTGCAGCTGGTCTGCTCCAGAGAAACCACAGCATTTGGTAGTTACATAGGTTAGCATCTAAGGAAGGAACATTGAAAATTTTCATCTAGGTCAGAAAGAGTGGCTACCAAAAAATATACTAGAAAACAACGGAATAAATAAGATAGCTTTCAAGATTATAGCTATCCTATATTAAACCAAATACATTTAAATTGCTAGGCTTGGAAAAGGTCGTGGTCTTTATGAATCATTCATAACGCCTTTCTTACTGGGTTGCTTTATATATGATGATAAGTATCTTCCTCCTTATAGGGATACATATTTACATCTTAGGCACCACCTGTCATTGGAAGGCCCTTGTGTAACGTAATTGCTTCTATCACTGCAAAGATAAGTAGCCTGCTCATACTAATGGCCAATAGTTTATCTGCAATGTGGATAAGGATACTGAATGAATTCTTAAAAGTATATGAGATAAATAAATTGCATTTTGTACTGCATCCATCACACCTCTTCACTTTCACTGCTCATTTTTTCAATATCGTATGATTACTGTGTACAATTAGAAACCAACATTAATGCCTAGAAAGCAGACAGCTTAAACAGGATTTGTAAATGATGTTATGATGACAGATCAGGGATGAACTTTTAATCAAAATTTTTAAATATATTGTTAATTATAATCAAAGACTATATAAATACTAGCCAACAAAGAACAATCACACAAATACCATAGAACCTATAGAGCTGCACAAGATCTACTGTATGTTTATCATATAATGCTTAACTTAACTTAGAGACAATGTAGTTTATAATCCACTCTACCATTAGATACTGTAACCCAAAATTGTGCTTAGAGTCCTGCTGTCCTGCTTACAGCATTGATACTTAATTAATTATTAACAAGTAAAAAAAAAAAACCCAAACAAAAACAAACCTACACTTAGTTCAGTTCAAGGACATTCTGAATTACAGTAATATATTTATTCTCTCAATGTAATAAAGTTAAATCAAATTGCAATAGCACACAAACACCTTAAATGGACTTAAG
Source organism: Chaetura pelagica (assembly GCF_000747805.2). Lineage (NCBI taxonomy): Eukaryota > Metazoa > Chordata > Aves > Apodiformes > Apodidae > Chaetura > Chaetura pelagica. Next base: position 13,890,148 of record NW_009953496.1, on the reverse strand, counting down.
GCTTAAGAGTTTTTATTTCCTCAGTTGTCATTTCAGGGGGGAAATATATTACAGTAAGAAATTATTGTTTTGTAGAACTATTCACTCCATTTAAAAAAAAAAAAAAAAAAAGCATATACAGACAACTAAAGATAAGGCACAGACTCATGCCTTCTTTTTTAGGCAAATCATTTCCTACTAGGGCAGGGCGATACAGCCAGAAGCCGCTCAGCCTCCCCGCGGCGGGGC
>NW_009953496.1:13867109-13889300 GCF_000747805.2 Chaetura pelagica | reverse complement strand
CCAGGGCCCGCCGCGCCGCTCCCCGCCCTGCATCACCCCGCACCGCTCCAGCGCCCGGGCTGCCGCTCCCCGCCGTGTCTCGGCCGGCCGCCCGGCATGCGGACTGGCGAGGAAGGAGTTTGGGGAGGCTTCGAGAGTTTCACTGCGAGGGGAGCGACAAGCATCGCCCAGGAGCAGTGACCTCTTGTTGGGTCTCCCCACCGCAGAGGTGGTACCGCACACGGACCCCACCATCGCGCTGAGGCTTAAATCACAAACTGCTCCACCAACCCTGCTTTCGCCAGAAACACAGGCTGTTCTCCTAGGAGCTGAGGGCAGGACCTGAGCTGACCCCACCGTGTCTGAGCCTCGCGCAGCACTGCAGGCACCCACATGGAGCAGAACTTGTGGTTCACATCCCCATGCTTCAGAAGCTGGGAAACCCTAAGGTGAGGCATGAATAGCAATGGGGAAAAGTTGATAAAAACGCAGTTCAACATGAAAAGAGGAAAAAAGGGAACAGGTTTTAAGTTCTTGTGGTGTTCATATAATGCAAAAATAAAATCATGGTCCCAGGCAGCTTTTAATTTAATTAGGGATAGCAATGTAGCATGAAACAAGCAAGCATATGGACACATGCTGCATTTCAAGAACCATACGATGGAAAACTTCTCTGATGTATTTAACTTTGTCATCATATGCTATAAAGGTTGCTCTTTAATATGCAAGATACAGGAAAACAGAGACAATCTATAACTGAATCACCTAGTCATTTATTCACCAAGTAGGATGGAGACACATACAGGCAATTAGATTAAGGAAATAACTGAGTTTGTTTAGGATAACCAGCATAGCAGCTTAGGTAATGAGAACTCTACTGAGTGGAAAATGCTACCTATTACTATACTGAACCCGCATTACACAACCCAAGAAACATGATACCACAATGGAAAAAAAGCAAAAAGTCACACAGCTAAGAAAAAATAGTTTAAATAATGATCCTAACTAATACCCAGTACCTTTTGGGTCAAGTTAAAACAAACAAACAATAACAACAACAACAAAAAACAAACAAACAAACAAAAACCACAAAAAAACCCAACACAAAACCACACAGAAATGCAGTCAGACAAGTTTTGTATTTGTATAAAAAACCCAAATAAAGCACCTTTTGGGAAGGCTGTTAACTTTTTGCTTAGAAATTTGGAAACAGAAACCCACATGGTAAAATGATACAGTAGATTACAGTGATCCCAAGATACCTGAAAGGGATTACACTGATAGACCTGATCTCTTATGTGTGTGCCCCACAGAGCTGACCTATGCACGCGCAGGGATCATGTCTGGGGGACACTGCTGTTGTTAAATTAATGTGTCAAAAGTGGTAGGTGTATCCAAGGGACACTTTGAACAACATGGCAACTCTGATGACAAGCAGGAACTTGTTAATCTGCCATAATTCAGGCTCATTGCATTATGTACTGACACCCTGTCCTCGGTACACTAACTGATGAAACAACCAAAGCTGAATTTAAAGGCAAAATCTGATTATACCCAGCAGAAGTTTTACAGAGGAGGCCCTGAGGGCTTCCCTAGGCAGACACAAGGAACACCATGTTGACATAGTGGCAGCTATTTGTCCAACTGTCTGTGAAAGGAGCTAAAAAAACAGAGAAAAGAAGAAAAAAATAATAATCTGGACCTGAAATGACATAGCCAAGGCCTTACATAGCACAGAAAGATAACTTGGATATAAGCTGCCATTATTTGTACAGCAGTCAAGGAATTCAGGTCTTGGCTTTATTCCACAATGCTAAGCAATGCAGTACCTCTACTACAAGTGATGGTCTACACATCTCAGATCAACAGCCTCCCAGAATCACTGTTTAGGCTTCCTACACCATATTCCTACACAGCTGGCTATGTGACTGTTGCTACAGCCAGGGGTTTGGCAATCTGGATCATGGGACCAGCTTTGACAAACCTGATCTGCTGGGGGCTGATGGGATGCACCTGTCAGAAAAGGGGAAGAGCATCTTTGGCTGTAGGCTAGACAAGCTGGTGAAGAGGGCTTTAAACTGATAAGGCTGGGAGGAGGGAACCATGCCGATCATGGAATCATAGAATCATAGAATGGTTAGAGTTGGAAGGGACCTTAAAGATCATGGAGTTCCAACCCCTCTGCATGTGCAGGGACACCTCCCAATAGATCAGATTACTCACAGCCCCATCTATCCTGGCCTTGAACACTTCCAGGGATGGAGCTTCCACAACATCTCTGGGCAGCCTGTTCCAGTGTCTCACCAGCCTCACACTAGAGAATTTCCTCCTGATTTCTAACCTAAATCTCTCCTCTTTCAGCTTAAAACCATTACCCATCAATTCCACTGTGATGCCAGCAACCATAATAGATGCCCAGAGCATATAGAAGGGGTGCAGGGCAGCAGGGAAGCACCTGGAGTTGAGTAAAATGAAATCCCAACTTGTCCAGTTACCTTCACTGGAGGCCCAGCTTAAATGTCTCTATGCAAATGCATGCAGCATGGACAATAAGCAGGAGGAGTTAGAGATGTGTGAGTGCCTGCAGGGCTATGATCTTGTTGGCAGCGCAGAGACCTGGTGGGATGGCTCCTACAACTGGAGCATCAAAATGCAGAGTTACAGACTTTTTAGGATGAACAGGCAGGAGAGACAATTGGCCCTCTGCGCTGTGAGCACAGACTGGCGGCTCATGTTGAGGAAAAGGACTTGGGGGCGGCAGCAGATGAGAAGCTCAACATGAGCCGCCAGTGTGTGCTGGAGCCCAGAGGGCCAGTTGTGTCCTGGGCTGCATCAGGAGAAGTGAGACATGGAAATGCATTAGGAAATAGATTTCTTCCTTCAAAAGCTGCAGAAATATGTCCTTCCTTTCAGAAGATGCCCAGAGAAATCCTGCTTGGTAGCGGCAAGATATAGGTTCCAGAAAATATTCCCATGAATTCTCCCTATAAATATGGTAACTTCAATACTTCTGAGCAGGTGGAGCCTTACCAACAGAAACTTTTAACTGTATCTTTTAAGACTTTGTGTACACCTATCTCCTGCCTAGTGTTCTCTGAAGATTTAGCTCTGTACATACATCCTCTGAAGGGAGGGCTACACTAAGGACAGAACTGCCTTATAAGTCTATAATTCCATCTGTTGGGAGCACCTCAAAACACTCCAAACACACAGCAGTGCTAAATCTGGATGCACTGGTATTTAATCACCAACAGCATCTTATCAAGCCCCAAACCCTTCCCAGCCTTTGTGCCTCAGTTTCCCTGTGGCAGCATTCTCCTAGCTCACAGTGCACAGTGGAGATGGGTACCACAAGGCCTGGACGATGCTTAGATATCACCTGAAGCCCCTGCAAGAAAGTACAGAAAAGCTCAGAAACCAGTGCAAGAAAATAAACTTAGTAATCTTCTCAGCCACACCACCCCAAAGGCAGATAAAGCAGCTGAGGACCTGGAACCACTCCCTGTTGAGGTAAGGACAGCCTGAGGAATGGGGTCACCTCTTAAAAAAAGGAGCATCAAAATTCTTTCCCCCCAAAAAATACAGGGCTTCATCAAAGCAGGTGTCAGGGGGTGTTCCTACAGGCAAGCACTGTGGATGTGCAGCAGTGTTATTCTTGATCTACTCCTGAGAGTGTAGCTGCTGCCAAAAACACTTCTGTTACTTATATTGGCATTTAAAACTGAGATAAGCTCTTTGGTTTGATTTACAGTAGAAACAGGACATTTTTACTTTAGCAAAATCAAATCAAATCAAAACAAGTTCATTCCTATTCAGAAATTAGTAAAATATTTTCTTCCTTAGCCTTTAGAAATAAAATGTTAGTTTGACTTTCCTGTCAGCACTGAGCATTGAATTACAGCTCATCTTCACTGAGCCTAATAACCCTGTTTGTAGATACCAAGTCAGCTTGCCTGTCGTTGGAGAACTCATGCCTCCTTCCCACCAGCTTTAGTGTATGCAGCATGGTCTACATTCTTCTGCATTCTTGTGTGGTGTTTATTTCCCCACTGCTTTGCTCTATGTTGGTTCACAAAGAAAAGGCACCAACTTACCACAGCTACCAGGACAGTCTTACATGGAAAACAGAGTTCAGCAATACAGGATAAAGTGGTGATTTGGCTTTCTCAGAATTTCACCTCAAAGTAACAAAAACCAAACACACATATCACAGGAACTGATGCCTAATAGCAGTGTATCCACCAAAAAGGGAGATAATGAAATCAGCACTAACCAGCTGTGCTACTCACAGACCCACATCTACCAGTGGTGAGGGAGGAAGCCCAAAAGGTGAGCTCAGAAGTACAGAAACAAGAGACTTGAAATTGGAGGACAAGCCAGGAGCAGGGTAAGCAAAGCCTGTCCCTACACTTACAACAACAAGCAGAGTGACCCATGGCCTCGAGGACAGGGTGGACTTGGCCCCTCTGGCAGGGTGGCAGCTACCAGCCCCTCACTTGACTCCTGTACAGGCCCCATGCTACCACTCTACTGGGCTGAAATACCAGATTTTAGATCTCACAGCCAGCATCTCACAGTCTCACCAGGCTGCTTCTGTGCAAAGGAGTGAGGAAACCCAGCCCCAGGCAGCTGCAGTTTGAAACCAAAGCCACCAGCTGCTTCCCTTTGCAGCCTCCTTCAGCAAGGGGATGCAGGACAAGAACACTATTTCCTGATCCCCACATCCCAGCAGGAGGGTCCTCCACCCTTTTTAAGTCTTTTCTTTTACCTCTGTCCCCCTCTCTGGACACATTCTTGGAAACAGCACAAGGAGCAGTGTTAGCAAAACTAGCAATTCCACATTATTACTTTTAAGTGTTATTGTATATACTTATTATTATTTATATTATTAATGTTTTAAATAGTTAAATGTCTTGGTTTGAGCCAGGATGAAGCTAATTTTCCTTTTACTGATTTTTTTCCCTTCAGTAAGCTTTCTTTTAACTCTTAGCAAACTGTTCCAGCTAGGAATGATAACAAACAGTGGAATGTTTTTGTAACTGCTGGGTCTTCAAGGTCACATCTTTACTCTGCCGGCTCAGACACTATGGGGAGATCTGTGACCCCCCCCATAGGAGGCTGAGTTAGACAGACAGCAAAACTCGCCAGAGATACTCCATTCCATATATCTACGTAAGCTCAGAGGAAGGCCAGAGATCACAGAAGATGATCTTCCTTCCTGCTGCTTCTTCCCTTCTCTTCTGTCCATGGCCGGCATCCGGGGAGGCCTCCGTCCATCCACCACCATTGACCCCCAGGCTCGAGCTCTCCTGACCCTCATCACTCTCTGCTTTCTCCAGCAGCTCTGGGATTTTTTGGGACTGTTCACAGCTCAGGAGATGCTGTGGGAGTTGCTGGGAATGGGGGTAGGCAATAGGGGGTTTCTACATTTCCTGAACACATTTGTATACAACTGTATATATTTTCTTTTATCATTAGTGTTTAACTAAAGTTGTGTAGTTCAGTTTGCAATCCAGCAAAGTCTCTCTCTTTCGCTCTCTCCTTCCCCACCTAGGTGAGAGGGGGAGGGGATCGAGAGCATTATTGTCAAACCTGAATCAAACAGTGACATTTAATGGTATTTATTTCAATAGGATTGCATTAACTAGGTTAGTTTATTTAAATTTGATTTATTTAGTAGTGCTCCCTAATTCCTAACCTGACCCTCAGCACAAAAAGTAGTTGAGACCAAACACCAATTTCAGGCAGGAGGTGAAACTAAGGACAATGTAATTCCTTTTGCAAATGTTTCAGGATTCAGAACAGGACCAAATACCACAAAAGGACAATGGGTTTGCTTCAAAATAAAACCTCAGAATAAAATCAAGAAAGAAGGGATGTAATGACACATGTTTATGAGATGTTAATAATTTCAAATAAGGAGCAGAGGGAGGTCCCTGCCATACGTATCTAACTCTTGCAAAGGTCTTAAATGTAGGTCACATCTATTTAGGACACTGAGCATCCCTTTTGGCTAGTTCTACATGGCTTCACACCAAGCTACTTGAAGAGCTGTCTGGTTCAACATTTTAGCTACTTAACATTCAATTCTGAAATGCTCTTCTCTCCCCTCAGGTGATGTATAAAGTTTCTATGGGCTTCATCTCAGGACTGAGGACTCTGCTTTTGGGAGACAGGACTAAAAAACAGGTACTGCAGTGCTAGGGACCAGAGGGCATACCTCTTTCACAGATGCTTCTCTCAAAATGCTTCATTGGCAAAAGGTGCCTTAAAGTGACCATACTAATTTAAGTCATCTGAATAGCACACAGTTCCTTTGTGTAAGGAAGAATCTGGCCGATTTTACTTTGACTATTAAATTATTAATATCTGGGTCAAAAAATAGGAAAATTCAACGGGATTATAAACAATTGTTTCTCATAAGCATATGCATGGTCAGGTCTTAATTTTCAACATTCTTATTTCTCCAAACTGACAACACTGAATTCCTTCAAACAGTTGCTCTATCAAAGGTTTTGCATGAACCTATCAATCAAAGAATGTGTTCAGTCATGCGTATATTCTTTGCTTGATGCTAGACCCTCTGATGACTTAGAAAAATATAGAATAATTTTAGACAGTCACTTGGTTAGTTTCCTTTGAGGACAAAGGATATGTAGTAACTAGTAACGCAGACAAACACAACCAATGCAACCAAGATCTGAACACTAAAACATGCACCAACTTGATGTTTTCATGTTACTTTAAGCTAATACATTACTTAATTGCTTGTTATTCTTTGAACCAACACAAAGATTAGGAGATTATGAAGCAGGAAATGCAAGACATAAAAGGGAATGCAAAGTGTCTAATCCTTAGACAGGTTTAACAACTATCAGATTTAATGTAAAGATTATTGACAGATATAAGCTCATTTTTTTTACCTGGCAGTCTGGGGCCTTTCTTTCAAATTAGACAGTGCATTTGGGCATTATTTTAGACTATGGCCCAAGCATAAGCATAACTACAAGCCAAGGATTCTTTCTGAGTATTTTTGATAATACGAGTCAGAAAGTACAAGCAAAACCAGAGAACAGCAATTTTTACCTTTGTGAAGGAAAATTTTCTCCTCCAACTCAATAACTTGTGATAACATAACACACTCTCACTGCTAAGGTGGAAGGCAGAAGACACTCTTCAATTCTTTTTACAGAGCAGTTTGTCTATTTATCCATGTGTACCTACCAAAGGCTAATGAAGTATCAGGTAGCAGAGGTTATCTGCACCCAAGAAAGGGAGCATGCTGGAAGTGGGAAACAAACTGGCTGTAAACTGCTAGGTGTTGAAAAAATAATCATTTTCCTAGGACTACAGTGAAACTGAACCATTATCTTCTCATTTGCTCAAGTAACCATCTCACACTTCAGTTGATTTATTGATGAGGAACTTAGAAAAAGAGCTAGTAAGCATCTTAGAAACTGTAAGACACATTTTTTATTGCTCACAATTGAGTTCCCTTGAGCTTGCAACACTGCTGCAGATGAGTAAATTGGATGGCCACCATTTAATCTGAAAAGGTTTCTCTACAACAAACTTATTTACTGTAGAACACATTTCCATAACAATGTAAACATAAATAATAAGTATAGTGTATTTCTATAATGTCAGGTTATTGCAATCTTGCCTTTCCACTAACAGAACTAGTGTCTTCATACATCTTTTCCATAGATTAGATGCTTGGAGAATATGAGCATTTACAAGCTTAGGTTTTCCTTGCTTATTTGAATGTCACAAATGTTCAGGATAATTAGGGCAACTATTTTCTTTTATTGTGGAAGATCCCTATGGATCAGTGAAGAGGCTCATCCTTGTAGCTATAAATCTGTATCTGTTGTCTTACTCAGCACCTGTGTCTCAGGTCTAGTACAAAACTTCAAATTGCCTGCTTTGTTTAGGGTTCACTATTAACTAACTTAGTTTGTAAAGATTAGTTAGTGCTGGTTTAGGCATAAGTAGAACATTATATGGAAACCTTTAGCTACATATTATTGATACAGTACATTGGCTAAACCGTATCTCGGACCATTTATTGAGGAAAACGAATGCAAGTCTTCTAAAAAAAAAAAAAAAAGGGAGGAGGGGAAATGAGAGACCTTTTCTCATGTAGATTTCAGGCTGCAACAGGCATGTTATCCACCCCAAAACCACCACCATTTTAAAACACTATAAAAGAATACAAAGATGCTCCCCATTTGCAATAAAAAGAACTGAAGCTGAAGGTGTTTTTGAAATATAAACTTCTTTACAACATCCTACTTTTCTCTTCAGAGAAAAAAATGAGACTGACTTCTAAGAGTTTTAGAACTCTTACAGCAAATGGGGTTTTAATAAGTAGTTTAGAGTCTTTATCTTCTGGATCCTAAGGAAACCATGCCCTGGGTATGGTCTAGAAATGCTTCATTTAAAACAGTGTTTTAGTAACACTGAAATATGAGTATACAAGTAGTAGTGTAACCTTGAGTTTACATTTTAATCTGTTTTGGATGCAATGGCAAGCTTTTATACAGTAATTTTTTACACTGTAATCATGAAAGTAGTAAAATATTTCATGTTTACATACAGCGAGTTCATCTGTAGAATGAGTTTTGGTATCTAGCAGTAGCAATACTTCTCTGCTATTGAAGACTGATGAAATGCAAGGGGTAACACTGGCAGAGGCCTGAATCAGCATAGAAAACCTAACCATGCTCTGAGAGGTCCCCCATAAATGAAAAACACTTTCAGCTCCATGGCATATGTATCAACAGATTGCAAATTCATGTGTTGGAGAGGTTCCCAAAACAATCTTGCAATGACTGCTGAACATCAATGAAAGGCCAACACTGGCTGGTATTTGAATCTAGCCAGCTCCTAAGTGTGGGTTTTTTCTGCTTTTCCTACTTCTTCAAAGAGATTTGAGAAAGAAAGGACATGTATCTCTCTGAACTGAGAGAATAAAGAGCAATACTCTTAATTCCAGCCTATTAATTTCCACGAGCTACCAGGAGCCGCAAGGAACAAAGAATGGAGAACAAAACACTGAGTAACTTTATCCTTTTACCAGCATTTTTGTAATGTGATGGCACCCCTGAGATTTTAATATCATTGCTGAAAGGGGTTTTAAGCACTGCACTGCAGTGCCATTTTGCTTGGAAATCACATTATAACCTTTATTTGCTAGACCAGTTGAAGCTTGTCCTCCTGTACCCTAGCCTGTGACTTGACTGCTGAAAGATGCCACTCTCATCAGTTTCTGTAAAATTTAAGAAACAGCCTAACAAAATTGTAGGAACTAAAAAGAAAAAAAACACCACAAAAAAACACTGCATCAACATTTCCCACATTGAAGAAAAGAATCTGCAACCCATAGTGAAATTTTAAAATCAATCCATTAATGAGTCAAAACAATTGGAAATAGACTCTTTGAGAAGTGCAGCAACAAGTTATCACTTTTCTTCGGATCAGACAGTTTCAATAATGAAGTAACATTAAAACTTCCCAACCAAACAGGCCAAGTCTCTTTTGTAATGGCAGACTCATCCGTGCTAAGTGCAGGCACAGTCTAAGGTGGATGCTAACCCCTGCCAAAAGAGTAGCTTTAAGCTGATGAGTTGGACCATCTGAGAGCAATAAACACTTCCAGCTAATTGTCCCAGAGACATCAAGTAGCAACCAAAAGGCTTTGATGTTAAATGTGTGTAATAGGCAAACTGCTGGGCCATCACCCTATCAGTGCACTCGGGCTAAAGAACAGAGACATTTGGTACAAAATAAGGGCTTTTGCCTGAAAAACCAATGTCTAAACTGAATTCAGGCCCAGCTGTGCCAGGAACAAAAGTGGGACATGGAGTTTCCCAGGCTGGGCCCCCTGAGGAACAGGCAGTGGGGAGGCAGTGGCAGAGGTCTCAGAATGAGGAAGGTGCTGGCAAGTAGCAGGGCTGAGCGGGTCCAACCCAAATGCTAGCTCCTGGACTAGCTCCAAATGGAGCCATGGCTGGAGAGAAGAAGCAGACAGGGTATCGAGGGGAGTGGAGAAAGCAAAATCACTTAGAAATGTCTTTAAATGTTTGGAACTGCTGCACTAAAAATACTTAACTTCCTTAAAAGGAAGTGGCTTTATCCCTTGAGAAACGAAGCCACTGACTTGTCTCCAATGTGCAGCATAAAATAGTGTACAACCAGATAAAGACATAAACTAGCCATGGCTTGCAAAATACTTCCCTCCAATGTTCTGGCTAAATCACTGGCTAAATACTGCCTACATAGTAGCTAGAAAACAGCAAAATGAAGGTGTAAGAGCCTTCAGACAACTTGAATAGAAACTGAGTAACTCAAATAAGAGCTGGAACAGCACCTAGATTCTGGTCGCAATGTAGGTTAAAGGCTGAGCTTACATTCAGAGACAGGACCAGGCATCAGACCTGACACCTGGAGGACTCATTCCAGGGGGACCAGAAATGGGACAAAGATACTATTAATTCCATAACTGTGTCACCAATCTTAAGCAAGGACTCATGGCCAGAAACTTCATACAACTACACAAAACTATCTCTTCTTGCTACATCTCTGTCTGTATTTATATATCTATATCTATATCTATTTGTCTATTTTTATTTTTTTTTAATCACCAACCATTTCTTGTTTGGGTAATACAATCCTTGAACTATTTTCCATAGAAATAATAAGTCATAGTAATAATAATGGTGTTAGTAATGGATTGCATTGCTCTGTCAATAAAGGTTCAGCTGAAATAATTAAAAATTAACTATTATTGTTGTTGTTATTATTATACCAAGAGTCCTCTATAGAAGAAGGTGCTCTAAAACTGTAACTTGTTCACACAGGAGACAAAGGCTTAGTATTGTGGTCTCCTCCCCCACTGGTTACTAAGAAAAATTGTGTAATAAAAACAAAAGTTTCCCACTTGTTTCTGATTACCTTCTGAGCAAAAATAAATCACGTGAACTCCAGAAGTATTTTTGACAGTGAGCTAAAGGTGTATTATGAGAGAGTAGGAGGCTTGGTGGGTGAATATAATCACTGCTTATCTGTGAGGGGTGTATTAGAATCTATAAAAAGAAATGTGTGGTTGCCCTGTTTAATGGACATTAGCCAGAAGAGCAGTCACACAATTCATCTTTGCTAGCAATTCTGGTGAGTGCGGTAGGGTTTTATAGAGCAGAGCCATACCTCAGCATAAAACACAATTATTCAGTTGGCAAAAGCTAGTGCAGCATCTCTGTTTCTGGTAAATGCTATTGTTCACATTTTCACGAGCACAGAAGAATCAAAAGAGAGTAAACTTATTCATTTTTGGCATTCCCTTCAGATTTCCTACCTAGATCTTCATGCAGCTAACTATTACTGTCTTCTCAGTATTTTCTAATACCTGCAAAAGCAGATAAATGTAAACCTGCAATCAAGCACTGACAGTCTGAAAACTATGCTTTGCTCTACTCCTTTGAAATGCATCTTGTGATTTCTTTGAAAATATTTTGTTAAATTACCACCTAGTGTTAGTATATATAATGCATTATATACAGTGCTCTGACTGAATCTTCACAAAACAGTTTTAAGAGACAGGAACTTAGATAATGTGGTTGGGTTATGTAAGATGATGTTACATTCTGTTTCTAAATTCTGTTAAAATCTCCTCTCCTATAGGTTCATATTAGGACACAGTGTCAGGATTTGGCTTTGGTGAAACTGGGCAAAAAAAGGAAAATTAATCAGTTACAGCTCCAATCTCAATATGGGCAATTTTATTCAGATTAGTGTCATCCATACAGTAAATTAAGCAACTGGTAGATTGCTTTAATAAGCTGGAGATGGTTTATGTATCTTTGTTACTTTTTAATTATTTCAGCTGGACCTTCATTCACAGGGCAATGTAATCCATGACTAGCACCCATATTACAATTTTCTTCTGCTAAAGTGTTCCTTACCTTCAAGACTAATCTTTGCTGAATCTTAGCATCTGATTTGGAAAGCCAGGGATGCTGTCCAAAAATATGTTCCAGTTTCTGTACAGTATGTACTCCCAACAAAGTGTTTCACTGATACATTTTTAGTTAGAGCTCAGTATTCCACATTAAGCATAGCTGTCAATTGCAGCATTCATAATTACATTGCTTACCCATACAAACAAAGCTGAGGTCTGTTTGGCTTTAATTAATTTGACCAGTATCATCAACATTTCATAAGCCCTTCTATAAACAAAATATTGGGTCAAATCAGTTAAATCCATTTAAAACAATAGAATTACTCAAGAGAATAATTTAGCCAATTTAGTTCTCATTCGATAGTGCATACTTGACCTATAATTATCTGCCTATTAAAACATAGAAACATCCATTGTAGCTGGTGGGTCTGAATAACATCCTAACCAGTGGAAGACTGTACTGACCTCAGAGACTTTAGGTTGCATCCAAAATATGCTACACTTGAGAGTCCACATTCAGCAGAAAATGCTTTATTCAGTATCTTGATCACTGAGCCTATGGTATCTCCTTAAACCGGGACCTCATGGTCTGACCAAACAACCATATAGCAGGAGAGGCTCAACATCTGTACCTCTCTGAAATCTACAGTCAAAGCTGCAGGATAAAATAGGAAAGGCAGAGCAGGGAAGGTAGAAGCAGAGCTGTAAATCATTGCTTGAAATGGCAGTCCAGAGTGAAAAGGCTGATGAATATCTGAAATGTTTTATGCCATCCTAATACCCTACTTTACTGCTTCCCCCATCATTAGAAACTCTTACAAAAGCACCTCCTGGCACAAGAAAATAGGCACATTTCTGAGTTCATAGCGAGTCTTCTGTCCTAAGTGCTAAACTTCTAATAACAAGAAAGGAAGCACCTGAATCTCTTCTATACCGTAATAGGTTTCTAGGTGGGAGCCAAATGCTGGCTGTGACCTACAAGGCCTTGTGTGATGTGGGACCATATCACCCAAGAAATTGCTTCTGTCCCTGTGAAATCTTACTGCAGCCATGATCCGCGGGGATGCTCATTTCTGGTAATATGGATTTTTTGTGATGGGGGCTCAGTTGGGGATACACTTACCACCAAGGTTTCTGAAAGCTCAGGTTTGTTAACCTTCAAAGTGAGCTGTAAAACTCCTCTGTTCTTGCTTTTCTTAGGCTGCAGTACAAGGACAAGCTCAAAGCAGTGGAAAATGTTATATTCATGAGCTGCTCTCCAGGCACTACTTAATGTGTGTTAACGTATAGAAAAGACGAGCAGAACACAGCTGTACTTGTTGCACTGCCTGTAATGATCATTTATGAATGGAAAGAGGAAGGGCATGTAGAACAGGTGAAGAAAAAGTGCTAACTGGTGAGCTGTTAAACTTGCCTCCTCAGCACCAGCCACATGGTAAGCTTAACAATGGGAGTTCATCTGACTATTCTGATAGTAACAGTATAGTCTTCTCTGTATAGCTACTTCATTGCTATTGTCTCAATTTATTTTGTTTGAAAAAACAAATAATATATTTTATTTTCCTTCTCTATTTCCCCCCATTTCATCTCTGTGGTTTTGTTGTTGTTGTTTTTTTTTTTTCTGGTGGGTTTTTTGGGGGGGGGGGTTTTGTTTGTTTTTTTTCTTTGTAGAACAGTAACTTCTTTTTTCTTTTGAGAAGCTGATGACTCCAAGCAAGAATTCTTGGATGAAATTTTAGAGGAAGAAGCTCTCAGTCTTTGCTGACTGATGGGCAACATTAACTGCTAATCACTTCTGGAATATGCTTTATTTTGCTCTGTTGGCCACAATTGTAGGCTTCTTAATTTCAAGCTACTATAAACAACAACAGGCAGTCTTGAGAGGAGCACAGGTTGAGGATCATTGGTCCCTTACCAGCAACATTCAGAAAGCAAGTTCAGATATTCATGGCAGCACTTTTAGCCTTAAATTCTGTGAATCAGTGTAGCTGTACTCTGTTTACCACAGTGTCATCTTCTTTCTAGACCATGTCCTATAACATAAGCATAAGAGGTAACTATACCTGCCCCTAGCAGATATCTAGGCCATGCCCACTCTTTTACAGGTGGTGGATGCAATGTGATACACAGTAGAAATACCATCAGACATGGAGTATTTATAGATGGATTGGATAGGATATTTATAAAAAAAGGAAGAGTGGGAAATCCCAGTGATGATGGAAAAGCCATAAATTCCCATGACACTATACTGAATATAACAGGGATATCTTCATAGTGGTACATCCTGCCCAAGAGATCTAAGAGTGTGCATTAGGCCTGCCAAATTACCAGAAAAACTGCTTTAAAAGATAAAAAGAGACAGAGAACTCTGAAATATCAGTCATTATGTCCAGGAGAGGAATTCTGATTGCAAAGAAAGCCTGGAGGGAACTAAGAAAAAAGGTGCAATATTAAGTTGAGGAAGCTGAAGCAGTGTTGGGAATGTGTGGTCCCAAACCTGCATACATGCAACTAGCTTTAACCATGAGAGTTAACTCAATTAATTTAAGTGGATAATTCCACAAATAGAGGTATTGGCTACATTGGGTGCCATCTTTCTGCAGGCTCTAAGATACACTGAACAGGGAAAAAAACAGTAATCCTTATAATTCTCTTATGTATTAATTTTCACTGTATTTACCATTTCCTTTGAAATGTTCTCTTCACAATTTTCCACAAACTTTAAACTTTAGCAGGCACGTCAATCATGGAGGTACTTTTTGCCTTGCCCTGGAAAAAAATCCATTTTTGTTTGGAGATCACTGAATGCCGGCATTTTATGTCTATGTATCAAACAGCACACGGCAGTGTTGTCAGCCTGGTTAACACTCTTCAGTATTTTATTGCTACTCTGTATACATTGCTTTTAGAATTAAAAGTGGTTAGGAACAACGTTGTAACATAGATATTTCACTTGGAACAATACTTAATTTCTGAAAACACTTCTCAAGTTATGAGTGATATTTTAGTAAGAGTGGGAAAAAACAGTAGCAGTCTTTAACTTGAGCACTGAACAATGACGTGGAAAAGACAAATTAAGTTAAGCCACTAAGTCTATGCACAGTAAGAATTGAAAATTGGTCCTCCACTTCCTGGAAGAATACCTTAAGCATCTTGATAGTATTGAGGTGGGTGAGGAAGGGGAGAACTGTCATATTACAAATATATTCAGTTTGCTTTAAGCACTTGGAATTGCAAAGATCTATAACTGCTTTCCAAAATAAGAAATAAGGACAAAAAAAAAAAAAAAAAGGACTTAAATCAGTCTTACTGAGATTATTGAGATATATGGTGATGTTATATCTCATGCTTTTCAGTCCTATATGCTGCATTCTTAAGAGTTATTTTTAATTAATCAAATTCTTGTTTACTCATCAGGCCTGTTACAGCATGTCACTATCACAGTTAAACAGCCATATCAGAGGGGGGGGGGGAAGGAAGTAAATAATTAACAATTATCAAATGCTCCTGCTGCATTATTTTTTTTTTTCTTTATTTGTTTATTTATTTACTTGTTGATTTGCTGTTCCTCTGGCAATGAGGAAGCTGCATGGCTCTGGGAAGCAGTGCACCATCCCTTTCAGCCTCATGTCTCTGGGTTCTCTGAATCCTGCACACTTCCCAGGCCATACAACAGAGCTGCACTATCTTGTCTGGCGTGGTGTTGTCTCGTGGAGAAGACTCTTGATTTGTAACTTCAGACAAGACACCACACTTCTCTGTGAGTGCTTTTCTTTTAGACAGTGTTAGGCAGATTGTGAGAAACAAATGAAGTCAGGACCTTTTGACATACACACTGATACAACAGAAACAACTAAGGTCAGGAGAAATACAGGAAAACTATGTCATATAGGTGCACTGTCTCTCAAAGTCACCCAGGCATCTGTGTGCAGCTACTGTTGAAACCCCGTGCCACCATTCCCAGTTATTACCCATCTTCTCCCCATGGCTGGTCTAACTAGAATAAATGCCTTCTCCTCTTGTTGCATAAAAGTCATTCTTAAGCATGAGTGACAGTGTGGTACCTAGTAAGTGTGCTACTAATGTAAAGTTTATTTAAAATAAAAACCCTTGAAAGTCGAGGAACATGAAATGCCTGTATTTGGGAACTTATGAATATGCATTAGGATGCAAACTTAAATTACATCATAACTGACTGATGATCAGAAGGACTCCCGTTTCATCCAATCAGTGCAAAAAATAATTGTCACCTTGTACATAAAGTCATGTTAATGATTAAGGAAACCCTGGTGTTGCTAAGGGTAGTAGCAGCCATACTTCACTAAGTATACATGCAAGATGACATTAAATTACTTCAAAGAACAAGATAAATGAAACAACAGGAGAACACCCAACATCTAGACCCCATGCAGAATTGTTCAGGAGAGACTCACCAGGTCCTTAGCGCAAAGTGCAAGCGGGGGTTGAAAGTGCAAGAAATAATTATTTCAATGTTTCTCAGGGGGAAAGAAAAACAGACATTACTTCAGCCTCTAAAATTTAACAGGGAAATGAAATCTATGCTCAAATAAAACAACCTGAAAAGCTCAAAGCAGGGATAACCTTTTAATCTGTAAAGGGATATCGATATGTAATTACAGGGTTATACAGCTGAAGTCTGATAGCCAAAGGCTTACATGGGATACATTAATTAAAGTAGATTTGATAATTTACTTGCCCTGCTGATGAGCAGTCTTCAAAGCTATTGACTGGGAAGTTGATACTCTTTTATGTAAGCCATTCCTGAATATTAGAACTAAATTCTGTAAGCCCCTATACATGGTTGATACTTTCAAAGCAATCCGAGACACTAGGAAAAAAAAATAAAATATGCAAAGTGCTTTAATTTCTTTAATGTAAATAGAAAGAATGTACTAATGTGGGATTTGGCCAAATGTCCATATCCTTAATATATTAAACTTAAGAATGGCTACACCGGCTCAGACCCACAGCACATGTAACACTAGTGCCCTGCTTTCACCCACAGTTAGTAGGAGACACTTGAGAGAAGTGAAGAGACTGACCCTCCTGGCTTTCAACATTCAATGGCTGGAGATCCTCCTGACCAGAAGTTTCACCTGATCACACTGTGAAATAATAGCTGCTAGGAGCTCATTTTTCTATCTTATGTTGAGAAAAGTAATTTTTTCAATTTATTTTTTTTTTAATCAGCAAACACATAGAAATCAATAGAGCAATTACACAAATGAAATTACTTGCATGCTCGAAAGTGTAGGCCAGTATAGTGAGCTATCCTGCATGTAGCCATATCCACTGCTCTTCTGGCTCCTCACTCTATTCTCAAGTCAACTTCTCACATGCTGTCTTTTTGAGTTTAAGCTGACAACAGATGGTCATAAACAACTGAAATACAAGTCCTTAACAGCTGGGAGAGCTGTGTTTCCAATAATAGGGACTCAGGGAGGCTACACAGGCTCTTTGAAAAGCATTGCTCACAGTGAAGTTCCCAGAAGGTGAGACATGGCTCAGCCATGGGGACTGAGAAGCAAGGACGAGGACGTAAGAGCTGGGGAATACAAATCAATGATTAAGTGTGACCAGAGTATGATAAAGTAAAACAAGTAAAAATGGAGAACAGCAGGAAGAGGAACAGAGCCACAAGCAATAGAATGAGAGGTTTTGTAGAATAAAAGCTCTAATTTGATGAAGCTTGGTGTTACATAAGTTTTTTTAATAATCTGATGATATTTTGAACAGCTTCTCTATCTTTCATATAATGTAGGGTTTCTTTTGTCAATTCTTGATTTTTATAATAGCTATTCACTCTAGAAGAGTATTTTTTTGTTACAGGCAAATCCATCCTGAATTTCTGAATCTGCACTTTATATTCACAGTATACTGATGTAAATTTAGAGGGAAAATCTGAATAGGAAGTTAAGAGGTTACACTGCTAGGCTGCTTTATTAATTCTCCATTTAGGACAGAAACAGCTTGATTCAAAAGCAATCACATAAAGGCACACTAGAACATTTAATAGGACTGATCTAAAAATGATTATTGAAGAAAGACAACAGTGCTTGACAGATTTTAAGAGATGAAATAACAAACCACATTCATATATGGACTAATAAGAATCCCATTGAAATTAATACCAGGATTGTGACTTTGAACATAACTCCCCTTTGTAGTTATAAGTAATACCATCACACCATTACGTCAACACCCTAATGGCATGAGAAGCTGCTGAACTGCAACAGATTGTGCACAACAGACAACTCGGTTTATCCTCTCTTTACTTATTTACTCTCTTCTTTTCTAAGCAAGAACATGGTTACTATATCATCATCCCAGCCTGTTTACCCTCTCAACAAGCAAAATTTTCTTCATAAATACAAGATCAAAAAAGTTATCTTCTACAGTGAAAATCCAAGCACATCAGTTCAGAAGACAGATTAATCCAAAAATAGTTTTATATGAAGTTGTAACAAGCCTTGATGAGCTTTCATATCTCCTTGATGAGACACAACAGTTTTAGAATAAATGTCAGGGTGGTGCTAAATGTAACAGAAAGCTTCCTTTCTACACTCACTTTGAAACGTTATTTAATTTCTTAATAGATATCTCTTAAATACCAGTCATGTAATTCCTGAATATGCACAATGAGTTGCCATTATCTTGAGATACACCGTGGTCAAGCCCTTATGCTCATCAGCAAAAGTGGCAAGAAAAATCATTAAAAACTGCAATTTAACACATTTGTTCAGAGATGCACCAGGGCTTATTAGACCGTGCAGGACTTTGTCCTCATGCAGCTTCACAGCTTTTGGATGAGAGAAGACACTCCTTTACAGTTTGCTTTCCCACCCCTCTGTTTAGTTATGTCATTTACACTGCTCCTGATGGAGACAGTGAATATAAGGCTGCTGTGCAGTAGGTACAAGGTAAAGCAAATACACACTTGTCTATTTCTCCTCTTAGATACACATAGCCTCTTAACATGACTCACATTACTCTTCCTGTAATTCCCACCATGTATAATTTGCCTTTCCTGTGGAGTCCCTGACTGGCAGACTGCTAACATGGTTGGCCTTTTATATTGCCTGGCATTTTAACTAGGACAAGTAAGGGCTCTGGAGTTGGTACTAAATCCAGATTGGTAATAATGGATTTGCCCTTCCCAATTAACATAGCTTACAGCTAAAATTTCCTAAGTTGAATCATTAACATTTTATTATGGATTTTTATTAAATGCAAGCCTTGTAGCTACAGCACTTGAGCAGGTTTCAGGACATCACAGTTCTGTGGACCCACTAGCCACACTGACTTAGAACGGATAGCCCACAAAGCAACACTTGTGGTTTCACAGCAAATATAGGGCTTAAATATTCATCTAAACCATGTTCCTACTTAGAAAGGTTGGACCAGATGATCCCTGAGGCCCCTTCCAGCCTGGCATTCTATGATTCTATTATTCTATGGTCCATTTTAATCTGAATAAGCAACATGCTGTTTCTTCTTTGTATTTACATCATTTTGCATTTGAATAGCGAATGGAATTTTAAACATTTTCCTGGTTAATTGTATGATCAGCATGTGATAACAATGTTAAAAAAAAATCTGTGGGAAATTCAGCATCAATCTATCTATGTGTTTCAGTATCAATGACACAGGTTCCATATAGAAGAATTTACAAAAATCTTACATAGAGTATTTCTTAGTCCTTTAATTTGCTTCACAATATATATATATATTTATATATATTTTTATATATTTATATATATATATTTTTGGGGGAGGAATATTCTTGTTTATTTGTTTGGAACTGGAGGGATTTCTGCTGTATTGCTGATTACTGAGACATACCCTACCAGTAAGAGATGGCAGAAAACTACCATCACCCATAGAGATCTGCTTTCTTCCAACATGAAAAAAGTCCAAGACTTTTGAAAGTTGTCAAAATCCATTAAATTCATTATTGGATTAATTTCTGAGGTAAAATGTCTATATCCAGCTATTCCTGTAGAAGAAATGGCACCTGTGGACTAAGGAAGAGCAAGCAGCATCATCTACCTGGACCTGTGCAAAGCTTCTGACACTCTCCCACATGACATCCTGGTATTGAAACTGGAACGATACAGATTTCATGGATCTTGCTGGGTAAGGAACTGGCTGGATGATTGCACTCAAAGAGTGATGATCAACAATTTGATTTCCAGATGGAGACCTGTGACAAGTGGTGCTC
The DNA here is from genome assembly GCF_000747805.2 of Chaetura pelagica. Lineage (NCBI taxonomy): Eukaryota > Metazoa > Chordata > Aves > Apodiformes > Apodidae > Chaetura > Chaetura pelagica. Next base: position 13,869,120 of record NW_009953496.1, on the reverse strand, counting down.
CCCAAGGGTCAGTACTTGGACCGCTGCTATTTAACATCTTTGTTAGTGACATGGACAGTGGCATTGAGTACACCCTCAGCAAGTTTGCTGGTGACACCAAAATGTGTGGTGAGATTGACACACTGGAGGGAAGTGATGCCATCCAGAGGGACCTTGACAGGCTTGAGAAGTGGGTTTGTGCAAACTGCATGAAGTTCAACAAGGCCAAGTGCAAGGTCCTCCATCTGTGTCAGGGCAATCCCAAGCACAAATGCAGGCTGGGTGGAGAATGGATTTATAACAGTCCAGAGGAGAAGGACTTGGGAATCACAGTGGACAAGATCAACATGAGCCAGTAATGTGCACTTGCCCAGAAAGCCAACCGTGTCCTGGGCTGCATCAGAAAAAGTATGGCCAGCAGGTCAAGGGATGTGATTCTCCCCCTTTATTTGGCTTTCATGAGACCCCATCTGGAGTTCTGTGTCCAATTTTGGAGCCCCAAACATAAGAAAGTCTTGGGAAAAGTCCAGAGAAGGGCCACAAAGATGATCCAAGGGCTGAGGCAGCTGTCCTATAAATACAGGCTGAGAGAGTTGGGGTTGTTCAGCCTGGAGAAGGCTGCAGAGAGACCTCATAGCAGCCTTCCAGCATCTGAAGAGGTCCTACAGGAAAGCTGGGGAGGGACTTTTTATAAGGGCTTGTAGTGAAAGGACAAGGGGTAGTGGATTTAAACTGGAAGAGGGGAAATCTAGGTTACACATTAGGAACAAAGTCTTTGCTGTGAGGGTGGTAAGACACTGGCACAGGTTGCCCAGGGAAGTCATGGAAGCCCCATCCCTGGAAGTGTTCAAGGCCAGGTTGAATGGGGATCTGAGCAACCTGATCTATTGGGAGATGTCCCTGACCATGAAGTGGGGTTGGAACTAGATGATCTTCAAGGTCCATTCCAACTCAAACCATTCTATGATTATGGAGAAGAACAAAAAAATATAACGTTTATCGTACTCACTTACTTTAAAAGCCTAGTCTATTTTCTCAGTAGGAAAATCAGGCATGACTGTGAAAGTAACAGGGCAGAAGGAAACAACAGATAATTAGGATGAGAAGAGAGCTCATGTCAGGAAATGTGTGCAGTCCCAGTGTGGATGATCTGTGCTTGCTCTGAACTCTCAGTGTGGCAAACTACTGTCTAAAACATTATTTTCTTCTAGATGAGGATAACTTTGTGTTTAAGAGGTCCAGACATAGTTTTTTACACAAATGTACCTATAGGTATGCTAGCTATAAAGCCCTTCTTCTACTCAGGTGAGATCCATGAATTAAGCAGCTGCTCAAATGAGTTGTTCAGTGCTGTTCGAGATACTTTTGGAGATAAATCAATTATAGAAAGGTTTGGAGTAGACTGGACCTTAAAGCTGGGGTTAGGAACACCTCCCACTAGACCAGGTTGCTTAAGGCCCCATCCAACGTGGTCTTGAATACTTCCACGGATGGAGCTTCCACAATTTACCTGAGCAACCTGTTCCAGTTTCTCACCACTCTCATAGAAAAAAATTTCTTCCTTATGTCTAATCTAAATCCCTTGTCCTATCCCTTCACACCCTTATGAAAAAGGTGGGGGGTTTTTGTTTTTTTTTTGTTTTAAACTAACTTTTTTCTCTGTGGATGCCAACTTTAGATGCATTAGCAGTAAGGAAGGTGCAGGGTGCATGACTTCTTTCCTCCATCTCCTGAGTATGCATATTTTACTACATTAAATAATTAGTTGAATCAATCAATTGACCACAAAAACATGAACACTTAGCATACCAGCACACTCCTACATGACAGAAGTAAATTTACAGACCTTAATCTTGATGCAAATCTTATCAACTGTCCATATATGATGTTCAGTGCCATTCTGAGAGACTCAGGTGCCTTGTCATCTGCACAGTGGCATGTAAGATTCAGAACCTACAGAAGACCATGCATTCCTTATGTGACAGCTGGGGATAAGAATGGTTACCAAGAGACATCTAGAATTGCATTAGAT
>NW_009953496.1:13853140-13867074 GCF_000747805.2 Chaetura pelagica | reverse complement strand
TGTAGGGAATATGACCAAAGAATTTACTGTCTGAAAGGTGACAATGCACCAGGCTACAGTTGTGCAGAAGAAAGAAGTTTCCATACATCTTCCCTACAAAGTATTATTTATCTATTCTTAGATATTAATCTAGAAACCACATATTTATTTTATGAATTAAAAAAATGTAAATGTTTTATATGTTTCTACAGTATTAGAATACAATTAATAATGACAGTGTTGATGAGGATTGCAGGGAGAATAGTTGTATCTGTATTACACAGCTATCTTCTTTTTCCTCCGTGCCCTGCAGAAATAGGCTAAACTAAATATTCAATAATCAAAAGCAAGCAAAACCACTTCAGAAGTCAGCTGGACACAAAAAATGTTACCTGCACATGCAGCTTAAACACAAAGCATATAGGCTCTCTGGAGGAAGATGAAATACTGGATTTCCAATACTAAAAATATTTAAGGATCTAATGTAAAGCCTTTGGAATAAAGAATCACAAAAATTATTTTATTTCACACTTACAAGGCAACAGAGTAGGCTCTGTATTTACACAAGAACATGTGCCTATTGAGGATGTCAAACTCAGCAGGCCTAGAATGACTTACAGAAGTTTCATATGAAGCAATGCTGTTACCTATCAGGGCCTTTTTAGGTATTACAAGTATCGAAATGTAGAATATTTTTAATATTTTTTTTACTTTTACATAGAAAAAAATTAAAGTCTTACTCTGAATAATTCCAAGCATTCCCAGCTGAAACTTTCTAACTTTGATTGAGTTTGAGAGAAACTCTGTATGACTTCTAAAAATAGCTGTGTGTGCAACCAGGTAAAACAGAACTTAACATGCTTAAATCCCAATAATAAGGGCTTCATTTAATTAAATATTTTTTTAAAACCTTAACATTTGTCAGATATGTCTGCTACTATCAAATCGGTATGTGTATAACGATGTTCAAAATTAATACCTTTACATTATCAGAATTTTGGATGCATAATGTTCGACTAAACAAGCAGTTTCAGTGGCAATTTTCTCTTTAAGATTCTAACGGTCAGTAGCGGATTTAATTCAGAAAAATGCAAAAATGAGTTCAGTTGGACTTAAAATGTGCAAGAACTGTTGTTATGTTAAAAGAATTATATTCTCCTCTTACTTTTCAGTTGTCTTGTAATTTTAAGCCAGGTATAAGTTCAAGGCAGCACACTACTGTGTTGCCACTTATGAAACCGACAGGCAGGACACATGCATTCCAAGAGCACTATGGGTGGAGCTGGAATTTCCAGGTCACGGTAGAGTTTTCCACTTTTTAGCATGTTGAAACCAGGACCACAACTATCTAGAAATGAAAAATCTTCTCATTAAAAGGACCAACTCTCCAGCTGAAATGCAGCTGATGCAGGAACACAAACATGTCTCTTACGTGACTGCTGAACTTCCCCCACCAATACTTGAAGCAAAGGCAGTATTGGTTATTCTAAGTAGACACTTTTGTCTCTATCTTATATTCCTTAATTCTTAATTGCACCCACTTCTCTACCCATATACTTTTTTCATGCCAAAATATTTTATGCCTCTGATATTTCTATGTACTTAACTACAGGCCTCAATTAGAACGCTGGCACTTCCTGGCTACTAACATTTAAAGCTTCTATCACAAAAAAGGAGCATGTAATGTACTCATAAGGAATAAAATCATTATCAACAACTGCAATTATTGGCATATTCCAAATAAACTCCAAACCATCCTTTTTCTATGCCTTAATATCCTGCTGCTCAGCAAGGAATAAAATCACTAAGCAGCTCTGGAGATCAGGCAAAATTGTATTTACTATTAAAATAAAAAAAAATAAAATCCTACATGATCCCCAACCCTGCTCCTGTGTAGGTCTACTCTAAATCAGACTTTTTCTGCTATTAAAAAAAACAAACAACCACGTGTGCACGCAGGATATACAACTCTAACTGCTAATGCAATGTTGACACCATTTTCAACTTCCTGTAGAATTCAACACATGAGAACAGTGGACTCAAATTCAGCCTTACACTAATGAAAGACCCATTATTTTTTATGTCTTTATGCATAGGTGCTTATTTTAAAAGCAGCTCAAGCATCAGTGAGAAAATACAACTATAAGGTTGAAACCTTGAAGACCTGTTTAAATGTATGGCCAAAATTCTACTGGAAGGTATTAAAAATGAGACAACCTGTAGATTTCCTGCATGGAATTCACCATTCCAAAATAAACATCCTCTATGATAGAAATCAACCTCTGAGACAGTCATTCCAAGGTACAGTGTGGAGATAGCTGGCACTTTTCATGAGTGATGCAGTTTTTGGGAACCTGCTTTCAGGAGAGGCTGCATCACCCCTTAGGACTGCTCACTCCACGCCCTGCACAGGGAGCCCAGAAGTACCAGTAACCACTAGTTACTGCTCAGATTGAGGCAGCTAGAACACACACATTCAACCAGATTAATCTCATGTCCAGTAACAAAAGCCTCAAAGAAAGAACTGAGTCCATGACTCCACTTGACCGCAATTTGCCTTTCCTTTAAAATCAGGATCACAAAAGCATGTAAAATATATCAAATACTGTGAGAAGTAACAGATGTAAGATATGAAAAGGAACTAACATATTTCATCAGGATTTGCAGAATTTGCTAGGCAACACTTCCCAGTACCATACATATGGGACCAGCATTATCCACGGATGTAAACAATATTCTTACTTGTTTCAGAAATATTAAATACAGCAAATGAAAGAACCAACATCATCAGAATTATAATGGTGAGGCAAGAAGACAGCAAAGAGAGAGCATTAGCGGAAAGAAAGCTAGCAAGAAAGAGCTGCATTATTTTTTATAAAGAACTTTAAAATGCTTCTGTTAGGAAAATCCAATCTACTCCAAGATCTTTGACTGTGAGAGCAGGGGCAGACCCCAGCACCCAGGGAGCTCAGCCAAGCAGTACCAGCATGTAACAGCACAGCTGAGGGAGGCACAACTCAGGATTTTACCAACACCTGACCTCCTGCTGCACTATAGAGACCAGTCTTGGGAAGATTTGCTGACATACACGAGAAGCCAAGGAGAACTAGGCGCAGGACTGAGAAACAGAGACCCAGGAGGGAAAAGGGAAGCCTGGAATAAAGGAGGAGACATCACACCTGCACCTGTTACTACTCATGCTTTTGAAGGATTTCAGAGTGAGAAGGTTTTGTTGGCTCTAGTAAGCTGTCTGCTTTAAAGAAAGCGGCTATTAATTAGCTAATAAAGATTGTCATACCAGCCCTGACACATACGATAAATGCTGAGGGTCACTGGATATTGCTGCCTTAAACCTTATCTTATATTTAATACTACTTATTGATTTAATTTAGACCAAAAATAATTTCATCTTCTGAAGCAGTATTTAAAATAGATCACGCATTGTCAGCTCTTTCAAAGGAAATTTCTAAAACTGATGGAAAAGCACAGGCAGCCCTGTTCAGGGTGAACACTAAATCTGTTCCCCTTCCCAGTTCTTACTGGAGATCAGCAGAGAGGAGTGCTGACTGCGGGCTTCCCCAGCACAGCATAGTTGGTGTCTGTGCAGTGGGGCCAGCTTTAGAGCTTGTAGTTGTGGTTTGGTAGTGAAACACGAGTCACCATCCCTGGAGGTATTTAAAAGATGTGTAGATGTGGTGCTTAAGGGCATGGTTTAGCAGTGGCCTTGGCACTTCTAGGTTAATGGTTGGACTTGATGATCTTAAAGGCCTTTTCCGACCAAAATAATTCTATGATTCTGTGCTACTCAGTGTTAGTAGGGCCTGAAGATATCATCTTGGATGGAGAGGGCAGCAGTCTTCAGATGCTCCCTCCCAGGCACCTCCTTCATGTTTCTCTGACACCAGGAAAGGAATGTCCCTAAATGCTGCAGTAATTCCCATTGTGCTGGTGACTGGGGCAGCTCACAGCAAGTTTGGACAGATGGGCAATTCACTGACACAGAAAAATGGACTTGCCCACTTGCAAACAATTTACAGTTGGCCACAAGCCCCAAATCTTAAGTGCTGCCATGGCATTCCATGAAGTCTTGGTCTCAGGCACTTGGCACACTGTCAGTGGTCACTGATGGAAGGGGAGGCTATCAAACAAAGGGGAATGCAAAGTTTGGGAAGAACAACTTGGTGATTTGGTGATGCACCAAATGAAATTTCCTAGTAGTCTGTTGGGGGGGGAGGTTGGGGGGGGAAGAAAAAAGTTACTATCAAGGAAATTCAGAGATATGTCATTGCTTCCTGGTGATGACAGGCAACATTCCAGGAAATTCTTCTCATTTATTTATGAATAAAAATTTTAAGTCACATGTCAAGAAAAAAAAAATCTGTAAATAACCATTACATTATATTATACCATATTTCAATCTTTATAGGAATCAGTTATCACTTTTAGGCTTTCAGCTCATAAATTTTTCCATATACTTATGAACAATTAACTACTTCCATATGGAAGAAAGTGTAATTATTACTAGTTTCATCTTCATAATGACTATATGAATACTAATTTGCTATTGCTCAGTATTGTTAATTCTATATATTCTTCTGACTTTCCACTTTGTTTTGTTTTATTATACTTTAGTCACTTCTTTCATCTCTTTTTTGTTTTCTGTAGGAATATATAAGTTATTCTTAAAATGTATGTGAAATCTAGGGATACTAAAGATGTTGAAAAGCTACTGTTAGGTCTGCAGTCTCCACAATCCTTTGTGAAAGGTATATAAATGCTTGGGTATAATCACAATTTGCTGCTTACATATATAGTCAATTTTTAATAAGTTCATGGTATATAGATTGGCACAGATTTATTTTAAAACAATACATGAAAAATCAAACAAGTAAGACCACCACAAAATAATCTAGATTAAACCACACAGTATTAGTAGCTACAGCCATAAAATAGCAGTACTGCATGGTAAAGTAAATTTTCACAGATACGGTTTTAAAGAAAATGCATCAAGAAGTTTTTACCAAGTAATATTTCAGTGCATCCTTTATTCTTTCATAACCAGGACATCTTGCATGCACATATACTGCTGTTTATTTTGGTAGCTCTTGCAAATCTTTCAGATGAGATTTTTCCAAGGGAGGACAAGGCTAGAGAAGATGTTTTTTATGCTTTGCTCCGAAAAAAATGAAGACTAATGATCACACTGATGTCTTTCAGAAGAGAATTCACACAGGAACAGTCTGGCTGCCAAGAATACTTTGTTCCCTGTGCTTCAAAATCAGAAAGATAGGAAAAAATTGTTCCTATGGTCAAGAGGAACACAGCTTACATGGCAAGTTGTGGTAATAAATGGGTAAAATATTTATTCAGAGTAACCTGGACCAGGGCCAGGAAAGATGTTGAAAAAGTGAGGTAAATTTTATCCATCATTATGTGGAATTATGCAACTGAAATTAAGAGTGGCATAATGCTTTCTTGCAATTAATTCCTTCCCGGGTTTATTTCCTTTTGACAAGTTATCCTATTTTATGGGTAATCTGTTTTCCAAGTAAAGAACGCTAAAAATGCAGCCTGGCAGCTACCTCACACCAGCTGAGCCCCTTCAATATGTTTTTACATAACAAGATGCATTATATGATGACTGTTTCTAATGCAGTTTTACCTTGCACACATGAAAATATTTAAATCTGTCGATCTTTCATGAGGCAGTTTCTGAAATGCGTATGACATCTCAAAAAGAGATGTCACGCAGCTTGTTCCTGTCCCTCACACGTAACCAGAACAATACAACCAAAACAGTCATCCCCTCTACTGCCCTATTAGGATCTCTTCAGTGTTGCATTTAGACACTTTAATCTACCTCCTTGATCATATGTCTCCTTTCCTTCTGGTGCCAAGCAGTATTATGATTCTTCCTTAAACCTGTTCATAATACTTTCCCTATTTTCCAAGGTGAACCTGGGCTCGCTCTTGTGTCTGCTCACCCTTCAGCTGATACATGGCAACATTAAGAAGTGCAGAAAAACACAAATATTAACACAACCAGCTGTGCTTATAGCAGTGAAGTAAAATGTTATCTTCCATTTAAACACTGTAATCAGAAAATAAGGCTGCACACTCTCTCGGTTCCTGGGCCTCACATTAGTTTGCTAAGTTTCACTGTCTATGTACACGCAATGGAGTAACAGATGGACATTTGTCAGATCATTTTAAATTAAATCCATCAAATTAGGAAGCATACCACAATGTTTTTTTTAAAATTAGTGTAATTCAAAGAAAATAACAAACACATAGAAAATATTCCATTAAGGGAAGTTTGGAAAAGGCCTATGTAATCTTTCTAAAAAAAACCCCTGAAAAGTAAAATGCATTACATTACTTGGGTATGCAACTAGATAGAAGGTCACCTAAGAAAATGCCAGGAAAGCTCCTGAAAGAGATTGCTGCCTGAATGTAATACAGGTATATAGGAGAAACTTTTATATTTTATTGATCAAAGCAGCCTTCTACAGCCTGGCGTGCACTGCATTTCCCAGCTTTATATTTTGCTCTTTCTGCATCATTTTTAGATAGCAGTTCATTACAATTTTGGAAAGTAAAAAGAAAAAGAAAATCACAGGGAACTGATCACAGATCTGACACTGGTTAGCAAAGAAAGTGTGTTTTGTAATTTATCTATGACAAGGACTATTTGAGAATGACTTTCACTCTGCTCTAAATCATACGCATAGTACATGTTAACAATAATAATGTATCAGATGAGACTTTCACTAAGGAATGTACTAGCACCATAAAATGAAAAAGCTATTTTGAAACATGGTAAGAAAAATAATGAAATGTATGCCAAAGAGAAAATGTAAAACCAAGCAATATAAAAGAACTGCACTACAGATGACCTTTACAATGAACAGATATTACTATAGGAGATCTTTTATTGGTGGGTGTAAGAATATTGCCACTGATTAATATAACCTTTAACAATTTATTTGTAGAGAAAATTTGTGTATCTGTAGAGAGATATTTTTAGGGAGGAAAAAGAGAGAAACTTTGGGAAGCATCCAAAATCAATATATCACTTCTTAATGTGAAAATAAATATATCAGACTTTTAAACTATTGAATTTAACTATTTAGATCTACTATAATGCTTTGGTCATCTGTTTAATTAGTTTCAAAGGTCAGTGTAGGAAATCGTAAATAATATGTGATTTTCTAAATCTTGTTGCAACTGAAATTTGTGAGTATCAGGAAGAACTTCTTTACTGTGAGAGCGACAAAGCACTGGAACAGGCTGCCCAGAGAGGTTGTGGAGTCTCCTTCACTGGAGACATTCAAAACCCACCTGGACAAGTTCCTGTGTGATGTGCTCTGGGTGACCCTGCTCTGGCAGGGGGGTTGGACTAGATGATCTTTCGAGGTCCCTTCCAACCCCTAAGATTCTGGGATTCTGTGAAATCTTGAAAACGTAAAAAGTTCAAGTTTTCCTAGGAAAGGTCAGCATGATATAAGAATGCACTGCTTTACAAAAGGAGGAATGAGGCTGAAAAATAACAGAGAAAAGCTTTCTCTTTTTAGAAGCGTCATACGTATTAAGATCTTGAAGTAGCAGAATATAAATTCTTATTTAAGAAAATTGTTATCAAATTACTTACCATTCATATTATTATAAAAGTACAGGGTATCACAATTAATTGCATCCCTCTTCAACTTAAAATAAGTTCTTTTGAAACACCTAATACACCTTGCATAATTTATAAAAGCTGACATGCATGGAGATGGGAGACGCTAGAGAATCCAATGTATTTCAGGACTGGCAGCAAAAGTAACACTGCATTTTCTGCTGCCTTTTCTGCACATAATGCTATGAACTGCAAACACTTGTGACAAAAAAAACTCTGATCTACAAATCACAGCATACTGCAGTTTACATAAACTGTGTGCTGTGAAGGAGCCATACCTAGACCATGTGTAATATTTTGATTTCTCAGCCTACTAAAACTTATGGAAAAAAGCAGCAGTCCTTTTTATCCACTTAAATTCCAGAAAGAAAAAGAGTAAATTTAAATTTCTGTTAAGCTACTAAGAAAACATCACTTACATTAGTTATTTTCAAATTAATCTCTTAAATACCAGATTTATTCGCTTCAATCCTATGATTTATCCAGCTCTGAAAACTAATTTTGCACATTTGCCATGTGAATACAAACATAGCAGCTATTCCTAAATTACACCATTTGTAAACAGACCCTCAAATGAACAAGATCAAAATCTCAGATAAATTTCAAATAGTTGTGTATACAATGTGTAACAGGAACACTTAATCACATTTTTAAAATGTCTTACCTTGAAGCAAACATTATGGCAAAGATAACCCCAAAATAGACAAGGAACAGCCCAGATACTAGGTTAATAAACCCACAAGTCGCCACTAAAGAAAAGATCAGGTTCACATCCTGCAGCCAGAAAGGGCTGGAAACATCAGAGGGGCTTGAATTCTCCTGCAGAGGGAAGGTGAATCTTATGTCACTCTTACCAACAGGAGCCCAAAGTCTTTCCAGCTATAGGATATTAATACTTCTTACTCGTATGCAACTTCTTCTTGCTATGTGGGACATCTTTCTGCCCCAATTTTAAAGACAAATAAGCATTATTAAGTCTACATATTATTTCACCTCCATCATATTAAAATGAGGATGCTTGATTAAGGGTTTGATTAAGAACTCAGACAGATGTATAGTCTTTTCAAAAAGCTGGATTGTGCTTTCTCATTTCCTTTTCTAGTATCAAAAAAAGACTCCGATGTTCCTCATAGCTTCAACTATGCAGGAGTTGAAAGGCTGAATGATCAAGGAGAGTAAATCAAAGGAAGAAAATAAACCTTTATCCTCCTTTCTGCTCATCAAGGAAGATAATTGTTATCAATCTCTAAAACTAAAGAAAGTTTTTGTTAATTTAAGTGAAATCTGCTGTTGCACAGATGATACAAGGTAGCCTCATTCTGATGTTCTTTGGAAAGAATTTCATTTTGCATGAATGAAGCCAAAGTGTCATCTTTTATCTTACTTGGACTCTGTTTAGCCAATTTCGATAGATTAAGAGCATTTAAGCTCTGTAACTTTACATCCCAATGACTTATTAAGCCATAAATCAACAACAGTGTTAAACTGGAAGATCCTCAATTTTTTTTCCCTTCCCCCGATTTTTAGACTACTCTATAAGAAATAAAAGGAGTAGAAACTATGTGAGATCTTCCCTCTACTGTCCACCGTTTAGGGGGAAAAAAAGAGGGTCAAAAACAACCTCCCACTTGTGGCAATTGAAGCTATTTGTTCTGTGTTATTTTTATAGGCTACTTGTGAAAGTAGATGGCAGGTGTGAAAGCTACAAAGTTCTTCCTACTCCTCACAGCCAGTAAAATATGCAATAATACAATAACATACTCCTGTACCCCTATAGCTGCATGAGCTCTAAAAAAACACCATGCAAGAATGAAATAGTTTGGACTAAGTTTCCTTAAAAGCTAAGTTGATTATATGCATCATTAATAATATTGTACATGGTTTCTGTGAAAAGCCACCAGCCTATCCAGTTACAAAAGTAGCATAAGAATTGCTGGAGACTTTGCTGATATTTTACATAATATTCATAAAATTATTAAGGCATTAAAAAGTTTTACAGTGCAAGTCATACTGTCAAGAAGTAACAAAATCACAGGAAACAAATGCACAAAAATAAAATGTAGGAAACCAACGTATTAGAACTCTGGCATGCAAAGAGCAATTAGATTCCACACAAGCTTAAACAATTAATGTGCATTCTCCCCCACACCTTACAGATTAGTGAAAATACAGTATCATCTAAATTAAAGAAAGATAATAAAAGACACAGTACAAAAAATGTTTTGAAATGTTATTCTCAGTACCTCCCTGCTACCTGTCCAGGGCACCACAGGAGAGTTGTTCCCTCTGAGAGGCATCTCTCCAGAGGCAGAACATTGATCAGCAGCCTCTCAGCTTCCAAAGTGAAGTATGTACCAGAGATCCCTTAAATGACCACTGCACAAGAGACTGGTGTGCAATTACTCCCTAACTTTGTGTTTCTTAGTTTTATGCTTTCCTAACTCTGCTTTCAGCTTCATTATTGAGACTTAACGTTTACACTTGATAGAATAAAATTTGTTTTGCAACAACTTTTTGGGTTCAAACTGAGCTCAGGTCAATCTGACAACTGTAAGATGCCCTCCTTTCCTTTGACATAACAAATCTACTTTTTAAGAGAATACTTAAAATGGAAGTTAAAAAATTGAGAGTGGTGGAAGGATTTTGGTGGAGAAGGAGCAGTTATGAAGGAACCAAGGTGGAACACAGATAGGTAGATAGATAGATAGATAGATAGATAGATAGATAGATAGATAGATAGATAGATAGATAGATAGAGCGAGCGAGCTCTGGTACACACTTCTCTTTATAATATTTGAGTATATGTGCCATCCAAATCTCTAAATTACTGGGGTTTGCCTTGTTGGACTTATGTATGTACTTGATGGTATTTTTAAAATGTTTCACTACCATCAATTTTTCTACTTTATCTGCACACAGCTGTAGCAGCATCTACTGAAGATAAGACACTGATTCCCTTTGTGACATAAAAGCTTTGATCTATGTTATATCTCAGAAACCTCTGCTAACTGCAGGTGTGGTTGTGCAAATACAAAAAAAAAAAACAACAAAGAGGGTGAAAACCCAGTGCCATATTGGAAGCTATTTGTTGTTCATTTTCAAAACTGGCAAGGACAGAGAAGCGTCACCAATGTGGAATGAAAATGCACGGAAGATAAGTAAATATTATGCACAAAACAAGTGTTTAAGAAAGTACAGTGAGAAAAAGATAAAAACAAAGTGAGACCAAATATATATGTATGCACAGAAACACTGAGAAATCTAACTGCTGTGATTTCCACCTTCTCATCACAACTGAGCATGCACCAAATTAATAAACTTCTACTTGACATTTCCTAAATAAATATCATGGGAAGAGTACTTATTTTACTCGAATGAATCATTTTGGCCCCTGCAACAGAAACTAGCAGTGATGAACGATAATCTGTTTTGGGAAATTAAATTCTATAATGAAGATATATATGGACTGAAATATGAGAAGCTGTGGTCTCCAACAGGTCTACATTAAAATGGGTTCTGATTCATCCATGCCCACTTCTACTTACATTTGATCATAGCTGCTGTTGACATACTGTATCTACCATGCAGAGAGATCTTTCTCTACTGGAGGTAAGAAAGCCATATGGTTTGTAGATGATTGTGAATTTTTGCAAAGCAAACTGAACTACATATATTTGTTTTTCTGTATTATTCAAACAAAACTACCCATTTAAGCAAAGAGATTATTTTGTATTCATGTGGGATATTTTGGCCCATATAATACATTTTTAAGCACTGAAAGTCTCTCTTAAGTACAGTAATAAGTGATGAGCTAACATTGACTTTCTGCATTAGTCGTCCTCTCATTCACCATGCCTGTTAGATAAACAAACTCACTGTAGTGATGAACTGAAGCAGCAAGTGAGACTTGCCTTGTTCATGGAGTAGAACTGAAGCAGCTGTTTTTGTTTAACCGATGCAGTTTGAAAGGGCCCCCTCATGGTGTACCTCAGAAAAAAACAAGGGTTTATTTCAACGTTCTTTTTATTCTCAAAACTACTCAAAGGATTATCACAGCTATACAAGGAAATTGCTTTGACTACATGTAATTGCAAACAGGAAAAAGAGCTCCTGCCAAAGGAAGGTGTAAAATAACATTTTACCACCTGTTAAGGGACACAAAAATTATCACAGTAATTACTCCAATGGCCGTAATTTAGCCACACAAAGCTGAAATTTAGTCTTCTGGACTATGACTATTAACATTTCCTATTAGAACATCTGTTGCCAGAAAAACACTGTTGAAACTGTGGACTTAACCAGGAGAAGCAATGATGAGGGAAGCCTGCAGAGGGGACCCTCTGGGTGGGATGCTACCTGGTATGCAGAGACAGAAGAAACTGAATACGCAGGATCTACTCGGGTTCAGGTATGAATGTCCTATTCAGGGATACATTTCTGCTATCACATCCTGAAACTAATATTAAAATATCTTCCTTCATATACTGGAATTTATTAGAATATCATTTTTAGTTACCTATAACAGATTTTGACATTCGTCTCTTATTTGGTAACTTTTTCTTTGAACAGCTTGGCATAGCCAATGATATCATCATTAATACTGCTGAGACTTTCCCCTAAACAAACGTGAAATCCCAATCCCATTAAGTCTTTACAAACATTACCACTGACTCAGTGAATCTTGGATTTGACTGTGCAGTTTTACAATATTACATAGGCAAAACACATGCAACTGAACACCTCTGTCAAAAGCAGTCTGTGTTTTTGGTTATTAAATGCTTCTTTAAAACATTTCTGACTTCACTCTATGTGTAACTTCAACTTGTACCAGAAATTTAGAGTAATTTCAGAAGGACTAGGAATTCTAAAATGCTAACAAAGAGGTATGCCCTATACTGTTGCAAACTGCAATTTATGGTGATAAAATTAAAGGCTAAAAATAACCTAAAATAGAACAAATTGATTTATTTGACAGTCCTAGGTTTTATTTCATGTGTAACTGAACAATGGAATAATAAATGCATTCTTTAATTTAGGAATATTATGTCAGATCACACAGGGTCTGACTACAGCAATGAGAATTAAATATCCAATGCATAACATTGTAATTTATAAAAATATTAAACATTGTGTGTGTCCATTTAACTATATACCAGACATCTTAAAATGCCTGCAAAATGATGGGGGCTGGGGAGGGGGAAACAAAATTTCAAACATAAATGATAAAATCCGGATAGCACTGTAAAAATGCTATACACATCAAAATTAAAACTTGCTATTCTGAAAGAAAGTGCTTTGTGCAAAATATCTGGAAATGACTTGAAAATATAATTGCTATTTTGCTGAAAGCACAGAACTATCAAACTTCTACTCTTCCTACGTCCCATGTTCTCCACATAAATCATGAAGACAGAACTGAAACCAGTCACACATGAGAAAGGCTGATGCCTCAGATACAAATACATTCTGAGTTACTGTTATCCCTTGCCCTAAACCAGAGGGGCTTTAAAAAACTAGTCCAGTGCAACTAATAGGATCCCCTGACACATCCCAAGGTGCAGGACATAGCATTCAGCTACTAAGAACATCATCCCTCCTCTACCCACCACCACTGCCACCAGATTTCTCAGTCATCTGCACTTGGATTTGCACCCGGTCACATTCAGGGAACCCGTCCTCCTGGCAGGACCACGGGCACTCAGCATTTCGGATGTCGCTAGTGCTCCGCGTGTGACAGCACTCCGGAGCACGCAGAAATAGACACAGAACACTCCAGCACTGAGAAGGGCACTTGAGTTCCACAGCCTTGTTCTTGGGCTGACACCACCTACAGTGATTGGCGCTCTCGATCTCTTTCTAAGTCCTTTAACTTGGAAGAGATTCAAGTATCACCTGCCTCCAAAACACACTTAAGCCGGTGTAATCCTGTGCCGCAAAGAGGCACAATCGAAACCCAACAACCAAAGGTTCGTCCCTGCAAATCAGACACCTTTGCAAGTTTCAGGGAAGTGAGGCCGAAGCACTTACATGTGTATTTACTGCCCAACGCCGAGCACACTTAAGCCGGTATAATCCTGTGCCGCAAAGAGGCACAATCGAAACCCAACAACCAAAGGTTCGTCCCTGCAAATCAGACACCTTTGCAAGTTTCAGGGAAGTGAGGCCGAAGCACTTACATGTGTATTTACTGCCCAACGCCGAGTGGCAGGGCACGGGCACCGGCACCACCACCCGGGCGGTGTAACAGTCAGGTAGCGGCGGCGACAGGAGCGGGACA
>NW_009953496.1:13828506-13850927 GCF_000747805.2 Chaetura pelagica | reverse complement strand
GTACCCCCAGCCTTGGGGCGGCGGGGAGGGTCCCGCTGCTGCGTGTTCCTGCCTGGGGGCTGGGAAGGGAGAGTAAAATTAGTATTTTAAGATTAACACTCCTTTCCTTAGTATACACCTGCATGTGTGCTCGTTGTCAGTGGCGAGGTAGCTTGGCTTATTTAACGTGTATTAGCACAGTTCTGAAATAACCGCGGCACTGTGCTTAGGAAAAAAAACCCAAACACAACACAAAAACAAACAAACGAAAAAACCCCAGCAGCTTCCCACTACCCAGGTACCACTTCAGTCCGTTTGGCCTGCCTTTATAAGGACAGCCTTGTGCAGGAAGAATGCATAATAAAAATACAGTTGTTCTTTAAGTGATAGCCGGTTCTGAAGGGGGAGCTGAGTAGGGCTGAGATGTGAGAAAGCTGAATGCTCATCTAATGTACTGATTTTGTAGCAGGCTCTTGAGTTTTCAAACAGTTCCAGCATCCTGCAATTCGAATCCTACTTGCAAGTATAACAATGTGAGAGAGTGAGTCTGAGCAACAAGGCATAGTGTTTGAACTATTTGCTGGCTGACTGCAACAAGTGATAGTTTGGAAGGAAGCATAGAAATGGAGTGGTAATCTCTGTGTCTTAGATGCAGCTTCAGTGTAAGAAATGGAGAATGCTGATGGAATAACTGTTTTCTTGTAGTGTGACTTACTTTGATGAAAGGCAGAGGGTTACAAATTGATGTATTGTGGGAGAAAGTTGTGAAGAGTGAGGAAATCGAGGTTCCATCAATGGTAGCTGTTAACTTGGGAAGGCAAATGCCATGAATCTGAACACACCCCACATCCTTCTTCCTGCAGCTGTTTATTGTAAGCACGATATCGTGTGATCTGGGATACTCCTTTGGTCAGTTGGGGTCAGTTGTCCCAGCTTTGTCCCCTCCCAATATCTTGTGCTTCCCCAGCTTATTTGCTGGTGAGGTAGTGTGAGAAGCAGAGAAGGCCTTGACTGTGTAAACTCTGCTCAGCAATAAGGAAAACATCCCACTTTTTCCAGCACAAATCCAAAGCAGAGCCTCATAGTAGATACAACAAGAAAACTCTGTCCCAACCAAAACCAGCACAGATTGTTATTTACAGTAGACAGTATGCAATTTCTTTTATTTCCAGTTGTTATTAGTTGAAAAGGTTGAAAACTGTTCTTTAGAAGTTTGCATTTCCCTTAAGGGTTGCCTAATGTGGTAAAGTAAAACCCTCTTTATGACTATAAAGAAAAGAAACTTCCAGTACTTTGTAATTGTGGGATATTTGCAATAATATGGGTTTCTGTTCTATGTATATGTGGAGACGTTTGCAGAAATTGCTGGATATCGTGCTACAAACAAATATTGAAGTCTCAGCAAGCAGTGATATATTTAGTCCCTGAAGAAGTCTATATAGACATTTAATTGTATTTATATAATATGACCTCATGAAAATTCCTTTTAAATAAAACCTAAATGATGCACAGTCTTGTTGAACTTTGGCCTCTGCTCAGTGATATTACCCCTGCCAATTTCAGTTTATTTTGTTAATACTAGTATATAGAGCTTTGCTTTAATTTCATAAGATCAAAGGGAACAAGCTGTCTCTTTAAATTTTTCGGATTTTTTCTAGTTTAGTAATACAAGCTCTGAATGACTTATTTTCAACTGTGTTCAGCTGTTCTTATGGCAGTGCGTTAGGCTGTTGTAGCACTATTCTGATTTTTGTGTTATCCCCAGCATCTACCATAACATTTAACTTTAACTCACATGTATGGTATACCTTGATGTTCACTTCATGCCATATGCTTTTTGTGTCTGGATGAGAGTCCTTTAGGTTGAAGTAAGGTTTAAACTTTCAGGAATTAAAAAGTTTATACCTGTACTGGCAGGGACTGGTCTTGGTGACCAGTGATGTTACAAGCTCACAGCTTGCTTGCTTTCCCTCCAAAATCTTGCTTGGAAGACAGGGGAAAAAGTGTGTCTCTCTCAGCTAAGGTTTACAGTTGACCCAAATTTGAGTAGTCAGAATTACTATTAGCAATAGTAATATTCAGCAAAGTTGAGCTTCTTTAAGGATGGGTGAGATATCTTAAGATAAAGATAATGGCGCAATAAGGAAAATGTGTTGTAAAGTATTGTGAAAGATGCTTGGGAAAATGGACAGCATGCACAAATTGAAATAATGGTGAAGATGCTCTGTTTTCCCAGGGCTGTAATAAGGAACACACATCTTACGAGGTTTCATTACGAAGCAAATGGGGCTCTTATGAACAGCTGGAATAAAATTGTGATGTTCTCGTTGTATTGATTATGTAGCTTCCTATCGTCTGTGTCTTGTCAAGTTTTATTAGATGTCTAGGAGCTTGTGGCTGCAGTTAAGGTGGCCTACTGAGAGATCTCTAAAGCCTTTATTGAGGCAGGATGGCACGATCTATTAGATTCTTGTTGAACTACACAGTCATGCAGAATTTGTTGACAGATGTAACACTAGCCTTACTGATTTGAAACTGCAGTGTGACACAGATCATGCTTGGTGAAGCTGAATCAGTTTTCATTTAAACTAAGGGGAGAAAACAAATGTCTGCTTTTTATAGAAAATAACTTAATGTTTTGTATCTCTAATTGGTATGATTTGTGTTGACCCATGTGCATCCAGGCCAGTCTTTGAGTGGTGAGTCACTTTTCCATTGTGACTCATTTCTTCATTTAGGTGAATACATAAATATGGGGTATGTAATCAGTATATTCTTTTAATTTTATTCCTTTCTACCCTACTGACATTTGCTGCATACTTAAATTCACTGCACTTCTTCAAAAGTTACCTCAAACATAAGAGAATGGCATATTCCTGAGTCTTGGATAATAGTTTCCCATATATAATAGTAATTAGTGCTAGGTTAAAAGATATAAATGGAGCCAGGTTTTATGGGCTACTATGTTAGAGCACAAAACTAGATTTTTATGCTATACGGTTCTTGAACTGTAATAAAGAAAGACAGGAGTAAAATTGAGGCAATTACCATCTGATTTTAATGTCTAATGGGATGTTGAACACTAATAGATGCTGTTTCAGTGAAACAGATAGAGGTCCTGAGACCAACTTCAATATCATTATGTTAATGTTATACACTAGATTTAAAATGGCAGCATCTTGTGTAGCTCCCCATGATGTTTTGGCTAACAGCTGTACTGAGATGCAGGCAGGTGATACCTGGTAGTTTAAGCATAGTATTCACGTGACCTGGCATACAAGCAGCTCCTTCTGTTGTTTGATTCCCCGATATTACATGTGGGTTCTCTTTTTTCCCCACTAAATATGTAAGAATAGCTTTAGTGCTTGAGAGTAACGTGATCTCTGTTCTATGGAATGTCAATGTGATCAATTATAAAACTGGGAAGGAGGACCATTCTCACCTTATGTGCAGACATTTTGTCAAAATTGTACAAATTGTTCCCTTTAAGCTGTCGTTCAAGTTTTATGAGGCTGCTAGAATTAAAAGTTAGTCAAGTTCAAAATAACCAGTTTGTGGTAACAGCATTTCACCATGGTCTTCCTTCTCCGTCTCAATTCCAGAGTTTCGTAGTTCCAAAGATGCCAATACCAGGCAACTCACCCTCCTTGACTTCTGCTGATCCAGATGATAATAGCACAGGGAGAGGTGGAAATGGGGAATAGCCTTTGTTTAAAGAAGTGCTTTACAAGTAAGGTATATGAGGCTCTGAGACTGCCTTCCAGACCAAAAGTCTCTTCAGAAACTGGGTTTCTAATCTATAGGTAAGACCAACAAATAACTATGTAATATTAGATTCCATAGTATAGGCAGGAGAGGCAGAAAAAGGACAAAGGCCAGAAAAAATGAGATTTTCAAATGTGAGTAAAAACACATGGTGTGTGCGCATTGTGTCAAATATGATTAAGCACTGAAGAAGAAAAATAATTCAACTACTTCGTTTCTCCACTTTTTGAAGGGTCTCTAGAGTTGTTTGATATTCAGGCACAAGTTGCCAGTATCATCATGGGTAGGTGTGTAAGGTTACTTCTTCCTGTCATGCAGACAAAATAGCCTAGTTCTTTTTTTCTGGTCTTAAGCTGCATGTGAATTCCACCCTGAAATTTGAAGCTGAAAAATTACTCAATAAAGAATTTCAGAGCATAACAGTGCTATTTGGAAGCAAGGACTATAAATTTATGGATTGATGCAGTTAATTCTGGTGTGAAAACTGAAGATGATGTAGATGATATGAAGCATGGCATCCTCTGTGACCCGACACAAGGTCTGGTAAGATGTTATTTTCTGTCTTTGTCTACAAATGCCTCTTTCAAGAGAGAGTCAACTTGAGCCTGAATTTTTTGCAGCAGATCTTTCAGTCCATACTTTTATTCTGTTTTGTCCTTTAGCTACTCTTGTAAGAGGCTGTTACTGTAGCCTCACCTGCCAGATGAGAACTGCTTGCAGACAGTGAACACAAAGCAAAATACTGTAAAATTGGAGGCTTCCCACTCCTATATACATAAAACTGTACTTTGACCATAACTAGAA
The DNA here is from genome assembly GCF_000747805.2 of Chaetura pelagica. Lineage (NCBI taxonomy): Eukaryota > Metazoa > Chordata > Aves > Apodiformes > Apodidae > Chaetura > Chaetura pelagica. The sequence continues at coordinate 13,846,379 of NW_009953496.1, read as the reverse complement.
TTCTGTGGATTTCACACTTTTTCACCCTCTGAAAAGATCCATTTTGTTATTCCCCTGACAGTGCTTTGCTTAGGTTTATGCATGCTTTGTGATGGAACAGCTAACCTCAGTGGTAGCAGGAAAGCTATACTGTCGTTTTCTTCCTCCTGATTTGAACAAGAACAGCCACTCTTAAAAGTAACATACACCCTTATGATGACCTGAACCATCAGGCTATCAGGCTGTAGTTACATGTCACTGCATTTTTCTTTTTCTCATATCTCTGCAGATTGAAGGTTTTTGGAAATGGGAAGTCATAAAAAATGGGGGTAGTGGGAAAATGATACACTGTTCAGCTGTCACGGGATGTTTTGTTCTAGTTATTTCCTCCCTTTTACCTCTTTGATTTTAATCTGTTGGTAGGTGCTGAACTGGTATCCCAAGTCTGAGAATCTTTAGCTAAGTGTTCTTTAATCAAAAATATATTATTTTTTTTAAGTTAATGTTTAAATAACTAGTCATTGCATTCAGGCCTAGAAAGTGTCTGTGTGTCTGTCTTGACATAATCCAAGCTTCTGTTCTCTCCCATTTCTAGCAGTGGTTCTGGGTCTTTGAGCTTTCAGCTGTGTCCTTTTTGTTTTGCTTGTGGGCTTTTGACTGTGTCAGTTGCTTGTTGGAGTTTTTAATTTTTGTCTGGGAGCAATGCATGTGTGGCTTTTCTGGTACTATGAAATGTAGGTCAAGATTAATAAGTTTATTCTCAGAGGTCTTATGTATTGATATCCATTGACTATAGTGGGGACTTACACTCAGTGCAATATCATCTGTATTGAGTCCATCGTGGACACCCAGTGCGTGGTCAGCAGAATTAGTCTTGTATACATTGAGGTCTTGGGATGGGAGTGTCTAGTGTGTAAACAAGATTATGGTGCCTTGCATGTGTCTACCACTAGGCGTCATAAGTGCAAGCTGAATTTTGCCCCTAGTATTTGAAATATAAACTAGGTCTTTTTGAAACTTGTGGAGCCATGACCCAAGAATCACTGTGTTAAACCAAACAAATAGGGAATAAAGAGCTTTGTTCATCATTTTTGCCAGTTGAGCAACTCCTTCAGAAAGAATCAGAAGACCTAAAACATGAATGCCTTCAGGGAATGAGTGGATAGCAGCTCCTAGCCAGAAGCTGTCATCAATCTTCCACCTGCTAGCTAATAAGAATGGCAGTCTGGCTGACACTTTCTTTATGTAGAAGTCTCTTTAAAATGCTTCTACACTTTGTTGCTTTGGTTCCTAATGGAAATCCATGTATCTCTTTTTCAAGAGCCACTCTTTCAAGTGGTCCTCTTGAGCCTCTCCAGAACAAGAGTTGACTATCCAGCCGTAATTAGAGAAGATTATCCAGGCAATAGGGTTGTTTTACCCAATTAGACAAGACCCTAACAGGTCTGTTCTAGTTGATCCTATTTTGAACATTAGGATTAGGCTAGGTGGTGTTAGGAGCTCCCTTCCAGCCTTAATGGTTCTGGTTTTTTTATGACATTCTGTAACTGTCCAGTCATAGTGTTTGTAGGAGATGATACTGTGTCAGAGACTTCAAGGATTTTGAAATCCTTTTGAATATAAGACAGTAATTCTGCACTAACAGAGATGAACTCACCATTTTAGCAAAGCTTTGTTCATGGACATGGATTATCATTCTGTCTGCTTTTTCCATCCTATTTTGTTCTGCTGTACTATCTTTTCTTCTGCTGTAGCAGAAATAGCATGTTAACACATGGGATAGTTTCAGAAGAAATTCCTGACTCTTCCCTTTTTGGCAAACTGTTCTGTTTGTAGGATAGAGAGAAGAAGTAGGACAACTTGAAAGCTTCACAGAATTCTAGTACGTTCAGCACTCTTGATGCCACTTTACTTGATTCTTGCTGCCCAGGTTGCCTTTGAATAGGCAGGAGGCAACTAATTGAGAAACAAGGTTGGGGTGCTTACAGTATGTATGGCAAATAGCCAAAAGTACGAGGCAGTCATTCTCCACAGAAATGCTTTTGAGGAAACTGTTGCCTCCTACACTCAGCTGGGCAGGAACACTTCTGATGTTGTTCAGAACTGTATTTTAGTTATGCAGCTTAAGTTACACTCTGTGATCTTTGAGTTTTAAGTCATGCTTTCAACCCCAGGAGAGCCTTTGTAAATCTGCAGTGCTATTCCACTGTTGGCATGTGTGTGCTTGTGGGTAGTCTGCTTATGTACATAAAGAAACTTAAATTGGTGTTGATTTAATACATAGATGCCAAACAATGCATTTATTTGAAAGAGGCTTTTTACTGTTCTCACAAAATTGTGGTATAAAGATCCTGCATGTTTGTTATTTGTATGACTAACCAGCATCTGTTCTGTGCTCTGTTTCTTGGAGTTACACTTTGCTTTGTTGATGTTATGTCAAACTGTAGAGACCTGATGCTTATTCAGCTTTCTGATGTATCTGTACTTCACTGTGTCCACGTGTGAGTCATCAAGAATTAGCCGTGGAACTAGTTTAGTACCTATTGCATCTTGTTTTAATTTCTGAGAATACTGGATCCTTTTGGTCATTGAGGAATTCCTGGCAAGATAAGTCTTCTGATGGTGTTCCAGCTCATTGCACAGTAGGAAAATTCAGTTCTTTCAATTACAGGCTAGGTATTTTGATAGTGTTGCATGTTTTCAGCTGGAAAATGAATTTGCTTCACTTTTGAAATAGATAACTTACTCAGAAGACTAGAGTATGTAAGCTTTAGTAGGCCTATTAGAACTGAAGTTTTGTACCGAATACTTGCAGGCAGTTGGACTAGATGATCGTTGTAGGTCTCTTCCAACTGAAATACTCTTAACTGCAGAAATACACCAGCTGTTTTCTTTCATCTTGAGTTTACAGCTCTCTGCATCTCAGTCACAAGACCACAGGGTTTTTTGAACCTATAGAAGTACATAGAAGCCAAGTACTTCACTCTAGAATGGCATAGGCTCTTAATGGTATGAGGAAAGTTCATTAAAAATATAATTAAGCACATGAAAATACAGTGGCTCTACAGGTTAAAGTCTTCCATTGTTGGCTTCTAAAACTGTGTTATTTGCCACTACTATAAGCCAAGTTACACTTACTTAAGTAGAAAACTTGATCTCAGTGTGATTTCTGTGAGGAAACTGAGCAAAATCTCATCCTCATGATCCAAAGGAGTTGTGTGTATGCATTTTTATGTACTGCCCTTAAATGCGACTGCCTTAGGTACTGTTGAAGTAGGAAGTGAAGTTCAGGATCTTAATTATTGCACTAGGATGTTATGGGCTTTTTAAGCCTTTTATAAAGCAACAGTTGTGTAGTGGGTGTAACTAGTAACTTACTCTTTCTTTATGAATGTCTGTCTTGTACACCATTCATGTACCTAATGAAGGTCAACTTACATGATTGCGTTTTCCTAGCTTAAACTTCAGAGACCTGATTTAGACCTCTTTTTGGTCTAATTTTATCATACAGTGGTGTCAACCTGTTGTGCAAATAATCCAAAATCTGTTTTGTTCAATATATCCACCATTGTGTTAGGAAGAGTTTTATTTCTGTGGTGACCTTGGTGATAACCAAAATAAATTTTGTCTACATTTTAACAAATAAAAGATTCCAGTGTGATCACATACATCTGATCTTTGGCTTAGTTTGTGTAGATTTCAGTAACCAAATATAGGGAATATGGGGTGATCTGTAAAGAATATAGTATTAAAGGCAGTTTAAGTGCAGTGATTCTGTTTCTAGTCAGTCCTGCAGTGTTTATAGGAGTTAGAGCTTGATGTGAGAGACCTCTCTAACTACACTATTTTGTTCTTTTAGTTTACTACGAGAGTGTTGCAGTGCTTCTAGATGAGCATCAGCACATTTAGATTGGCAATTCTCATTCATCTTTAGTGTCTAATATTTTTGTGGCGTGATCTAATGCAATTTTATTCTTGAGCTACATAACACTACTCTCTATTTGCTCAAAATTCTTTTTGCCTTTGTATGCTTATGCTAAACAGCCTAAGCTTTCCTTGTTCTTCTGTGTCTTGTCGTTTGATATAAAATTTTTGTTTCCCCTCAGGTTTTAGTTCAGCTTGATTTGTACACAGCAGACTTAAGGCCAGAGAAGATTTTAATTTACATGTCTCTAGATTCATATATTAATGCATTTAATTTTCCCGACTCGGATTAAAAAACACTTGGCCTAATAGAGTCTCAGATCTCATTGTCATTGTATGTTACCTGTCACAGTAGTGGCTCAGTCTCTCTTATGACTGATTAGCCACACAGGTGTTTATTTGTAGCCACCTCCAGCTTAGTAATTGCCAATTAGGAATGTTTGCTTGTTCCCCTAAGTGTAGAGCCCCTCTACCTCCTCAGGGGTGAAAAGGGCTGTAAGGTTTTATTTCTCTCGTTAATCTTTATAACCTTGGTAACAAAGGCAGCAGAAGATTGAAGACTCTCTTTAAACCTTTAGGATTTGGGCCACGTATTTGTGTTATTACCGTGCAGTACGTCCTTTTGGTCATAGGTCTAGATGTAGCATTGGGGAGCATTATTCCATGTGTATAATCTCAAACTGTGTTCAATCTATTCCACAAAACTGGTGTGGCATACACAACTCTTGCCCCTGCCACCCACCACGTGTGCACACAGAGTCTGATGTGTGGCAAATCTAGGCAGATTCAGAACACGATCATCTTTAATTGATGATCATAAGAAGTCAAGTGCTTCTCTCACCTTCACTCACCCTCAGTATCTTGTTTTCAACACTGTACATCTTACAGCATAAAGAATCTATCAGTTGTAGTATTAAAGCTCTGTCAGATTCCAGGAGGTGAAAGAGCACACAGAATGTGGCAGGCACTTCTTCACAGTTCAGACTCTGGAAACATCAGCATGGAAACAATCTTTCTACACATTACTCAGAACTAAAATGACAGCAAAGTCTACCATGATAACACAGAACTCCAAAATATGGTGGTCCCTGGGCTGTGCTCATCTAACCTAGAGGCTTAGAACTTCCTCCAGTTGTCACCGTGTGGCCAGGTGTTCAGAATCGTGTCTTCCTGCAGTAACATATAGCAATTGGGGAATTTTTCTTCAGATTGCAGAACATATTTCCTATATTTCAAGTTCCTATAAAACTTTAAAAGCATCTTTACTCCTCAGTAGGTTGGAAGTAATGAGCTATCAGTTTTACCTTGGAGAAAGAGAGACATGATAAGCTACTGTTTTTGAAGACTTACTGTAGATTAAGTGAATGGATGTTCTACTTTCATTAATTCTTGCTTGGTCTATACCCTATAAAACTTCTTGGATTACTATCTACTGTCCCAGATTTTGTAGGGAAGCAAGAGCAGCTGGAAGCCACAGAGAACTGTTTGCACTGCTTTCAGCTGCATCCACATCACTACCATTCCTGGCCCCTAAACCTTTTAGTTTATCTGTTTTCCTGTCCCACTTTCTGATCTGTTAGTTTTGGAGAATGCCTTGTTCTAAGAGGATAGATTTGCAGTGGTCTGTGCAGCAAGACTTCCCTTTTTTTCCTTGTAATTGTCTTTTTACTGCTGTTTGCATTTCTTTCTTGTTTGACTACAGGCTCAGTTCCAGATAATTCGCCTCAAACTGATTTTTCTTTTCTACACTGGTGCACCAGGTTTTGTAATGTGAATACAATTTTCAGTAATTTCCTCAAAAAAATACACAGTAGAATATATTTAATTAACTCTCTTGTACCTTTTGCATTAAAGCTGTATATAAAATGGGCAGTTTTCATTGGCTTGACTCCCAGTAGTGTATCCCTCATCTTCGTGGTCTCTCTCATCTTTCTTGAGGTCTTTAAAATTGCATCTCAAAATTATATGCTTGTTTCAGAGACATCAGTCTGCTACAGAAAGTGATGAAGTGTTCTCAAGTGGGTCTATTGACAGACCCCATGAATCTGTACAGATCCTCCTACAGAGTTGTGTTGACTGGAAAATAACAGCAGTAAATAAGCATATGTACTTGGCTGTCATATGGGTACAGTGAGAGCGACTCTTATTCCATTTTGGAACTCCAACAGGTTAAATATCTGATGCTGTATGCTGCCAAGACACCAGGTGAAGGAGAGTTTTGAATAGGGCAGAAGAGCTGCTCTATAGCATCAGACAAGACCGACCTCCTGAGGTTAAGCCATAAGCCAATGCTTGTGAATATCACGGGATATCTTTTAAGTAATTGCAGTAATAAAACCCAGAGGAAAGAGCATCTTCTGTCATCTGAAAAATGTTTTAGAATCTCAGCTCTGAGACTGTTAACTGCAAAGCAGAGTGCTTCTTTGGAGCATGGAAAGCTGCTGAGTATAGCAAGATAGATATTCCTCAAGAGTGTAATTGCAGTGTTCATTGGTACATGGGGCAGATTTGCCCAAAAAGCTTTGGACTGCATGCTGATTTTTTTTTTTTTTCACACTAGAATGTATTTAGAGTTCCAAACAGATCACACTCATGTAGTCATGGGGTTTTTTTCAGCTGCATTCTTGTGATACCACCTTCTTCATTCTTTCAAGGAAAATGTACTGTTGGGATACATTGCTTCCTCCTCTCTTCCAAAGGCTTGAAATACATATGGTTCCAAGCAAGGACCTTGTCATGCTGTGACGGCCCAAGTAGGGCAACCCAGGGAGATTCAGATTAGACCCCCTTGCTTTCTAAACTCCTTTGTCTCAGACGTTGCCCTTCCAGGGAGAATGATTAAAATATCATGGAATTGCTCGACCATTTGATACCCTTTGATGAGATTAAGGTGAAACGACACTCAAGGTCTGTATTTACATATTAGGTTTAATTAAAACTATAGAAGGAATATGAACACTGCAATTACTATCTTAGGCTGCACGATCATTTATATCACATGAGTACAATACGTATATGTTTAAGCTGCACAACCTGAGAAAAAAAATTATAGTTTGGCCTTGCATTACTTAATGATGCTAGGAAGGGAGAGAGAGTAGGAGAAGAAAGTTTATAGAGACAGAGATAATAGAAAATCACCAGTCCTGGATCCAGCGTTACGCCTGCTAACAGGGGAGAGAGTTGGTGTCAGTGGGGCTCCCCAAGCCCACCATTGCAGCACCCTGTTTTATAGGCAGTTTCCTTTTTTTGAAAGGATGAGCAAGTGTGTTTGAGTCATAAGCCTGAGCAGCTGGAGCAGACCTCCTCTGCCCCCTCTCAATTGCTGTACCTGCAGGCCGAAGGCCATATGCAGGCCATCAGCTTTGTTTCCATCCTCTCAGGCAGTCCTTTTGGGATGCAAATGACACTTCATGTTTATGGGTTACAATGGGGTTTTGATACCAATTCCAGCAAGTATAGGTCCTGAGAATTGGTCCCTCACACATGCCCAGGTGTCACTGCTGCTTATTTCCATTCTGTTGTCATTATTGGGACTTACTAGTTGTCCTAAGAGATGACTTTGCAGTTCTGAGAGGCACTGGCACACCTGTGAAAGCCTTGCAGGCAATAAAGATATCCCCCTCTCTGCACCCAGCTGCTTCTTGTCTACTGAAAACTCCTGCCTGTAAGATTGGATGCTGTTTTGGTGCTGGCAGCTAAACCACATCTTTGCTGAAGTAAATCTGTTGCTGCTACGGATCTAGATATTTTTTCAGAGCAGGAGAGATTTCTGTGGAGGAATACTTCCCTCAGTATTCATACCCTCCCAAGGTAGGCATTGTTTCAGCTTGCTTTCTCAAGCATGGGTATTGGAAATTGTGAGAGCCCCATGTGAATAAGGATAAATGAATATATCAAAACTGGTCTGGTATGGCTTTCTGAAGCAATGCTAATGTGTGTATGAGTTGCATTTTAAAAAGGAAAGAAAAAGTGAAATGTCTTATTTGGTTTTTTTTTTCTTTGTGCAGTACCTGAACAGATTATTAGAGAAACCACATTTCAATATGAGAAGCATAAAATCCACTGCAGCTTTGAGGAGGCTGACTTTCCTCAGCAGATTTTGAGATGTAGAACTGCATATAGTTCAGCAGTATCTCAGTGATCATTTGCTTTGGGAGAGCAGCTTCCTCATGTTAATTTTGTGTACAATGTTGGCTACACCGGAGTTAATTTGCTTTGTAATAGCTCCTGTCTGCTATGTTTCTGATTTGTGGTGAAAAAAGTATCGATGGTACACCAGTGTCTTAGTTACTGCTGACCAGAGCTGGTACACCACCAAGGCTTTTTCCATTTCAGAAGCTGCCCTGCCAGTCAGTAGGCTGGGTTTGCACAAGGGGATGGGAGGGGACACTGCTGGGCTAGCTGACCCCAACTAACCAAAGAGATATCCCTGTACCATATGACATTGTGCACAGCAGTAAAAGCTGGGGAAGGATGATATAGGGAGATACTTGTATTGATGGTGTTTGTCTTCCCAAGTCATAGTTGTATATCATGGAGCCCTGGAGATGGCTGAACAGCTGCCTGTGATGGGAAGCAGTGAATGAATTCCTTGGGTTTTTTGTTGCTTTTGTGCACAGCTTTTGCTTTATCTAATAAACTACCTTCATCTCAACCCACGAGTTGTCTCAATTCCACCTTTCTGATTGTTTTTCCTATCCAACCCTGGGGGAAGTGAGCAAACAGCTGGGTGGTGCTTAGCTGCCTACTGAGGTTAAACTGTGACATTTAGCAGCAGCCCTACTGGAGTGTTAAATGCTGCAGTGTTATAACAGTACTTAAGGAAAGGATCCAGGATAAAATTCTTAGATAACTTGCTTTAGACTCTGAGATCAGCAAAGGGCAATTAACTTTGTCTTGCTACTCATTTCTTTCTACTTTATCTAGTTGGCCACTGAGGAGAGCCAGTTGTGGATTTTGTCTTGTTAGCCATAGAATATGCTGGCAAGAGAACCTTATGCAAAGAAAATACAGTCACATGTTGGTATCTGTTTCAGGGAACAGTATTCTTAACCCATAATGGGCAAAATGGATTGTGCTTACTTGATGAGGACATTACTGGCAGCTTGTCACAGTTTTTTTGACATCATAGAATCATGGATAGGCATGGAAAAACTAAAAGTCAGGTTTCATGAGCAAAGCTTTTTTCACTAGTGTCTTTTCAGGCTTGCATGTTATCATAGGTTTTTCATAAGGTCATCAGTTATTCAAGAGATTGGACACATGCAAAGAGTAAGTGATCATGTATAAACTAGTCAGAGCTCAAAAACAGCTTAACAAGATGCTCTACTTAGTCATTTTCATGACAACTGAAGCATATCACCCAGATACATGTGGAGATAAAGTTTATCAAGGTGTAGTTAAAAAAATTCTCAGATCTATTAAGGTGATTTTTTTTTTTTTCAGTTGTGAAGGAAAATAATTTATTTAAGAGAGTTGTAGGATGATAGTGTGTTCTGTTGAGCTGCAGTAGGAGCCATTCTTATAACAGAAGTCTTTTTCTCTCAGCAGAATTATTTTGTTAATAGTCTACACCAGGTTACTCATATAGTGTCTGTACACTGGATATTAAATTTAAAATTGGAGTTTAGATAACATGTTTTCTTCCAAATCTCTTCTTTCCTCTTCCAACCCACAATTTTTATTTGATCACATAGAATTGATGAAACCAAGGATGATCTTTTGCAACAGATAAAAAAAATCTAATTATATAACTTCTTATTATATAAAAATAAAAACTAATATGACATCATTTCAAGTTACTGAAATAGGGATGCATATGAAATATGCTTCCATATAAATATTATCATTTTGTTGATGAGTACATTATTACTTAATCAAATAATACTTGCATTTGAGTAAGGGGGAGCAGATTGCCAATGTCATCAGAAAGGGGCCCATAAAAGAAAGAGGCAGATAAGAATACTGCTAGTTCTGTAGAAGTAATTGGGTTACCATGTGTTTCTGCTGCTGTCTACTTCTAGGTTTTTTGTGTGATTAGTAGTTGTAGCTTACTGAGTGATTCAATTGCAGTGCCTCTATGCCAAAAGAGACCTGCATTTTGAGCAGCCTTATAGCACTTATGTAGGAAGATACCTTTTTAAAAATACATTTTAAAATTAATGTATGTTTAGTCTGCAAATGTACTGTATTAATTGTCAAAATATAGTCAGAATACTTCAAAATTTAACCTTGGTAGTGAACTCTGGGGTTTTAAAGCTGGTTTCCTGACTCAATTTTAGGTGTTTAATATATTAATTTTCAGCTTTACCTATGAAAGGATATGGACTACTGAAGACAAACTGGCATGGAATATGAGGGAAATTCTTACATCAGTTGTTGAGATTTTTTTAAGACTTAAAATACCTTTAAAACACTGAATTTCTTTACTTCAAAAATTTTTTTCTATCCCACAGTGTTCATACAGAAAGTACTGAAAAGACTCTATCCTGAAACTTCATCATCTTCTCATGCTCATACTTCGAGTGGAGAAGAGGAGGTGTCTCACAGAAATTTAGGCTCAAAATCCCAAGAAAAGAATTGGGATGATGTTCAGACTTCATCAGCAAATGCTAGCACATCAACTGATACACCCTGCAAGTCATTTCAAGGTGAGACTGCATATTCCTTTTTCTGATAAGATGCTTTTATATATATTTACTTAAGAACAGCAAAATACATACGTTTTTCATCTATTGATACAAACAGACACCTTTGAATACAAGTGGTACTTAATACCTGAAACACTTGAGGTTCAGTGCCTAAGTCTATGAAAGTCAAGGAACAGTGTTAGCGTATATGTGTGAATGCAATGTTTACTAGCAGTTAATATGAAACTAATATGAAACAGTGTTAGCTATAACTGTCTTTGATATAATGTTTGAACACAGAGAGAATTACTTACGCTCATACAACTCTGCTCAGTTATTAAAGATACACCCAAAGATTTGTGGGAACACATGATTCAGCCCTTCTTGCTCTCATTTTGCAACAAAGACTGCATGGGGAACATGAACCCAACAGAAGACAAATATCCATTCAGGGCGATGTTAGTATCCTGCTCAAGAGCCTTGTTTCGTGTGTGTTTATGCAAGGAAAGTGGCACCTGAATGTTTTCACAGGTAGGTAAAATCCCTTTTTCAAGTGGATTGTACAATGTGGATGTTATGCTAAAAGATGGGGATGCAAAATGAGGTAGCTGTAATATTACTAGTGGGTGAAAGGGTCTGTGCTTAAGTATAGATGTGAGAATTGCTTTGTGTTGTAGCTCACCTAAAATCAAATTTTGCCATGGCTGAAAGAGGTTATTAAACTGACTTGAAATGAAAAGACATGTTTCCTGAGAGTATAAAAAGCTTTCTGTAGGGGAGCTGCTCAGCCAAACCTGTTACTAGCAATGCTGTCTCCCATAACATCCTCATTAGGAAAATGAGGGAGTATGGGCTAGATGAGCAAACAGTGAGGTGGATTGAGAGCTGGCTGTGTGACAGAACCCAGAGGGTTGTGATTAATGGAGCAGAGTCGAGTTGGAGGCCTGTAACCTGTGGTGTCCCCCAGGGGTCAATACTTGGTCTGGTCTTGTTCAACGTATTCATCAATGACCTGGATAAGGGGACAGAGTATGTCCTCATCAAGTTCACTGATGCTGGGCAGAGAAGAACCTAATGAGTTTCAACAGGGGGAAGTATAGGGTCTTGCACCTGGGGAGGAAGAACCCTATGCACCAATATAGGTTAGGGGTGGACCTGCTGGAGAGCAGTTCTGAGGAGAATGATCTGGGAGTCCTGGTAGATAGTAAATTACCTGTGAGCCTGCAATGTGCCCTTGCCACCAAGAAGGCCAATGGAATCCTGGGGTGCATAAGGAAGAGTGGGGCCAGTAAGTTGAGAGAGGTCATTCTCCCCCTCTGCTCTGCCCTGGTGAGGCCACATCTGGAATGCTGCATCCAGTTCTGAGCTCCCCAATTCAAGAGTGAGAAGGGACTACTAGAAAGAGTCCAGTGGTGGACAACAAAGATGACTGGGGCACTGGAACATCTCTTATGAGGAAAGGCTGAGAGAGCTGGGACTCATTAGCCTGGAGAAGAAAAGAGTGAGGGGAGACCTTATTAATGCCTGTAAGTATCTAAAGGGTGGGTGCAAGGAAGATGGAGCCAGACTCTTTTCAGTAGTTCCTGGTGTCAGTACGAGGGCCAACGGGCACAAGCTGGAACATTGGAAGTTCCATTTAAATATGTGAAAAAACTATCTTTTTGTTGTTAATGTATTTATAAAAACCTTTTTTGTTATCACTCACAGCAGAAGCCAGGTTGAGTTCTAGTCATGCTTTTGCCTTTCTGGTGTTTTCTCTGCATGACCTAGCTAGATCCCTGTACTCTTCTTGAGTTACCTGCCTTTTTTTTGAAGGTGGTAGACTGTCTTTTTTTTTTTTTTTTTTTTCCTGAGCCTTTTTAAGAGCTCCGTGTTCAGCCAGCTGGTCATCTTCCCTGACAGCTTGTTTTACGACATACAGGGACAGCCTGCCTCTGCACCTCTAAGACTTTATTCTTGAAGAACATCTAGCCTTCCTGGGCTTCTTTGCCTTCCAGGACTGTCTCCTGAGGGACACTCCCAACCAGTGTCCTCAAGTCTGAAGTCTGCCCTCCAGAAGTCCATGGTAGCATTTTTACTGAACTTCTTCCTTACTTCACCAAGAAAGAAGAGTTCTATAACTTAATGGTCACTAAGCCCAAGACAGCCTCTGACCACCATATCAGCCCCTAGTCTTTCCCTGTTTGTAAGCAGTAGGTCTAGCAAGGCATCTCCCCTGGTAGGCTTATTTACCAGCTGTGTCAGGAAGCTATCTTATATGTATGGACTGCCCTGGCTTTTAGTTGATCAAATTGATAAAGTGCATATGCTTGAGAAATTAAACTCTAGCAGTACCCAATGCATTAAACAGCTTTAGAGACTTGCTAGCAATTCAAATTCATTTTAGTTAGCTTCTTTTTAGTTACTTACTCTGAAAACAGCTGTCTATTGTGAATAAACTGAAGTGCAAGTGAGATAATTATTACATGACAGTGTTGTCACATACTCGTGCTTATCTCAGGGTTTTAAAAATTCTCTCATTACATATTATATTACAGTGGTGGTATACTCTGCAAATGGGACAGATATATCCAGAAGTGAGTAGAGTATTTGATTGAAGACCCCAGCCTCTGATGGCTATGGTAGAAATGGTGCCCAACCAGATTTACAAGTTCATAGCTATATGTTTGGTGGGAATATAGAGATCTGGGGCTTCTGACAAAAACAAAAAACAAGCCTGTCTCTGTTCAGACTCAGTGGGCTGCCTGTATAATATCTGTAATTTGTGTTGTGACAGAGACAGGTTTGTAGTTCATTTTCTTGTTCCCCTAGCAATGCCTTTTTTTTTTTTCTGTGTTGGCAGGTTCCTTCCTTTTCCAGTGTTCTTATGCATATGCATTGACTCATTCTTCTCTTCTACACCTTCATTTCAAACAACTTAGCTGCCATAGAGAAATCTACTGGCCTCTGTGACAACTAAAAACAAATTAACAAGTATAAGTATGTAGCTGTTACCTAATTGGACTAGAAAATGCCAGCTTTAATTGTAAGTGTAAGCAAGCTCAAAACTTAAATGTAGCCAACTGCAGGAAAACTAATTAGCTGGGGAAAAGAAAGAGAAAAATGGCTTGTGTAAGAAATTGGTAAAATGGGCTTGTTTCATCTACAGAAGGGCTGATAGTCCTGCCATGAACCTCCCCATAGCATGGTAATTGTGTGTTTTAGCACTCTCGCAGTACATCTTGTCTCCCTGTTGGAAATTATTTTTAATGTGTTGATGTCAGAAAAGGTTGTGTGAGATGCCTCCTCTACTCCCATGTACACTGCAGGCTTTGTTACTTTAAGCTGCCATTGTCGTAGGTGTTTTCTGCTGGTACACGTGGTTCCTGCTAGTCTTTCCTGCTATCTGTAGCCTCTAGCCATTATTTGAAAAGGGAAAATACTTACAGTGGGAACTTGGTACTGAACTAAGTTCAGGGCAAATTATTTTTCCATATATTTTGTGCTTTTGTGGTTTGCGTTATTTTTGTACACAAACAGGAATGGATTTTTACTGTTTAACAATCATAGAATAAAAAAATTCTGTGTTTTGGGGAAAAGTTTACACCTTAAACTTTTTTATTCTGATGAGCATATCTGTTTATTTCCTGATCTAGTTGTAGGTAGGTCTCAGTAATGACATAATCACTCAATCAGCAAGGGTAATTAAGTATTGCAACTTAGAGATGACATTTTAGATTCAATGGTGTTGCATTTATTTTAAAAAATATATATTGATTGACAGGGATGTATCTGGCATTTGAAAAGTGTGAATAAAGATCTGCAGCACTAGTAGAAAGAACTGAGCTGAGTACTGAACTTGACATTAATAGCTTTATTCTGCTGTTTATACAGCTAGAATTCTTAGACATCTAATCAGAATATTTCATATAATATTATACCAGGACATATGTGAGACATCGAGGCTTTCAAGTTCAATAACTTAATACTTAGCTGTATAGTTTGTTTCATCATTACCTCATACATTTAACTTTCAGGCAAAAAAAAAATAGCATGTACCAGTTTTGAACATAGCTATCTTATAATTTTAAAACCGCTATCTGCCTGTATTCAGGTTCTGCTCTGGCAAGTGTTCTGCTTCTTCATATACTCAAATCAAGGTTTTTCCCCTACTTCACTCTCTCTCTTTATTGTTCTTTGTTTTCATTACTTTTTCCAAGAGGATGTAGACTTTTTCAACAGTTGATAGGTAAAAATTCATTCTCTGTGAGAACAAGAGGAAGAAGGATTTCTGCTTTTTTAATGTTTTTTTTTTCTCTGTGACAAAAAATGTCACTTCAAATGTAATGAAACTGAGGCTGAGTTGTAATAGTAAGTCCTGTCTCCAATAAAATGGGCTATAATACAGCCTTTCTAGGTATCTACAAAATAAAAAATTAGAGTTATTTTCTGAGTAAGTGGTGGTAAGAGCTTTCTTGTTCCTTTTTTTTTATTTATTAATTTCCCATCCCAACCTTGGACCTTGGACCATCCATTGTAAAATGGATATATCTTTATTGACCTTAATTTCCTTAAGTTTTTTGTTCCCATCAAGCTGAAGGAAAAGACGCTAATTAGGATTGTGTCAAGGTTTCTTTTCCTTTTAATGCTTCTGAGCATCAAACCTCTTCTCTTCCTTCCTTTTCTCGCTTCTCTGAAAACTTTGTTAATGTAATGAGGTCTGTAAATTCCAAGTTTGACCATGTCACCTTGATAATTTTTCCAGTTATTCCACTGGAAATATTAACAGAAAGCAGAATGGTTTAAAGTGTGTTTTGTTTAAAACTTAGACAACCATGTCATTTTTTTATAAGCCACAAAAAAAAAAATGCTTGTAAGGAAGGAAAAGCAAAAGAAAACAGGATCTTGGTTGTTTGGGTTTTTTTCATTTGTATGGATATATAATGACCTGTGGCATGGTTTAAAATAGGAATAAAACCTTTATATTAGTTTTTATGTCAATTCTGGGCAAATAATTGCCACCAAAAAAACTGCACCCTAATCTAAAGCCCTCACGAAGGGTAGCTTTAATTGCCCTTTTGTTGCAAAGAAACCATTAACAGCAGTTTTAGGTGTTGAAGATCTCAGCACTGCTGGGTAGCAAGTATATAGTTATATGCTTTTCAGTTGGGTGATGAATTTGAGTAAGGAAATATTAAGATAACTTTTGTAACAGGTGTTTGAACTTTAGTACAGTAGATTTTAATAAAATTGAAAGGTAATGCACAAGACAACTTAAAAATAGAATAAATAAAATCCACAACAGGCGGCTTTTCCTAACTGCACAAGGCTTAACAAAAAGGTGACTAAGAAGTATTTGGAATATTTAATACAGGATAATTACATAATTCGTTTGGATGCTGTCATTTCTCTTTACATTCTCTCTCCCTTATAGCCATACTTATGCTTGAACAGGAAGATGAAATGTAGCTTGTTGAATATTAATTAGACTCTTCTTAAAAAAAAAATATTGCCATGTGCTTAGTTGAAAAGGGTTGGGAATACTTCCTGCAAAACTCATGGGTACCACTGAGTAGTTGTATCTTGTTTCACTGCAAATCTAGTCATCTAGGACAAACTGTAAGACTGACCTGCAACTACCCTCTTCCTTTTCCATTCTCTTCAATTTGCATGCCCTTTACAAGGGGGAGCAAGAAGGGGAACTGCTCTAGGAGTTGGTTCCAGAGCATTCATCTGAGTTGGTTCCAGACTGTAAGCTGTAGGCAACTGTTAGCTCCCTAGGGGTCTGCCTAGTGAAACATTGTATTCATCTGAACTCCTGAGAAGCCTGGTAGTTATGGGGAACATGCAGATTGTCATACACTAGTCTTCCTTAGTTACATGTGGAAAAGGTGGGACGAAATATAAATTACTTGTTCTCCTCCATCAGTGTGATAACCGGCATACATCATTACAGGCTAAGGAGCCTCAGACTATAGCTAGAAAAAAAAGGAGTTTTCATTAAAAAAATAAAGTGTTCAAGACCTAGTTTTATTTATCTAATCAAGTGTACTGAGTCACTAAGTCTTAAAAAGGAATGCTTAGGAATTACTCCCATAACTACTGACTTTGTTTACTTCATAATAATTTCCATTATTTGAGAAGAGGGAGTAACCTCTGTAATCTAGACTTGCTCTTTTTAATGAAGTTAAGCTCTCCTGGTGATGTGAAGTGTCAGGAGGGAGTTTGGAATTAACTGACTTGAGTGACAACATGCTACCAGACACAAATGGTAAACACCTTTAGAATAATGAGCAGCCTTCTGTAATATGGCTAGGCTTCTACAAAAAAAAAATACATCTGGGAATGCAGTGAAATGTTCTGTTTCTTGAACATCAGAGCATAGTGGACTTCTGTTTGTAGATCAAGTAGCAGAAATTGAAGTCAGTCAAAATTCAGTAGTGTTGTCTACACTTCTAAGTAGTGACTGACAGTATTGTCAAAAAGAGTATTGGAATATACTGAGTATGTTATACTACTTCCTCACAATGTTCTCCAACAGTTTGCTGCTTGAGGATTTTCTGATCCAGAGGACAGCATGTACCTATTTAATTATCTGGGGGGTTTGTTTTTGTTTTGTTTGGTTTTTTCCCATTAATTTGTTTGTCTGTGCAATAGTGCAATTTGGAATAGAACATCACACTCTGAAGTTTTAGCTGGTGAGCAGTGAAATTTATCATTCAAAACAGAATAGCAGACGCATGCAAATTGTAAAGGTGAAGTAAACTCTGCAGAAGGAAATACTTTTGCAGTATTCTATTACGAGTATTGGTTCTAATAAAATACATGACAGTAGCAAATAATGTAATATGGTATTATGAGATGTCCAGAAGACATTGAGTTAACTTTTTTTATTAAGAAAGCAGTGAAGGTTCTTTGGAAGGAGTATATCTTCTTCAGCCAAAAACTGCCTTGAGTGATTCTCCTAGTTTATCCTAATAAAATACTGCCCAATCTATCCTTCTAATTATCTGTAATATTTGCATATGAAATTTTCCTGTTAGTTAAATTAGTAAGTCTGGTCACTAGAGGTATCAAAGCAAGCTGAACAAATTAAACTGTAATAATAAAATATTAGCTCTCCATAAAGGAAGTTTCATAATTTTGGGATAGGTAAGTTCATACCTGCAGTAGTGAACTTGTATAGAAATAATCTATCAGCTACTCCAATCACCCACCAAAGTAGCACAACGTTTTCATTATTGTGTGATGGTTGAGTAACACAAATGAACAGCAGTAAGTGACTGTCCATTCTTTGCTAGGCTGCTTGTCATCACTTTTTCTCTCTACCTAGTGTCAGTTGTCTCATTGAGGGAAAGATTC
>NW_009953496.1:13805344-13828472 GCF_000747805.2 Chaetura pelagica | reverse complement strand
CCTGCTGAAGCCTGAGGTCAAGTACCAGGAGTTATGCAGCACTCCCAAGGAAAAGGATTGTACTTTCCAATTGCACAGAAGATTACTTGAGCTAAAAGGTTATGCCTTTCTGGAAGGCACTCTACCAAGTGTGTTGACTTGAGACTAGAAAACAATCCTTTGAAAGTCAACCTGTTAACAGAAGATGATAGTACACAATATAACATCTCATATGCCTGGAGTTACTCTCACATACCTTACTGTGACAGACTAAAGTATCTATAGCTCGATGTTCAGGAACTTGGATATCATCTGAAGAAAAAAATGTATACATCAGGGGATGGAGGAGTATTTAGGACTACCAGACTTGTTTTATAATGTTAGTTCTGATGAAGGATAATTTGATATCTTCACATTGATCATCTTGAGAAAGGACATTTTTCAGTGTCACAGCTCAGGAGGGCTCTCAAGGTGTGTGTGTTCTACAATTGGTCACTGGCATCACCTTTGCTACACTTAAACTTATGAAGATTTTTTGGTGCAGACAAAACTCGCTTGCCAAGGATTTGCAAGTGCACTGTCTTTAAAGGATCTTGTCTTGCTAATTAATGATGGGAAGGGTGATAGTTCATCTGTATTGTGTAGAGATAAAGAGAAGTTGTAAATGTGCATTGGAGATTGTAATAGTTTTCAGGTTATCTCACTTACATGTAACAAAAATGAGCAATTGCTATAACATGGTCATATTCTACCTTAGTAGTATGTAAAAACTTAATTTAAGCTTTGTAAAGGACATAATAGACTTACCTCATGCCTTACTTTTGTTCAGGTCCTGTGTACTGTAACACCACACAGTAAGAGCTTACTAAGAATATTGACCTTTGCAAAAGGTATGACACTCAACTAATATTAGACCTTGGGTTTGATCCAGTGTCTCTTCCTGTGCTTTTCTGTAAAGGCCTCTTTTGGGGATAGGAACTTTTTTCTTCCTTTTGGAGAAGTGGTAGTGCTATGTTTCCAAGGGATAATTTTCTGGAAAAGATCACAGTCTTGGTTGCATTGAACAAGTCTGATGGTTGCTGGGGAGAGCCTGCAAGATGTTCTAGCTGACCCTTGGACTTGGGTCCTCTGTTTGGTGATTCCAGCCCTAAGGGAGCACAGCAGTAGGTTGTTAAGGCTTTCTGAGTTAAAGGGAAGGATTTTATGAGAGACAAAATTTCAGATAAGATTTTAAAACTGTACTGTGTGCCCCTGTGCTGGCAGGGGGCTGCAGGAGGCTCCTTGTGAGGAGAAGCTGGGGCTGCCTTGTGGTGGACATTGCCAGTTCCAGCCGGCTCCAGCTGGCCTCCATAGGGCACAGCTGAGCCCCCCAGCCAAGGTGATAGTGTCTCTGGGGAAGCATATTTAAGAAAGGAGAAAGCTTTCCTCAGAGAGAACTAAAAGGAGTGACAAACAGTGTTGGGAACATCAGTGTCAGAGGAGGAGGTGCTCTGTGGTTGAACTGCAGCCCACAGAGAACCCCCACTGGCATAAAGAGAAGAGTAAGAAGAAGCAGTAGAGAGAAACCATTATATAGTGACTGTAAACACCCACCACCACCACGCTGTGCTGCTTGTTGCCTCACTGAAGGGACTGAGTGTGACCTGTAGGGAGAAGTTTGGAATGAATATGAGCTGGGGAGGAAAGGTATTTTTTCAAAGCATTTTAATGTTTGCTTCTTTTTATTTTGTTTCTGTTTCCAGTAACTGAGTCAGTAAATAAATATTTCAAGTAATTGGCAGTAAATGCAGTTAATTTTCCTCAAGTTGAGACTCTCTTGCTTACAGCAGTAGTTGGTAAGTGATCTCCTAACCCTGTGAACTCTAATTCCTGTTCTTCCCATTTTTTCCCCCAATTTCATCCTGCTGAGGAGAGAGTGAGCAAGTATCTGGGGGGTGTTTGGCTGCTAGCCAAGATCAACTCACCACAGAAACTAGAAGTGATTCAGTCTTGACCCAGGATTTAATCCGTTTTACCAGCAAGCAAAGGAGCAAGATTACATGTATGTGTTCTGGCTCTGTTTCAGGCAAGCCCAAGCATGCTTTTTGCTCAGACTATCTGGGAGCCATATGAGTGTTATCTACCACCATTCTGAACAGCAGGTAGGGGAAAGTTTAAGGATACTGAAAAGTAGCCTTAAAATAAAATATTCTGTGTCTGCTGTTGATGATAACAGACTGTGCAGTTTGCAATTTTAAATGGTTAAGAGGACATGGAGGCTTTACCATCAGATCCTTCTTAAAAGGTCTGATATTGTTTGTAGCAGGTTAGCAAGAGATAACATAGCCAAGCTGCTGATATACTTGCAGATGTAACCGTGGTAACAGTGTAGTTAGGATGTGCTTCCCTATTCTGTGCACAAGGTTAATTTGCGTAGAAAGAAGCTCTTCGTGTTGGGAATACTGGGGAGACAACTCCAAATATGCTAAATTTAAGTTTGCCATTAAGAGTAATGTTTGTTCTTTGGTTTGTAAACATCCTTTAGATGTTTTGGTCTGTAAAACTTTAGAAGTGAGATTAATGACTCTTAACTAGCTTTATTGTTTATGATTTTACAACCAACCCATCTCGTCCTTGATTTATGGTTTACAAACCACTTGAAGATGTATTTGGGGTGAATAAATATGTAATTTGGGGACTCCCATTTAAATAAATCAACTTTTTAAAAGTGTTTTGAGTCATCACTCATTTTTGTAGTAAAGGTTGTTGTTGCTCTTTCTAAGATTAGATGTTACAGATACTCCCCTATATTCTCTTATGTGTAACTGTTTTGTCCTGGGAAGTAAATATCTTGATTTATCTACTACTTCTCTAATTAAAGAGTTTGAGTTAGTCAGGACCATTGCATATAATTGATTTTACTGTTCATCTTTGTTTTACAATTAACTAAATATAAAGGGAACAAATAAGTTTATACTGCCACTCCATCTTGGATTTTTAAATATCTTTTGAAGTTGAAAGAAAGCATACAACAGCAGTCTACTGCCATAATCACAAATAATTTCCTGTACAATTAAATAGTTGGAAAGCTGGCTCTTGGTGCTCTTCCCACCACAGAAAGAAGAAGAAAAAGGTTGAGATGAACCCTCTTGGGCAGGCACTGCTGAAGCTTAGTTGATTGTGGCTTTCCAATTCCCTTTGTCTTTGCATCCTTCAGAACACCACAGGCCATGTTTAAAAGGTCTCCAAATGGGCAGAACACAGATCTGTGATTCTTTTGGTAGTTTTTATCACTTCATAATCAGTTTTTCTTCATCCATCTTTTATGGAACAGTTCTTAAAGAAATAGCATCTGTTCATGCTGAATGGTGAAAAATATGTACAGTGTCTCTTTAAGTATTGTTGTAACTAGAAGCTTTGTCTAAAGTTGAGGCAGAAGAGTTGTCTGACCTAGAAAATTAAGTTGTTTTGGTAGAAATAACTTGTGGAGGTATTTGTTTATTTGTTACAACTATGGAATTTGGCACAATCTTGTTGGTCATAGGATAATTTCAGTGTTCCACACTTACTTTCTTTTCCTCTGTAAGGATTTTCAAGACCACTTACTAGCATTGCGGTAGTTGAGAGAACATTATGAGAATTTATACTCAGACCAATAGCCATATTTTTTTTTCTGTTTTGTAGGTACTGACAATACAGTTCTTTATCCAAGGAGAGTGTACACAGTGAATCTTCCTCCAGAAGGTTACGTTGCAGTTACTCCAGATGCTGTTAGCACCACAGTTTCTGAAAACTTAGACCGCAGTGGTGACTCAACAGGTAAGTTTGTATAAGTGTCATTATGATGCATTTCTTCAAGAAACTTCGTAGCAACTCTTACCAAATAGATCAAAGTTGCAACAATTAAACTGTTGCTACCAGTGGGTGTCACTGTTTTGCAACATAAGCAAAATGTGGATGTACATCCCTATGGGTTCATTTCCATTTGAGTTTGAAGACCAGTTTGGTTACAGCCCTACAGTGTCACTGAACTTACCAAAAGTAAAACTGAAGGAAATATTCAGCTCCTCCCAGTCAAGTGCCACGTATATGTTCATATTATGCCTATTTGCAGTCATTATTTTGAAGTGTAAATGGTAGATAAAGCTATTTTAATAAGCCTCACTACTGATGTTCTTGAGGAATTGAGCAAAGACTTAACAACCTTTCAAATGTCTGTCTTCCAGTTAGAAGAGACATTGACCTGATTTGAGTTGATGGGAGGAGATACCAATTAATTACAGTTGAGAGGCTTTCTGATGAGAAACTGTGACCTGGTAACTTGAGAGCCAATATTTAGTGTTGTCAGATGATACAAGAGGAACACCACAGGGTCTGTAAAGAATTGTTCTTTAAGTTTGCTTCAGTTAAAAATATGGTGTTCTGAATGATGTTGCTAGAATTCAGTTGATTCTGTCTTAGAAGTCTTAAAAAAACTACATTAATTAGTCTTGGCTTCAATTGCTGTGTTTCTGTGGATATGCATTTGTTCAAAATTGTGTAACACTGTCATCTGCTGCTAGGAGCAATCTACAGTAAAGCAAATACCCAAGTCAGCCTGCTGAAATAAAACACTTGATAAACAGTATTAATTAAACTACTATATCTATTTCAGCCTGGAGACTGCCTAAATGTAAGGAAAACCTGGGATACGATGTGCAGATACTGAAAGGCAAATGCTTCTTGCCTTTGAAAGCAGTATTTTCCTTTCTTGTGTTTTTTTATTTCCCTGGCCAATTTCAGCTCAAGCTTTTGCTTTTCTAACTGTATCTGTGCATGCCCTGCATGCCTCCTTTGATTTTGAGCAGACTCAGAAGCTTGCATTAAAGCCAAGAGGGTCTCTTGATCTGCCTAGTTCCCTTGCCTGTAAAGAGGCTGAACTGTTTCTGTGCTTCCAGGAGAGTGTTCTTAAAAAATTTCCAGCACTCACTACCTCTTTTATCATCCGTGGAAGCATCCCACGGAATCCTCCCCACTGAGCTCTAGTGATCTGACATTCATTCTTGTAACATCTAAAACCTTTGTCTTAGTACTAACCTTAAGTGTTGTCAGCCAAGATCCCAAACTCCACAATATTGTGATCACTGCAGCCAAAGCTGTCACTAATTGAGATGTATTACCAAGCAGGTTTTCTTGGTTAGTGAGCAGTGAGTCCAGCAGTGCCTCATTCCTCATTGGAACATACAACGTTTGTATGAGGAAAGTCCTTGATACGTTCCAGGAACTTGATGGATTACATCTGAGCTGCTGTATTGTTCTTCCAGTAAATGTCTGGGTATTTGAAGTAATCAGTAAGAACCATATTCTGTTGACCTAAAGCCTGCTTAAGTGATCCAAGTATTTCTTTTTTGGCCTTAGTGTCTTGCTTTGGAGGTCAGTAGCAGATTCCCACTGTAAGATCCTCCTTGGAGATGGCCCCTCTAATCCTGACCTGGGAGCATTCAGCAGGGCTTCTACAGTTGCTGTAGTTGACTTCTATGTATTGAAGATTCTTTTTAACATAGAGCTTGACTCCTCCTCCTCTTCTCTGTCTGTCTCTACAAAACAGCCTGTAGCCATCCATTGCAATCCTCCAGTTGTGTGAGTTGTCCCATCATGTTTCAATTATGGCTATATCATTGGATCCATATAATTCCTATATAATTTGACCCAGAGCTCCAATTCCTCCTGTTTGTTCCCCAGGCTGCATGCATTGGCTTGCATACACATGAGGTGGTTGATCTGGTTTTCATCCTAGGAGGCAGCTAGGGAGCCTGTGTCGCTGCTCTGGTTGGCCTGGCTTGTAATACTGGAGAGTAGGGACTGAGGCAGAGTCCTGCTTTTATGGGTCATTAGGGTCCAAGATGCATTGTTTTCTGTTGTGTCCGCCACAGGAGTATGGTTCTGAAACCACTTATCTCTGTCTTGACCCCTGTAACATTTTGCAGACTTTGAGCATTTCCTACAACTTGTCCTCCTGGCGCAGCAGATTATCAATCTGTGCACATCTTTTGCAGGTAGTTACCTTTTTCTCCAGGAGAAGGGTCTGTGCACTCATTGGCAACCTACTATCAACCTACTGAAGTTTCCTTCCTTACCATTCCATCTGGGTGGAAGCATCAGACATCTCAGGGGCTTTACCTGTAGAAACACTGGTTTTAACTCTGAGGCAATTCTCTATTATGGCAAAAACCTAGAGCTAAGTATGGGCCAGCATTCTTAAGATAACACATTAGACTTGGATGTCTTAATTTTTAAAAACTCCCTTTACTGTTTTGGAAGAATTGAGCCATTGCGATGGTGTGATCATGTCAACCTTTTGTTGACTGAATTAACAGGAATTAGACAGTCAAGAAAGGCAATAATTTGATAATTTCTTCAATTTTTCATATGATTTTTGTATTTACTTTGGTGCATGTTAAAGCATTCCTAACTTTATTTCAGCAATATACCTTATATATTTGACAAGGGCATTAAAAATGTGTAGTGTTCAACTACAGATAACTAACGAACTATCAAATTCTGGTTTTTACTCAAAGAGTGGTCAAACATTGAAACAGGGAAGTGCTTCCCTGCCCAGGGAAGTGGTGGAGTCACTATCCCTGGAGGTGTTAAAAAACATGTACATGTGCCACTTCAGGAAATGGTTTAGTGGGTGTGGTGGTATTGGGCGTGATGATCTTACAGGTCTTTCCAACCCTAGTGATTCTATGGTTGTCCATCTGTAGTGTCTTGATTCACTTACTCGTTTGGGCAGCCATTTTAGGACGAGTTAATAATGCTTAAGCTTGTGTTTGTTGTTAAGGAGATGGAGAGATACTAGTATGAGTCATGTGTTGGCTACTTATGTTCTCGGCAAGTGGTTGGGAATGCAATACATTCAGATACGTTACAGAACTGATATAATCAGCAGCACATCGAGGGAACAATGTATTTAAAGAAGCTAAGTTTGGCAGCAAACCTTTTTCACTGGTAGGTAGCACCCCTTGTGAAACTTGAGTATTATTAATCTCTTTTCTAGCCTTCAAGCCAAAGGGATCATTAGACTTTGTAATTTAATTCTCTGTACTTGTTAAGAGAGGTCTTACCCCATATTGAACTTAGTGTTTGGAAAAATGAAAACAAACAACAAACAAACCAAAAAACACCACCATGCATGTTCCAAAGATGTCACAGATCTTCCGATGTTTTATGTTGATTTGCTCTAATAGTTAGTTGGCCTCACACCATTAAAAAAAAAAACAAAACAGAAAATTGCTTTTTTCTGCCTTCCTCTATTTGAGTAAAGAGCCTTTATTTTCTTCCCACAAAGCACAGTGATCCAGTCACCATCTATCTTCTTTTATTAGAAAAACAGTGACTTATTTATTGCTCCAAGTTA
Organism: Chaetura pelagica; assembly: GCF_000747805.2. NCBI lineage: Eukaryota > Metazoa > Chordata > Aves > Apodiformes > Apodidae > Chaetura > Chaetura pelagica. Next base: position 13,821,115 of record NW_009953496.1, on the reverse strand, counting down.
TTTACTTAAATCCTCAACTTGCTTTTGTAGCTCTTTTACGTATCTCCCTTTTCGCAGCATCCTTTGAAGACTGAACTCCAGTACTTCATCTAGTATTTGCGGTTTGAACGAGGCCACATGTTGAAATAAGTCTTTGTATTTCTACCCACTACTGGGTTTTTTTGTATGTCAAAAAATTACATCAACATTTTTCTGCCACAGCATTCCACCAAGGACTCTTGTTTAATACTTTGATACCTTGGCTATTGCCAAGTCTGTTGCTTGAAAATGTTTCCTCTTGAGCAACTGTGCTTGACCATATTTTTAAAAATACTTGGCTTAGAGTCTGGAGGTCTTCTTTGTCTGTTTTTGTTGTTGTTTGTTGTGGGTTTTTTTAAGAACTAAGTTACTGATTACCGCTCATGTATAACTTCCCTGTTCTCATTGATTTTTCTGATATAAATAGTAATTCTAACGTTAGTCACTGATGAAAAAGAGAAGTAACTGCAATCTTCCTGCTAGTACCTGCAGAACTGGGCTTTTTAAATTGAGAGTTCAGGGCTTTTTTTAAGTAATCTCAAACCATAGAGTCATACAGTCATTTAGGTTGGAGAAGACCCATAAGATTTTAAAGTCCAACTTTTAACTTTACCAAAGCCACTGCTAAAGTGCATAAGTGTGCATAAGTACTACATCTACATGACTTAAACATGTCTCGACATGGTGACTCCACCTCCCCAGGCAGCCTGTTCCGGTACTTGGCAACCATTTCTGCGAAGAAATTTTTCTTAATATCCAGCCTAAATAACTTGAAGCCATTTCCTCTCATCCTATCGCTTGCTACTTGTGAGAAGAGACCAGCACTTGCCTCTCTGCAGCCTTCTTTCAGGTAGTTGTAAAGAGCAATAAGGTCTCCCCTTAGCCTTCTCCAGACTAAATAGCCCCAGCTCCCTTAACCTCTCTCATAAGACTTTCATCCTCAAAACCCTTCACTAGTTTTATTGCCCTTCTCTGTACCCACTCCAGCACCTCAGTGTCTTTCTTATGCTGTGGTGCCCAAAACTGCACACAGTCCTTAAGGTGCAGCCTCACCGGTGCCGAGTACAGGGGAACAGTCACCTCCCTAGACCTGCTTGCTACACTATTCCTGATGCAGGCCAGGATGCAGTTGGCTGCCTTGGCCATCTGGGCACACTGCTGGCACATATGCAGCCAGCTGTCAATTAACACCCCCAGGTCTCTTTCTGTGAGTGGCTTTCCAACCACTCTTCCCCAAGCCTGTAGTGTTACATGGGGTTGTTGCATCCTAAGTGCAGAACTCAGCACTTGGCCTTGTTGAATCTCATACAATTGGCATCAGCCCATCAATCCAGCCTATCTAGATCCCTCTGAAGAGCCTTCCTACCCTCAGGCAGATCAACACTCCCACCTAACTTGGTATCATACTGAAGACTTACAGAGGGTGCTCTCAGTCTCTTCATCCAGGCCATTGATAAAGATACTAAACTCTATCCAATTTACAAGTCACTGGCTGCCAACTGAATTTAACTCCATTCACCACCACTCTCTGGGCCTGGCCATCCAGCCAGTGTTTGATCCAGTAGAGCATATATCTGTCCAGGCCTAGGGTAGCCAGTTTTTGTATGAGAATGCTATGGGGAACAGTATCAAAGGATTATGGAAATCCAGGCAGACTACATCCCCAGCCTTTCACTCATCCACCAAGCAGGTCACTTTGTTACAGCAGGAGATGAAATTTGTTAAGCAGGACCTGTCCTTCATGAACCTCTGCTGGCTGGGCCTGATCACCTCGTTCTCCTGTAAATGGTGTGTTATGGCACTCGATTATTTGCTCCATGTTTCCTGGTACCAAGATCAGACTGAAAGGTCTGTAGTTTCCTGGATTCACTTTCGGGCACTTCTTGTAGACAGTCATCACATTTGCCTGTATTTCAAAATTTCAGTGCTAGGAGTTCATAGGCTGTGTATGTTACAAGAAAAGGGTATCTAAAGCTGTAAGTATTTTTATTTTCCCTATATATTGTTATAACTCATGTACAGTTGCTTTTCTAAATCTGGTATCTGAGAAAAAATGCTATGAAAAAAAACTCGTATGGGTCAGGTAGTCCTGTAGTATGTTCTGTTAGCTGCACCTAGATTGACTGTCATGAGTTTTATGGAAACTTGTTGTGTTTTGAATATTTACAGCTTTTAACAAAACCAAATTGTATTTTGAAATATAGCATTAGTAAGTGAATATGATTGATATGCAAATGTCCAGATATTTCTTACAACTTACTGAAAAAAGAGAGAGATTTTCTGTCCTGTATTCATCCACTTCTGAAACTATTGCTGTAAAGTTTGTTTCTCCCTCTTCCTTTCCTCTGACTTGCTACCATGGGTCTTTCTTCTTCTAGAAGAAAAAAAAAAAGCAAAAAACAAAAAACCCCAAAAAACAAAACAAAAAAACCAAACAAAAAAACTACTTGCAGGTTGAAAACTTATTTGTAAAAGAGTTATTACTTTTTAAAGTGGTTTTCAATAGTTCAGCAAGGAAGAAGCAGTGATTTTATGGTGGTTCTGGCTCCCTTGTATATATAATGATCAGGCTCTTTTGAAATTTCTATTAATGAATTCCTCTAGTTAATGCTGAATTATCTGGTTTTAATTCTCTGCAAGTTTGGATGCCAGTGTTTATTATTAAAACAATATATTTGTGTATGATAAAATTACAGGTGGTAGTATTCTGTAATTTACCTCTGTCCTTGTAGAAATTAATGCATGACTCTCAGTTTGTGGATGGCAGATTTGTCTGAGCAGCTTCAGGCATTCTCATCTGTATGTTACCCTCAGAAGGTGAGCTATAGCAACAATGACATCTCTGTTAAGGCTGTTAATATAAGCCTTTCCATAATGTTCCTGGTGTTTATAGATTAATCAATAACTTGGAAGGGGGAAATATCTGTGAAGATAAGCAACTTTCTCCTCTGCAGCCAGTTTCTTCTTCATTTTAAGTGTACTTGACATTTTGGAACCAGTTACCACAAAAAATGCCACAAACACGTAGACATATTGGACAGCTATAGCTGCACTTCAGATGCTTTCTCCTTGAATATCCTTTTTGTAGACCTTATATTTGTTAATAGATGCAATGACATTCCTAACAGATTAAATCACCACGTTTCTTTCTGAAATTGAATTAAGATTAAAGAAGCACTTTTATTTTCAGAGTTCAGATGAAGTATTTAATCCTTTGTTATCTCAGGCACAATTTTTTATTAAAAAAAAAATCTATATCCAGTACTGCTTGTATTTATACTGACACTGTGATCAGTTGACAATTGAACTGCAAGGTTAAGACAAATCTAAATCAACTTGTCTAATATAATATTGGTTTGGAAAAGTTTTAAAACCTGTCCAGTCTGAACAAGAGAATATTTCCTTTTTAAAGTGACAGCTGGTTTAAGAGTCATCCAGAATTCCAGTCATATTTTTAACTTTTATCATCTTGACTTTCAAGGAGTTAAATGTGTGCTTAAAAGGAGATGCTGATGTACCATGCTGCTAAAGCCACCTGACCAGTGTGATATTTTTTTAGTCTTTATTTCTTTTGTGTGCTACATGAAATGCAGGTAATTGTAGTTTGGGCAGTCACTTACAGAAGACACTTCCAGATTACTGGTATCCTGTAGCAGTATTATAAGCAATTTTAGTGATCTGTCAAACAGCAAGCTAGAGACAAATAATCATGTCTCTTGCTTTCATAACAAATAAGACTGAACCTCCTGAATTTGAATGTGAAATTCACCAAGAGATTCACTGCTGCCCCCACTGTGGATTTTTAAACACAGGGTTGGGCTACCAATTTAAACTGTAAGTATCGTTACTTTAGGTTTATATACAATGTAGAAACCAGTAATTTCTAACTACCACTGTCTGTAATTATTTACATCTTCTAAATGCCAATATATCCACAAGCATACGGGACTATTACAGAACTCGTGCATTGTGGTATGGATTAGAAGTTGTTTAATGTCACTGAAATCTTCAGTAGCTCTTATGTGATCATTTCTAACATTAAGACATTGGTAGCCACCACCACACATACACACAAAACAACTCTGGAAAAATGTCTTTGGAAGTAGAATGACAAAGATTTATGCCCCAGATTTTTAGTCCAAATTTGTGTGTGATATTAGGCTATAAATGCTGAAAATGTATTGAGGAGAAAGTAAAGGTGATAGTAATGTGATGCACTGGTTATGGTTTCCTTTAACTACTGCTGCATGTTAAGGTTTATTAAAGATCTTTGATTTATGTTTCTATAAATGTAGATAAGTACACTTAGAGATGGTATAAATATTAGTTAACTTTCTGCATGCTTTTGGGAAACCTCTGAATACTTGAATACCAAACAACTTTTATTTGCATTGAGATCTCCTTAGTGTTTCTGTAGTGTGGAAAACAATGTTCGCCTAGTCCTGTTTTATGCCTTTATATTTTAATAAAGTAAGGATAATGCTCAGTTGGAACCAGAGGGGAGAAGTATGCTTAAGCACAGTAAAAACTTGCCAACGAGCATATTTTTAGTAAAATGTGTTTATTCTGATAGTTACCTGTATTTTTTGTGGTGGTTCTTGTCCTTTTCTTTGTTTCTTGTTCCTCTGTGATACAATCAGTGTCTCAAACTGAATCTCCTCTTTACCTGCCAGCTTGATGAGGCAGGCTTTAAACTGAAGGACCTGGGGAGAGGGATCCAAAATAACAATGATCATTCCACTATTACCACTACAACCGATTGGGGAATAAACCAGGCCAACCAGAGAAGTGTAAAATGTGCTTCAACTGTCTTCTTAAATGAGAACCAAAAGATCAGCCTCCTGAAGTGTATGTATGCAAATGCACGCAGTCTGGGAAATAAACAGGAGGAACTGGAGCTCCATGCCTAGATAGTTAAAGTATCATAGGAATAACTGAAACATGGTGGGACAATTCACACGACTGGAGGATCATGATAGATGGCTATAGGCTGTTTTGTAAAGACAGGCAGGGAAGAGGTGGAGGAGTCATGCTCTATCTAAAGGAAAGCCTTGAATGTGTAGAACTGTGGTAATTGTGGTAGTCCTATTGAATACCTCTGGGTCAAAATCAGAGGGGTTCTCTCCAAGGTTGACCTTACTTTAGGCATCTGTTACTGATCCCCAAACCAAGATGACGTGACCAGTGAAGTGATAGTCGGGTTGCTCAGGCAAGCTTCAGGTCGACAAAACCTGGTCCTTATGGCAGACAATAACTACCCAGATGTTTGCTGGAGGAACAACACTGCAGCTCACCTGACATCCAACAAGTTCCTAAAATGTGTAGAAGGCTGCTTCCTCACACAAATGTTGGATGTGCCAACCAGGAATGGGGCACAGCTGGACTTAATACTCACTAACCCAGAAAACCTGCTCTGTAATATCTTGGTTAGTGATAGACTTGGCTGCAGTGACCAGAGTATTGTGGAGTCTGGGAGACTTCTGAACACAATGAAGGTTAATTCCAGGACAAAGGTTTTAGATTTTAGAAGAGTTAGCTTCAGCTCACTCAAGGCTCAACTGGAAGGGATCTCATGGGAAGCTTCCTGTGGGAAGATGATCCTTGAGTTCCTGTTCAACCTGGCATTCTATGATTCTATAACGTATCTATAAGTCTGAAAATAATTAGATTGAAGTAGGTTCATCTAATCAGGTGGCAGAAGGTGAAGCAGGAAGAGAGGGAATTAGAGGCTTCATTTTTGTGGCAATATTTTCATGCTCTATTTTAAATGTTTGTCATCACAAACATTTTGGTTGAGTAGCCCCTCCTCTAGTAGATGAGCCTCATAGAATGAAGAGGCACTGTGGCCTGCTATTTTCTCTTTCCTGACTTCCCTGACTGCATCCCTTTAGCTTTCCGTATCATTTTTCTGTTCTTGCCCCCCACCCACTGAGTCATTTCTCCCCTCTCAGCTGGAGCATACTCTCTCTTTCTCCCTTCTTGCAGCTGTATTTCAGGCTTCCTGTTGTCATAGTGACAGGGATAGGAAATGAAACAGAGAACAGCAGAAGCAACCACCTCAGATCCTAGCAGAAAGCTAGCACTGTTATAATTGCTGCCTCACTTCAACAGACACCCAGCACTTTGGAAATCCAACACTGCTTAGCTACTTTCCGCTCATTATTTCGAAACAAAAACATAATTGAGACCTAAGGTTTTCTACTTAATTTATCATGGAGCAGAAGGGTAAAATCAATAGGGTGCTAGATTAAGGAGAAAGGCGTGTTAGTAAACTTACTGCTTGATCTCTAGCTGCTCAAGTACTTCATCATTCTTTGTCTGTTCATCATTTGTGAAAGCAGGAGATTTGATTGTTTTGTAGATCTTGGAGAGGTTTCTGATCGCAATACACAATACTTGCATTTTGGCTAGCAGTTGTGTGGTTGGTTGCATGTAAAATTCTCACCTCTACTGCTCTACTATTTCTTGTGAACCTGTTAGTATTGAACCAAGGCAACATGTCGCTGTCATACATGTCAAGACCCAAATATCCACTGACAGATGACAAACACACTTGTAAATACTAAGCACAAGAATTCTTTCTTGATCTTAAATGCTTTGCCTTTGTTTACTGCCCTCTGCAAAATTTACAGGTCTCCTAAGTACTGAACAACCCCCTTTGTATAACTGTAACTTGTGGCCAGGAAGCTCTGAAAATTGTCCTGCATCCATCTCCCTTTTCCAGTTCTTTTGTTAGTTTTGTCTGCTATCTTCATTCTATGTTCCATCCATTTTATCCCTGCAAGTAGAAAGTGGTTTATAACTAGGGTATGCCGGGTTGGTCAGAGCCTTCTCTAAGTAGACTAATGGAGAAAAAGGAAGTTCCTTACTTCACTGTAGAATCATGATTGCTCAGTGTTAGAGGATTTGCATTGCAAATGCCATGCATCAGCCTCACTCACCCTTTCTCTTCTCAGCAATCTGTGGAGGGCAGGAAGAAATTGAAGTTTTGTTGTTACAGCAGAAGACAAGTACCAGCGCACAAGAATTTAATGCTGTAATCTAGCCAAAATGCACTCCAGGCAATCTTAGTGCATTCCAAGGATCCTCAGTTGCTTTGCACAGCATGTTCTGGCTGACTAAAGCTGCTGCAGTTTTTCTTATTGCTACCAAAGTTGTGTATTCCTGTGCTGCATCTGTGTACCATTCATTTTGTTTCCTGGGTGATTTGGCAGTATGCAACTGAACAAGTAGGCATTGGGGCAAACATGGAGTCTCTACTGATGAAGAGCAAATCACAAGAGGTGTCAGAGTAGGAAGGGACCTCTAGAGATTATCCAGTCCATCCCCTGTTAAAACAAGATTGCCTGGAACACATTACACAAGATTGTATCCAGGTGTGTTTTGAATACCTCCAGAGAAGGAGAGTTCACAGCCTCTCTGGGCAGCCTGTTCCAGTGCTTTGTCACCCTCACAGTAAAGTTTTTCCTCATGTTTAGATGCAACTTCCTGTGTTCTCGCTTGTGCCCATTGCCCCTTATCCTGTCACCGGGCAGTACTTAATCACTTCATCAGCTGCATCTCTGGTTCACAGTAATGGATGATTTGTATATAGATGATGATGTTCCACTTCAAAAACTCCTCTGCATGAAATCTGAGGGTTCTCAGACTCCCAGGTGGTATAACCAGCACAGCTGTACTGATGTAAATGAATCTGCTAGTTTACAGGACTCAGGCATCTAGCTGTGTATGGTTGTAGTGGGGAGCATGTCCTTCACTGGTGTGTGGACCACTGCCAACATCTGACACTTTCCTCTTTGATTCAGACATTTTAAAAAACAGTCTTGAGCCTTCAGCCTTGGCCTAGCTGGTCTAATGACAGGTGACGTTTTGTGTGATTTCATATCTGATTTTCCTGCTTTTGTACTTTTCTGTAAGAGCTGAGTTACCTTTCTTGCTCATCTGGATGGCTTGGGTTTACAGTATCTTCACAGACAATTCCATTTTGTTTACATTCTTAGAATGCACTCAACTCCATTATTGTATTGCCATTTATTGCGTATTTACAAATGGAAACATCTCTTCTCAGTATGGACAAATAAATGGTGCTCTCTAGTTTTTTGGTCATCATGTCTCTAAAACTGGGGAGTTAGAAGCTAAGAGTGCTCTGTTATCCAGATTATAAATGAAGAGTAAGATATGATTTCTAAAAGTGACAAAGGTTTGCAGCTGTTGATAGGAAAATTATTTGCTGTGAAACTTTATTAATAAAGTGGCTATCATTAAATATAAGGATTATGTCTGTAGTTACTCAGCTAGCATTCTGAAGAAAGCAGCAAACAAAGTGAAAATACCTCAAGTAGTTCTTAGCGTTCAAATATAGCACTATACTTTTCCAGCCTTCATTCAATGTACTAAGAAGCCTTAGTTCTTTTATACTTCCTAAATACTTAGGTTAGTTTTCTATTTACTTAAATTCCTTTATTTGTCTGTTCTCAATCTTAGCAATTTGTTGTGTCTTTATATCTCTGTCCATCATCTATACTGATGCTGACACAGTAAGTGCAAACATTTTTGGGTGCTGTTTTAATAAATAGTTTTGTTTAGGTTTAAAGAAGACATAACTGATGTACATATTCACCTTTATTAAGAGTGAGTCCTTAGAGAGTTTGACTTTACTCAGATCAATGCACTTTTCATATCACAAGTGACGTAACATAGTAGAACCTCTGCTGTGGAAGCCTAGAAGTATAAAGACATTAGCAAAAGTACTCATATAGGAATGTAGCAGAGATTAAGACAGGCTGGACAAATCAACAGAGAGAAGGACCAACTGCTGCTGGTCTGCAGGTCTATAACACTTCATACACTGAACTGCTGCAATAGAACAATTTGTGCAAGGACTTGATTTTATTCCATCTCTTCACTGAAGCATATCAGAATACCCTACTAAACTGCCTATATAATGAGAAGAGTGAGGCATCTAGTAATATTATAAAAAGTGATGATAGTAAAGTCTAGCTAGGATCAGACTTAATTTGGATGAGCCTGTCTCTTTTTATGTGACCACAGAAAGGAGAGTGAATGTCACGGTAGCTTATACATCTCTGTTAAATACTTTAGCTGAACGATAGCATTTTTATTGAAAAGAATATAGTTTCCATCCTTTTTCTTTTTCTGCCAAAGAAAAGGATTGATTCTTCCTTCAGTACTTCTTTGTTTGGTATATAGGTGAACACTAGAGGAGAGAAATGTTAACTTGAGCTTGTTACAGCTCCTCAGGAAATGGAAATACATAACCTCAGCATCAGCTGGAAGACTTAAAGTAATAAAACAGTGATACAGCTCTTTTTTCACCTCAGGATCCAGGTTTAACCTTCTTCTTTGCCAGTTTTTCTTCTCTTGCTAAAAATGCCAGATTTTCTTGGCATCTTCTTCATAGCACTTGCCAGTGGAAATCTCGCATTTATCTCCATTACTAACTCACTGCCTCTTGGGATTTTTGTTTTTATTCTGGTTTGCGTTTTTTTTGTTGTTTGTTTATTTTCCCCCCGTGCATTTTCTGATGCCCCTTTTGGTTTTTCAGCTGTTCAGTGATTCTTTAACTACAACTGTCTATCCCTGTTTTAAGACGTACAGGTGCCTGGTAATGTAAGTACTTGTAGGCAGTTCTGAAATGCTGCTCAGCTGAACTTTGATACTGTAATCTTGAATATACTATCAATGAGTGAACTGTTTAATGCTAAATAATATAAACCTTTGAATGGAGATTTTTAGTTCTGAAAAGGAGACTACTATATCAAGGAAAAATGAAAGATTATCAGATACAATATGCAGTATTTCCTTACTTCATATGTTTTACACATATGTATGTATCTGTGTTTTTAATGTCGAGTAGGCTGTAAGAAATTTTAGTGATTCTGTGGAGTTTGGATGTATGTTTATTTAATTTCAGAAATTACTTTTCCCAAGAAAAAATTTATTACAGTATTTTCTTTTACATGTATTTAGAAGTCATAATAGCATACAGCATCCAGTAATAATTAGAAATGTTTGCATTTGAAAATAAATATCACACTTTTTTTAGTGTAAACCCATACATATATGCATAGAGAACTTCAGCAAAAGCTTTATAGATGGTGTAACAACTTTTGCACATACGCAGAAAAATAGCTAAGTAAAAATGCAATTGTTAAATTACTTATGCATTCTGCAGTGGTTATCTGCTGTGCTTTTTCTTTTTATTCTAACTTTGGCTTTTTTATTAAATATATTCTTGGTTAAATATATTAAAGTGAAATGTCTCTAGCAATTACATTACAAGCTGTATAAACTTTCATTGTGTATTATATATCTGTTAGTTCAGATGTATTTACAAGTTTATTAATACATCCCTTTTTTATCCCTTTTCTTTTAATGGCAGTATTTCTGTACACTTAATTTTGCTTGCAGTAAAATGCTTATTTTAAAAGCCAGGTAAATGGAAAGGCCTGAATTATTCTGAGCAGTTCACAACCTCTTTTCTGGCAACTTCTGCCAGCTTTTTGTGTCACCATATTTGTTAGTACAATGGAAGATCTCTGTATTTGCTACAGGGTAAAGTAATGGCAGAAGAAAGTGATCTTGTGTAAAGTCCCAGTTAGTGTGTATTTTCTTTAGAGGATAAGTGAGTAGAAAACTTTAGGCTGCAGTGTCCCTTGATGTTGCTTAGCTAGAGAAGTAGCCAATACCACAGAGCCAGACACCTGCCGTCTCTGTCCAGACGGCCGCCATTCCCAGTCCTGCTTTCACAGAAGTCAATGCTCTAGTCCTTATCTCCAGATAACCCAAAGACATTGCTGTGGTTTGTTGATCATGTCACTTGCTACAAGATTGTTGTGAGCTCTTTAGTATCCCAGAATTTAAAAAGTTCTCTGAACACAGAAGTCAAACTGCCAATTCTTTGAGAAGACAGAAGCCTGTACTGTTTGTCCTCTTGTCCAGCTTGACTAAGGATAGCTTTCATAAAGGAGGCAAGAAGGGAACTTAACAGATATTGTTAATTGTGTGGTAATTTCAAACTCAGCATTCCAGTGAAACCTTAAGAAATTTAGTTTTTCTAATGAGGTTTGCAGGTAGCTTGTGGCCTTAATACAGGTTTCTTGGACTTTATATAAATTAATTTTGAGTTTGTCTTGCTTTCTCACTGCTCCTTATTGGCGTATAAGAAAATGACCCACTTTCTCATGGTTATTTTGCGTCTCTGTCAGTTGTCCTTTGAAAACTATTGAAACAGAGGCAAGCTGTGCATAAAACAATGTGTCTTTAGAACCTCTATAAATCATAGTATGTTGGTTTGGGGTTTTTTTTTGTTTGTTTATTTTGTTTTAGGTTTTTTAAGCAGTTTTCATAAAGCAGTCATTCAGGAGTCTTTTATATAATAAGATAAAAACTTACTTTCCAAGAAAGCAATTTTCATCTCCTCTATGCCCACAGAAAATATTGAGGTCAATATAGGTGCAATAATTTTTCATATGCTTCATGAGTATATGCCTGTAATACAACCATGAGAGTAATGGTAATAAAGTGTGTAAGTACTTGGGTAGTTTGTGCAGATAGGAACATCAGCAAGCATGTAAAATATATAATTATTACAGAAGCACACAGGTATTTTTTAAGTTTGATACCTACTTAGTCAGTCTTCATTATCCAATCAGCTATAAAAGTGTGTGGTGTTAAGGTGAAAAAGTCCAAATGAAGATACAGCCTTTGACTCCTGCAAAACATTTGCATTTGAAATGAAATTATTTTTTTCACCAGACTTGCATTTGTTAATTAAAGTTAAGGAATCTCTTATTCCTTAAACAAATTTAATTTTTTTTCTCAGACCTATATTATTTGCATTTAAATCCAGCATATTCACTTTATGCAATTGGCTTAATGATGTAGGGCACAATCTTGTAAGTGGGACCTACAAGCAGGCTCCTTTTTGTTCTATACAAGTTAAATGAAGAAACAATTTTTACATTTTTTTTAAACAAAAATCATGTCATGGGGCTCTGAATGTAAGAATACAATACTTTCATGTCAGAAAGCTTTCTGTTATGTAGTAGCCATCTTTGGAAAAATCAGCTATGACTTGACTGCCCTAAGTATTGGTGGGAGCAATTTCAGCAGATTAAGCATTGGAAGCCTGAACACCCCTTTGACAACAAGCATAAGTGGGATGAGAGAGACCAGAAACAAAGTCTTTCTGGGGAGTGGAAAACAAATGCAACACTTTAATTAGTTTCTAGCTTTTGAAAAGTTTCAGATTAAAGCATAGCAGAAATCCAATGCAGAAGTTATACTATAGCAAATAATGTGATTTTGTAAGCTTGTCATTACTCCAAAAGAGCAGCGTGATTAAAGCAGAAAGCAGTATGTTCTTCACTCTCAATTGGAATGAATAATATCAAATTACAAACATGAAGGGAAGCAACAATTTTGCACCCCATGACAAATTACTTCTAGGTGGAACCAGACTAGGAGGACAGAAGGGAAAGCCTTGAGGGGTCTTTTCTTTGCATACACTCATTAGATTTTAAGTTTCTGGTCTATAGTCTGATAATGTAATTGTATCTCTTTAGGAAAAACATTTTCAAGTAGATTTTAGAGATTAATTACTGGAAAGAGTCCAGTGCAGGGCCACAAAGATAATTAGAGGAATGCAACATCTGCCCTATGAGGAAAGGCTGAGAGAGCTGGGTCTGTTTAACCTGGAGAAGAGGAGACTTAGGGGGGGATCTCGTAAATGCTTATAAATATTTAAAGGATGGGACCAGTCTCCTCCACAGTGTCCAAGGGGTAATGGGCACAAGCTGGACTATAGGAGATTCAGGTTAAACATAAGGAAAAACTTCTTTACTGTGAGAGTAATAGAGTGCTGGAACAGGCTGCTCAGAGATGTTGTAGAGTCTTCTTCTCTGGAGACATTCAAAACCCATTTAGATGTGTTCCTGTGTGGTGTGCTGTAGGTGATCCTGCTCTAGCAGGGGGTTTGGTCTGGATGATCTTCAGAGGTCCCTTCCAGCCCTAACAACTTTGACTCTAACTATAGCAATGTTAGAGGCATTGCAAAAATGCTGACAGCATAATAAAAGGAACTTCTGTTTACTAGCTGAGAAGGCACCCTCAAAACTGTGGTAGCAGGAGGATGAGAAGATGACCAGAACAGTTCTACCTAATTATTATTTTGGCCATCCCAGTCATGTGTAAGCTTTTGTGATGTGTGTCATTAATTACTACTAAAAGGTCAAGAAAAGCAAAACAACGTCTGAAAGGATGGAAGGCAAGGTGAACACTATGCTGTGCTGTCCAGTGCCATCAAGATTAAACCATCAGTCAGTTACACCTGTGTTGCCTTTTTTCAGATTGGAAGGAATCGGTTTAAAGTAAAGATGGAGGAAAGGTGTTTTTCTTTGAAGCTTTGTCTTCCTGAAGTCCAAAAAGTCTTCAAAATGCAGTATGGCATCTGTACTGGCAGTATCCAGTACAGCTTGAGATGCTTACAACAAGTTGTAATCAGTCCCCAGCCTATATTCGGTGACATAGTTGTACAATAGCCTATTATGTCAGAGCTGCCAGATAACTTGTGTCACAATTTCTTTGCCCAAATATGTTGTTTAGGTTGTGTAAGATGTACAAAGGAAATGTCATTAAGCCCTAGAAAGGGACTTATTAGTCCTGAATTTATTCCTTCTCTCCTCTCACCAATTTCTTACCTGCTGCTGGCAATTTAATTTAGGGAGAATGTCCTAACTAAAAGTCAGCATATAGGTTAAAATGAGATGCCTGTGGCAGGGTAAGTTCTCTTTGATAGAACCCATTTTATTCCTTCCCTGAAGCAATGGCATTTTATGCTAATGAGGGGATTTAAGTTCCTCCAAATTGGATAAATCCAATAGATTGGATAAATCCACCAGTTCACAAAAGCATGTGAGATATTCAATTAGTAATTAAAATCCAAGTACATGTATAGATACATCAAAGGAGGGAAAGAAAAATTGTATGTATCCATAGCATGTGTAGCCTGTGACTTATTGATACCTAAAGTTCTGTGAAGTGAAAAAGAAAAATTAATCTTCCAGTTTGTAGAGGTGTCAGGCAGTGCACCAAGTAGAGAAAAAAAGCAGTAGCACCACCATTAATCTTGACTGGGGATGCAGAGTATAATGAAAAAAAAACCTATGTTCTGCAAGCAAATGACAGATTTTAAAATGTGTATGAAATATATTGTCAAGTGTAGACAGATGAACATGTTTCCCTTTATCATAGCAGGGTTATTTCACAGATACTGTCATATAACTGAAGAACAGTAAGAAAGTATATTTCTTCTTTTCAAGGGAAGATACTATGCTTCAGTGAGACACCGAGCAACTCCTTTTTCAACAAATTAAATGGGAACTGAGATTTACTAAGATGCATGGACAAGTCCTTGTAGTTGCACTGCCACTTTAAGTGCTTTGCTTTTGGGATGCAGTACAAGAAGTCTTGGAAATTCTAAAGACTGAGTGATCCATGTTATCCGAGCATTATGCATAGTACATGATCTCTTGTTGAGAACATTAGTTCAGACACTTCTTAGGTATTTAGAATGTGACTAATAGGTATAAGCTAGACACAGACCCTAGAACAATCCTGGTTTTATAAAGGTGCTTAGAATCATAGAACTGTAAAATAGTTGGGGTTGCAAGGTACCTTAAAAATCATATAATTCCAGCCCCACCGCCATGGACACTTCCCACTAGAACAGGTTGCACAAAGTCCCATCCAACCTGGCCTTCACCATTTCCAGGAATTGGGTATCCGCGATCCTGGGCAACCTGTTCCAGTGTCTTGGCACCCTCACACTAAATAATTCTTGTTAATATCTAATGTAAATCTCCCCTCTTGCAGTTTAAAGCCTTTACCCCTCATCCTGTCACTATATGCCCTTGTAAAATTCCCTCGTAATCTTTCCTGTAGGCCCCTTCAGGTACTGGAAGGCAACTGCAAGGTCTCCCTGGAGCCTTCTCTTCTCCAGGCTGAACAACCCCAGCTCTCTCAGCCTGTCTTCTTGGGAGAGGTGCTCCAGCCCTCTAATCATCTTCATGGCCATCCTTTGGACTCGCTCCAACAGCTCTATATTCTTCGTTTGTTGAGGGCTCCAGAACTGGACCCAACACCTCAGGTCAGGTCTCAAGCAGAGGGGTAGAATCCCCTCCCTTGACCTGCTGGCCATGCTTGTTTTGATGCAGCCCGGGACACAGTTTTCTGGGCTGCAAATATACATGGCTGGCTCAGGTTGAGCTTCTCATCAACAAGCACCCACAAGTCCTTCTCAGGGCTGCTCTCAGTCCATTCTCTGCCCAGCCTCTGTTTGTGCTTGTGTCGCGAGCCGGTACCAGAGGGCTACCGGCTGTCAGGATGTTTTCGCGACTCCCCCCCCCCAATGTGGAGAGGTTTGTTAAAAAGCCCGAGCGCCCACCTCTCCCAGAGGAACGGCCGCTGAGGGTTCGTTTCTAAGAGGGTAGATTAAAGTACCCTCCCACCACGCTCACAAATTATTACTGAGACCAATGTTTAGTTTGCAATTAATCAATTTATTAAGGGACAATACAAACTAAGGGATCAAGGTTCAGGAGAGGTTAACTAGGTATGTATATTGGAAAAGGGATTCAAAGGCACTAAGGTTTATGAAGGCACACTCCGAAGGAGAGGTGTAAATAAATGATGTGAAAGGGTAGGAGTTGAGCCTAGTAAGCTAGTTAAAGT
>NW_009953496.1:13791197-13805230 GCF_000747805.2 Chaetura pelagica | reverse complement strand
GCAGGCAGGGTCCCTGGGAGCGGGCACAGGCGGTGCCCCCCTCTTTGCTTCTCCTCGCAGCGGAGTGGCACTCAGGCAGGTTCAGGTGCTGCAGCGGGGTCTTGTCCCAGGCAGGCAGAGAGAGCGAGCAGAGACCCGCAGAGAGCAGATCCTACTCTCTTCTTATAGATCAGAGACCATTGTTCCAGGAAGCACCACGGTCTGAATTAGCCAATCACCATTGGCCAGGTACATATTCTGTTAGAGGCAGTTTTTAACCTATTGTCTATTTCTCTGCCACTTATTATGACCCTTGTGCTGCTTCTTTGCTATGCACTTATCTGGTAGGGCAAGAGGCCTGCTCATTCTGTCCTTGAGTGAATCAGTGAAAAGGCATCACTCCTGTCTTGCTGACTTGAAAGGCATTTGTTGTTTAGTCTTCTATAGAGGGGAAAAAAAAGGACTGTTCCCCACAGCTTGGGATTGCACTTGGGCCAACTAAGTAATTAAAAACTAAACTAGATGCTATACTTTCAGTATAGTATTTCTCTTTGATACTCTTTTATCTATTTTTCTGTGATACTAGATAGCCGTTTTCCATTCAGTTGCTTGTCTATCTTTTAATAGTCTGTATTCCTGTAGTCTAATTTTTTTACACATTTCTATATTTTAGCTGGTATATTTGGAAAGAACATTTAAATGCTGAGCTTGATTTTAAGATTGCAAGTTTTCTTTACAATTTCTGTTACTCTGTACAATTTCTGTTAATCTGAGCAAAGGGCAAGCTTTGGATTATTTAAATTAAGGATTGGTTGAAAACCAGCTCTGGGGGAAAAAAGACTTTAAACAAAACTCTGAATCTGTAGTGTGTCCTGCAAAGTTAAAGAAGAAATTTTTAAAGTGTGTATGTGACATCACAGGTTTAAAATATTTCCATTTTTAAAATACAAGTGTTACAAATCTCCCTCTCCAATTCATAGTGATGCTCTCTGTTCAAATACAAAGGCATAATCTTATTAGGCAAAGACTAAGAAGATTTCTGTATTTAGAAGTAATTAGTCTTTGTGACTGCTAAACTGTAGAAACTCCATGTCCAGCTTTAAGATCCTTAAGCATTTCTGATTTAGTAGCCTTCAGAACAGTTGCTGATTATCAGTGAATCTCTGTTCTTCTTTCAAGTCTGTGAATATGCTCAGCTCCCTGATTTTTTATTATTTTTTTTCCACTGTGCCAACATAATTCTCAGTGTTTTTGGAAAGCACCACCCAGCCCATTTGGGAGGTGCTGCTTGATGCTTCTACACAGTGGTGTCTGAATCAGATTTTTTGTAATTCACCCAAAAAAACCAAAAATAATTAAGATAGTGAGCTTGAAATTTAAAAAATGAGAAAGATCAATAAAAAGTCAAAATACTTGTTTTCAGTTCAAAATTAAATCAATGAACAATACAGAATTTATATCAGAAAGGCAGTTATTTTTTAGAAAACTTGTGGCCTTCATCAAGCATTGCTTTTCACAGAAGGCCCAAAGCATTGTCAAAAGTAATTTATTCATTGAAATAGTTTCAAATATCTCCTGGATGCTTTACATCAATGTATGTGTGTACTGAGTGTACATATCAAAAAGCAAAGCAAGCTTAGAATCTGTTCCATCATGTATCTAGCTGGGATTGTGAATCCTCATTGCTGTATGCTGCAATATCAGAGAAGCATCAGAGGGTATAGTAATGGGATCTTCAGTTTCTCCCTGCTCAAATGGTGTGACTCTTGCATTAAGATGTGAAAAGTCTCTGTTTTGAGACACAGTCAATAACCAAGACACTGTTTGTTGGGGCTGCAACAGGAACTGTGACTCTTGACTTTGTCCTGGGTGCAGTTTGGTTCAGAAGAGTCACAGTGCAACAGTAACCACTAGGTTCAACATCCTACTGAAGCAACAACAAAAACCCTACAACAGTTGTGATCTACTTCAAGAAGGGACGCTACACAAAAATAAAGATACTTAAGAACTTGAAAAAGGTCATCTAAGAGAAGGAAGTTGTGCCAGGTGGTGTGGAGGCTACATAAGGACACCATATGTGATATTTAAGGCCAGTGCCCACCACCTGTCATGAAAGGCTTGAGAAAATTTAAAAGGAAGACAGCAGAGCTAGACAACAGAGTAAAGGAAGCTGTTAGAAGTAGGTGTCCTTTAAAAAACTGAATTCACACCCAAAGTATGTTTTAGGCAGAAATAGATGTTAAAATATGGTAAGATAGGCTAAGGAATTTTTGAGCAATGGTACAAAGAATTAAAACCAGTAATAGGTCCTCTGATGCATCCGGGGCAATGCTCCTGCCAGGCTTTTGAGCCAGTGATCATGATGTAGAAGAAATACTTAAAGAGGCCTGTTTTGGAGAAGTAAATTCTTTGCATTATGTTATCTGTGGAAAAAACTGAAGAATCCCATGCTAAAACAGTCTTTCTTGGGCTTGCTCAAAGGATATGGGAAATTTAAGTGATGTGATGGTCATACAACAAAATAAATGATAAAATATAAAATCATTAGTACCAGATTTTATTAACCTAAAATTTCTGAACAAGTTTAAGATAGGGAATTGCCCACTGTACTGACACTGATGCATAACCACTTGTTTTCAGATATTTTGAGGCTGGATAGTGTGATGCCAGTTTTTTAAAATAGTTCTTAAATTATCCAGGGAACTTTAGTCTGTAATACTGGTGTTTGCCTTAGGCAGTTCCTTACAAATTATAATGCAAAATAAGATCTGTGGATGCCTCAAAACCTGTCATCTGCATGGGAAAGATCAACATGAGGTTTGCAAAAAGAAAATCTACACATATTTCGAAATTCTTTGAAGAGCCAGGAAATGCGTGGCTACATGTACTACAGCTGGCTTGGTTTCTATGTATTTCCTTTGAAAATCCTTGAATTTACACCAAAAAATTGCCAAAGCCCCAGAAAGATGCTTGTGACCAAGTATACTTCCTCTTATGGCTGGAGTTTGATATAGCTTATGAATACTAGAAATTCATCTGTATATACAGTCAGATAAACGTTTATGTTTGAAAACTGTTGCAGACCACAATATCTGCCTTTACTTATTGTCATTGTAGTTTATTGGATTGCTTTAAATCCAAGAGGTACTCTATTATGGTAGGCAACAAACATATGCAACATTTGCCAGTTTTATATTAATTTCTCATTTGTCAATATAATGCACAAATGACACAATTCATATTCTAAACAGCTTCCAGACTTTTGCAGTTTTGTCCAATGTCAGAAGTGTTGTAGATTTGAAAAGCATTTTTTCCTGATTTCAAATGATGATTTGAAACAAACAAACAAAAAAAGGGGTGTAAAAATGTTAACATTGCCTTGTGCTCCAGAGATCTTTTCAGTATTGCTTTTATTCTAATTAACCATTACATTCTATTCCATTGGCTAGCCAGAACTTTTTACTGTTGACCAAACTGTGGCTGCTGCTATCTAATTGGTGCTAAAAATAAGATAGGTTGGTTTTCCCTTGCAAGATCCTAAACCAAAATTAAATTCTTCTGCAATGACTTCTTGCTTTACCATGGGAAATCTACCTAGAATATCAGGGAGAAGAAAAGAGTTCAAACTGAATGAAAAATCAGGAGGGGCACATGTCCTGTTTCATCTGAGCAAAAAACAAAATTACCATGAACAACATCCAGAAAGCCTCCTGTGGAACTTGATTCTGGAGCAGGAGAGCCAGCTGCCATGCTCGAGTCATGTTGAGCACATTATAGGGGAGATTACTAAAGCTCAGATTTTCTTTTCCTCAGTTTGCTTTACTTTTTTTTTTTTTTAATGTGCTGTTCTAAAAGTTTATTCTAAGGACCTTTAGGGACCTATTTTTAAAAAATCCTTAGTGCCACCAGCTTATTCTCGGATAATTAACCATTACATTCTATTCCATTGGCTAGCCAGAACTTTTTACTGTTGACCAAACTGTGGCTGCTGCTATCTAATTGGTGCTAAAAATAAGATAGGTTGGTTTTCCCTTGCAAGATCCTAAACCAAAATTAAATTCTTCTGCAATGACTTCTTGCTTTACCATGGGAAATCTACCTAGAATATCAGGGAGAAGAAAAGAGTTCAAACTGAATGAAAAATCAGGAGGGGCACATGTCCTGTTTCATCTGAGCAAAAAACAAAATTACCATGAACAACATCCAGAAAGCCTCCTGTGGAACTTGATTCTGGAGCAGGAGAGCCAGCTGCCATGCTCGAGTCATGTTGAGCACATTATAGGGGAGATTACTAAAGCTCAGATTTTCTTTTCCTCAGTTTGCTTTACTTTTTTTTTTTTTTTAATGTGCTGTTCTAAAAGTTTATTCTAAGGACCTTTAGGGACCTATTTTTAAAAAATCCTTAGTGCCACCAGCTTATTCTCGGATACTCAACACCAAACTTCAGTTTGGCATGCTGTGGAACTTTGTATACCTTAGACTTACAGACACCCAAGTAAATAGCCTTCCATTTTTCATTGCCTGATTTGATGCTTTCCCTGAATGTTTCCATCTGCCATTGAAGGAACTGAAATAATACAGATAAACTTAAGGAAGCTCATCTTTTCAGTCGGAGTTGCCAGCAATGTGTTCATGCTGATGTTTAGATTGGATGAGAGGAACTGTTGGTAGTCAGCTGTTGCCGTTAACTTATGTTAAGCTTTGTATTTAATCTCTTTGTGTCTCCAGGTGTCCTGGTGATGAATACAAAGTAACTTGCTAATTTAATAGAAGTTAATAAATAAAAGTCATCTTATTTAGAGTCTTTATGTAAATAATTATTTTTATTACTTTGTATTTTTCCTTGAAGATATAAACTGGATGTGTGGGCTTTTCATTAAAAGAATTCAGTAAGCAGTATCTATAACCTTGACTCCTGTATTTCATTTTAAGTCTGTTTTTTGGATATTTCTGCCTCTTTTATGTTAAGGAGACATTCTGTTTGCACAGAGAAAACTTTTAATTGTTTCAGATCAGGAGATATAGGCTGTTAGAGGAGGACACTTTCTTTTGGTGCTGACTTTCCCTTTCAGGCTACTCATTCCCACTTGCATGTCATTGTGTCAATCAGGCTAGTGTGACTGTGCAGCTGCATGGTAAACTGCATCAGGAAAATAATCTAGACTAAAAATAATCTGGGAGGGTGGGGGGGACACACAAAGAAAAGTTATTTTTAACTTTGAACTGTTCCTGAGGAGATTGTTCTTATTAAAGCTGAAAGAAATGCATATGGGAATTATGACCATTGCTGGAAAATGTGTGTGAGCACTCTGTATGAACACCACTTTGCTCAGTCTGAGAGGACACTGAGTCTAGACTAAAACAGTTGAAGACAATTGCTTCTGGATAATTGGATTATGTGATAAATTAAGCCACTTGCAGAGCATAGATGGGTCTTAGGAGGGAGAGAGATGGCAGCCTATTATGGAACAGAAAGAGAATCATTGGCTCTTGTAGAATTAGGACAAGCTGTAGCTGCAGTTGTGGGTATAGTTAGTGTGATCCAGAAGCTGATGGTTCTATTAGCATTATTTGAGTATGTATTTAACACCCTACTAAGATTGCATGTGTAGTATATATCCCCTGCACTTGGTATAATTATGCTACTTTTGTATAACAGACCTCTTCAGTCAGTGGGAGAAATTATTGGAATCAAATTCATCAATTTTTTCCGGCTTCCCTACTGGTTTGAAAAGTAAAAAATCAGTCCAAAGTGTGGGATTTTTCTCTTAAAGCAATGAATTTTATATTTAGTTAAAATCAGTCTGATGAGCAGACTCATGTTAAGAAGCACCTTCCTCCATACTGTTCATTTCTGAAAAAGAGACTCATTCTTCAATTGTTGCAAGCATCTAGTCCAAATTCATTGTCTGTATTTCCTTTGTAGTTACTGGAAGGGGAGAGGGATATGAAGACCTGCAGGGTGCATTTCCATCCCAGCTGGTTTAGGATGAGGTAAATTGCTTTCTGAAGATGCTAGCATCTTTTTGTTTATCAGAGGGAGCACAGATCTAAGTATGCACTAAGTATTTGCCTTTTAGACAGCTAAAGTTGTGGGAGGTGAATCCCACTGAATAATCTGCTCACCTTACCTGTCTTCCAGCTCAGGGGACCTGGAGAACAATCGGTCTTACTGCTAAAGACTGAGGCAAAGAATGTTTGAAGTACCTCAGGCTTTTCCTCTTCTTTAGTCACTATGTTTTCCCCATAATACAGTAAAGGATGGATATTCTCCTTACCCCTCCTTTTGTGGCTAATACATTTATAGAAACGTTTGTTACTGTCTTTTACCCCAGGACCCAGATTACGTTCTAGATGGACTTTGGCTCTTCTTATTTTCTTTCAGCAGACATCTTGTAAATTGAAGTCCCCCATAAGAACAAGAGCTAGTGATTGTAGACTTCTTCCAGCTGCTTATGGGATATTTAATCTGCCTCTTCCTCTTGGTTGGATGGAGACTATAACAGACTCCTACCATTGAATCTGCTTAATGGCCTTTACCCTGATTCTTATCCCTAAATTCTTGACCCTTTCATTGCCATCATTATCTCTAGGCAATCAAAACACTTCCTGACATACAGGGCCACCACATCTCTCCTGCCTTGCCTGTCTCTTCTGAAGAGTTTGCAGATACCTATTGCAGCTCTCCAGTTGTGTGAGTCATCTACCCTATTTCTGTGATGACAACTGTATCATGGTTTTCCTGCAGCACAATGACTTCCAGCTCCTCCTGTTTGTTGTCTGTGCTGTGTGCACTGGTGTAGATGTTCTTCAGTTGGACTATTGATCCTGCCACCTTTTTTAGGGGAGAAGTCCTAATCCTGAGCATGACCATTCTCAGGTGCTTGAAGAGGCAGAAAGAGAGCCCGTTTTGTTACTCTTTCTTTCAAGTCAAGTCATGTAAATCTTTTGGGAGTTTCTTTGGTAGCTTCTGTAAGATTCCTCCTGTTGTCTGCCCAAGTTTTACTGTGCTAGGATTACACTAAGAAGCATAGTGTTAAAAGCTTGAAGAGTACCACAGATTTATTTAATAACTTTGGAATATTTTTGCTGTCATTTTCCATCCTCTTTTTTATGTATACAAACAGAGTGTTTGCTCTTTTGATCACAGATAGCCACTGGGCAAATGTTTTAATTGAGCTTTCCATACTAATCATAGAACCATAAAATCAGAGAAGGTTTTGGGTTGGAAGTGACCTCTAAAAGTTATCTAGTCCAACCCCTCTGTGATAAGCAGGGACATCTCACTAGAGATTTGGCTTTTGTTTTGCTTTTCCTGAGTTGATAACAGTTCACTCTAACCCTAGAAGTGAGTTGTTCAAATTAATCCCTTTTGTGTGCATTGCTTTGCATTTGTCAGCATCAAATTTCATCTGTTCCTGCTGTTGAATAGTTAGTAGCTCCCAATGACAGAAACTGCTAGAGGACTGCCAGTTTAAGTCCTCGAGAGAACCAGGTAAAGTCATGTGTTTGATTTGTTATCAGTGTTGGAGGAAAGTCAACACAGTTCTGATTTCCTTTCAATTGGTTATTTATCTTAAGAACATACACATAGGAAGACTGCATTAATTCTGATTTTTGACAGCTTTACCCTGGTCTCTTCAGACCTTCTGTGTTCCTGAGCTACCAAGGATAAGCCAACCTTTGGATTTCACAGAATCACAGAATTGTCACAGTTGTAAAAAGACCTCCAAGGTGACTAAGTCCACCTGTCCCTGTTCTGCCTTCTGCACTATTTTTTTCAAGTGACTTAAAACCATTTGAGGGTGGTTGGCTGCAGAACGTGGTATAATTTTGCTGAGATTTAGTGATTTTTGAATTCTTAATTGCTGAGAAGAGATGAGAGTAGCTTTATAAGCAAACAGTGTGGTTCAGGTTAACAAAGGGCTGAGAAATTTTATGGAACAATGTATCTATGTTTATAGTGAAATTTATCTATTATAACACAAACACTTCCATGAAAATCAAAATTAGAACTTAAGTTGAAACATTGATGTTTTGTTTATAGCATCTTTCACCATTCATATCTGCCTTCAGTTCTGATATTTTGTTCCTACAGAATGACACAGACGTTATTTTCCCACATCCCATATGTCCAAATCATGTATAAAGATATTTAGCTCAAATACCATGCGTGTGAAGCATTCCATACTGTGGGTAAGAGGTGACATTTGGTTTGTCTTTAACATGCTATGGTGTTCAGTTACAATACAGCAAATTTATTTTTATTCAGTGTTCTTCACAGAAAGTATGGAAAATTGCTTTGCAGTGAGTCATCTGTCAGCTAAAGAACTAGAAGTCTTGTGGTGGTATTTAAAAAGAGAAAGTGGCTCAGAGCTGACAGAGTTCAAGGCAGAAAAAGAAACAAATTAAAGAGAGGGCCTCCAACTATGGAGAAAGTAGAGGCAAACACTGGTAGGGGAAGGTATGGTAAGAAAGCCAAACAAGCCAAGTGTCAGACGCAGTTCAGGAGACTGTCTAGATCATTCAGAAACAAGTGTTGGGCTTCAGCTGTCTCTCCTGCATTATACCAGCATTAGCCAAGCAAGGATTCTTTGACCCTAGGGGAGAGGAATGGTGTAAAGCCAGGTAAATAAGAGCACTGGGCTTAATGCGTTCTGAGGAATTTAGAAACAGGCAGGTAGAGGTTGAGGGAAGAACAAATGGCTTAACTTCATAGGGCAAGACATTAGAAGAACACTTCTATTCTGCACACCATGATGTTCAAACATGTGAGGATTTTGTTAGACCATGAAAGAAGGAATTTCATTCAGTGGCACTGGAGTTACTGTAGGCATTAATATGGACTTCAGCAACAGTGCAGTCAGAGGGAAGATGGATTCTGACAGTCTTCCCTTGCCAGTGCCAGGATGGCTCACACTTAGAAGTGAGCATGTGGGAGAGGCAGTCAGTTCAGGGTCAGAGATGACTTTAGATCTCTGGCTTTGAGTACAGGGATAAGATCTGAGTAAAGCAGCATGAAAGCTGTATTGGAGAGCAAGAGGGACTGCTTTCCCTTGACATTTGAGTCTTTTGAAGAATTAGCTAGTAAGGAAATTATAATGTAGCAAGGGCATGACAAAACCAAGACAGGCTGTTAAATAGATCAGAGATTACTTGCCAAGGTTACTGATGCCTTTCATGCTTTGCCTGTAAAGTTGATGTCCAAAGCTGAGCTAGCAGTAAGATATCCCAAAGGAAGAACGTGTTTAAGGAGAAAGTAGAAGAATCAGAAACAGATGCCTCATGTTTTTAAGGCACAGAACTATTGTATATATTTCATCTATATAAACACTATTGTCTTTTATTGTGAATTACATGCATTTTTCTTGTGATGTGGGGCTCCTTGGGGGAGCTCTCTCATCCTGCGTCCCCCAGCCTGCTCATTCTGGTTTTTGCCCTGGCAAATCTTGTGCCCTCACTCTCTGTATTGAGCCGTACTATCTGCCTTTAAAAATTAAATATGATGTAAAGCATGTAGCATGGAGACTACAGTCCTTACTGAAAGCAGAAGGGAAGAACTTCTTACTCAATGCATTTGGAACATTTGGCTTTGACACTGTAGTACTGAAAGGCATTCTAAGCATAAAAGTAATGTTAGAGCCACTCAGACATCCCAGAATTTGAAGAGAGTAATATTTCATTGTATGCAGTTCCAAAATGCTTATTACAGATCTTCTTATTTACAACTATCATGTCTATCTTGAATCTGCAGAGGAGGAATATCAAGGACAAACCAAGAGAAAGCGCATTCGAAGGAAGAAACAAAAGAACAGTTTGCAAAACTATAATAATTTACATGGAGAACAAACAGAATCTGGTCTGCAAAAGACTCTTGTTCAAGATGATTTACAACTGCAGCAGATAGACAGTCCTAAAATAAGCAAAAACAAGAAGAGGAAAATGAAAAAGAAGCGACGGAAAGAAAAAATGAGGGCATCTGGCTTAGTAACAAAAACTACCAGTGTGGATTTTACATATCAACCTGACAAAAGCAACAGAGAAGAAGCAGCAGGCTTAAAAGACATAGATGAAAAGTCAAATAGCATTTTGGACTTCCTGCAGGCAACACAACAAATTTATTTTACTGACAGTATGTACCACTCTTTCTTCTTTCTTTTCCTGAGTATTACCATGTAGAGGAAAATAGAAGTATACTTATTATTGCTGTAGAATGGGTCAAATCTACCAGAGAAGCATCTGGTTTGAACTCAGTAAAACATGTGAATAGTTACTATTTGTCCCATTTTCTGGTGTGTATATGAATGTGTAAGAATCCACATCAATAGGAAAAGCTGTGGTCCTAATATCTTTTTTTTTTTTTCTCTCTTTGAAAATATACATAATATTCCTTGGTCTTTTTTAAAATATCCAGATGCACTTGGGCTAAACGTAGTAGTTAAATAGGACCAAATTCTGCTTTCCCCTGCAAGCAAATATCCAGAAGGATTGCATGTTTTCAGAGTTTCAAATGAGGGTAATAATTGCTATCCTAAACTAATGCTTACCATTTCTGAACCAACCTACTTTTCGGAAAGTTCTCCCTCCCAGGAGGAGATTTATTTGTACTATATAAGAAAATCTAGGCAGATAGCATTGAAGAGGAGTGGAGAAATACTGTTGGCATTGGGAAAGTGTATTGGCATGAAGCACTTCTGAACAAGACGAACGTGAACTGATACTCAATGTACATTCCATGGCACTTTTAGAAGGGTTGTGTGGCTGTTGTCCTTAATGGCCTATTCAATGTTCATGTAGCCACTAAAATCAGAGTAATTCCTACTGTATGTTTCTTTCTTTGCCTTCCTAAAAAGCTGACTTTATGATGCTTATGTCATAAATGCCTTTCAGAGATAATGACGTTTCAATAGTAGTTATCCGTACATACACCAGATTATGTTGGTATCATCTAGAATTAAGTATGTTTTCTTAAGGGCAAGCGGTTGTGTTCTTTAGTTGCTCAGCTCAGAACATGGCTTTGAAATTATAACTGTCTTATAAAACTGGAAAAAAGCAGTGGAAAAATGTTTCAAAGTGCGTGGCCTTGACTGCCTTTGTGGAGCTGAATGAAGAATATTAAAGAGCTTGCCTAGCTGTATGCATCCATCTTAAGTCAGAGCTGTCAGCTCCCGGTCCCATAAATTAATCTTAGACTACGTAATTATTTTAAAAACCCTGTTAAGATTACATCAGGGATTTAATGTTAATTTTTTTTCTCAAGTTTTATATGTCGAATTTTCTTTGCTTGCTGTTAATTTTTTCTGCTACATCAGCAGAAGCCTATTGTTCAAAGTACCTCCTACTTTCTGGCTAATGCCATCATCGAAAGTAAGAATTGTAGTACTTCAGTGTATGGCTAAGTAAATGTAAGCTAAACTGCATGCGTTTGCTGCAGTGGAATGCCAGAGTACCTGAGAAGGACTGCAAATTCAGTTAACAGTTCTGCTGTTGATACCTGAGCCGGAACAGAAACCTGGTCAGTTGTCCACAGGTGTGTTGCACACAACTGGCCCTGCTGTCAAACATACTGATGGGAGGAGTGAGCCAGTAGGGACCTTGGAATGCACAGAGAGAAATCCTCAGGTAAAAGGAAGTTCATCTGCAGGTGAGATGTCACATCCATAAATCAGAATGTGACTAACTTGCTTGTAAGGCAAATCCCAGTTTATATATAGATCAGACATGTTGTTTACCTTTTCTAGCTGAGTGACTGTAACACTCCCCATTTTTTTTAGGTAAAATTGGAAATTTTAGCAGCATTTTCAAATGGTCACATTGGATTATGCTTCTTGTATTTATGTCAAAAAGCTGAATTGGAAGAATTTGTTCTTTTCAGTTGACTTGCTGGTAAAAAAACAGGCAAACATTGTTACTGGAATGAAAGAATTGATTTATGCACTAGTGCTGTAGAAACAATGCATGTCCTCTCTGCTGTCTTGCATGCTGTAATAATCTGCTTTTTAAATAAAAATGTACAAGTACAAGAACAGTCTAATTGGATGCCTCCTGAAGAGCTTTGCAGTAGTTCCACAGAGCTGATCCCTGTCTCAACATGTGTGTGCATTTTGATAATACTTAGTGTGGGGGAAGCAAAAACAGTGCTTTGGCCACCGAACAGTTTCTTCATCACACCTTCTTCCTGTGCTAATCTGGAAAATTGAGGTTCGTCTTACTTTCCTGTCATGATGAATCCTATGGTCCTTTTTACTTTTTGAATTTGATGCTTTCCCCTCTTACCATTGTTTTAATATTAGATGAAAAATGGGAGGAACAAACTGCTCTCTAGTATATGATACTTGTTTCTGAGATGCACTAGAAGGAGGGTGCTGTCTTCAAAAAGAAAGTATGAGGCAAGTTCTCTGTGCCCATTGAGTATTTTTAATGTGGTTTTCTAATTGTTTTTCCAGATAAATCAGAATGCACGGATTCTGCTGTCAATTCAGCAACTGCCCAAGAGCTTTTACGATATATTGAATTTCGCACCATCTCTTCCTCAGATTTGACTCTTCTACATCAACTGAAATCCCTTGTATTAGTACAGGATATCGAGAGATTGAAGGATGCTTTGAAACAATTCCAAGAACAATCCATGCTGCCTCCTGGTAGGTACCATTCACTCATGTTCATTCACTGATGTTCTTTTTTTGCATGAATTAGAATTCAGGTTTGTCACATATTTTTTAATTAGGAAGATGTAAAAATTATGTAGTGGTAAACATACAGGATTTAAAAGCATGATTTCCACGGAAAATACAGTGATTTTCCCAGTTTCTTGTTTGATTACCATCAATAAAGAAACTTTTTATATTTTGCAGCAATTGTAGATGATTCAGGTTCTTAAAGCAATATATTTTAAGTCTTAGCTGTTTTAAGATTTCCTCATGTTTAAAGCACATTTTTAATACATTCTCTTTGCAGAGTTTTTAAATCACAGGAATTAACTTGTTTATCTCAGAAATTTCATGCATCCAGTTAAGGATTAATTTTTACATGCATAGGAATGAATAAAGCCCCTTATTTCTTTTCTTCTTGGTCACCTATGTGGCTTTTTTTAATACATGGATTTTGCATGCCAGAGTTTGATTTACAGTTTGATTTTAATTTAAATGTATAGATCTGGTCTAATTTTCTTAAAAATACTGTAAAAAAGTAAAGTCACTCTTTATAATGAATTATAAAGTCATTCACATAAAGAAAAATTATTCTGTGACTAAATCTTTTTATCCCTGTGGCACAAGTTAGACTTCATTTGTGCTCCTTTTGTTCTGTATTAAAACCCCTATAATTTTAGTACATTTTCTTCTTGGACAGTTAATAGTTCCTCAAGTGAATGTGGGATCAGCATCTAGTCCTCAGAAAGTATAATAATTCGTTTTCCAAGTAGTCTTCATTTAAACAGTCATTGTTACTTATCATTAGTACTTTTATTGCAGCATCAGCCAAATCTACAAGGTGTGCTGAATTTTCTTGCCCCCTGAAGAATTTAATTGGAATTGAGAGCACTTGATATGGCATGAGGGAGTCTCAACAATTTTAGACAGTGCTCTAAGTCTTTTGAAGAATAATGACTGAGCTGGTAGTAGTGTGGTAACAGAATACATGAAACCATAGCCGTCAGAGGCCTAGCAATAACATTCAAAGAGACTACTGCTTATAACATCATTAAATCATTTACAGCATAATAGTAGCTAAAGATCTTAGTCCACAACTGGAGCCTACTGCATGCTATGCATTGTGAGAACAAGGAAAAGAGGGAATTCCTGCCTTTAGAGTTCATAGCTGTTGCATTTTGAAAAGGACACTCTTAGGGAAGTATGTATGTATTCTTTAAAGTGTAGATATGGACTATGACAGTCCTTAAGGTTCTGATAGATCTGAAGTATCCTCATATACATGTAACAAAATCCTTCTGTGCATTCAATAATTAATTTGAAGTCTAGATTTTATAATTAATTATAAACAGATTATCTCATTAGATATACTATACATTTGCAAACGAAGTAGGACTCAGCAGG
>NW_009953496.1:13717464-13791096 GCF_000747805.2 Chaetura pelagica | reverse complement strand
ATTCTGTTTGATTTTGCAGCCTTTAGACAAGCCACTTTGTTTACGTTTTTGAAGCATGAAGATCAAACTGAAGAGAGAATACAGAAGCAAATTAGAGACAAATACATGCAACTACCCTAATTTGCTGATGTGTTTTTTGTCACTTGTAAAAGCAGAAGATGATTTACTGAGTGATTTTTAAAATTGATGGATGCTGCAGCTGATGCAGCCTGAATTAGTTTACTCTTCTAGTTGATTTTTTTTCCTAGTAACTGTTGTCACTCTGGGCTTAATTCTAATCTCATTTCAAGCTCACAGTGGTGTAACCATAATAGCTGATTTTATATTCATGAGGTACAACAACATAAGAAAGAGGAAAACACATTGGTTTTTAATTATTAAAGGATACTTAAACACCTGCTAGATATTAATTCATCTAAGCAGAATTTTATAATACATTCTATTTGTAATTCAGGAATTCCAGTGAATGAGAGTATAGCGCTCTGAAACTTTACCTCGGATCACACTTTTAATTATATTTTTTCCTACTTTTGGCCCAAAAATAGGTCATCTTTCCCAACTTTTTTTGTTTGTTTTTTTTTGTTTGTTTGTTTGTTTTAATTTAAAATTTAATTCCAAATTAACAGGTGATAAAAATTGAGAGTTTTTGCAAAAACTTTTTCTCTCAAATAATTCAAGGTCTTGTTACGGAATTACAGGTTGGGATTGTTCATGAAGATAAAAATGTACACTACATCATAGTGATCTCAAATCTTTTTACAAGTTTGATTATTTTTTCAGTTTTGTTTATTTTTACTGGGGCATGATGTACTAGAAGAGGTTATTCCTTATTAACATTATGAAAATAAAATTATTTTTTTTAAATTTAGAAAGGCAGTATTATTTTTACAAAATAAACCTGTTTTATTCCCTGTAGTTCAAATGTTCAAAAAACAAGTTAACCCTTTGTCCCATGGTTATGAGTCTACTCAAGATGCTAGCATCAACGGAATAATCGTGTGTGCTATGTTTTGTTCAGTTTTGTCTTCAAGGAAGAAAAGAGTAGGGAAAAAAATGAGAAGTGATCCATCTCTTTCATATAAGTGCAGGTTCTTCAGTAGTAAACTTTATGAATTAAGCATACCATTATGTATCTTTTTTTTCTTCATATATATATATATATATATATATATATGTTCTGGCTTAATCTAATTTTCCACTGGGGCTACAAAGTCCCACTTGGCAAGTTTATACCTACTGACGATAAACTTACTTTCCTTATTAAGTTTTTACAGACCCTTTAGAGTAAAGCTATGGGCTGCCCAAGGTCTGTAGACCACAAATTTGTAAACCAGGATCATGTTTTGGTATTTCCTTCACACCCCTTAGCATGTTACTCAGATTGGGAATTGTGATTCAACCAAAAGAAAAAAGAAACAAGAAACAAGCTACTATTTTATCTTAAACTCTTAGATCTCAATTTTTGCATCAAAGAAAGATCTAACAACATTGGTGGTAGGGTCTGAAAATTTCTGCAGGAAGAGGAACTTGCTGAGCAGATTGAAAAAGAAAAATTATCTATATCAAGGTATTATCTTTAACTCTTGATTTAAATAAGAAAACATACTTGAACAAGAAAATCTTTAGGATTAAGAGAGACTTGTGGTTCTGTCTAGTTGTCATTCTCCATCAACTTACCTTATACTTTATCCTTCAAGTTACTCCATCAAGTTACTTCTAACTTTGTACTTCAGCAATCATGCAAAGTTGAGGTTGGTCAAGTTTTTGTTTGAACATGGCTATTTAAAGAGTCATTGTTCTCAGGCTGTAAAAAAGAATGAAATGTCCTACTAGTATTTCCATTTATCTAATAGTCTTTGAAAAGAAGTACTTAACATCTAAGTAAACTCTTTTATAAGTGCAAGGAAGAGAATGTTTAAAATTAACATAGGCACACATGTTTCTTGTGACGTGGGCTTGGCTGATCTCAGTCAGAAAGTCAGTGGCCATGTGCAAAAAAGGACGCCAGACACCAGCAGGATTCTGTGCAGTGCGCTGGGCAAAGGAGAAGACCTGTGACTAGAAATAATGCTCCATTTGCTGGTTGGAAACTGTAGCTTTTGAAATGAGGGCTACTTAATTCCCATTTCACATCAATTATTAAAGCATAGGTGGTTGCCTAATTTAAAAAAAAAAAAAGAGTAATTATCTCCTAATTTATGAACTGGTTCAGCTTCTACTCATCAACTTCATTCCATCATCTATTAACATTTCCTTTTGCTGGTTAGTACCAAGTCTCAAATATACTCTTCCCTTGTTGCCTAGGAAATTACCACTCACTGAAGAGCTAGAAGCTTCTTTTAACTACCTTTTTTTGGAGAGCTGTCCCTTATATATGTCTCCATTGCACGGGTTGGAGAGATACATTTTGCAGACCAGAAGTAATAGTTGCTGTGCACAGGCTGGAGACATAGAGGCCCTAAAAGGATTAAATTTAACTTTTTTTTTTTATGAACATTCAAAGAAAAGGAAATAAAATGGAAAACCTGTATAGAATCATCTTAAATGTGATATTATGTTATGTTCTGTAGAAAGTCCTGTCTTTAGAAATAAATACAATCACACAAATCATCTCTTAATGAAGACAGAAGCCATGCATTTTGATGCTTTAATGCAGCTGTCTGTGCATGACAACTCATTCTCAACTGGGACTACTAGGTGCTACTGTAGGATAAATAATAATGTGTGAAATTACTCTCCAGACAGAAGGAGTTGAAGAAGATTGCACTCTTTTAGCCTTACATTTATGATCATGTAATTTTGATCTTTTTTTCTGAATTACTGTATCTTAACAAATAAGACATTCCAAAATAGAGAACAAAAATTGTGTTTCATACAAATAATTGACCTCCTGAAAGAAAATGCACCTGTTTATCTATAAGTTTGTATGTATTAGTCTTCAAGTTCTGATTTCCTCATTGGTTTTAGTGAAATGCTAATATTGAATGGAAACAGATGTTTGCTCGAGTCTTCTTCTATAACATTGAGAAATTTCCTAAAGGTATTTCAGGACTAATGTGTTTTCTTTGTTTCAGATCATACCAAGATAGTCACGTCACTGTTTCACTACTGGATTACAGATATCCTTCCTGTGAAGGACAGGAAATAAAGCCTTGCCTGTGTCCATTCACGCAGGGTTAAAATTTAATACACAAACTCTTAATCAAGTAGCAATTGTTCAGGAAGAGCAGTGTCAATATGCATTCTACACCTTCAGGTAAATGAATTATTGTTCTGTGTTACAAACTCCAGCAGACAACAAGAAAGTATTGCCACATGAGATTTTTGTGTTTGGTTCGTCAAGAATATGTATATGCTGTGGGCCTCAGTCTTCAGCTGGATTACTATGTACATTTCACTTTAGTATAAGAGACTTACCTGGAATGATAAAGTCTGTATCAAGTATTTTGTTTGAGAAGTATAATTTTTTGTTGTTGTTTATAAATTGATAGTTCCTTTCTGGAAGTTTAATTTCTTGACATTTCTTGTTTATCTGGTACATCTGTTCACCTAAAAAACATAAATATATTTTTATATTTAAATCTAAGCAATGATACATCTGAGGAGTGTATTTCTGCTGAATAAACTGCTAAATAATGTAAACAGATAAATATCTATGTGTGGGCCATGTAGGTATTGTTGGAGCTATCCAGACACTTGGGTGGCATTTTCAGAACTATTCCACAACCCAGCCTGATGCAGTCTGATGGGCTTCACTGACTGCAGAATTACGGGACTGAGTTCTCTCACTGATTACTACATAGTCTTTCTGCAACTGTGTTTTCCATATGTAGGTGCTAAAGTAAATAATATCCGTGGTTGTAAAATATTTTGGAATCCTGAAGAAAAATATGCTGCATAAGTGAGAGCCTCTTCTCTCAGCTGAGTCATTCACCTGATAGGTGATTATCACGGTTTGACTCGAGTCTGGAATTAAACCAATGACAGCGATTCTTTTGATCCCCTTCCCATCCAGGAAGGGAAAGGAGAGAGAAATTGAAAACTAAACTAGGCTGCTTTAATTAAATACATAATTGTATATACATACATTAAATTATATACATAATTAAATAGTTATAAAAGAAAATATATACAAATATATACAAATATGTGCAGGATTGTGCAAAACCCCTGTCATCTCCTCCCACCCCAAGCAACTCCCACAACACTCTTCTGAGCTGTGAGCAGTTCCAAAATGTCCCAAAATGCTGCCAGAGATAGTGGCAGAGCAGACAGGAGCTGAGGGGAGAGATAACAAGGGTCAGGAATGCATGGGCCAAGGGATCAAAGGAGATGGATAGATGAAGTCCTCCCCAGACACCAGCCATTGATGCCAGAAAAGGAAAAAGGACTTGACTTCCCTGATCCCGGAATTTATACCGAGAGATACATAGATATGGATGGAATAATTTGGTTGGCCAGTTTTGCCATCTGTCTAGGCTGCTCCTCCCTACTTCTGCTCCTTTAGTGTCGAAGCAGCAGATTCAACAAGCAGAGCAAAGAGTCCTTGGTCTCTCAAAAATACCTATAAACATTCCAGCATTTTCAGTCTACCAGCTGGAAAACTTGCTGCTAGTTTCAGCAAGTATGCTGCTTAAAAGAGAGTGCACTGAAGGAAAAAAAAAAATCAGTACAAATAAATTTGGCTTCATCCTGGCTCAAAGCAGAACAGTGACACAGAACAAAGCATTTCTTACATTTAATGTGTGTTAGCTTCCTCATCAGTAGGGTAGGGGCAACATACTTAACTCCTCCAACATGTGCTTGGAGATGGACTGCTGACAAGACTGCATAAACTGTATAGGTTTTTTGCTTTGCTTTTATTATTTTGCCTGATATATCCTATTGCAAAGCATTGCTTTTAGTGATGTTCAAAAATGTGTAGTAAAATTATACCTCTTTCTCATTAACTGAAAAAGTTAAAAGCAATTCAGTAACATGCCAAATGATTGCAGGTGCAGACAAAATGGTCTTACGGCTAAAGCAGCTGCATGCAGCTCTGGAGAGCTTGAGTTAGGTCTGTATCTTTGAGGATAAACCAGGCTTCGCAGAGGGGAAATTAATGGTGTGTTCCCTGTTTTAATGCTCCTGACTTGCTAACACATAGGCACTGAATTGTAGCTGTGATTTTTCACAGAGATGCTGTGTGCTTCAGTCTCACATCTGGTGAATGAAGTAAGTATCACTTGAATGTGAAGCATCTAGATACTCTTTTGACAGAGTTGACAGGAAATTAATCACTTTATCCTCATATTCATGTTTCAATGTTGTGCAGTAAATGAGGCCTAGGAACTGCACAAAAAGGATATGCAGCAAGTCATTAAGTAAGCATCATCTGTCCTAGACAATATGAAAAAGTAAATGAGAACATGTAATTAAAAACACATAACACAAGTACAAGCCAGGTGAAATCAGGACTGTACAAACAACTGTAGCGCCTGCATTTCCAAACTCTGGAGTGGCTCTGCTGAGGGATATTATGAAGCTACTGCTTTGAGTAGACCCCAGGACCTGGGAATTCCTCCTCCTTGTCCTCTGATTCCGAGGCTGGTGCAGCTGGAAACCTGGATGTCTCTCTGTCCCATGCCAGCAAAGGCAACTGCAATGTTAGTGTTTCCAGGTTCAGCCAGTAGTGATGCTTAGCACATGTCTCAGGGACACACACACACCAGAGGCTGCCACAGGTGGACCACTGCCTGGAACACCACCTGTGAGTAACATTAAGCATGAGTGCTGTCATCTTCTCTGTCTAATTGGTATTGAAGTTCATGAGTGGAAACACACATGCCCTTCACATCCTAGATTCACAAGCATACCCTCATTCACAGATGCCTTGAATACCAGCACAGACCCCCTGTCTGTCTTACATCCCTGCCTCCATCCTGGGCTCTCCTACCTGCCCTACAAGTTCCTGTTCACCAGCTAGTCCAGCCTGACACACACCATCACGTATTCACACACTCATCTCACAAGCACTCACACACTTGTCTCACAGTTTTGTTTATTGCTTTCTGTTCTTTATTACTTCTGTTTCAGTGCTTGGCCATTTCTCATAAAATTAAAGTGATTTTTAAAAATACACTGAATTCTAAATAGCTGGATATGGAGGAGACGTGGGTATTTTTGCCAAACAGAATTTTTTTGTACTATCAGTAATCTAATCCCAGAATGTGAGTAAGATTTCTCAGGTCAAAAATGTGTGTTGCTTGAATCAGGTAATGAAGAGGAAAAGATTGCTTTCATTCTCTCTCTTTTCCTTTCACTTTAGCCACTCTAAGAGCCTTATATTCTGTGCAGAACTCAGCTGATCCTAACAAAGCAAGCCTGGGAACAGTTTCAGAGCGTAGCTAGTTAGTCAGTGATATCTGATGTCTTTGCAAATGACCTGCGATAGGATCTGAATCTTAAACTTATCAAACCTGCCACTATTACAGTAACAAGGATTATAAAGACTAAAGAATAAAGTAAAATATGAGATGTTGGAGGGTTTAGAAAATCGGACCCATTTCAAGCAAGAAATAGATTGTCTTTTTGAAGATAAATACAATCACATAAGAGTGTATTTGTTTCTGAAACAAATGTGCCAAAAAATGGTGTGCTGAACTGCAGTGTGCTTAAGGACACTTCAGAGCAATACATGAGAGAACACAGCAGAAAGATCTAGTTTAAAAGCAAAAGATATAGACATTACTCAGCCTAGAATAATAACACTTAGGCAATGTACTTAGAACAGCAGAGGGAAAGGATTGTTTGGTTCCATGTTTAACATTCTATTTGCAGTCAAAAAGATTTCATTTCAGAATTGTAACACCTGGTCACTTTTTTGTGCTTCTTCTCTAAAAGAAAGGCTGAATATTACTACACCTTCTATGGTTTATTTTAACAGTGGTAAAACTAGCATACTGTGGTATAAAACTGAAAATTTTCAATTAATATCTACCAGTGAACACTGTGTTTTACATTTTACTAATCATGGCTTCTTCAACATCACAATGAAACATTTATTACTTCGGATTTTATTGCTAAACTTATAAATAGCAAAGGATATATATCTGAATTGTTGCTTCTGCATCATTCCCTCTAATGAATGTGCAGTATTGTGGAATTTCTGAGGCATGAAAGTTTTTTAGTGGACTTTGCATCAGAGAATGCTATTATCAGCATATTTCAAACTTCCAGGAAGTTCAACTTTAAAATTTTGTTTTGAAAACCTACTCCAACAGTAGGAAGAATTTAAGGACCAACTAGAAAGTAGCCTGCATGTAGCTTCAATAGCTACTTTTTAATTTGCGTAATTAAACATTTCACAGTAAGGAAGGAACAGCAGCACAGTGGGAGAGAGATTGTACTCTGAATAGGTGATGGTCCCTTCTCTAGGCTCCATGTACAAGGAAGATCACAGAGGCTGAAGTAGTTTTGGACATATGTAGTGGTGAATAGCTGATCACTACACTTGTATGCAAGCCTAACAGTTCAAAGCCATTATCTCTATATATAGGTACATATTTTATTCTCAGAATTGCCTGTAAGACCTTAATTCTTCTCTTTTGTGGATATGTAATGTGGGAATCAGTCTCTACTCTTACAGATTTTTACTGCTTCATAAGTGGTGCAATATTTTATATAGTTCTTTACAATTATATAGAGTTATAAATTCCTTAATGTGTTTTTTATGGCAGCTGGCTTTCCTACCCTGCACCGGTGCAGAGAGGTACTGCTCAGTAGGCTGAATTTCTGAAATTACATCTGGGGGAAAAAAAGACTTTTTAAAAAAAGTCAAGGAAGGAATAAAGTTGTGAGTGGCAGCATGAAGGCAGAAAATTATTAAGCTGTCTTTCACCAAAGAGAACATATTTTCTGCAGTAGTATGTGGTTAATCATAAAACCAGACATAGAGTGAAAAGTGGTGTGTGTTATGCTTGTACAGTATGCTACACAGTACGTATAATAACAAAGAGTGGTAGTAAAAAAAACAGCAACCTGTAAGATGGGGAAATGCATTATATTTAATATTTAGGCCAAACTCAGATTATAGCTATGTAGATTTTGTGATTAATTGCTTCAGCCCTTGATTGCATCTAAGGAGGGCTGCATCAGACATGTTTATGCAGGTAATTTAGCTTCACTCTTGACTACTTTATCCTCTGCATTTCATTGTTGAATAGGCTAATATAATGTCTGATTATTTCACACTTTTAATATGTATTTTTCTTAGATGAAAAAATGTCTATTTGTAAATAGCTAGATTTATGCTGAACTAAGCCATGAGGGAGAAAGACTACATAAGTATAAAGAAAAAACAGGCACTTGATTCTTCCTACTAGACACTTTGGAGGCAGTGCTCATCTACAGCTTGCTAAGGTGGGCTTGGAGGCATGCCAGGTGTGATTCATTTCTCCTAGCTTTAGATGTCTACAGTGTAGATGCTTCCATCTGAGCTGCAATCCAAGGACTTTATAATCACTGGGATGAAGGAAGTACAGCCAAATATAACTTGTTGCTTCTAGACATCTATTTTAGGATAACTGTGGTACAAATAGGATAATTTATGTCTTCACATTGCCTGTTATGGGAGCATAAACAGGTAGGTCAGATGGAAACATCTGCATCGCTGGCATCTGTATCATATGAAAAAGATTACTGCATCTGTCAGAGGGACAGGGATCTGCGTATTTCATGACCAAAACATCACCTACTCACAATGCTGGTCTGGCAGTGGCAAGCTGCTTCAACTTGGACAGGGCTGTGACCCCCCACTTCCTTTCTGATTTCCTGTCTTCTGTTGGGATGCCATTTCCCATTGCCTGGGAATGGCAAAAGGAAGAGGGAGGAGAAAAAGAATAAGGAGCTGCTTTACAGATTTGCTTGGAACTCACCCAGCACAAGCTAAGAAGGTGCTTCTCCTGCTGTTCCTTTTGTTCCCTTCATGCAATCATGCACTAAGTGGCCTCCATCATTTCTCATATAGGTTCAGAAAAGATTGCTGTGTCATTGATTCCTCCTCCCACTAACAATATTGAAGCAGAAGCAAATAAAAATGCACAGAGAAGGAGTAACTATTGCTAGGAATATCAAACTGATTACTCATTACCTGTGTTTTAGAGAGTGAATCAATAGCAAATACATTTTTTCAGCATCACAGGAGTAATCACCAAACTGCAGACATAATAATAGCTATTTGATCTCTTGTCTGGTATGTGGGAGCTGAAAATTAAGGTCATGTTCAAATCTTATTGGAATTCAGGGAAAGCATCTTAGCTTATTAACATTAGTATAGTGCTGTATTCTATTTACATTGGTAAACAATTTAGAATAGTTGACATGTAATTCAATTTAATCTGTGATTGCTTACTGACAGACCGAAGTGCATTGATTTTTCCAACCACATTAAGCTAAGTACATGGCACAGTGTTTCATTAACCTGTCTGCTTAACCCTTTCACATTATTTCAATTACCCAGTATAAAATTAATGTGTAAAATATTAAATAACACTAAATTTATAAATTAGAAGGTGTTGCAAGAATATATTCATCTCTATAGTTTCTGTCATACATTTATTTCTGGATGATTTACAATCTGCTACAGCTCACATTGTTATCCAGATGGCAAAAGTCAATCAAAAGTTTTTTCTCTGTACTCAGTCAGTTGATACTGCTAGATTCATAGAGGGCAAGACTAAAATGGATATGAGATTATATTCTCTGACCTCATGTAGATCCCTGGTCATAAATTTTCCTTTTACTTCAGGGTGAAGACCAGTAACTTGAATCTAACAAAAGCACAATTTGTGGTTTTTGCTAAAGCAAGTCCTCTGCAGAGACAGGCAAGCTTGATTTAAAGACATCAAGAAATTAAGACTTAGCCCCTTCTCATGTCAGTCATTCCAGAACTCAGTCACTCACACGGTTAGAGATGTGTGTCTTATTTTAAGTTTGAATTTGTCTAGATTTAACTTTCAGCCATTAATTCTTGATAGGATTTTCTGCTCTAGGCTAGGTAGTCCTCCACTAGCAACTGTTTTCTATCTGTGCAAGTTTTGTAACACTGCAATCAAGCTACAATGTTACCTCCTCTTGCTACCCTAAATCTCTTTAAATTATTTGCTTTAAGGCATTTTCTACAGCCTTCGAGTTGTTTTTGTGGCTCCCTTGTAATTCTTCCCATTCATTTAAATTCTCAGCAGTGCCAACTGTCATACTTACTACTCTGTTATTAGTGGGTCCACTTTTTGCTATAAGATCGTATAGGGTGCCTGTGTTTAATTATTTGTCGTAGTAGACAAGTACTTTTGAAATTTATTTATTTCCAGGCTTTAGTTCCTGGATCCATACTTTTTGTTCTTAAATGTATGACTTTCTGTTTAGCCATATTAATGTCACTTTTCTTTGACTATATCTAGACAAGTAAAATGATGGGTTATTTTGTGTGCCTGTACTGTTTGTATGAGTGCTGACTATCTTCTAAACTTGTAATCTGCAAATTCTACAAGCAAGTATGTTTTATTTACATACTGATCATAAATAAAAATGCTGAACAGTGTTAAGTAATTGTCATTCTGGGATCCAAAGAGAAATGATGTTGTGATTCCCTATTTATACCTTCTTTTTGAAAATGGAAAACTGAGATAATCGAGTACATTTCTAATGTTTTTGACATGTACTTCATTCTCTTATACTCTTTTTGTTTTGATCAAAATGTCATGTGGCACTAGGAAATTTCATGGGAATCTAATTAGCACAGGGAGTAATGGATTGTCTGCTGCTGTCAACAAGTATTTCTTCAGTTTTCT
Source organism: Chaetura pelagica (assembly GCF_000747805.2). Taxonomy (NCBI): domain Eukaryota; kingdom Metazoa; phylum Chordata; class Aves; order Apodiformes; family Apodidae; genus Chaetura; species Chaetura pelagica. The sequence goes on along the minus strand of NW_009953496.1, from coordinate 13,780,267 downwards.
ACAAGAAGCTTTAATTTTTAAGATAAGGATAAGAGTCCAAATTAAAGACACCATACAAAAAAAGTATAGAATTGTGTTTTAGAGTATGTTTAAGGGTTAGCAGAATAATTGAGAAGTAGTCAAAGTAAATAGCCTCTCAAATTCATCTTACATGTTTTCAATTTTTTGCTCTGTGAGAAATGTTTTCCATTACTTAAGATAATAAGTGATTGTTGCAAAAGATGCCTTATTTTTAAATATCAAAGGAAAATTCATATTTCTTTATTTTCCTGCAAGATGTGATCCACACCTTTAGTTCTAAAGGTGTCTAGTGTGAGCATTACCTGTTTATTGCATTTCTTGCAGCTGGTAACTGCAAAAAGATCCATGCAATGAGTTCATTAACTACTGATGAAAAAAATCAAGTTGGAGACTTAGAGGTTTGCTTAGGAAGTTGCATTCTTTACAGTGGGTTGTGTGAATTTTCAGTTTCTTACAGAAGCAGTTCTCAGAGCAGATATCCAGGCCACAGCACAGACATGTTAACTGTCAGTATCAGCATTAACTATCTAAACTTTTTATAAACTCTAAGCTGTTGTTGGATACCAGTCTCATCAGAGATACTGCTCAAAGTTTAGCTTGGTCTCCCAACTTCTGCTGCTCATGGAGTACCAAGTTGCAGTTGGTATAATGAATCAAAATGCAGGTAGTGTTAACATTTTCTGTTGGAGCTAGAAATGGCAGAGAAGACAAGTCCCAGTGAGTCTCTGCCCACAGCTGTTACAGTCCAGAGAGGAGCAGAAGCAGATTCCTGGAGGATCCTTGCATGAACAGAGCTGCTGGTGCGATTCCCACTTCATTTCAGTGGTTCGTCACCCCAAAGGTTTGCTTTAGTCAGGGCTGTGTCTGAGGCTGGGCCCAAAGCTACAGAGTGCAAAAACAAAGGAGTACTAACAGCATTGTGGCACAGTAACCAGCAAAGTCACAGTAGGGGCATTTAGTACAAAAGCTAAACATGAAAGGAAAAGGATTTTAAAACAACTCGCAGCTCAATGTACCGTTCCTGCACCAGCTGCAGGAGCTCACAGTTCAAAGGCAGAAGAGAAAACTGAAGTGTTTTGTACCAGAATTTGCAAAAGGGACAAAGGTAAGAAGAATTCAGAGCAGTAGACTGGTAGGTTTTCTCAATGTGAATAAAGCTGGTGAATGCAGTTCTGCTTTATTTGAGAGAAGTCTAGTTGCCCTAGCCAGAATCTGACCCATGGCTTTGTAAAGCCCTCACATACAAAGAGCGTTTAGCCTCTGGCTTCCAGGTTCTAGCTCTGTGCTAGCCTTCTCCTGAGGAGGATGTGATGAGGTGGATGTTGGCCACTTCTCCCTAGTGACTAGTGATAGGACAAGAGGAAATGGGGTTAAGTTCTCCCAGGGAAGGTTCAGATTGGATATTAGGAAAAATTCCTTCACAGAAGAGTGATGAGGCATTGGAACAGGCTGCCCAGGGAGGTGGTGGAGGTGCCGTCCCTGGAGGTGTTAAAAAAACAGGTAGATGTGGTGTTTCAGGAGATGGTTTGGTGGGCACGGGAGCGTAAGGCTGACAATTGGACTTGATGATCTTGGAGGTCTTTTCCAACCTTGCTGATTGTACGATTCTGTCATTCTCTTTTCTGGGTTCAAATCTGAGTCCACAGACCTGAGTATTATCTCAGTCCATGGAATGGTGTGCTTGCATTGCCATGATGCCCTGCAGGGATTTTCATTCCCTTTCCCAGTCTGGCAGCCTGTGCTTGCAAGCAAGAGTCTTTACAACAGATCATGCTGTTCTATGGTATGCCCTAAGGTGGCGGAAATGACTGCAGTCCAACTCCCAGCTCAAGAGTATTGTTCACCAGGATATTAACTGTACAACTGGCAATATTGCTTTGTTGCAGAATCTTCCTCCAGGCACCCACAAGACAGATGGCTTTATCAGTACACAGCCATTCACCCCTGCATTTCAACTGAGGAGAAATACAAACAAATTTCCAACTATCTTTGCTAAGCAATTCTACAGCTGTCTATCTGAAATTAAAGCACACTCCCTTAGTTGTGCTTTGCATTTTTAGAGTAACTGGCGTTTGGGGGGTTTTTTCCACAGTGCTACACTCAGCCTTCCACCAAGTTTTTAACGCTCACATTAATACACTAAGTTAACAAAGATGAGTGTTTCAGACTGTAGAGAACCAAGCAAAGGAAGATTCTGCATAATCTGTATACTTGGACACTTCCTATAGACCATCATGTCTGGTAGGAAAATATTTTTGTATAAAATTTCTTAGGGATTAATCTATACACACCTCATAGCATACAGAGCCTATACAAAAGGCAGTTTCCAGTCTGCAGCCCCTCAGTCCTCTTCCTCTTGATCTGACCTGTGCACCAGCCTTTGAAGGGGGTTGAGCCAAGGACTGAAGCAGTATGTATCTCGGTGACAGCATATGTGTCTTTGGCTCAAATGAATCCACAAACATGTCTCTCAAGTTGGAGTCAGTTTTCCATCAAAGTCTGGTCAGAGCTGAATTTGAAGATGAAACATCCAGGTCATTTGCATGCCCTGGTTGTTGTAGTACCTGTGCTCCAGTTTCCAAATAAAGTTGATACAAACTTCCCACAAGTGAGAGATAAGAGTGAACCGTGCTTAACCAGTAGGACCACCTTGCTATCAGGGAAAAGTAGTTGGCTGAGATTTCTGTAAGTTGTGAAATGGGAGGAGTTCACAATTGGATCTGAAAGTAACTTCTAGGTGGGACCATCTGTCACAGGGTCTCCTAATCCACAGAGGAGCTGGATACTGACAGCAGCCTCTCCACTTCCAAACTGGAGAAGTCAGTATCTGAAAATAAAAAATATCTTGTTGACAAGGCTATGATGCAGGAAGGAGGTAAAAAACTTAAAATATTTTTTCCTTTGTATTTTGGAAGCAGGGGGGTTGGGCATGTGCAGCGAATCCTTATGCATTTCCTGCCTTGGAGGATTATGGGAAGATGGGAGGAATCCCTGACTGAGTAAGGAAAGAAAATCCCAATGGCTTTTATTTCAAACGTCCATTTGTCTGCAGGTCAGGGAAGACTACAACAGTAATGTGACAGGGAGAAGATGTGCAGGAATTAAGGAAGGCAGGGAAGAAGAACAAAAGGACACATCCAACTTGAAGAGTCCTGTTTGTTTGTTCCTCATAAAGGAATGTTTCCTACTTTTTGCTACTCCTGTTGTGCCATTTTCTCTTTTTTGAGTCTATGTCATCCTTTTGGAGATAGGAGGACCAAACCTGCCCACTTTAAAAAATACAGATTCATTGTGCGTTTTTTGAAATGTGCTTTGATTTGTTCTCTAGTCCTTACCAAATAAACTCAGTTGCCTTTTTGATCCCTCACTGGATGCTGAGCTGACATCATCACAGAACTGTTATTTAATTCCCAAACAGTCCTTATCAGTTTATGTAATTATGTGCACCACTTTGCAATGCCCCACACAGAATTTCATCTGCCATTTTATCACAAGTTGTTCATGGCCATAGTGCTCTTCTGCAGCTCTGCACAGTCAGCTTTCTATTTTACTCCCTGTGATAAACGTCGTGGAATCAGCAGTCTCTGTTCCCCCATTATTCATCACCTTTTCCAGGTCATTTAGGACTTTGCTGAGCAGGACAGATCCTGGCACAAAGTTCTCTAGGATTGCATTGGTGATTTTGTTCCAGTGGGAAATCCTGCTTTTTTCTTTTGTATCTTTAAATTGCTTGTTAATTCAAATGAGGATGTTCTTAGCCCATGAGGCTTCCTTTTTAAGAGCTTTTTTTTTTTTTTTCCAATGAATTTAAAAGTGCACTTTTGTAGACCTTGTCCACTTATTTGTCAATTTCTCAACAAAAATTTCCAATAAGCTTGTAAAGTATGTCTTTCCTTTACAGAAGCTTAATTAAGTGCTTCCCAATGTATTTTTCCATTTGTCTGCTCATTGTGTTCCTTGCAATGGTCCCTGCTGATCTGCTGAATGAGGACATCAGGTTCACTGGTCTGTAGTTCCTCAGGTCACCCCTTGAATCCTTTGTAACAATTAGCTATTTCACCACCTTCCTGGCCTGAGACAATTAATTCCCAGTGAGAGGTTGCACACCACAGCTCGCAGATGTGTGATTTCATCCTTCGGCTGGTTTAGAGCTCTTAGGTAAATACCCTCTGGTCCTAGTGGGCTGTTAGTGTTGTGCCATGGAAAATATGATGTCCTAAGTCTAGTGCATCATGCTTAAGTGCAGATGTTCACTCTTGTTTTGTTTTCCACCCCTAGGTAATTTGAATTCTGTTTCAATAATTTCTGCTTGACCTCACAGTCAGACAGCCACAACATTTAGTCATAATAAAGACTACTTAATGAAAAAAAAAAAAAAAAAGAAAAAAAAAAGCTATAGAAACACTACTCTTGATTAATGTATTTTTCATGCTTTATTTCCTCCACAGATTGTTTTGCAGTCTCTTAAGCTATTGAAAGAATCTTCTAGGGTTCAGCTAGAGAGTTCACAACATGAGATGTTTACCTTTATGCAGGATTATTCCTACAAAGAGATTCCCAATCATGTTCAATAACCACGACTGTGCTGGCACAGTGTCATGCTCAAAGTCCCTTTAAGGGATTAGAACATTTAAATAAGCATATGGATAGTAAGGGATAGGAACCTTGTGTAATTGGCAATGTGAAGGTAATTACAAGGAAACAAAACAAGGGCACATGTCAGAAAGTGTGCGAGAGCAGAAATTCAGCTAGCAAGGTTCCCACTAAATCTACGTAATTAAAGCTTTGAAGCATTTTCTATCATATTTTGAACGCTCCAGTAATTCATATCCTTTTATATTGCAGTTTAAAGTCTCACAAGAGAATGTACAGACCTTTTCTGTTTTGGGTGGACTAATTAATTAATTTACCTGTTGCATCCGAAACATGCAGCATACAGAAATATATTCAAGTCTTTATATCTGCAAGGATGGATCAAAGCACTTACAGTTCCTAAACCATTTTGGATATTACAGATCTGAGTATCTACTACTGCTAAAATTAAGTAATTTTCCTAGCAGAGTGCTAAGGAGGACTTCAAAACCTCTCAATGTTGAGATACATTTGATTATGCGGGAATGGTAAATGTCAGTAAAATTCTACATTTGGATAATAGCTCTAGATTAATTTTGACTGTGTTCACATATAGAACAAGTTCCAGCCTTTCCAAAAAGAATATTCTACAATTTAGTTTAGAAGGTGGATCAGGTGTTTTGAAGTGTAGAACTTAAAGTTTGGGGTTTAAAAAAAAGGGGAAGAAAGACCCCACAAACTGTCTTTGTAGGATCCATGACTCACAGTTTATAAAGCCATATGGAATAGTGTAACCCACACATTTTGACTATCTGAAAATTTTGTTTGAAAAGAACAGAGAGGTACCAGTGAAATGATTGACTGAAGTTGTATAATTCTGTTGTAAATCAGTGCTTTAGAATCTGAGCCAAAATTCTGGTTGTGCTTTGAATCTCTCTGTTACCTTCTCAGAATGAATTGTTTTCCATTGCAGAGTCCTGGTACCCTCCCTAAACATCCCTGTTGTGGCTGTTTTTTCACACTGTGGCTGTGCTCTGAAATGAAAACATCCCTAGCTACAGAAAAGCACAGGATACTGTATGTTACAGTCTTTCTCATACATGACATAGGGCAGTTCTTTGCAAGCCTCCCTGTCATTTGCAGGCACTGCAGGAGATCTCATGGCCTTCTGTCCACAGCTGGTAGCTTAAAAATGTCATGTTAAACGATGATACCTACCTTCTTCACAAACTCTCAGGATTGCATTGCATGTCCTTCCAGTGTGCTGCCTTGCTGAAGGGGTTGGCACATGCTCTGAATACTGAGATCATTGCAAGACAGTGCATTGCATTTGTGAGAAAAGGGGAGCTCGATTACCAACTGTTTTTCAGAGTTAACTGGGACTCCAAACCTCTGCTGGAAGTCTGTCCACTGCCTGCCAGATGTGAGCCTTCCTAAAATAATAGCTGCAGATAAATCTTTCCACCAATATTCACCCAGATAATTCTCAGGCCAATGAGGATGGTCCATAGTAGTGTGTTGTGCTGGTTGATTTCTGACAGCCCCAAAAGCAGCAAGGCATAAAGCTGTTGCTCTGCTGTAGATTTAAACACTCAGTCCACTTTCCAGGAGTGAGTATTGGCAAAATACACAACAGCGAAGTGCTTCTGATGCAGTTTCACTTGCACAGCAGAGGCAAGCAAGCTTCTTCCTGCCCTTATCTGCTAGACCAGTTTTTTATTGCAGTCCAACCTACAGATTCTGCAAAATCATATAAATCATTAAGGTGGACCCAAACGTCAGACTTGTCAGTGGTTGGTGTGAGTGTAGCTGCTTCTTTTTGAAAGGTGATAGCTTCCATTAAGGTCTTCAGTCCTGCAAGATCTCACCCAGTCTCTCTTTTAATGCCTGTTATTTAATCTTGGTTTGGGGTTGTTTGTTGTTGTGTTTTTTCATTTTGGTGGAGTCTTTTGTATTTTCAGTTGTAAAATGAATAAATACGTCTGCACTAGTGCACATCTTCATTACAGCAAAACTGACAGTGAGTTTATTCACCCAGCCAATCACTTTTGGATCAGGAGCAGTCAGGACTGGCAATGTTCTGCATGACAAAGACTGTCTACTGGGACACTGGAGATGGTCCCCCCAAAGATGCTGTACTTGCACATCAAGTCAGACAGTACCTGTTTATGCAGAGCCTTAAATACAGCCCTGGCCAACTGGAGGCTTGCCAGTGACTCCCATCTACAAGAAGGGCCCCAAAGAGGATCTGGAGGACCACAGGCCTATCATCCTGACCTCAGTACAAAGGAGAATCAGGGAGAGTCTCATCTTGAGTGCACTCACATTTGCATTGCATGTCCTTCCAGTGTGCTGCCTTGCTGAAGGGGTTGGCACATGCTCTGAATACTGAGATCATTGCAAGACAGTGCATTGCATTTGTGAGAAAAGGGGAGCTCGATTACCAACTGTTTTTCAGAGTTAACTGGGACTCCAAACCTCTGCTGGAAGTCTGTCCACTGCCTGCCAGATGTGAGCCTTCCTAAAATAATAGCTGCAGATAAATCTTTCCACCAATATTCACCCAGATAATTCTCAGGCCAATGAGGATGGTCCATAGTAGTGTGTTGTGCTGGTTGATTTCTGACAGCCCCAAAAGCAGCAAGGCATAAAGCTGTTGCTCTGCTGTAGATTTAAACACTCAGTCCACTTTCCAGGAGTGAGTATTGGCAAAATACACAACAGCGAAGTGCTTCTGATGCAGTTTCACTTGCACAGCAGAGGCAAGCAAGCTTCTTCCTGCCCTTATCTGCTAGACCAGTTTTTTATTGCAGTCCAACCTACAGATTCTGCAAAATCATATAAATCATTAAGGTGGACCCAAACGTCAGACTTGTCAGTGGTTGGTGTGAGTGTAGCTGCTTCTTTTTGAAAGGTGATAGCTTCCATTAAGGTCTTCAGTCCTGCAAGATCTCACCCAGTCTCTCTTTTAATGCCTGTTATTTAATCTTGGTTTGGGGTTGTTTGTTGTTGTGTTTTTTCATTTTGGTGGAGTCTTTTGTATTTTCAGTTGTAAAATGAATAAATACGTCTGCACTAGTGCACATCTTCATTACAGCAAAACTGACAGTGAGTTTATTCACCCAGCCAATCACTTTTGGATCAGGAGCAGTCAGGACTGGCAATGTTCTGCATGACAAAGACTGTCTACTGGGACACTGGAGATGGTCCCCCCAAAGATGCTGTACTTGCACATCAAGTCAGACAGTACCTGTTTATGCAGAGCCTTAAATACAGCCCTGGCCAACTGGAGGCTTGCCAGTGACTCCCATCTACAAGAAGGGCCCCAAAGAGGATCTGGAGGACCACAGGCCTATCATCCTGACCTCAGTACAAAGGAGAATCAGGGAGAGTCTCATCTTGAGTGCACTCACATGGCAAGTGCAGGGCAGCCAGGGGATCAGGCCTAGACAGCAAGGGTTCAGGAAGAGCAGGTCCTGCTTGACCAGCCCCACCTCCTTCTATGACCAGGTGACTTGCCTGGTGGATGAGGGAAGAGCTGTGGATGTTGACTACCTGGACTTCAGTAAAGCCTTGGACACCGTTTCCCACAGCATTGTCCTGGAGAAGGCAGCAGCACCTGGCACTAACTGGCTGAGTGGCCGGGCCCAGAGAGTTGTACTGAACAGGGTTGGATCCAGTTGGTGGCCGGTCATCAGTGGTGTTCCCCAGGGCTCAGTTTTGGGACCAGTCTGTTCAATATCTTTCTTAATTATCTGGATGAGGTGTTTGGCTACAGGAAGGACATAGAGGTGTTGTAACAAGTCCAAAGAAGAACAACCAAGCTGGTGAAGGGTCTAGAGAACAAGTCTTACGAGGAAAGGCTGAGGGAACTGGAATTGTTTAGTTTGAAGAAGAGGAGACTGAGGGGAGACCTCATTGATCTCTACAACTACCTGAAAGGAGGGTGTATTGAGGCAAACGTTGGACTCATCTCCCAAGTGAATAACAGTAGGACTAGAGGAAATGGCCTGAAGTTGCACCAGGGAAGGTTTAAATTAGACATTAGGAAGAATTTCTTTAGCGAAAAGTGGGCAGGCACTGCAACAGGCTGCCCAGGGAGGTGGTGGAGTCACCATCCCTGGAGGTATTCAAGAAACGTGTGGCACCTAAGGGCATGCCCTAGTGGCCATGGTGGACTTTTGTGGGTTGTGTGCTGTTGTTGGTTTTGTGCGGTGTGTGGTTATGGTTTTGTGGAGGAATTTTGGGGGGTTTATTGTTAGGGTTTTTTTCCTTGTGTGGACTGTTGGACTTGGTCATCTTAGAGATCTTTTTCAGCCATGACTATTCTGTTCTATTCTATTCTATTTTCTATTAATTCTATTTTCTATTCTATTCTATTCTGTTCTGTTCTGTTCTGTTCTGTTCTGTTCTATCCTATCCTATCCTATCCTTTGTAGTAGGCCACTCAGTTTTACCAGTGTTACTTTCCCTCTATGAAGACCTCCCTTGAGCGAGGGAAGGTGACAGTAGGTTATTGACTGCATCCAGTAGCTGGTGAATGAGGCAGAATGTTCAAGGACATCATCACTGCTCATCAGTATCTAATTGGAGAGAGGAAGGGTTTGATGATCCTCCTTTTGAGAGGTTCAACTTTTTTTTTTTATGGCTTCCTCTTGTATTACCTACTTTCCATTTGCTTTGATCATCTTAGTAGCCATTGTTCATAGGAGCTTCACTTTGAATTCTCCTGCTCTAATCTGTAGGATGGCAGTTCACGTGACTGGGTATTTACACTATTGATGTCTGTGTGTGCACTAGCTGTTTTAACTCACTGCACTATCAAGACTCACTTCTTGTCCTGATTGTAAAATAAACATTGAAAATAGGTAAATGGCAATGGGAGGTTCGATCAGCTAGTTCTGAGCTAGGCAGGAGTTAGGAGAGCAAGATCCAGCCCTGCTTGACTGGAGCTGGGTTCCAGAGGAGCTGTGTTAGTGCCTTTGCACTACAGTTATGCTGCTGCCAGTGACAGTAGCACTTAACCTGCCTTTGCTTTGCACATACATCTAAAAAACATCCCAGGATTATTTTTTTCCCTGTAGTATCTAACAAACTGCAGCAATTTCTAAGATAAGTTCTCCATTTTCTGTAGCTTAAATTACCTTACTTTTCTGCTATTAAGTCTTTTGCTGTTTTATTTCATCCCTCACTGGCATCGAAGCACTGTGGGTAGGCAGGCTGCAAGTACAGGAGTAACCACTCGGCAGAGGTGCTGTAGGAAGTGAAGGAATAAATTCTCAGCAGAAGATAAATGAGTAGTTTAAGCTGCTTCAGTAGTAGCTCCATAAGCCTCACCAACACAATCTCTTGCTGCTCTGTGATTCCATCACCTTAAATGACTGAGGACTGAACTATCTGCAGTTGTCTGTCTCAACTCATCTACACAGTATTCCAGTCTTCTTTTTTTGACAGTATTTCCTACTAATGTTGTCAACATATTCCAATACATCTCCCTAATTTTGTGCTCCACAAAGATATTGCCATGTATTGCAACAATATGACTAATATTGTTCCTGTTCTTTGCCTGCCTTATCATCTTAAAATTCATTAGCCACCTTCATATCCCTCCTTAACATTGTGCTGTGCTGCAACGCCTACAAAAATTTGGAAACAATCTGACTGTGAGTGAGTAGAGAACATTGCCTTGCTTGCCAAATGATATATTCTCTTTGTTTCCCTGGGCTTCTCCATCTGCTGGCATCCATCTGCCTCCCCATGGACTGTAGGCTCTTTGGGGTGTGACATCTCTTTCTTCTGTGAGCTGACAGTGCCTAGTCCTGTTTCCCCTAAAGAGCTGGCGTTTTAGTTACCTTTGTTTTAGGCAAAATTCCTATTAGCTTAGCTTTGATTTTTTAAGTAATGCACAGAATGATTTGTGAGAACCTACTCTCAGATCTAATAACTGTTTAAGTAAAAAAATCCAGAATTAGTCATACCATTGTGTGTAGAGGAAAATTGACTGGTTTGCTTTCTTTATAGAGTTTGTTTTATGTATTTGCCTACAGCACTTGGTGTTTGCTCCTGTCCCTCACAAAGAGCCACAGTGGAAGGCATGGATAGGTTCAGAGTTCTGCCTGTATTCATACACCCTGGCCTCTTTAAGGACGATGAATTCTGGAAAGTACTTCTTTAGTTAAATATCCAAATTATTTTCAAACTTATGACTTCAAAATAATGTATTTTTCTATAGTTGTCCAGATACCAAATGAAAATTGTGTATGCTTTATGTGAAATCCTCTTTTAAAATGCTGCCTCTCTATCAGTGTAGAAGGCCTAGAGTAAATCAAGCCTAATGGCCTTCAAAGCCAGTGGAGGGTCTTGCTTTAAACCAGTTTATTGTTCAGAAATGTGACACACGTAGGCAGTGCCTTGCAGTGTTCTACCTGCAATCTTTATCCATCAGGTAGGAGCAGCAACTGTTGGGAGCTCCAACCACCTAAACATATAGCAGGCCACAAGTCACTGATGCCCAGAGGCATGGGCACTTCCCATCGTGTTGCCAGAGGTGCCTTCATGCTGCCTTGGCCTCCTGTCTGGCTGTGTGCAGCCTGCCTTCCCCTCTCCTTGGTCTCATGTTCTTGCTCTTGCAGTGTCATTCTCATGGCCTTGCCCCAGCAAAGCCGGTTGTGCAGCTGAGGTGGGATCTCACAGGAAATGACTACCATCAGGAGAATCACCTCTTTCCGTGAGCCCAGATAATCCATGTGCACAGTGTAGCAGTCAGTCAGCACACACTAGCCCAGCCAACAGGCACCAGTCAGCAATAACAGCATCACAAGCAGGAACCACCAGCGGTGGTTTGAGCAGGTCCCAGTGAGACCTGTATTTTCTGCAAGGGACTTTCTGGGACATCCCTGCTGTCCTGGAGGGAAGTCCTGGGGAGGCTGCTCACCTGGGAACCCCCATTACTTCTCTTTCCACTAGCCACTGAGTTTTTCTTTTTCCCCTTTAATATTTTGTCTCTCTCCCCTTCCGTCTGCTTCCAATTCCTCTTTGGTTTCCTTTTTCACCAAAAAAAAGAAGTAGGGAGAGATAAGAAAGCAGAAGGAAAACAATGTGTGTGCAGTGAACTGCTGAAGGGATGAGAGGGCCCACTAGCATCCAAAATCTCCCGAGTGCCACAGACCATCACTATTCTGGCAGCTGCAAGGGTCCATGATGACAAGAACTGACGAACAGAAGAGAGCAGTTCGGGTCACATTTCTGAAGAGACATTTCTGATGCTAAAGCTGAGGTTGATATAGGTTCCCTTTTGTGACGATAAAGGTAAATATACTGTAAAGTAGCTGGGAAAGTTAGCTGGAAAGTGAGAATCACTCTGTGGGGTATAAGTAGCAAGACAAACCAGAAAGTTGAGTCCAATTTTAGGAGATAACATATTTAAGGATCTGAAAGTGAATTCAGGATGATGGGAGAAGCAGCTGTCTATGAAAGAGAAGCTGACAAAGGCTGAGGCACATAGAGAAAGCAACAAGCCTAAGTTTGTAAATATGCAGATGACACCATGTTGGGCAGGAGTGTTGATCTGCTTGAGGGTAGGAAAGCTCATCAGTGTCACCTGGACAGGCTGGATTGATGGGCTGACATCAGTTGTATGAGGTTCACCAAGGCCAAGTGTTGGGTCCTGCACTTGGGCCACAACAACCCCAGGCAACTCTACAGACTTGGGGAAGAGTGGCTGGAGAGCTGCCCAGAGGAAAAGGACCTGGAAGTGCAGGTTGACAGCTGTCTGAACATGAGCCAGCAGTGTACCCAGGTGGACAAGAAGGCCAATGGCATCCTGACTTGTATCAGAAATAGTGTGGCCAGCAGCAGCAGAGAAGTGATTGTGCCCCTGTGCTTGGCACTGATGAGGCTGCACCTCAAGTACTGTGTTCAGTTTTGGACCCCTCACTACAAGGAAGACATTGAGGTGCTGGAGCATGTCCAGAGAAGGGCAGCCAAGCTGGTGAAGGGTCTAGAACACAAGTCTTAGGAGGAGCAGCTGAGGAAACTGGGGTTGTTTAGTCTAGAGAAAAGGAGGCTGAGGGGAGACCTTATTGTTCTCTCCAACTACCTGAAAGGAGGCTGTAGCAAGGTGGGAGTTAGTCTCTTCTTCTGAGCAATGGAAGAAGAGGAAACAGCCTCAAGTTGCACCAAGAGAGGTTTAGACTGGATATTAGAAAAAATTCTTTACCAGAAGGGTTGTTAGGTGTTGGAACAGGCTGCCCAGAGAAGTGGTGGAGTTACCATCCTCGGAGGTATTTAAAAGATGTGTAGATGTGGTGCTTATGGACATAGTGTAATGGTGGACTTGGCAGTGTTACATTTACCATTGGACTTGATAGTCTTTAAGATTTTTTCCAACCAAAATGATTCTATGGTTCTGTGATTACAGTGGACTTTCAGCCTAAATAGTAGAGGCATCAGTATTGGAGTGGTCAACAGCACGGGGCTGCTGTGGGCCACAAAACCTACTGAAAGAGCAGGGGCCTGAGCCCCATGGTGCCGTGCTTCCCTTGTCGCTTGCCACTGAGCTGTGGTGGCCAATGCTGACATGAGTGACCCTTCACCATGCTCCAGAGAGGCAGGGATGAGCTTGTGGGCAGCACAGGCAGCAGAAATTGCTTTTCAGAGAGTGCCAGTCAAGGTGGGGCTTCTAATGCTGTGGAAAGAAATTATTCCTGTTGGTTGATTCTTGCTGCATTTGGGGAAACAGCCCTGGCAGGTCCTAAAGGCACAGGGTGCAGCGAAGAAATATCTAATTTCACTGTTGATTTATCTTCTTAATGGAAATAGAACTCAAGGTGGTGAATATTGACAGCTGGGTTCAAAGTGTCCCTCACCTTTCATTTTGGGATGCGGGATGTCAGCATATCATTTGCATTTTTATCTGCTTGATGCCTCTTGGAAAACAACGTCTCTATCAAGCAGTGAAGGCATTAGCAGATGCATGAGGCGAGTAGTCTGCACTGCATGTGGGACCCCAGTGTATTTGGCAAAGGAGACCTTTGCTGCTTGTGCTTTCCCTTCTCTGTTAGCCAGTCCCATGGCCAGGAGGGGCACATTCATCTCTGCATTGGGGCTCAATTCTCTGAAGCTTGAATTTCAGAAGGAACGGAGGCAGCCCCTGGTTTGTTCAAATTTCTCCGTAACTTTGGAAAGGTTATTCTTTCAGATACCTTTGGAATGTAACACAGGTTCTGGTAACTCCTGAAAATATAGAAGAATTCTATGATTCAGCTGTGTTGAGCATGGCCAAGAAATCATTTTTAAAGGTAGCTGTGGCATTCAAGGCAGAGTCTCTTTCCATTTATTTTCTACACAAACAAACTTCATTGGAAAGCTCTCCCTTTCTGAATACCATGCCATAGGTGCCATTCTCTGAACAGAAAAAAATACACACAAAATGACAGAAATTGTCAGTAATGCATTTTTTGCAGCTCCTGAAACTATGATGCTGCACTAAGTATGTTTTTTCTTTGAATGCAAGCAGAGCTGAAAACCTAAAGGAAAAACTCAGCATGCTGTGTGTTTCCAGCAGAACAGAGATTCCGCAGCATTAGTTCTGTGCTGCTCTGGGCAGCAAGCCCAGGCCCTCTCCTGTTTGTGCAGGGAAGTCAGCCTGAGGCATACGGTGAGAAAGAACAAGACAAAAGCCTTTGACATTTTATAGTGTAGATTTTCATCCCAAATGCATTTAGGCCAGTCCAGTGACTTGTATTTACTGATATGTTTTCTATTAATTTCAGTCAGCTCCCAGTTTTATGTTGATTGTTTGCTGTTAAGTTAATGTATACAGGACTTAATGTTTACTACGGTGTCACTGTGCAAGTTTCACATTTAAAAAAACCAAAACAGCAGATTGGCAGGTTCCCAGTCTCTTGCATTTAATATTTAGATTGATGCTATAGGACTAGTTCAAGTTACCTTTTTTGTGAATGAGACTTAGCTCCACTGGTTCCCATTGTGTTCAACTGGTATAAATGTGGTGCAGTGAGAGGAAAAGGTGATCTGCCTGCTGCATGCTGTGTCAGCCAGAGCCTCAGAAGAAAGCAGCATCATTCCTTTATATATATAATCATTAATTTCATGTCTGCTGAAAAGTAAATTAGTTATGAGAGCTCTTGATAAGTGGTATCATTGTGGAATACCTATTGTAGAGCATTTCTTCTAGTAGAAACATTTCTTGTTTTTCTGCTTTTACAGGAGGAATATTTCTTGGAGAGCTTTAGGCTGCTGTAGCAGAGACTAAATGGGTGTAAATCAGCACTGTTCTTTGACACACTTGTGATAAAAATTGATGTGGGCTCACTGTGCACACTGGCTCTATGCTGATTTACACCACCTGAAGGTTTTTACCTTGCATGCTTAGACGTATGAGTGCAACTGGAGCCAAATTCTGCCTTGCTTTCCTTATTCAAGGTTGCATGCATTGATAATGGGGAAAAGGAGCGTTTTCAGCACAGTTTACCCATGGGCACTCCAAAAAACAAAGAGAAATTAATTTTGTAGATTAGATTTTACCACCATTTCTCAGATAGTGAACTGTATGATCCCAGGAGCAGAACTGAATCCAGGCTCAATACAGTGAAAAGAAATCACTGTTAACAGAAAACGACAATAGCAGTAATAAGTATTAGATTAAGTATTTTTTAGTGCTAAAGCTTTAGCAATAGTAAAAGGGGCAAGAATGAGCCTAATGCTGAATGAAAAAGAATGCTATCAGAAAAGAAAGAACTTATTTTTAAATGTGCCTCCAAATAGCCCTGTTATATTAGCACATCTTTTCAACTTGGGTCATGGCTGCATTAAGCTTACTATCCAGTCAGGTTAACCTGTGAGTATAAATACATGCTCTAAGTTCCTAAAAGCCATCCAATCCTATTTGCATTGTCACTCTACAACACAAAATGCTGTAATGACCTCCTTTTTTTAGGTCCAGTGCTATCTATAAAGCAGACTTAGGCTCTTTTGTTCTTAAGGAGGTCAGCTGTGGTGTTGCTCTCTTAATGAGCTTCAGGCACCCCCAGAGAGCTTCCCAGTATTGCCAGACATACCTGGCTCCAGGCGGGACGGAGGGGGCTCTGCCAACACCCAGGAGCTGCAGGCAGGTCCCATGTGACAGGTTATGCAACTGAGCTGGGCTTTATATACCCCTGGGACCTTAAGCATGTAAAGGGCTCCCGGGACAAAAACATCAGGTGAGGAAAGAATGTTTGCATCCTGTGCTCCTTAGAGTGCTTTTGGCATTGTAGCAAACCATATTTTAATAAATCTTCTGTTTCACTAGGGGATCAACTTGTAAAAAATCCCTGGGATTTTAGTAATGTTTTGTGTGTTCTGAAATTGTAGGGGCTGAAATTCTACGACTCAGAAATCATGGTTATTCCTCTCCGGAGAATGACACCTGGGTATATAAGGTTGCTACAGGTACGAAAATTCTGACTCTTTTTCCCCCACTTTTAATTAGATCTTTGAAATACCAGGGTTTCTCTTGCTCACACTGATTTTATTTCAAATTATTGCATTATCAACCCAAGGGAACACTGGCTTCTGGTGGGTTAACTTGCATAACAACTCAAAGAAGTCTTAATTAAGCCTCTGCTGAAAAGTAAATGAATTATGATAATTCTTGATAATTGGTATCATGCTGGAATACCAAATGCAGAATACTTGGAAGAAATTTATGTCTGCAGTGCTCCAACAGAAACTGCTTCATCATTTTCTCTTGCAGTGGCTTTATGTGTTTGAGAGAATAGGAAATGTTAATGATGAGGAGAGTGGTGGGTTCATAAGTGACCTATATGAGCTGTCACTGAAAAACTTCAACCAGCTTCTTTGGTCATGATAAAGAAATTCTCAAATAATATTGACCTCTGGAATATTAAGGGACCAGGATATTGATCATTACATGAAGAAAAAAATAGAAGCATGCATAGAAAATGTTTTAAATCAGGTAAATAATTGAGAATAAAACAGCCAAAACATGTATACCAAGCAATGCATCTTCCTTACTGTACTCCATATTTTGGTATTTACAGAGTATAGATCCTCTTGTCAGAGAATTTCACAGCTCTTGGCAATGTCATCTGCATCCAAAACCATAGGCTACAGGAGCTGAAAGGTGATTAGTTGGGTAGATAAGAGGCTGAGCTAAGTATACCATGTTGCAGTCCTAGCAGTGAATTTCTTTCATATCTCCCTGTGTATCTTTCAATATCAGTTTACATAGTAATTTTATTTGGAATTTCTTTTGTCTTTATTCTGCTGCTGAAGTAGCCACACTGTCAGCCCCACTTAGCAAGGTCAGAGCACTCAGCTCTGATTATTTAAATTTACAGAAAAAAAACCACTAGAACCTGGAAATGAGAATCAGGCTCCCTGGAATCGGTCACTCCTGTTAGTGGTGTCATACTTACCATCCCTGGACTGCAAGTGAAAGCATAAAAAAATCACTCTTTGAGGCCTAGTTATCGTTTCATATAAGAAATGCTGCAACTAGAAAGATGCATGATATGTTTTAATTTATGGTGCCAATATGTATAGGAATTTGTGGTTTGCTCTCTAGGGAGTCCATGCAACTGTGTTTCTGCTTCTTGGTCACTGTATCATATGTACTAGGCAAGCAGCAGTAACTTAATTTATTTTCTGATTGCATTCAGATAATCAGAAAATAATTCATTTTTTGTCTTTACATTAGTTGGCATTTTCTGCTTCTTTGTTGGACTCGATAAAGAAGCTGTGTTAAAAGTTGTCTACTTGGTCTAAGTCCTACCTGTGGAGCTAATAAAGATATTACTGATCCCTGTTAGCCTTGGCTTTCCTGAATTAATAACTAACATTCAAGGGAGCATCACTGTTTGTAGCTAATCTGTGAGAAGGAAAAGATCATTGTACTGCAGAGAATAAGAAAGTCCCTTCTCCTTTATGCCTAAGCCTCTACAGTTGATTCAGCTCTCCTGCTCTGCCTGGTAGCCAGAGGGAACCCCGTTCAAGTCACTGGGATCAATGACTTATGAATGAAAGAAAAATATCAGAAATGGTTCCTTTCTTTTTAAAAGCGATTGAAAGGAGGGCCTTCCAAAATGTGCAATAGTTTGTGCTGAATGATCTTCAGCAGAAAGTGGAGTCATACTATATTTAATGACATGGAGAAGAAAAAAGTGCTTTGTAGGTTTCAAAGAGCGGCTTTTTGTCTTGCCCTCAGCTGAGTCAGTGTGTGACTTGCCCTGTTTCTCCCATAGACTCAAGCTGCAGGGAAAATCGTTATCAACTCATCAGACACACTGCTGCAACGGGCAGCATTGCTCCTGGGAATGTGTGGGATCACTATATCCAGCTACAGCACACACCAGCTAACTCAAACGAAGAGACTTGCCTTGATCCGTTAAGCTGTGCTGGGATGTGACCCGAGAAGGAAAGGCTTGTGTCAGCAGTGCTGGTGAGTGGCTTTTCTGCCTCAGCTACCAGTGTGGAGGTAATGAGACACTTTGCAACTGAGATTTCTACATGCAAAGTTAAAAAGATGGAAGAACTACAGGCTTCTTTGAGAAAGAAAAAAAGAATAAGGACTGGCAGAGGCACTGCATTTCCAAATGAGATTGCCTGTAAATACAGTGAACTTCTTCTGTTATCCAGTGCATAAATAGAGGGAGATTTAAAGATATAAAATACGGTTAAGTCTTGAGTAGGTGTAAACAGATCGATGGGGGGGTCATGTTTCATTGCAGCTTTTACAGATTGAGTCCTATGTGAAGACTGGTTTTGAAAATGAGAGTCAGAAGGAATATATTCCTTATGACAAGAGTTAGACCAAATAAAGATAATCTTTCAAAGAGTATTTGTACTGTTATATCTAACTAGATATGTACATTTGTAAATATTACAGGATTTGTGCTCTCTAACCTTTATTATTGAATCTTAAACATTATTGATGCCTTTTGTGTAGAAATATTAGTTTGCTTTAACACAGGCTGGTAGCCTTCTGCAACAGCAGAGATGGCCAGAGGCTGTGCCATCCATATGGTGTTGGGAAGGAACCATGGCACCAGACCAGTTAACTTTGTAATTCTGTACAGAAACACTCTACTCTAGAAAGTATTCTTTAAAATATTGTGTTAGGTTTTGTTGCAGAGCTCCATATCTGATTGTACTCCTCTTCAAAGCCCACTCATCCTGTAATATACATTCTGATTAAAATAAAAATAGACTGACCTTTTTTTTGTATTCCCTCTTCTTCTGTTGTTTTCTTGTTCTTGTCTCTCAATGCAATAGCTTATTCAAGAATGTTCTGTTACTATGGTTTGCATTTTTTCAACTGTTCCTGATGTTTTATGCAAACATGGCTTTGTAGGCTGTTCTGTGCATATGTTAGTGTTTAAAATCCTTTGTTCTCAGATAATAAACACAAATATTATTTCTGGGTTTTTTTCCACGTTTAAAATTATTTATTCTGTCAACAGTGTTTATATTCAGCCACTAAGGGGCATCCTACACAGCTGAATATTTTAAAGCATTCAGATTGCTCACTGCAATATTACAAATCACAAGTTGAATCAGGTTGAAAGTTTTGCCTTTCTTTTTTTTTAATTTTTAAGTTGTCCTTGCCCCCTTTTCCCTTTCTTACCCTTTCCAAGAAAATGTCTCTCTTCCCACCACAATTGCTGTTAACTTGAAGATTAGAAAATCTGTGATCATTTTTTATGATGTACCAGGTCACAAATTACCTCCATACTTTACAGCCTCCTGTTTCTGTTTAAAATAATAACTCATATAATGGAATATTCCATCTTCTGCCTTCACCTACAAGAAATGAAGGAAAATACTTGATCCTTTTGACAAAAGTAAGAATGATAAACCTGGGAAGCATTTAATCACATTGATTGAAGATATCCAGTGTGACACACACACACCCCCCCCCCCAGCATGCCATATTTATGGCCTTATAATCAATGCATATGATTTGGGGCAGCTGTTTTTTGGTTACCAAAATTCCTGCCTCCATACAAGGTGGATCATTAGTTGTTTTCAGTGCTGTTGCTATGCTAAACAAACTCTTCTGCTAGGTAAAAACTAAGTATAATAGTATTATGCAGGCTTTAATTATAATATCAGTAATATATTAGAAGATATACTAAAGAAAATGATAACTGGACCAGTGAGATGCTCTCATGGTGCTGTATCATGGAATGAGTTCTGTGAATAGTTTTGGAAGTTGTATTTCGTACCAGTGAAAAAGACAGGAGGACAACAGTGGTGATAGGAAGATGGAGTGTGGAGAGACTGAACAAAGCTACTGGCCTTAGGAGCCTCGGGAACATACAGTGAAACTAAAGAAAATGATAACTGGACCAGTGAGATGCTCTCATGGTGCTGTATCATGGAATGAAGCTCATGAGGAAATTTATTTTTTCCACAAGTTCTGTGAATAGTTTTGGAAGTTGTATTTCGTACCAGTGAAAAAGACAGGAGGACAACAGTGGTGATAGGAAGATGGAGTGTGGAGAGACTGAACAAAGCTACTGGCCTTAGGAGCCTCGGGAACATACAGTGAAGTGGCAGGAATGTGTAATTGAAATTAATTACGGGAGGGAGACGTTTAAACTTGCCGCTGATGATTTAGGCCTGGGCTAAAATCATGTTTTAGTGAAAAGCTTGGATTCCATCCTTCAGGAGATGTAGGTACCTATTACTTATCTATTTGCCCTTGTAAAAATATAAATCCAAAATTTAGCTTTCCTAAATCACACATTTGGTGTGATGCATGGCCATGTGCCCGTCAGTTTCCCTGCCGCAGCTCCCTGGAAGATCTGCTCTCAGGTTTCCCCACAGCCAGGTGAAATTGGGTCATGTTGAGCACCAAGACAATGAAGCCTTATGGGGTTACATGAATATATTCTCATCTTCTCATCTTCCCTGTGGCTGGAAGCGCAAAGGTGGATTAGGGGCTGCCCAGAATGTGACTGGAAGCTGGTGTCCCATAGCCCCTTTTGTCCTGTTGTTTGTTAGAACAAACACTGTTAGGCAGAGAAAGGAAAGGTGACTTTCACAGTGGAGCACAGTGACTTTCACGAAGGAGCCCATGGTGCTGTATCTTCCCTCTGCATGTTTTTTTCTGAAGGACCAGCATGGTCTGATGGGTCCTGACTCCTAGAGGAGGCTCACTGAGTGAACTTGTCCCAGCTCTGCCTCCACTGCAGCAAGGGGCCCAAATTCACAATCAGGACAATCCAAAGACTTTTTCCTCCTAATTGCCTATTACCTAAGTTGGCCCCTGCCCCTGCAGTCAGTGTGCCTTGTGCTTGGACGCTACCTAACTTTGCCATGTTTATAGTCATTTAACTCCTACCTGCAGGCTCAGTACATGGCAGAGCTCCCAAAATCTGGGCAGGATACTGCTCCATGTGCAATTCCCAAACCCTCCTGTGAACTTAATCTTCAAAGCTCTGAGTATGCCAAACTTCAAGCATATGTTTATGTCCTGCCTAAGTCAAAGGGAGGTTTAAGGAACATCCTTATATCCTTTGCCAGACTGAGGTATTTAATCTTTTCCTTGATCTCCCCAAAAAAGCATTTACATTTTAAACATATTTGTACTTTTGTTTATATGGCTTTTACTTCAAAAATGTTGGCAAATCATCAACAATTGAATGCTGATGAAATGTGGGAGCCTGGTGAGCTTGGGGAGGTTAATACTGCTTTACTTAGTTTTGCAAAGCTTTTAAGCAACACCAGCAACGGATTTCATTTGGCACATAAATTGTTATGTTTGAGGAATTACACTCCAGGAATTACATTTTACCTTTTCTCGCTTGTAAAAATGTTTAAATAGAAGTGCTATTTAAGCTAGTAAATTTTAGACTTTCTTTACAAACACACTTTAAAGCCATTTCATAAAATATATCAGCTAGGTTTTACCTCCAATCCCAGGCAAGTATAGGCTAATATGATGAAACAATTTTAACTAAACTAATCCACTTCTGCCAGCAGTAACTTCTTTAGTTTGGATTATGTCTTGATACGTTTGATTATGTCTTGATCATGTTAGTTATTCTTTGAGAAGGGATCCCAAGATATTTTGTAGGTGTTTAACTTGTATGCCTGAGTCCACTTCCTAGAGACAAGTGAAATGAAAAGTATTAAATAATCAGAAAATCAAATACTGTTGGTATTCTCTTCAAATAGAAGTGGTGTAGACTGGAGAGTTGTTTGAGACAAAGAGCATCAATAGTGAGTATCAGAGCATTCAAGCTTGATTTTTTGTGCTAATGTTGGGCTAAATTCACTTGAATGTTTTATAAAAAGCTCTTTCACATAAATATGCTCAGTTGTCTAATGCAGAATTTCTGTCTTTATCCATCAGGACAAACACCCAGGACAATTATGCAGGGTAACACTCATTTACTAATAAGGGAAGTATAAAATGAAGGCAACCTCTCTGACAATTTTCATGCATCTTCTGGAAATTATTTATTATTACTGTTGTTATTATTGTTATTATCCCTTAAACTGAAGGTTACAGAAGTGCAGATTGTGCATTTGCAGATTTGCCACAGACCAAGAAGGCAAACTTCAGTCGTTACCAATGAGAAGACATTTTTTCACTTATTATGCAGTGCTAATGACATCGTGAGGCTGAGCCTTTAATTTATATATCAAAGAGCAGAATCCAACCAAGAAAATCGTAATTTTTTACCCCTAAATTATGTGCATGTCCTTTTGTACAGCAAATGTGCTGCAGGCTGAAGAATCAGATCACTTGAGTGGGCTGTTTTCTGTCCTCCAGCTACCTTGAGGTCTTATGTTGTGCAGAACCACTGTCAAGCTTCTAATTTGAAAAGGATCCACAGCAGCCCTCAATGGAGGTACCAAACAGCTTGGGGGTTGTTCTGGCAGAATGACTCTCATGTCTCCAGTGCCTTCCTGAGAAGCTTTCATTTCAGACCATGCATTAGGAAAAATTAGAAAAGTGCCAGACACATGGAAGTCTGGCCTGAGCTCAGGTTTTTGGTTGCTGCTGTAATGGTAATTAATACCATCAATAAAACTGGGGCACTGACAGTGCATGGGAGCTTCCTCCATAAAATGTCATGTGTCTTCATTGCCTTTTCATTGCAAGTTGAACAGTGGGTTTATTGTTGGCAGAGCTGTGTGGTAGTGGTAACTCACCTCACTGGTGGAATTGTGGAATTTCTGAATGGAATGTGGCCACAGGGTTTCAACTGGGAGGTGGTTTCTACCTGTGCAGTGCAATGGCACTTCCCTATGAATGTATTTGTTATAATATATATGTGTATATATATTAATGCTTGTCACGTCTTTTCTTACCTTGGATAAAATGCCTTTTCGCCTCTTATTTATGAGTACTTGATGACAACACAAAATAACCCCCTAAATCAATCCTGTCTTTCATATGACTTTCTTGTTACTCTTCTACAACTATTGCAGTTTAATAAGGTAGCTGAAAGGTAGTTTAATCAAATGGTAGATTAATAGGGTTCCTGGAGCTGCGTTTACATCAGCTTTTAACTAAGCATATAATCATGAGCTACAGTGTGTTGCTGACTTCTAATCAGAGGGCCCCTGTCTTTGTAGAGAGTGTTTGTAAGCATAAAACAGGGCAGAAGGCTCAGAAAGAGCTGTTTCTTCAGCTCCTTAGCAGCATTTTTGCAAATGACCTTTTTTAAAGAGCGCTAAGTATTTTAAAACAAATAATCTACCCCTTTTTGAAAGGTTTTAGGAACTTTATGTAAACCACAGTCCCTCACCAGCAAAGTCCAACCTGCAGAGGAGACATTGGAGACAGAGTAGTCAGAGAAGGTGTCTGATGCTGAGCAGAGAGGGGGTTTGAATTAAGTCATGGTGGATGCTTCCACTTTTTTTCTCTTCAGAAATGAGGGCTGAGGTTCAGCTCAGCTGACACCAGCAATGGAAAGGTTGACCAAGCCTGCCAGTCCGCTTGGGTCTCCCTACAGACAGCAGAGGCGGGTCCTGGGAAGGCCACTTCCACCCTACCACCTGGCAGCTGCCAGAAGGTGCTTTAAGATGAGCTGAAGGAATGTGGATTGTTTCCTTACACGTGAAAGCACGTAATGTTTGGGGTTTCTTTCTGCTTTGGGCCAATGCCATCAGAACCTTGCTGAGCCTTCACTGAGGTTCCACGTCTCTGTCCTGTTGCCTGCTCCCAGAGCAGGCTGCTCTGCAGCATGTGGAGCTAGGACTGACCTCCTGTGTCTGTCTGTCTGTGCATGTAAGAGAGAGAGGGGGAAAGCCCTCATGCTGCAGGAGGTGGTGAATACCACCTGGATCATGAAGAGAGATGCCATCAGATCATCCATGATTTGTGCAGCTCCCTGGCTCTGCTCTGAGGAATGTGCAATCTCCTGCTGGGTCTCAGCTTGCGTTTGCAGCAGAGCCATGGCAAAAGATATTTCATCAGGTAACTTGGAGTTCTCTTTTCACTCATTTGCCAGTTACATCCCATTAATTAGCCCAGAGTCCACCTGAAGGGATTATTTGTAGTATTTCATTCCCAACTTAATTTGACTGTTAATTTGATAGTGTAGTATCAGGAGAAGCTAAAGAAGCTCTGGGAGTGATTGTCATGAAAAGATACCTACAATGTTTCTTACCACTTCCCTCCTTATTGTCAATTTTGCAATAACAATTTGCTTTTGTGTGTGTCCCTGCACCTCCCTGCCTTTTCCTTGCCCAACCAAAAGGCACCGACACCTGAGCTGACCCTGTCTTGCAGAAGGGCGTGCAGTGGGAGGGGGGTCATGGCTCAGCACAGAACAAGAGAAGCAGAACAAGTGTCCCTCCTGCTGGGTGAGAGGAGCTGTAAATCTCAACTCCCAGCTACACAGTGAGCCCAGGATCATGCTGAGCCCAGGCTGGCTTTCATGAGCTAATGCTCCTGCAACCATTTGGCAAAGCTGGGCACTCGCTCAGGCTCTGGGTATTTTCAGCTGTGGTTTCAGTAGGCAACTGTCTCCCCAGCAGTTCGTGCTTAAGTGACGGGAGGATGAATGGAAAGCAACCACTTTATACTGGGTCACTAACAAGGTGTTGTTGGGTTTGGTTTTGGTTTGGGGGGGCTTTTTTGTTGCTTGCTTGTTTTTGTTGTTTGTTTTTTGTTGTGGTTTTTTTTAATCATGTCTGAATTCCACTTCATGAGTACTCTCCCCCATTTAAAGCAAATTAGTTCCTTGCTGAGCAGTGCATTAAAAAGCTCAGAGTTTACACAAGGATGACACAGGATTGTGATGCTGCACCTTTATCTGCTATGCTTTAGCACATTAAATACCCATCCTGAGCTATTGCCATAGGTTCTCTCTACACTGAATGCAAAAAAAAGAGCACCTCTAGATAGCAACTCCTCCTCTTCAGGAGGTGGCCCAACTCCCCTTCTGAATCCTTGGTGACTATGAACTGGACACCTCACTTTTATAAAGCTCAGGTTAGGAGAGAGAGGTCAACCCTATCTCTGCAAAAATGTTTTATTGCTATTCCAATAATAGCAATTTTGCATTGAAGACAGAGTAGGAGTAATCACACAGCACTTGGGACAACTGCTTGAGGGTTTCCAAACCACAATGTTACAAAGTGAGACGATTTCCAAAGAGTCAGCTTAAATGTCAAATCTCCCACCAATCTGAACTTGCTGCCCATACAAACAAAACCCACAGCCCTTTGCATTTGGTTTTCCTGAGCAATAAAGCCACAGTTGTGGAATAACATCATGGTGGTCTGGGTGGGAATAGACTTTCAAAGATCACCTAGTCCAATACCCTTGCCCTGGGTAGGGATGTCTTCCACTAGACCACATTGCTCAAAGCCCCATCCAACTGGGCCTTCAACACTTTCAGGGATGGGGCATCCACAACTTCCCTGTGTGACCTGTGCCAGTGACTTACCACCCTCATTGTAAAAAGGTTCTTATTCGTGTTCAATTTAAATCTACCTTCTTGAAGATTAAAAACATTGCCCCTTGTCCTGTCACTCAGGTCCTGGTAAAAAGCCCCTCCCCGGTGTTCTTAAACCACTTCAGGTACTGGAAGGTGCTTTAAGGTCTCCCTGGAGTCTTCTCTTCTCCAGCTCTCTCAGCTTGTCTTCATAGGAGAGGTTCACCAGCCCTCTGATCATCTTTTTGGCCCTTCTCTGGACTCTCTCGACAGCTCCACATACTTCTTGTGTTGGGGGCCCCAGAACTGGACACAGTATTCCAGGTAGGATCTCACCAGAGTGGAGTATAAGGGAAGAATCCCCTCCCTTCACCTACCTGCCGTGCTGCTACTGATGCAGCCCAGGATCCAGTTATTTTTCTGGGCTGCAAGCAGACATTGACCTTTTCATCAACCAGCGCCCCTAAGTTCTTTTCCTCAGGGCTATTCTCAATCCAGTCTCTGCCCAGCCTGTATTTGTGCTTGGGATTGCCCTCATCCAGGTGCAGGACCTTGCACATAGCCTCGTTGGACTTCATCCAATTTGCACAGGCCCACTTCTCAAGCCTGTCCAGGTCCCTCTGGATGACATCCCTCCGTCCAGCATGTTGAGCACACACCTCTTGGTGTCACCTGCAGCCCTTTTGAGAGACAAGTATGTTAGTTGTGCTGAGGTACCCCACACTCTGGAACCATGCAGTACAAGTTGCAAGGGGTGTGAAGCAGCACGGCAAATGATCTCGGACGTGTCAACACTGAACTCCTGCTGCCCCTAAGATGTCTTGTTTCTTGTGACCTTCACTGCCATCCCTGAGATTTGACTGAAAAATGAGTTGGACTCTACCACCATTTTCATGGTTCCTTTAAGGCTGGACAGTATGTACTCATTGTAGTCTAACAACTCTTTAAATGAAATACTCTTTTGTCAATAGCTATATTATAGTATTCTTTCTGTTAACACAATGTTTGACATAAAATGTTACCAGTTGTTATATTCTTTAATCCCAGGGACTGCTGAGAAGTTCTCAATAAATAATACTTTTCATTTATTTTCAACACAGGCATCTGTAAGTAATTGCATAATATCTCTGAGGGTGAATTATCTGCAGTTCCATGCTGCACTGTAAATAAAGTGCTGTGTGTGCTTTGTGCTGTGTGAGCTGAGGTGGTGCCAAGAACCTGAAATCATCCACTTTACCAAGAGAATGAGGGAAAAAGAGATTGTGCATGGAGAACACAACTCAGACTTTACTTTTCCATCTGATTAGGGACCCCAGTACTTGTTTCATTTCTTACCTGCAACAGGCAGGTAATTTTATTTTTCTCAGGCTTCTGCTCTGTCAGTGGCAGTGGGAGAGGTGCTGGTGGTGAAGTTCTGCAGGCAGGGACATGCTCAACACCTGGGCAGCACTTTGGGTTATATGTGTTACCCCTGCTGACTGCAGCCCTCTCAGTTGCCTGAGACCATCATGCACTTGTGCTAAAGAGCCTTGGTCTTTGCATGGAAGAATATGAGCTGCTGCCATAGACATAAATACAACACTAAAAAAATGGGCTGTGGTCTAAAAGAAAATAGCTCTTTAATAGACATGTTGGCTCCTGAGTGCTTAAGGTCCTCTCCTCCTGAGAAAAAAATCAAAACCTGCCAAGATCTTAAGTCATCTGGCTCCATATCTGTCTGCAAGTGATTCAGCAGTCTTCCCTTCCTCCAGCTGCATAAGCAGCGTGTCAAGCGTCCTGAAGCCAGGCGTGGTACAGCCTTTGATGAATGAACATCTACTACTCCCATTGCAGATGCTCCAAAAGGCCCCTGGGCCTGTCCTTGCTGTGCTAGACATGTACCAAGACTAAACACCATTTCTCACCCCAATTTGCTTTCCATGCAAATGAACAAGCTGCAATGCTTGGCAGGTTGAACTGGTGACCTGCTGGTGTTTCTGAATAGTCAAATGCAAGCAATAGAATTTTTTTCTTGCCTTTTTGCCAGTGTCCTAATAAAAGCACTGAGGAAAATATTAGTAAGTTTGCATGGTGAGAACAAGGCAAAAACTGAGTCACTCAGACCATCAACCTCTCTGAAAATGTCTGTGATGTATTCAATAACATTGAAAAAGAGTTATGCCAGTGCCTCAGATGCTTTGTACATACCAAGTCTGAAACAGTGCTCTTAGTTGTGATATCTAATTAATATTATCAGGAAATGGTTATTTTAAGCAGCATTTTAGTATCAGAATCCATTTTCTTCCATTCCCTGAGAGGTGCTGCTACCTGAGAGCAAATTATCACTTAATAACTGTGCTGTTATCAGGTGAGCCCAAGGAAATTCACTTTGGAGTACTTTGGGACCTGGCTGAAAGAGTCTCAATGCCATTAGTGGTTATAGCTGAGGTTTCTTAAGGATGGGTGAGCTCCTAGAAGACTGCAAAAAGGGTAAGTGTCTTTCAGATGGTTAAGCCTAGGATCAGCTTGCCAGTCAATGGTGCTCAACAAACACTCAACAGTACCCAACAAATGATCAAAGCCATCTGCAAACCCACAGAAAAATAAGAAGATAAAAAGCAGCTAATGTGTTTACCAGGAATAAATCATGTGCAACCAACCCAGTTTCCTTCTTAGACAGGCAAGTCAGCAAGCTTCCTACTGTATGATTGTAGTAAGATGGTTGCAAATGACATTCTTATGCACAAGCTGGGGGAAAGCACTCTTCAATGAACCACATTAATGAGATTACAGATCTTGTTCAAAAATTTACAAAGAATGAATAGGGGTTTTTTGAGTGTCTGGAAAAATAAGTACAGAATGGGCTGCTGCACGCTGCTGTGAATGGGGGCTGCCTGATATTTTTACTAATGACTCATGTTATGAGAATGGGTATGCATAAAACATCATCCTCGGAAGGTCTGCAGTCACCGAAAGAGAGGAGCAGAATTCACAATGATCTAAAAGCTGCAAAGTGCTCTGAGGTCAGCAGTGGGATTCAAAAAGAACAAGCACAAAAAGCTTGATGCTTTGGCAGAGGCATCAGCTGTGTGAACATGGGGTGGGGAGCCGTGTAGGATAGATGGAGTGAATCACAGCACCAGCCAGCAGCATCCAGTTCTTGTGGGGGCAGGAAGCAATCTTGTAGGCACATTGAGGAAGGGGTGCAGGCTGGAAGGTGTATGGAGGGGTCCTCCTGCTTTGCCTGGTGCTGGTGAGTGCTGTGTCTCATTTTGCACACCAGTTTTCAAGGGACGTGTGGACCAGTTAAAGAGAGCTCAGAGGAAGGACAAAAATTAAAATATGAATTGCAGAAAATGTGACCTGCATAGCAACACTCTGGTAGTGTGGGGAGGGGTACACTGATATATGCCATGAACCTGGCCATCTCCTCACCAGCCCCAACTGCAGACACTGTGTCCACAACATGCACATCTGCTGACTCTCAAAAAGCAAGGGGATTTTTTTACTGACCCATCACATGCTCTGTGTTACAGCACTCTTGCAAACCTAAGGCTGCCCTGCTTGGCAATGCTTTAGTGGATACATAATACATGTTACTGCACCTGCAAAGTGAGTGCTGGATGAAGCTGGTGCAAAGGGGAGGCTGAGGAGTGGTTGGTTATCCCGGAACCAGCCAACATGCAGACCAACACTGTACTGCAGAACCACCTGAGGGAAGATGTCATCTAATGTGCCAGCAGGGATGAGCCATCCCAGACCTTTTCCATCCCAAAGGTTGGTATCCAGGAACATCAATGTGCATGGCTGCATTGCCAAGTGCTACCAAGAGTTGTGAACAAAGACAGTACTGGAAAGTGGCTTTTGTTTTCAGTTTTATTTGATATAATAAACTCCAGGATGATTGATCTCTTTCTCTTCTATCCACTCTGCCTAGGAAACGGCCCATAGTATTGGGAGGGGGAAAAAAATGCTTGCCTTAGATTTGTAAAGACATTGACTTCCGTCTTCATGTGCCTTTTTTATTCAGGTATCACAAAGCTTGACCTCACCAAAATGACCCATACCAGGAAGGTGCCAGGGCTCCCCACAGAGGCAGGGAAAAGAAGAGAGACTGCAGAGCAGCCCAGTGGGTTTGCAGAACACTAGCCCCTGCTTGAGTAGCTTCTCCAAATTATCTGAGCCTCCATTAGTGCTTGGGCAGTCCTGGTCATTCACTGGTGGAAACCTCAACACAGGCATCTGCAGAGAGCTCATACCCAGAGGAACTGCAGCCCTGGCCTCAGCCACCTCCCAGCCTTGCCCACTGGTGGTGGGCCTGGATAGGAGGCAGGTCCCTGCTGTGGGAGAGCAGGGCATGAGGACACCAAGAGAGCAGGAGTAGGAGCATGGCTGTAGGCCAACAGCTAGAGTGGGAAAGGAGGCCAAAACCTTTAAACCACAGACAGCTAGCACTTCTCTTGTGCTTCCCATGGCTCTGCAAACAAATGCAATTAAACACTGAGAACAGACTGACTGAACCTCAGCATAAGTAATCTATTACATTTCATTCATTCTCCTTTTCATTATAAACTCTGAGACAAAGCTGTGATCTTGTTTGTACTCTGCAGAAGATTGTTTGCAAGTAGTAAACAACAGTAATTATCTCCAGTGCAATACCCAGTCAGATACCCAAACAAGTCACATGCAGCAAGACTGCTCAGTTCAGGAAGTCTGCTATCTCACAAGTAGGTGGATAGAGGCCAGTGTCTCATCTTTACACTTAACTCCTCCTTCCCTAATGTTGTGGGGTCATTGGATCCACCACAAGCCTTCACTGTTGGACATTTGGTCTCATCAGTCATAGCTGCACATCTTCAGGGCAAGCCCTCTCCCAAGGCACTTCAGGTAAACTTTTGCCCAACTGACCAGAAGATGAGGGTGGTGTCCAGCCTTGGTGCAGTAGCCCAACAGATGCAAAGGAGACAGGTTGAAGTATTCTCACAGGAAATCTATCTGCAACTTGTAACATTAACTCATCTACTTTGAAACATTAAAAACCATATACCCAAATGTCCTTTTTTAGATAATAGCATAAAAATGATATGCAAATATATGCTCTTGTCACTACTGCTTTTCTTCCCATCCTGGAGTTTCCACTTGTTTAAAATATCTGTTTCATGCCAGTTTAGAGTTTGACTTCAAATACATGTGATTTATTCTGTTACTTTTATTGCCACACATGGTCCAATTCAATAGCCTGTTTGGGAATTTTTAAATCCACTAGTCAATACTGTGCGATCCAAATAATAGTTTATATGCCTAAGGTAAAGTCAAGCTAATGTGACAGCAGAAATCCCCGGTTTATTTTTAGGAATTGAGCTTTTATTTCATATGTTATTGATCGTCAAGTGACAAAATGTTATTGCAGGTCTCCTTCTTAACCCTGAACTGTTCCTGTAGCACCAGTGTGGGTGGGATATGAAGACCAGATTAGCAGAGAAATTATATTTCTTTCAGAAATTTAGATGCAAATATAACTGGTTTTTTGTTTTGTTTTTGTTTTTTTTTTTAAAAAAGATAAATATAATTAGTGAAAATTTCCACTTCTCTGTTAATCTCCTGTTGAAATCTAGGTCTTCTTCTGACCAGCTCTAGGACTACTCAAAGGACTTGGGCAAACACCAAACTAGTTTTGACAGTGTTCTGAAAATATTTACTACTTTTTGCAGTTGGACATGCAGAGGGGTTTAAATTTAAACATTCACTGTCAAAACTGGTATCTTCTTATCATAGCTGCAAAAGCCAGCCAACTTTCTTGCCCTGGTGAAGGTGATTACCTCCATGCAAGCCCTTGCTGAGATGTCAAGTCAGTATAAATGAGCTCCCAGAGCCAGCACAGCCATCCCACAGCCAGCAGCGCTGGGAAAGAAAGCAGGTCCAGAACTGAGCATACCCACAGGATCTGTTTTGATTCACTGTACATCATTTTTCTATCTTGCCTACCAAGGCTTTTCTATAAAAATGAGGCACATTTCATTTTACGTAATCTCTGGTGCCTTCTGGATTTACTCTTTCGAATAACAGACACTGAATATCCATTACTGCAAGGTATTTGAGGGCAGATTTCCAGACAAAATCCCTCAGCCATCCCTGCAACATGTATGTGTTCACAAACCCACCTGTACAAATTCCTGGAGTTAGATTTATTTATTTTTTTTTAGTGCATCATGTTTTTTGCCTAATCAGGAAACTTTCACAAGGTAGGAACAAATAAGGCTTCAGTCAATGCCTTGCATCTGTGCTTAAAAGAGAAAGAAAGGAGCAGAAGGAAACCAAGTCTACAAAAGCTGTAATATTAGTAAATTTAATGTTTCCTCCTTCCTGTGAATGATAAGGTATTTTCTTCTTTGGGGGTCTGTCTGGATATGACTGCTGAGTGTACAATCAGGCTGAGAGGTTTAGATAAATGATCGATCTTCCTCCCTCCTGCCAAAATACTGCCTCACCCATGGAGAGCCTATGGGGAATAAGGTAATCTTGGTTGCTTTGAAACAACTCTAAATAACTTTGAAGAAGGTGGGGGTTATAAATTTGAAGCAAAAGCTCCTGGGTGAGGTTCTTTCTGGTGTGTTGTGGTCTCCCAATCCAATTTCACATAATACATCCTTCCACCTGCTCAGATGTTTGCGGAGAGAGTGCAGTAAATACTTGGAGTTCATAGAATCACAGAATCATAGAATCCTCACGGTTGGAGACAACTTCCATTAAGTCCAACTGTCCACCCTACAGCCCCAGACCACTAAATCATCTCCCGAAAGATCACAACCACCTGTTTTTTAGCATCTCCAGGGGCAGTGCCTCCACCACCTCCCTGGGCATCCTGTTCCAATGCCTCACCACTGTTTCTGTGCATAAGTTTTTCCTAATATCCAATCTGAACCTCCCTTGACACAACTTGACCCCATTTCCTCTTGTCCTATTGCTAGTCACTAGGGAGAAAAGGCCAACACCCACTTCACCACAACCTCCTCTCAGGTAGTTGAAGAGAGCAATGAGGTCTCCCCTCAGCCTCCTCTTTTCCAGGATGAACAGCCCCAGCTCCCTCAGCCTCTCCTCATAAGACCTGTTCTCCAGACCCCTAATCAGCCTAGTTGCCCTTCTCTGCACCCTCTCCAGCAGATCAATGTCCTTCCTATACTGCAGTGCCCAAAACTGCAGTGCCCCAAAAGTGCTCGAGGTGCAGCCTCACCAAGGCTGAGTAGAGGGGCAGGATCACCTCCCTGGTCCTGCTGGTCACACTATTCCTGATGCAGGCCAGGATGGTGTTGGCCCTCTTGGCCACCTGAGCACACTGCTGGCCCATGTTCAGCTGGCTGTCAATCAGCATCCCCAGGTCCATCTCTGCTGGGCAGCTCTCCAGCCACTCCTCCCCAAGCCTGTAATGCTGCTGGGGCTTGTTGTGTCCAAAGTGCAGGACCTGACATTTGGCCTCATTGAAACTCTTACAATTGGCGTTGGCCCATTGATCAAACCTGTCCAGATCCCTCTGCAGAGCCTCCCTGCCCTCAAGCAGATTGACACTTCCACCCAGCTTAGAGTCATCTGCAAATTTACTGAGTGTGCACTCGATCCCCTCACCCAAACCATCAATGAAGATCTTAAACAGGCACAGCCCCAGCACTGAGCCCTGGGGAACACCACCCACGAGCAGCCACCAATTGGATTTAGCTCCACTGAACACAGCTCTTTGGACCTGGCTGTCCAGTTTTTATCTAGCAAAGCATGTGCATATTCAAGCTTTGAGCAGGAAGCCGTGCCAAAGGTCTTGCTGAAGTCAAGGCAGACAACATCCACAGGCCTTCCCTCGTCCAATAAACAGGTCACCCTGTGATGGAAGAAGGTGAGGTTAGTTAAATAGGGCCTGCCCTTCATGAACCCACGCTGACTGGGCCAGATTGCCTGGTTGTTCTGCGTGCACTGCATAATGGTACTGAGGATTATCTGCTCCATCAGCTTCCCTGGTACTGAAGTCAGACTAAAAGGCCTGTAATGTCCTGGATCATCCTTCCATCCCTTCTTTTATATGGGGGTTACATTAGCTGATTGGCTGAATTTTTACTGCTGTAGGAAATGCTGGGGACTGAACGCAGAGGTTTGCCTTCTGTAGTGGTCTGGTCTGCTCCTTTTGCAATTTGTGGAAACAGAAATTACCTCAGGGCTGGTGTAGCTGCTTTGTAAATCCCATCCTTATGCAAGTGCCATAGAGCAAAGCCTGCTCCATACAATGGGCATGAGAGGATTTCTGGGGTGGATTTGGACTTGAAGTGCTTCTGTGGCCAGAGAGAGATGGGCTGTTGTTTTTTTTTCCTTCACTTTGGGCCCTAATTCCAATTTTGGATGTTTAGATTTAGCTTACCTAGCTCAGTCCTGATTTAAGTGTGTATGCTTATGCCACCAATGTTTCTTTAATAACTTCAAATATTTCTAATGGTTCAAATAGCTCCTTCGGTAATAACCTCCATGGAAGCATGTCTTATGAAACTTCTTTGTGTTGAAACAACCAACAAACTAGGAAGGGATAAGTTGGGATAGTGTTATAATTCTCAGGCTCTGTAGTGGGGCATTATCTCTCCATTCAAGTTTTCCCCTGTTCTCCGGGTACTGCAGCCCTACCACACTGCAACTCCACCATAGGCTTGGCCACACACCCACCTGTGCTGCTCCTGCCGCCAGAAAAGTGTCCTCATTTCATAGATGTGCTACAAAATCTTTGGGAGGTTCTGGTGTATGTTCAGGGAGAAGCTCTGTTCCACCCACCACTGCCAGGCAGCTCTAACAACAATTCCCACTCACTGAGGTGGCCCCAGAGCAGCACTGCAAGCCAAGTCCCCCCTATATAATAACCATATCATCACGAAGTCAAACACACTGGCAAAACACAGATGGGTGGTTATTATAGGAAGGATTCAAGGTAAGAATTTAACTCTTTAGTAAGTTTTTCTAGATACTTAGTATTATACTAAATGTATAATTATATATATAACACATTAGCAAGTTTTTGTTTGTTTTGTTTGTTTTTTTTTACACTTACTGGTATATGTGGGGAACAGGGCAGGGGAATATTCTGTAACTAATCTGTGAGCAGGTAAAAACTTGCTCTTTAGAAGCATTTTTTTCAGGGAGAAAGTCTAAGGTAAAGTATGACTCCATGAGGCATGGTACTCTTCCAGGGAGTGGTAAAAAAATATAAGATCCCTTTAAAGAAATAGCTGACTGACATCACAGAATCGGCAGTTCAGCTGATGGGAGGAGCACTACAAGGTATCTCAAAACACCCCAATCCTTTATATCTCCAGCATTGCTCTATCACTTTGGAAAAAATAAAATTTTACTCACATTGATTCAACCCCACTAAATTTAATAGCACCCTGCAGTGTTACTGGGGGAATGATTTGACAAGGCAGTCCTTCAGCTTCAGAACTGATTGAAACTTTTCTCCTTGCTTGCACCTCATTTATAGCCCACGCTGTCTGCTCAGTCTTGCCTTTCCAATTTTCTGTTCCTCTCTGACTTCATTGATTGGTAAGATGCCTTCT
The DNA here is from genome assembly GCF_000747805.2 of Chaetura pelagica. NCBI lineage: Eukaryota > Metazoa > Chordata > Aves > Apodiformes > Apodidae > Chaetura > Chaetura pelagica. The sequence goes on along the minus strand of NW_009953496.1, from coordinate 13,745,190 downwards.
GACAACTGAGTCTTGCAGATGTACTGAAGTGTGCTAAGAAGAGAGAGCAAGTGTTCACCTGTCGTAATGCATCGATCCACCACAATAACACCCCATGAACAGCAGAGAAGATCTGCTGACCGTCATAGTTCTTGTGTTCATTTCATTGGGTTTGGATTAAGATCTAAAGTTATGCAAATCTACCATCAAATATACATCACAAAACTCCTAATTTTGTATTTAACTCTTGAATTCTCCATACTGATTTTTTATTATGTTGCAGAGTTGCTTCTGAATGTTCAGAATGTCAGCAATGGTCTCCAGCAACTCATATTTGACCCTTGTGAGAGTAGCAACTTTCAAAATATTTCCTCAAAAAGACATTAAGAAAAGCTGCCTGCCAATTTAGATGAATAAACTGCAGGTTCTATCATAAATTTCAACTGAAAGTAGTTCTATGGAAAACAACAGAGGAAAACAAACGCACACACAAAATATTTTAAAAATTGAACCAAACCAAAACAAAAAAAGCCTTCTGTCCTGATTAGATGAGTGTTGGTGTCATTGGAGACTGGGAAATCAATCATGGCTCTTGGCTGTCTCTACACATTGCTTCCTGTGCCCAGTTGTTCAAAGCTATTTCTCAAAATTCCTGTCTGAAGTCTCTGCAACCATCATCCTTCATGTAGAAACTCTCTTTTTTCTAGACAATGCTGAATATTTTGTTCCTGTAAGAAGTAAAAGCAATGCAAGTTATTATCTTGAAAGTATGAAACATCACATTCTGCCCAAAAAAATACTTTCAGAGTACTTCAGATAATCAGCTCTCCAGACGTTTGTACTGAAGCAACTTCACAGCTCTGACGAGTGCTGAGAGTTGTCTTATTCCCAGGACATAAATTTCACCACTCTGGAGAAATCCATCTTCAGATCCATCTTCAGAAATCTTTGCCAATTTTTATTTCATTTTGTTTTTTTCCTATGCTGTTTTCTGGGGATTAAACACAATCCATAAAAATAAGAGCACTGGAACAAGCTCCACAGGGAAGTGGTCACAGCACCAAGCCTGCCTGAGTTCAAGAAGCATTTGGATGATGCTCTCAGGCACATGATGTGACTCTTGGGGTGCCCTACATAGGGACAGGAGTTGGACTTGAAGATCCTGATGGGTCCCTTCCACCTCAGCATATTCTATGATTCTGTGAAAATAAAATAATAAACATCTGGACAAAAGTGTCAGGGCAAGGATGTCCTGCAGCAGTGGGATGATGTTAAAAGAGCTGCTTCATTGCCCTCTTATCGCCTCCCAAAATATTTAGCTTGAAAATGCTATCAGTGGACAAACCACATTAAAATGAAGAGAAGTAAGAGCTGGGCACCCCAATGTTATTTCTTGTTTAGAACTGTTATAAAATGACATACTAAGGCACTACTGCTCTCCTCGTGTCTCCTCTTCAGGAGCCACTCTGCATTCTTTCCAGTTAGTGACTGAACTCCCTACCACTGCAGAGGCACAAGCAGAACCTGACAGATGAACTCAACTATTTCAGCTGAGGTTTTGATGTACATGCACATATCACTATGTATAATAGTGATGGTATTATATAGAGGTATATACATAACACATACACATGGTATATTATATGCATATTTTATTATGTGTATTATATGTCTATTATAATGTACAAATACATAAGGATTTAAACCTATTATAGGACATATGTTATCTATATTATATAAATATACAGTGTACCTTATGTACTATAGTGTATATATATGATATGTATATATATTTATAAATCTATCATTACATGGATGTATTATATAATACATACTGTTATTTACATAAAAATCTTTAAATTTATTTATTATTATATACTTCATACAATTATTATATATAAATTTGCCTACAACCATATATAAAATGTTCATGTTCTGTATGGATAATTAATGTGTTAATATAATTTATTGTTATTATCATCATCCTTCTGTATGGATGCACTTCCACCAAGGCAGGCCTTGGTGTGTCTCCTCCAGGTGGAGGTGTGCACAGGAGGAAGGTGGGCACCAGTTGCCTACGTCATGCCCCAGGGCCTCCTGGACTTCGCACTTGGCAGTGCCAGGTTCACAGTTAGACTTGATGCTCATAAAGGTCTTCTCCAACCAAAGTGATGACTTTGTGATTCTCGGTGGTAGCAGTGGCAGCAGCCTTATTTTTTAATTTCAACTGACATTACATAAAAAGCCTTCCAATTGTAACTTCCTCACCAGTTACCTCACCTTATAGTGCTTCTGTGTAACTTCTTAGAAATGTAATATATAATGACATAGCTTGTAGCTACTTATAGCACTGGCTACTTGACCTTATAGAGCTGCTTCTTCAGCTGACAGCACTTCTGTAAGAAGCAGAAGCAGGTAGCAAGTTGCAACTTAATTTTACTCAGAACTTCACAGATGTTACATCCTTTTTCAGGGCACTCAGAGGAAGGAGCCAGAAAGGTTAAATGGCAGCAAGCCCAAGCACTCCAAGGACACGGTTTTTTGGATCCCCTTCTTGTGCACCATCCACGTGCTATTTGTCCAGAACCTCAGGACATCAACATCAGCTCCAATACACAGCTCCTGGAAGATGTCTACACATGCACACACATCCCCATACAACCATTAATTTTTTTTATATCTATATATAAAAACTCAAAATGGAAGCCCATGTTCTTGCTAACACTGTCACCAGAAATTCAAGCAAACTGCCATGCCATAGGGATTTGGAGCTACCAATACAAACAGAAAACCAAACCCCTACTAAAAAGCAACAAAACCCCCTAACATGCTGAAGCTGTAGCTCTCTTGTGTTTAACATTTTAATGAGATACAATAAAGGCATTTTAGGGGCTGGTGTGGCAGAAACCAGAGCACCCTCAGCATGGGCCCATGACACCAAGGCAAAAGCAGGCACAGATGGAGGGAATTCATGAGCTGCCACTTTCCAAAGGGAAACAGGAAAAAAAAAGCAGCACACAGAGTGTAGAGAAACCAAAAGTCAAAACAGGAATTAGAGTATGACCCAAGACAAGGAAATATAAGCATCTTTTCAGGCAGACACCAGCAAAGAAGGAAGCTCAGAACCCTCAGCACAGATCTTGCCATCTGTCCTGTAATTACTGCCCTCATCAGGCAATCAGTCACATCAAGGGGCCACCTAGGTCCATCAGCAATTTTTCCATCTTTCCATAGTAAGAAACACCTCTCAGGTTATGGCTTTTCTGAAATTAACTAGTTCAGGGAAGAGAGCAAAACCTCCTCACCTGACAGAGCTGCAACAGACAAACATGCAAACTTAGTTATTCCAATTACTAAGCATAAGATTATTCGTTTGGTTCATTTGTTCCACTCTGATTGGAATCCTAATTGAATTAAAGTAGTGAATAATCTATTCCTACTGTTTGCTCAGGCCTTTGTGCTCAATGCTGCTCTCACAATTATGGACTTGTAAACCTGGTATCCTCAGAAGTTACTATGTGCTACCCACAGCACAGATACTGTTATCTGAAGAATTTTATTCCATGGCAACTATGAGGTGATCTAACTCTCAGTGGAAAGGATGCAACCCATCTGGAGCTACCCTGAATTTCCCTTTGGGTAAGAGAAATGTACTTGGGCAATTACAGTTAAGCAGGTGACTGAAAGTAGGTTGTTAGTCCTCAGCATGTCACTGTCTCACTTGCATTGTTGTGAATCAGGACTGGCTCCCTTGAGAATAACAAGTGAAATCTGTCTGTCAGTAGCATAGTTTAATCTGAAGGGAAGCACTTGTGTCTCTTTGTCTCATAGAATCAGAGTGCATGGGGTTGGAAGGGACCTTTAGAGGTCACCTAGTCCAGCCTCCCTGCAGTTAGCAGGGACCTTTTTAACCAGATCAGGTGGCTCAGAGCCTCGTCAAGCCTGATCCCTTGAATGCCTCCAGGAATGGGGTCTCCACCACCTCTCTGGGCAGAACATTTGTGTTACTCCCTTGGGCTGAAGTATTCAGCCATACATGGCTGTTGCAGTGACATGCATTGGGAACACCTTTGGTGTTGTCCCTTCCATTTCCAGCAAGCAGACACAAGGGGATGGATGTATGCTATCTACATGGAAGTTCCCTTTCCTTGACTTCCATGATCAAGAAGGAGAAAGTGAATTAGTGCAGGAGTGTAATTCCATTGTTTAATTATGTGTTTGTGACCATTACAAATCCTTATTTTTCTGGTTACAGTAGGACTTAGTAAATTATTTTCAAATACATCTCCTCTCTTCTGGGAGGCTGTACTGTCTGTGCTCCCTCAGAATCCTTGATGCTTTTAGCTTCTGGCGTTTTGACACGAACAGCTGCACTACAATTAAGCACCCAAAGCCCTTCACTTGGGATTAGATCCAAATACTTTTCTATCCAAATTAATTCCTGCTTAAGCCTTTCTGTGTGGCCCAGTGTTTTGGCCTGCACTCTGCTATTTCAGTTGCTGTAATCCATAAAGAAATATCACACTGGAGGGTATTTCAGTAAAATATCTGCAACTATAGACCTGCATAAAAAAAAATAATTCTAAGATCAGGATATAACACAAGATGACACATGAAACCTCCCTAGGTCAAATTTGTGCTGGATGGCCAAGGCTGAACTTCTCTTCCACTTGGAGAAACAAGCCATGGTTCCCACCTTGCAATTGGTCTCTTTCAGGGCAAGATTTCTGTAGGTGCTCTCACCTGAGCTGACCCCAAGCTGTCTACTGGAAGACCATCAGAACTGGATGAAGATCCTGATCCTCCTTCTGCTGCACAGTTCTTTGAAAGTTCTTTGAGTGATGCACAGGTTAGACACCTAGAAGTGCTGTGTTAACCAATGTCACCTCCTCTAACAAGGAGCTATTAAGATCAGATTGGCTACATCCCCCAGATTGCACATATGTCTTCATGGAGAAAGAAGGCCAGTTAAATGATGTAGGCTTCAGCTACTGGTCTGACATGATGGGAAAGCTGCTTTAAGACAGTTGGTGCTGGGACCACTTCTTGAACAAAAGGCTTGACATTGTAAAGTGCCCTCAAATAAACTCTGGGTATTTTCTTCTATCAATGCAACAGGTATGCTGAACCAGTGACATACTGGCTTGAGGACAGAGTGCTTAGAAGAACACAGAAATTATCTGCCAGTGGGCCTGTCATCACTGTTGACTTGTGGCAATGGGAGAGCAGACTATGTCTATATTTCTGTCCCTAATGCAATGGCCTTTCAAACCAGTATCAGAAGACTTTGATAAATAGGCATTGCCTTCCTTGACTGTGTGGTAGACCAAAGATGATTTTGTTTGAATGCATATAAATTTTTCCTATTGTGAAATTTCACATAGCAGCCTGGGTTGCCTTGCAGTTTAATGTGATGTGTGACAAATTAAACTTGTTGTTCAGGGCTCAAGAACTTGGAATAGATTATTATATCCTTCTGAGACCCATTTCTTACAGCTGGAAGTGATTAAGGAGTGTTTACTTATTAAAAAATGTATGATTGTGATATGAACTGGTAAAGGCAGAGAGAAGCCTAATGACTTGCATGGAACTGATAAAATGCACATGTTCTTTCTGCATGTTTAATTGACAACACAGCTCAGCACATGTAGGTACAGCCTGAGCAACTCACATGTGCTGACTTGCCTGGAAGCCCTGCAGTCTATTGACAAGTTTAGTTTGATTCCTACAGAGGCTGACTGCAGAGAGGTCACCCTTGGGCTAGAAAATCAAGTTTCTGTGGGTGAATTCCACCCACAACCAGTTCATAGCTGGGCCTGCTCACAGGAGTGCAAGGTATGGTTTCAGGCAAGATCTACCCTTAACCTGCAAATTATCTAGGTGAAAGTAGGAATGTTTTGCCAATGATGCTTGGCCCCCTCTGAAAATCCAATGTGTTGTGTAGAAACACAAAAATACTGTGAGCTTGCCATGAGTAGCTGGTGGCAAGAAAAAAAAAAAAAAGTCATTCTGATTAAAAACTGCCAAAAATACCCAGGTTTTTTGAATCTCATCTTGCCTGGGGTAAGAGGAATAGGAATCTCTACTGGAAAACTTGAAATTATAGAAGGGAAGTATCAGGCAGTGAAGTTTCTTCTTCCTTATATCATGGATGTATTTCCCTTGCAGCTCCTGGACCATACCAGGGGTAGTAGGAGAGCCCTTCTTGACTCCTACTTCATACTCTAGTTGTTTTTTTATCCTGTTTGATGCTGTGCTACCTTTTTTCTTCAAATGAAAATTTATTGGGTTTGTTGTGGGTTTTTTTGTTTTGTTTTGTTTTTACTAATGTTACACGTGCTCTTTTTGTTTGTTTTGGTGGGTTTTTTTGAGAAATTGTTTCTGATCATCTGAATTATGGAGTATTGTACTCAACAATTCGTAACTCAGATATAGCCTTGTACAGTTTTTAATCAGTGAGATTGTTTTTACTTGCAGAAAAACTACTAATTTGAGGATTATATTGCAGCTTTTTTTATTTCCTTTCCTGACTCTGCAAGCACAGATATATGTTAACACTGTGCTCTTCCCTATACATTTTACCTCTTCCATTGTGGCAGCTCATTAACATTTCATTGTCAGCAGGACATTATAAATGTAAGGAATAATCTGTGAAGCTGATTAAGGGGTCTGGGTTTTAGTAAAGCAATAAAAATGTGAAAGCAACTTGTAAACTTTTGCAGCTTCGCTGCTGAGTTCTCCCCTTTACTATTTGTGTTAATTAGAATGTGTGTAAATCAAACAAATATAAATGTCAGTGACAACAGTAGTTAGCAGAAATTTGTGTGCTTCTATTTCCTTCTGTACTGTATTTTCTCCTTTTGATTTCACTATAAAGGAGCAGTAAAAATAAGTACCACAGGAATTTCTTCCCCTTTGTTGAAAATAAATGTGCGAAGAAGCAGAAATTTTTAAGTAGGAATGAGAATGATAGAGAGTAGGAATGGGAAAAAAGAAGTGAGGAAAATTAGAAAAATGTAATTAGATTTAGGAATATGGAAGAGAAAAGGAACACCTCTGCATGGTAATACTCATTCCATTGATTTTTTTAGGATTTTCTGTTTATTCATTCCTTTTTAAAATGCATTCTCTGTGTTCATTACATTTCAGCAAAACCATTTCATCCATCATTATTCGTAGTGTTAATGTAGCGTAATGCATTAAGAATAATGGATGGTCTCTTGTTCTGGAAAACAGGTGTTTGTACCATTCTGAAGCTGAGGAACAGTAGCTATCAGTAGCTATTTAATCCACTGAAACCCATTTATTACTCAATACACTGAAAACTAATCATTAAGCTGAGGTTTGTCCTGTGGGAAAGAAGCCATTGCAAGGAGAGTTGTCATTTCATGAGACCAAGATGGCTGTGGATGATGGAGGCAAGGACACTCAAAGTCTTTGCTGACAAGCGTCTTTTGCATACAAGCACAGCAAAATGTAGTAACCTGTTACCAGTTTGGCATGGGATTAACACATCTACTCCTGGATCAAACAAGCCAGAAGTTGGGTGTCATTCCACTGGACAAGGAGACAGGATCATTACAGATGGTTTTTCACTTGTTCCTCAGGAAGGGGGGTTGGCTTCTGTCTCTGATAGTCAGTGGAGTCCTGTGCTACCTACAATTTAATTCCCATTAGTACAGAGGAGAGACATGAAGGTGATCCGAGAGCAGAAGCACCTCTCCTGCGAGGACAGACTGAGAGAGTTGGGGCTGTTCAGCCTGGAGAAGAGAAGGTTCCAGGGAGACCTCACAGTGGCCTTCCAGTACCTGCAGGGGCCTGCAGGAAAGCTGGGGAGGGGCTTTTTACAAGGGCTTCTAGAGAGAAAACAAGATGTAATGGATCAAAACTGGAAGAGAGGAGATTTAGGTTAGACATTAGGAGGAAATTCTTTAGTGTGAGGGTGGTGAGACACTGGAACGGGATGCCCAGGGAGGCTGCGGAAGCCCCATCCCTGGAAATGTTCAAGGGCAGGTTGGATGGGGCCCTGAGCAACGTGTTCTAGTGGGAGGTGTCACTGGCCATGCAGGGGGATTGGAACTAGATGATCTTTGATGTCCCTTAAAACTCAAACTATTATTTTATTCTGAGATTCTATTATTTCAACAAGCAAGAAACACACCTAAAAATCACATGTAGCTGAAAAAGAGTCTTCACTGCTGCAGTTCTCATCAAAAGAAGACTTCAATAGTTTCTGCTGGGCACAGCTGAGCCTGTGCCATGGCCTGGGATGCAGCACATACTGTGTCCATGCTGCCAGTCTTCAGCAGGGCTAGAGTTGGTTGCAGCAGAGATCATATCTGGGATATCCAAGATCTTCTATTTCAAACTATCAGGCAACTTTCAAATATCCAAGTAGAGCCCTCAGATGCAACAGATCAGATATCATATTTTCATTCTTTTCATTGCAAACATTTGTCTTATGTGCAGTTCCTTGGGCACAGTTCTCAATAGGAGACAACGATTACAGCTATTTCTTGGATACAGTCACGTTTATTGGCAAATAACATTCTCATAAGCATGAAGGCCATACAGAGCCAATTTCCCTTTTCACATTTTCAAACCTACCCTTCTACAAGCATTCTGTCCAAAAAGGGGTCTAAGGTTTTCTTCCTGACTTACAAATGTGACTTTTCCTGTCTGCATGTCTTTCTGCTGAAATTCTGCCTGTTCTACAAGTCACACGCACATATATGCCCTGAAATAATTATTTCCCAGTGTTAGTGTTTATGTTCAGTCTAGTCCTTGGCAGCCACTACCATGGATTTGGGTCTGACTGAGCAACAGGATATTTAATTATTTGCTCATTTAGTCTGAAGAGAGAGCAGCCAGCATAACCACAAAACCCAGTGAGGATTGTATGTACGAGCTTGAAAAACAAAGGTATGATTTCTGGATTTCACCCAACCTCCTGCAGAACAAAATATCAGCAGTGCAATTTGAAGCAGGGCTGCTGCCTTCACGGACTCAGGGTAAGACTGAAGCAGTCTCTTACATGGAGAGCACAGATCCTCTGCACTGCCTCTGCAGTCCACAGCAGCTGGAGGGGCTTACACTGCTCCCAGCCCCTGCCATGCCACTTGATCCTGCCACCATGCATTCCCACCAAGGGAACATTGTAATTAAAAAAAAAACAAAACAAAACAAAAGAGGAAAAGAGGAAATGCTCTGCAAAAGTCAACAGCTTTTAAAAAATGTTATTTAATGCACATTTCAAAAAAGGGGAAAAGGGTTACTCCCCTGTGTGGAAGTGGTTCCATCAGCAATTGTCCAGACATAGCTGAGGAGCACAGCAAGGCCAGAGAAAACAGATACCTTAAGGTGGGCTGCTGAGCCCACAAAATCATTAAGCCAAGCATTGCCACAAGCAGTGAAACTGGTGCATGAAGCTTAAGATGAAGAAACCCCTGTATCTTACCTCCCTTGCCGGTCCTGTGTCTCGCATGCCCATCCCGATATTTCTGAGGACCACCTTAAGATGTTATTTAACAGCAGGAAAAGCTTTGAGGTTCCTGAAAGGAAGACAATGCCATTTATAACAGAAGTTTGTTTACTTCTAACACCCACAGGTGTTAGAATCAATAGGACATCAATAACGTCAATGGGACCGTTTCCACCACCACAGTCACTCTGTTAAAGATACTGTATACATGTTTCCTCTAAATAAATGATTGAATGAAGGAATATAATTTACATAATTATTTCATATCTATAATTTATACATTTTCAACACTCATTAACTCATAATTTACAAGAGCAATTTATTTCTCTGTACTCATCCAGTATTTATCTCTCTGCTACAAATAGTGGTGGCCTATTTTTGGCCAGAGCTAGTAAAGAAATTAATAGACTGACTGTATTATTATTTATCACCCAATGGTCTTGTAGCAGTAACTATGACAGTCCCAATAGCCTGACATCTGTCTTTTGACAGATGTAGCATCTTATCTTTTTGGTCTTGAGCATAGATTTAGGGGAAATTCAGACTTTCTGTTGTTTCTGTTTGCTATCATTGTATTACAGACCTAAATATTTGAAAGCTGTTAACATCAGTTGCTGTAAGAGTGTCTGTTTGAGAGCTGGGTAATCTTCTTCTACAGACAATGGAAAGAAAGACTCTTCTAGAGAGCGGCTGCTCTGACTTGTCCTTTGAGGGACTACTATCAGGAACAGTAGCTGTCCAAGTACCTTAAGCTCATGGCACTAATGCCTTTCCTCCCATGCTTTCTGACACCCATCTGTACAATCTATTACCAAAAAATGTATTAAATGTATAGTGATCCTTACCGGCATATATACAATAAACAACTGGTTAACTTCTTTGATCCAGCAATGTTTCAGCTGGCAACTCACTGCAGAGCTGTGGGGGGCAAATATGGAAAAGAAAAGCTACAAAGGGCCTCCCTGGACATTGTCCTTCAGGCAGAAGGGCAAAAACTGACTCTGTGCGCCTTTCACTGCCTGGAGACTGGCAGAAATTTAGCAAGTTGTGCTCAAGCACGGAGACAAGAGCTGTGCAGTGTGGTTTGAACTGGCTGTATCCATGCCTTGCTGGTGAGCTTGGGTTTGAGCCAACGCCTGCCAAGCCTGCTGCCTTGCACCAGGGTGTTCGAACAATCAAGTCATTTTAGTTTAAATGAGATCTTGGGACCCAAGTACAGCCTTGAGATTACTCATTTAGTACCAGAGTCCAGCACCTATTGTCACTGCCTGTAAAACCCAACCTGAATAGCAATGTCAAATGAATAAACTGCTGTATTATTTCAGCATCCTAAATGGCATTTCTCTTCCTTGCCATTAGTTGCCCATGAATCATCTTTAGTTAATTTTAAGGCAATGAGTAACTCAATGACGCAACAGAAGCTACAGCTCAGAATCCATCTCTTCAGGCACTAGAAATAAAGTGTGATACCTTTGATTGATCTATTGTCAAAATAACTGTAGTCTAGAGCAGCATTTTCTTTTAAAGGGTTTTTGTTTTATTTTCCAGGACTTCAGCAAAAGGTTTTTTCTTCACCTGATTGAGGAAAACACAGGTGGTAGAACACTCAGGGCTCCATGTGGAAATGCATGGAATGAGCATAACTGTATCTCATACAGAAGTGAGAGTCATAATTATTATTCCAGAATAATTATTTTTAATAGCTATTTTGGTTTAATTCTCTATGCAGCCACACTGTTTTTGAATTAGCTCTGAATATGGATTACAGTCAGTCTAAAAAAACACTCCTATTCTGAAATAGGAGCATCCAGAGAGGACATATGCCCAAACAGTGTTCTGAAATAGCTATTTCAGAGGCTTCCCAAGCAATGAGTCGTCCTGAGGGCAGGCAATCTGAAGTCTTCCAACACTGCCAGGGTGGCCAAGTTTTGCATCACCAAAGTGCAAAGTGGTGTCAAATCCAGGGCAGAGCTGGGAAAGCTGCCCCTACCAGCTCTCAGTGGGGCTGCTGAAGGGGTTCAGAGTGCGGGGCTTCTTGTAGAGAAACAGCTCCTGTACTTCAGCTCGTGTTTATCTGCTCCCAGGTCTGAGTAAGCATGATGCTGAATGGGCCTATGTCCATCAGTTCTGCCAGGATATATATTTTAGCTTGATGTCCTCTCTTTCTTGTGTTTGGGCAGACCTCCAGTCACTTTTATGGAGGTGGCCTGAAGACATACTGAATACACTGAAAATATGAATTATAATTGTCTAGTTCTCATTTGCCCTATAGTGCCTAGCATATAAAGAAGTTTTCTGCATCCCCTCTTTGATCTTCTTTTTATAAGGCTAGAATCTGTATGGAACTCTCTCCTTCCTATTCACTTTTTCTTTTAATGTTTTAGAAAGAACACTAAGGGCAAGGGTGTACCAAATAGATATGTGGGTCTGGAAAAAGAGGTATGTTCTTAGAGAAAAAATGTTTTTCTTTTCCCATTTCTATTATCTTTCTTCTCTTGCTACAGAGATCTAAAGAAAAACTGAAATAAAATTTTCATGTGAAACATTTTTTCTCAGACTCAACAGTGAGATAATTATTTGAGTTTTATTTTCAGTATAATGACTGTATAAATGAAAGCATAAAACATCTGCATATTCATTTTCCTAGCTTCTTCTACAGAAATACAGTATTTCCACTGTATTGCATTGCAGCTTATTTACATATACAATTATAGCTTTCCTTTTTGCTAGTGAGTCAATAGCTGTGGCTTGTTTTCAGTGTTTCTGTTATTTTCCTATAATTGCAGACATATGTTAACAACTACAGTATATATGTAAATAACTTCACATTCCTCTTATCTGTAAATGCAATACAAATTGTATTTGTCATAACCCAAAATAAAAATACACTTATTTATTAAAGATATATAGAAGTTTTGGGTTTTCTTTTTATATATGCACAAAATAGAAGGTATCCTTAATTTCTGAACAAATTAATATTGTGCTGTTTTGGTAAGCATGTAGCTACTTCAGATATTTCTAATTTTTCTATATTCTGATTTTTCTGGAAGATATTTGTGGAAAATGTTGTATTTCTACACATTTTCTTTAGACACTGAACCTCCCTTGCCTAAGTGGGAGTCCAGTATCTCCCTTGCAACCCTGAACGCAGGCAGACAGAACTGACCTGAGTAAATGGCTGATGGGGTATGAAGGTGCTGGACTGTCATTCAGGCAGGGGAGCTGACACTGGGCCCACGAGAGTGGGTGGGATACCTTCAGCCCAGCTCTGCTCTCCAAGCAGCCCTGAGACATGTGGTCCCAGTAGAGCCTGACCAATTCCCTGTCAAAACAAACACATCTCGGGTGCTCCTGAACAAATCTGACCAAAACCTAGGTAAACATGTGGACCTTAAAGGGAAGAAGCTAGGGTTGTTTGCAGATGGTAGGTAAGGCTGATATCACTGCAAAGGCTGGTGGTAGAACGTGCTGAGGCTGCAGGTCCTTGATGCAGTAACACTGAGGAGACAACCAGCATCACATGGATCTGTCTGTGGGTACCCGCCACAAGCCAGACTAGTGTACTTATTCAGAAAACAGGGTATTAATACAGGTTGCTCTGCTGTTGTTCTTTAAGTATAGAATCATAGGACTGTTAAGGTTGGAAAAGACCTGTAAGATCATCCAGTCCAACCTTTAACCTAACTCTACTAACCTGGTTTGACCAGCCCACTGCTAAGCCACGTCCCGAAGCATCATTTTAATATGATTCTCAAACACATTCAGGGGTGGTGATTCAACCACTTATCTGGGCAGCCCATTCCAGTGCTTAATAACCCTTTCTGCAAAGAAGTTTTTCCTAACATGCAACCTAAACCTCTCCTGGCATAACTTAAGGCCGTTTCCTCTCATCCTATTGCTAATTACTAGCAAGAGGAGACTGACATCCTCCCCCCCTTCCCACCTTCTTTTAAGTAGTTGTAGAGAGTGATAAGGTCTCTCCTCAGCCTCCTCCTCTTCCTCAGACTAAACAGCCCCAGTTCTCTTAGCTGCTCCTCATAAGGTTTATTTTCCAGACCCTTCACCAGCTTTGTTGCCCTTCTTTGGACTTGATACAGCACCTCAATGTGCTTCTTGTAGTGAGGGGCCCAAAACTGAACACAGTGTTTGAGGTGCAGTCTCACCAGTGCTGAGTACATGGGGTCAATCACTTCCATGGTCCTGCTGGCCACACTATTTCTGATATGAGCCAGGATGCCACTAGCCTTCTTGGCCACCTTGGCATACAGCTGGCTCATATTCAGCTGGCTGTCAACCAGCATCGCCAGGTCCCTTTCTGCTGGGCAGCTTTCCAGCCGCTCTTTCCCAAGGTGAGTTCTCTGTTTGACTTCTCAGCACAGACATGCAAAATGTTAAGAAATAGAAGGAGGTAATGAAGCCCAAGGTATCATTGAGGATAATGGTAATGAAATATCAGGCAGAAACACAAAATTAAGTTTTGCTAGGAAGCAGCTAGAGAACAAAGCAGAAAACATTATGCCATTACAGAAGCTCATGATGTAGTTGCATCTTGAATACCACATGGTCTTTTCTTCTTCCACCTCATAGAGGAAAACAGAACCTGGTACGGGAGACAATGTGTGTTTCTGATGATACATGACCATAGAAAGTAAGAATTAAAGACAAATCTTGTGAAGAGATTATTGCTCATTACTCTGGAAGAGGCAAGAGTGATGCCAGTTTTGAGAGAGGTCTTTAAAAGCATGAATGGCATGGATACAAGAATTAGAGAGCCTCCAATTAAATAATCAGGCAAAGCTTTGAAATTAAAAAATAAGAAAACATATTTTTGTGCACTGGAAAACTGAAATGTAACCATGTATTGCTGCTGGATAAAGGGGCCGTGTTTCGTCAAGGCTTAATAGTCTCACTAAGTGGGAGATTGCAGGAAGCTGGAGGCAAGGTGTACTAGGATACTAGGAGAACATCATTCTATATTGTAATACCTTTCCCCTGAGGAACAGCTACCAGGTGTTGACAGCCAGCAGAAGGACAGACCTTTGGTCTGGCTCACTGCAGCTGCCATTATCTTCGTGAAGAGAAACTGATTTTCACCCATGGCTGCATGAATCCTTCCTGCAGAAATGTTTAGGGTTTTTTTTAAAATGTTGACATATTCTGACTAAAGGGGAAATAGATGCTTCAGAATAATTTTAAAGTAATACATCATTTTAATTTGAGGCATGAACAGAAAGCTCAACTATACTAAAGACAGTGAGGAAAAAACCCAGATTTTTCCTTTAGTACGTTTAACCAAAGTGGGCCCAGGTGATTCTATGGGATAACATTAGCCCTAGTGCTGTTATTGCACAAGTTATTATCTGTAAAAAGGGAATCTCAGTGCTTGGGGTACAATACATTGATTTCAAGTTTGATAAATGACCTGTAAGAGGTCTTCCTCAAAGTTTATGCTTATATACCCTAATATTATGAGTCCCTCTTCCTGATCCTGAGGATGGCAGATACTAGAAATAGCGAGGGGAGGTGGTACGTCAGCTAACAAAAAGATTTAAACCCTCAAGCATCTCTTTTGTTACTGAACCATGGCACTCCTCCCCTCACTGCTTTCCCCTCCATGGTCCATTGCTCTTGCACTTATCCATTTTTTCAGAGGGATTTCACACTGTATTTCACATGAGGCATAACTAAGTACCAGTTTTGAAAAACCCAAGATAGTCACACCATCATAGGTGTGGGACACCCTTTGCAACTCAGCTCAGTTACCAAAACAATATAGTGATAGCACAGAGATAAAACTGTACAGAAACAATATGAACCTTGATTAAGTGCATCTAAGTGTGTGTGTATGTGTTGAAATATGGCCCAATTATTGCCTGAAATTGCAAAGAGAGCCAGCCATTGTGTTTCACACAATCTGTCTTGGAGATTAAGGATATGAAAAGTTGCATGGATGTTTGCTTTTTTAATCACTGTTTTCAGAAGAATAAAACGGTCACAAAAACACTATTTTTTTTATTCATGGTGGAGGAGTGAGAGAAGAAAGAGTCCTGTTCATGTGCTCATTACTACTTCCTATCACAGAATCATGGAATTGCCAGAGTTGGAAGGGACCTCTAGACATTATCTAGTCCAACACTTCTTCTAAAGCAGGTTCCCCTAGAGCGCATTACACAGGACTGCATCCAGGCAGGTCTTGAATATCTCCAGAGAAGGGGACTCCACAACCCTCATGGGCAGCCTGTCCCAGTGCTCTGTCACCCTCACCATTAGGAAGTTTTTTCTCATATTTAAATGGAACTTCCTGTGTTCCAGCTTGCGCCCATTGGCCCTCATCCTGTCACTGGGAACTATTGACAAGAGTCTGACTCCATCCTCCCTGCACCCACCCTTTCACGTGAGGTTGAGGGGTCTAATCACTGGGGTTCGGGGTTAAGCTACAGTGACCTTAGCTATTCAAACAGCATGAAGGCATCTTGTGAGAGGAGAGTAACCACTTCCCAGCCAGGTGGGCAGGCCACTGCTTTGGATGGGGGAGAGATGACTCTTTTGGGTTTGTCTGTTCAGCACCATTACCCTGTGTGCGTATGAAGATTGCTCTTCTACTCTGGAGCAGGTATTTTTGGTCCTTCAGGGACAGGGACAGTTTTTGATGGGTGAGAGAGACTTTATGAGCTCTGGTAGAATTGAAATGCAAATACAAATTTTATTTTATTGGGGTTTTTTTGTTTGTTTGATTGGGTTGGGGTTTTCTTTGTTGCTGTTGCTTGGAGTTTTGTTGGTGTGTGTGTGTTTGGGGGGGGGTGTTCAGTTTTGTTTTGGGGTTTTTTGTTTTGATGTATTGTTGTTTGGGGGTTTTTTGTTGTGTGTGTGTGGTGGTGAGGTTGTTCAGGTTTTTTTGTTTGGTTGGTTTGAGTTTTTGTTTTGCTTTGGGGTTTTTTTGTTGTTGTTTTGGTCTTTATTTAGAATCCCCTCTATTTCTGCTATTTCCCATCCAGCACTAAAGCTCAGTATGCTTTGAACTTGCCTTTTTCTTTTCCTCTTTCTGATGTAAAGCCATACTCACTGCTCTGCACACTCCTATAGCTCTGGTTTTGATTCTCCCTGGAGGATGTCCCATGGACCTTTACCAAAAAAACACAAGAAAAACACTTTACCTTATAAAAAACCCCACACCTTATATTTTCTTTTGTTCCTGGATGTAACCAAACCTTTTGTACTGAAGTAGGGTGCTTTTTCAAGCTTTAATGCAATTCAAATACAAAATACTTATATACCTCCACTAAAGTTTTTACTAGCTCCATGTAATGAAACAAGGAGCACACTCAGCTTGTGTCACCTTTGAGGTTTTAGTCCCCTTTTTTTAAAAGACACCAAAACTGCTCTATTGAGTGACATTGTGAGAAGAAAGGTGTCCTATTCCCATGGGAACACTGGAGGTGAAGAAGCAGAAATGTCAATGTGACCAAAGCTGCTGTTGTTTCTCAGTTGCCTACAGAAGGTTAAACCTGACCCTAGAAAATGCTGTGCTGTGGTAATACTGTCTAGGGGTGCCATTTTTAAGGCTTAAATATTATACCAATAAATTATACTGACAAAATATGTTATATATTTTCACCTCTTGCAGTTTGGGAAAGTGACATAAGCTCTACCAACCAACTCCACAAAAACAGGTAAAGGCTTAAACCAAGGGGATCTAGTGACACAAGAAGCAAATATTATACTGGTGTTCCAGTTAATTCGGTGATCCATTTGGCTTGGCTGGCTGGGGTATATTCATCTACAACAACTGCATATATTTCCTCATTGGGTCTGCAGTAAATGAACATGTTGTGATGTGTTGCTACTTCTGTTGCTTTGGTCATAAATAAACTCACTTAGGTGGTGTCATCTGCTTCAGTCAGTGGCTATCAGGCACTCAAGAGAATGCAGTAAGCATTTCACCAGCTCTTTTGTTCTCCATAGACTATTAAGCCTTAAAGGGAAGAACAAAATCTCAGAAACAACTGGGAGGCAGACTTTTCTGTTTATTGGTATATAAATCTCAGGGAGTATCTGTTCTGATCTTTCCACTAGTTTTTCACTTTGTTGAAAGCTAATTTGAGTGTCTCTGCCTGACCCAGCATTGATGTGTCCCTAAGCCCAGGTTGCCTCTGTGGTGGTGAAGAGAGTGGCATAGGGTCTCTAGGGTGGAAAATCCCACACCTTGTCCTCTTAGTCAGTGAGTGTCCTCGCTCAGCCAGACTAGGTGGCACAAGCACAGATCTCATTTAATACCCAGCCCACACACAGTAGCTAAAGGTCAGCAAAGCAAATGGAGTCACCTTCTCTGTAATACCCAGCCCACACACAGTAGCTAAAGGTACCCTAAATTATTTGTCAGCAAAGCAAATGGAGTCACCTTCTCTACTCTGCTTCCAGCATTTCTCCACAGCATCCAAAACTGTTTTGCTTTATGTTCAACCACTCACAACTGTGCAAAAGGGCAGAAAGCACCTAGAAGTATGCAGAAGGGAGTAAAAAGCTTACTCCCACGCTGCATTTCTTTCCATGAGCTTCAATATTTACAGTGTGCTGGGTCTGCTGACTCCAACCCAACATTTTCATTTTGGCAGCTAGTATTTCTGCCAGTGTTGCCAACTGTTGATTTGAAAGAAAGAGATTTAGGGAGTTATTTCACCACATAGAAAAGAAGAAACCTGTTTCTTTCATGGTTTTACTACTATTTACCAAAAGCTGTCCCGTAGATCTTTCAAGGTTTAGAAAAGGCTAACTGCTACTAATAGAGGATTTGGGGTGGTTGGGGGTTTTTTGTGTGTTTCAGTTATCCAGATGTTTTAGGCAGCGTCTTCAAAACTAAATGTCTGATGTTTCCAGGCATACTTTGAAGATGGTGACATTTGGAATTCTTCAGCAGCTTTAAATTCCATCCCCTTTAGGTGTTTTAGCATGGATTAAAAAAAATTAAAAAAAATAAATTGTGTCTAGATCTTATGATATTCATCATGCTTTATCCCTCCTTAAATATGCTAACACAGTCCTACCTTGTGCTCACATTTATGGGTAACCCCTGTCAGCTTTGAGTAGAAACTTTTTCCCACATGAGAAACAGATAATTTGATTGAAGTGGGTCACTGTCATTATTTCCATTATGTCAGGTCCCTAATACATGACCTCACCAAAGCTCAAAGTAATGATAACAACAATATTTTGTAGTTGTCTTGTGCTTGTTACTCAGGAATCTCAAAAAACACTTCTGAAACACTGAGCCAAATAATGACTGTAACTCATCTAATTTTATTTGGAAAGCTTCTGCTAGGTAAGTAGTCTTCCAGTTTTGCAAGTGAATGAATTGAAATTTGGTGAGAGTAACAGAACAAAAACAAGATTTAAAATGTAGATGAATTGACTGCAATAATAACAAAATAAATGAATAAATAAAACCTTTGCATTCCATTTCTGTAATCTGAACTTTTCATTCTCTGTTGTTTATTTCATCTTCTTTCATCCTTCTTCTCAAGACTATGGTAAGTATTCTTCTAGATTTTATTAGATTCAGATCTTTCTCTTGCTCCAGCTTCTTAAAGGAGCAGAATGAGGTACTTCATAATACTGATGATCTGTTTGCACTGCTTTTCTCTAGCTTTGATTTCAATTGCTCTCTTTTTTTTCCCAGCCTTTTTGGCCTTCCCACTCATCTTGCACTTCTGTTTTGTCTCTGAAAGGCTGTGTCTCCCTGTGCTGCCAGGTGTACTCATATTCAGGGGAACATGGTAGGGAACTTGCCTTGGGCATGTTGTGACTGCCTGCTTCACAGCCTGCAAGTTCGGAGGTGCTTTCTTTGGAAACCGAAGCACAGGGAATGGGAAGCCTGGTGCACAGAGCGGGATGAACAGGTCAGGTTCACTGCAAAATATTGGAGGTCAGGAGCTCTGCTCTGCAGACCAAGACTATCAGACCTTTAGAAAAGCCAGATTATCCATCCTTCTATTACTTGCAAAGAAGAAAACAAAAGAAACTAATGAAGTAGCATTTATCACCAGAAAATACATATTTTTACTAAGTGAGTGATTCAGTAGAAAAATATACATAGAACAATGTCTCACCCATGTGGGTTTTTGAAATTATGTTTTTCCCTATAAACCCATGCCATTCCATACCCGTATCAACATTTAAGGAAAAACGTGGCCCACAAAGCTCTAGGATGTATAAACTTGCCATTTCTACCTTGCTCTGTTACACTGTATTTGGATATAACAAAAGTTTTAGCTCAGTGAGTAGTGCTGGCTGCTTTGTACATCACATTGTACACCACACACATCCATTTTGGACTGAATATAAAATTTACCTTTCCACTTTTTTTCCCACTTTCTACAGCTTATGTCATAAACTTAATAACACTGGCACATATTTTTCTTTTTCAATTCAGTTTTCATCCACAGTCATAGCTTCAAGCCACAGCTTACAAACCTCCCTAAAGGTCTCAAGCCCGGTAACACCAGCGTAGCCACTGGCAGTGCTAAGCTTTACATTTCTATACAATAGCTTAACATGAAATCTTTGGAGAATAATTCTTACAAGGAGAGGCTGAGGGAGCTGGGGTTGTTTAGCCTGGAGAAAAGGAGGCTGAGAGGAGACCTTGATGCTTTCTCCAACTATGTGAAAGAAGGTTGTAGCAAAATGGGGTTGGTCTCTTCTCCCAAGTAACAAGAGATAGAACAAGAGGAAATGGCCTCAAGTTGTGCCAGGGGAGGTTTAGATTGGGTATTATGAAAAATTTCTTCACCAAAAGGATTGTCAAGTATTGGAACAGGCTGCCCAGAGAAGTGGTTGAATCACTACCCCTGGAGGTATTTGGAAGTTGTGTAAATGTGGCTTTTAGGGAGATGGTGGACTTGACAGTGTAAAGTTTACAGTTGGGCTTGAGAATCTTGAAGGTCTTTCCCAGCCAAAACAATTCTGTGATTCTATGAAATAGCTCCTGACCATTCTAATGGACACTACTGTAGGGTCATGTTTCATGGAACACCTCCAGCCACACAAAGTATTAATTTGCTGAAAAGTGAATGCTACAAGAACTTTCCTGCTTGCACTAAATAGCAGAGGGACTCTGCTAATTCTGATGGCACATGTGCTGTGCTCTCAGGATTTTAGTTGAGACATAAGTGCAGTGTTATGTTAAAATGTTCTTTCCTTACGTTATAACTAACGAAGAAGCATTACTAATGACAAAAATAAAAATTATCAGCACTAAAATTTTTAATACCAACATCTCTCTGTGATGAAGATCATTCCTCATCCTTTTTTAAGGCTCTGTAAATCATCCCTGCAGTGGCAGAATTGGAGTAGGAAGCAAAAATGAATAGGAAGAGAAATTAAAGTGTCTTTCCCTGGTACTACCCATTGGTGCTACAGGTGACACTCTGTCCTACAACCAATGCACTTGGCTAAGATGCCACATACCACTTTATCAACGTAAGGAAATTCACTGACAAAGCCACTATTTAAAAAAAAAACACTTATTTTTCTTTTTTCCTTTAATAAACTGGTAAAAAGGAGCATTAACCCTACAATCAAGAATTTTTCTGCTGATGATCTAGCTAACATTGCTTCAAGAGCAACATCTGTCTGCAGAGAGAGGCCAGTATACACAGAGATATGTAATTCCTCTGGAATAATGAGGAACTCCCCCATATGGATATCATGTGGGCTGTGGGACCATGAGGAGCCCATATTCACTTAGGCTGTATTGAATTTCGAGATTGTAATTCATCGGATAATTTGCATCTTTAATTAGCACATCTAGGAACAATGTATTAGAAATGCAGCTACCTTGTCAGTGTGGGTGGGTGAGGTGTATTCACCATCTAAGTCACTTTCCAGCTGTGTTTGCACAATTCAGACTTGATGCTTTGCATCAAGTCTGTGCAATGTTATTAACTTCTGCTTCTTTCAGAAAGTAAGAAAAAACCCAAACAAAAAACAAGGCCAAATATCTTTTGAGCACAGGGTCTCCGTGAGTTATTCCTGACTCATGTGTCCCACATTTTAACCCCTACTTGGAATTACAGAATCACAGAATTGTACTGAAAGGCAAAACTAGGCTTTATTAATATTATATTAATTTTTCCATAGACCCCCAGGAGAAACACCAATGACTTTTTTTATAGAGGTGGATCCACACTAAGATGAGTATTTTTATTGACTAGATGTATTGATTCATATGCTAGTGTAATTCAGTTGTTTCCTCAGGCATTTCCCTGTGGGGTTTAATGGAGAGAACCCCTGCATGTGACTAGCAGGACTTCTTTGGATTTTTATGCCTTTAGTTTAAGAACATTTTTGTTTGTTTGTTTGTTTTTCTCATTATTGGTACACTTATTGTCAGAGATAATGTAATGGCCAAGTTTTCCAAAATTACACAATAAAATTATGCTTCCAAATCTCTACAGGACACTAGTAATTAAAGAAAAATAGGCAACATTTTATATGTTCCTGCATATCACCTTTAAAAGAAATTCTCATTCTTCCTTGTGGTGGTTGTTAAGACAGAAGCAGCATTGCCTCTGCTGGACAGCAGCCAGAGGTTTATTGAGGTGTCACAGGAAGGATCTTTCATTTTCGTGTGCTCAGGCCCTGCCTGTTGAGGGGCTCTCTTCACTAACATGAACAAAAAATACTGGCAGGGTTAAGATGAACACACTGGTCATTGGACAAACTGAGAAACCATGTACCACCACTAGGTCTCCATGTTGAGTCACCCACCAGATGCCATCTCCCCTCTTACATCCATGCAGCCTGAAAAGACTCACCATGGGCCAGATAACCAAGACCCATTCAAGGCACCTCAGTAGAAATAAGACGGTTCCTTTCTTAACACCCAGCTGCAGAGGAGATAAGGCAGGCACCAGCCTCCCCTCTCCCCTCAGTTGGTGATGTTGCAGTACCCAGGAATGTTGCAGTACAGAGAACTCACAGGCTCTGTGCTTAGGGAGTTTGCTGCTTTGTTTAAACAGTACTGGAAAGCAGGCTTTCTGGATTGCAAACTTTATTATTATTCATGATTTAGCTGATCAACTGGTACCCATCTCCAATCTAGAACAATGGGATGTGCTTCTTTTGCACTGAAATGAACTCACTGCCGAGTCTTCATCAGCTTGCACATGAAAGATGTGGTGCAATATTGGATAAAATGCCAAGATTTTCTTTGTAAAGTAAACAAAAGAGGACTGTTGAGGTACATCATGTATAAACTGATTTGGTGGCTCTGTAGCTGAATTATCCCAGGCTGTCCAAAACAGTTCAATATCAGCCTTGAAAGGCAGTGGCAAGCTGATCAGTTGCAGGTTTCTATGCTGCTGAAGTCATCCAGAAACCTTGCACAGGATGACTAAGCCAGATGTTATCTGCTTTCAAATTCAAAAGAGACTTTACTTACTAGGTATTTCTTCAAAAGATAGGATGAATGACTTCTCACACACAGATAACAGCTGCTTACCTTAAAGATCAACAGGACAATGACAAAATCTAAGATGAAGATTCAAAAACATTTTTGAAGAAGCAGGATTATGAGACTCTAGCACTACAACAACATGACAATGGGAAGTGATTTGCCATGACATTTGTCCTCAGAGGAAATGTAAGCTTACTAGTTTTGTTACTGATTTAAGCCTTTCTTGAAACTTAAGAATTTCTTGGTCCCAAATACCTAATAGGGTTTTTTTTCCTTTTGTTGCTAACAATAAACTTCAGCTCTTGCCCAAAAGTAAAATTACACTAGGGAATAAATTAACATGATTTTAAAAGCAAAAGGACTTATGCAAAATACATACTGAGACTACTGAAGCCAGGAGGAAGATACAGTGGAATTTCAAAGCAGCTAGTGCTTTTCCATTATAAATGTAATATGTGAACATGTAAACTCACCACCAGTGGATGAAATAAAAGAAAGCTATAGAAAAAACAACAATATTATTTTAAATCTAAACAATACAAATTTAAGTTACAAAATTCTTACGAGAAAAAAGTACTAGTATGCAAATTTACCTACAGAAGTGAAATATTGTAATTGAAGCTTTTGCTAAACTCTCTGAACTCTCTAAATCAAAGTAAGCTTCTTAAAACATAAGCAAATTCTCAGCCAGTATAAATCTCTCCAGCTTTAGCCTAAACTGAATTCCTAGATTGGAATAAACCCCTTGTGGCTGAAGCAAGCTTTATATTTCAGTACTGCCAAACATAAGGAACGTAGTCTCCACCTGACCTACATTAAGCATAATACACACAAAACATTACCAGCATTTAGCAAGTAACTATCTCACCTGTATCTGCTTTACAGCAGACCTTTCTGTCCAGCTTGACTGAGCATATTACTAATGCATACCTGGGGAAAAATTTATTCACCACTAAAATGTTTAGGTGCTGTAAAAAAGTGGAAAATCTAGATTATTGTCAATTTATGTCTCACTGGAGATATGCTAAGAAAATTGTAGGGTAGCAAGCTGCTGGTTTCCCTGGTGATCTGCACTGGGTTTACATATTAGTGTATTGAGAACAGAGACAAGCAGCAACTGATTCTTGAAAACCTGATTATTTTGGAAGCACTTTGTGCTTGCTTTCTGGTTTTAGAGTAATTAAATGCTGATAAAACTATTGTCAACGAAAGTGAAGTTGGATAAAAGCAAATCTGCAGAGACTCAGCCACATAAACTGATACCTAAGCTTCCAAAATTTAAATAATCTATACAAATGGATAAAGTATGTAGAAAACTGGTAGAATTGCTATTATCAGCTGGTCTCCAAGGACTATCTTTAACAAAAATGTCATGATTAGGAGATGCTTCCATTTTGAACTGTAATCCTGAATGTTTTTTATTTCTACAGCACTGTACAGAAAACTCAAACCTTCCCAGAAGATTAGACCAATGTTTTCAGAGGGCTGGATTTCCAGTTTTGGAGCTCAGTTTGTCATCAAGTGAGAGGTGCATCAGCATTTGGTCAAGTTTTGTTTGTTGTTGTTTTGGTTTTTTTAAAACAAAACAAAACAAATATTTTTTTTGCAGCTGGAGAGTTGTTTTAACCATTCAGGTCAAATAATTTTTAAAAATTCAAATAATCTGTATTTTGCCAAAATAGAATGTAAGAGCCTGATCTAACATCTACACTCCTCATTTCAAGTAATCATCCAGAAACATTTTATGTAAGTGTTTGCCAGGGAAATGAGGCAAATGGGAGGTCCCATTCATGTTAAGTATCTGGTGTTACTGCTCTGATGAAGAGGGAATAAAGGGGAGGAAATTGCTCTTTTCTTTCTTTCTTTCTTTCTTTCTTTCTTTCTTTCTTTCTTTCTTTCTTTCTTTCTTTCTTTCTTTCTTTCTTTCTTTCTTTCTTTCTTTCTTTCTTTCTTTCTTTCTTTCTTTCTTTCTTTCTTTCTTTCTTTCTTTCTTTCTTTCTTTCTTTCTTTCTTTCTTTCTTTCTTTCTTTCTTTCTTTCTTTCTTTCTTTCTTCCTTTCTTCCTTTCTTCCTTTCTTTCTTTCTTTCTTTCTTTCTTCCTTCCTTCCTTCCTTCCTTCCTTCCTTCCTTCCTTCCTTCCTTCCTTCCTTCCTTCCTTCCTTCCTTCCTTCCTTCCTTCCTTCCTTCCTTCCTTCCTTCCTTCCTTCCTTCCTTCCTTCCTTCCTTCCTTCCTTCTTTCGCTCTTTCTTTCGCTCTTTCTTTCGCTCTTTCGCTCTTTCTTTCGCTCTTTCTTTCGCTCTTTCGCTTTTTCTTTCGCTCTTTCTTTCGCTCTTCATTTCTTTCGCTCTTTCTTTCGCTCTTCATTTCTTTCGCTCTTTCTTTCGCTCTTTCTTTTGCTCTTTTGCTCTTTCTTTCGCTCTTTCTTTCTTTCTCTCTTTCGCTCTTTCTTTCGCTCTTTCGCTCTTTCTTTCGCTCTTTCGCTCTTTCTTTCGCTCTTTCGCTCTTTCTTTCGCTCTTTCGCTCTTTCTTTCGCTCTTTCGCTCTTTCTTTCGCTCTTTCGCTCTTTCTTTCGCTCTTTCGCTCTTTCTTTCGCTCTTTCGCTCTTTCTTTCGCTCTTTCGCTCTTTCTTTCGCTCTTTCGCTCTTTCTTTCGCTCTTTCGCTCTTTCTTTCGCTCTTTCGCTCTTTCTTTCGCTCTTTCGCTCTTTCTTTCGCTCTTTCGCTCTTTCTTTCGCTCTTTCGCTCTTTCTTTCGCTCTTTCGCTCTTTCTTTCGCTCTTTCGCTCTTTCTTTCGCTCTTTCGCTCTTTCTTTCGCTCTTTCTCTCTCTCTCTCTTTCTCTCTCTCTCTTTCTCTCTTTGTTATTTTGAATAAAAATACACCTCTGCTAAAGTCAGTGAAAACTTCTATCAACCATGTCAACAAGGCTAAGGTTTCAGTAAGCTGGTCCAGGTATAGAAATAAAAAGCATTATTACCTTGTGCATGGGAACATATTTTTTCATGCTAAAGAAAATTAATAGGAATGGCAAATACTCTAGGCAAATTTAGGCAAATGCCACTGAGTCCTGCATACTTTATTAGAAAACTGATTAGCAATCAAAACTGAAAAATGACTTCTGTAGAAACATTTATAGCCCTCTTCCTTGCTCTGTCATTATTCAAGGCTACAGCAGTTTCCCATATTTGTGTCTCACTAGCCTTTATTATGTAGGAGCACCCAGGAAAATTACCCAAAATAACTACAGGTGTGACTTTGAAGTGTATTAACAAAACTCCCTTTAATCCTGTGTGGACACTGGTTCAGAATTAAAGCACTTGTAATTTATTTTTGCATCCTTTGATTCAGAAGCAACTTAAACAAAGTGAAATCAAATTAATTCAATACAGTATATATGAGGAGTAAATGTAAAGTACTGCACTTTTTAAAGATTTCCAAAGTATAGCAAACAAAATCCTTAATTGCAAATTGCTTCATTCTGAGTAAGAGATTCACAAGCAGTTTTACTGAGGTGACAATAACTTGCTTTAAAACTATTTTGAATTTTCAGCTTCTGTGAATGCCAAGTCTTATGCTAGAGATTTGTATGCAGAATATATGGCTATGACTTAATGAGACATAACTCTAATACCATGTGTCACGGAATTGGCTCCGTTTTGTTGCTTAGTTGGTATTGTGTTACTTTTTCAAATTCCCTTCAAACTTTTAATTTCTCAGTATTATTTTCTTTAACTAAAATTCTATGCCTCCACAGCTTGCTTCTATACTATGTATAACACTGTACTTCTGTGAATTAGAAATCAAGCATGTTTCTCAGGTTCTGGATGCTGCATTCCATTGGTATTCTCATATTCACACATTTTAGAATGCTGAACGTTTAAAAGGGCAAGAGATTTGGTGTCTGTATCTTATAATCACAATAAGACTTGAGATGCCTAGTAGTTCAGGCTAGACCTCTACCTTCTGCCAGCAATAGAAAGTTAAATTACTGTAAGTCCCATCATCCTCTGAAAGTCCTTGCTAGAGCAAATGCACAGCTGGGTGCTGGGCAGGAACCCTGGCTATGTGTAGAGGTGGATGGAAACTGGAGGGACGTGAAGATGGGCATGGGGCTGTCCTGTGGCAATATACATGAGGACGTTTTTGCAGCAGTTGGTATTGTTCCACCAATAGGACCAGGAATAGGTGTTCTGGTTAACCTTGACCCACATTCTCTTTCCCATAGTGCGATCAATATTCTTAACTTTTGTTCTGTTGGTTAAAAACAAAATTCTCAGTGGATTGTTTTGTGGGTTTTTTTCATTAAAACAAACAAACAAAACAACAACACCAAAAAAACAACAACAACCACAACCAAAAACCAAACAAAGAGAAAAACCAAACCAACAAAAACCAACTAAACAAAAACACACACACACATTTTTTATTTTTTTTTTTTAAAAAAAAAGGAAACACTTTTTACATATCAAGAAGTTGAATCCATAGTAAAGGCTCAATTCAGCCATAATAAAATAAATGTCCCTTTACTGAAGGATGTTTGTCTTTTAGCAATGTTGCTTCCTTTTCCTTGGGTTTGCATCTCATCTATTTTCCTCATAAACATGGCGATTCCTATAGTTGCACCATAAATAGCCTTACACATTCCCTCCTCTCCAGCATGAGATCCTTCCCTTTCCTTCCCTTCCCTTTCCTTCCTTCCTTCCTTCCTTCCTTCCTTCCTTCCTTCCTTCCTTCCTTCCTTCCTTCCTTCCTTCCTTCCTTCCTTCCTTCCTTCCTTCCTTCCTTCCTTCCTTCCTTCCTGCCTTCCTTCCTGCCTGCCTT
>NW_009953496.1:13710477-13717208 GCF_000747805.2 Chaetura pelagica | reverse complement strand
CTTCCCTTCCCTTTCCTTCCCTTCCCTTTCCTTCCCTTCCCTTTCCTTCCCTTCCCTTCCCTTCCCTTCCCTTCCCTTCCCTTCCCTTCCTTCCTTCCTTCCTCAGAAACTGTCTTCTCAATTTATGTCAGACAATGTCTGCAATGTCTGCTTGCTTGCAATCTAGGCTAGTAGTGGAGAAAATAAAAAGTATTTCTCAAATATGAAGGTTTCATATGACATTGACCCTATAGCAGTAGGAATAAAAAAACTCAATGGGACAATCTTGTTGAGAGAACAGGGCACTGAGGAACTGGAAGATTGTTCATTAATGAACAATTCCAATGTTTGTAACAGAATAGGCAGTAAACACAGGACATATTCATTAATCTTCTCTTGGTCACGGCCAAAGTGGCCTTTCACGTCACCAGGAGAAGAAAACTCCACCAGGGACACCCTGCCAAATGCCTCGTTTGCTTCCAGCCCCTCATCTTCTCATGTCAATGAAGAGAGCACTGGCAGGCAGCATCCATTGCTTTCCTGGGCACATTCCAGGAGAAACTAATGGTGTAGGGGACTGCCCTCTGCTAATGAACTCACACACCTTCCCTTTAACACTTCTTGTCCTCTGGAATAACTCTTTGTTCTCCTCGTATCTCTTTTTACCTCTTGCCCTTTCTCTGCTCAGAGGGTTTGAAAGTTTGGTTACGGTTGGGCTGGCACCTGGCTCTAAAGGGTGGAATGACAGCTAACTTGGTTTAAGCAGGACATAATTAAAACTTTTTAGCTCCTTCCTGCATGGTCTAGTGAGAGCTTATGTGCTCACTGCATCACTGAGAAATACTTGCAGAATAATTGGCCCCAGGAGAGTCATATGCTGGTGTCTTGAGATTCTCCTTTCACATTGAGTAGTTTCCTTTGTTATCTCTCCACTGCTGATGCCAACCAGCAGAAGTAGCGTTGAACCGGAATGTTCCTGCGGTATTTTTCCTTGCCAATCACTTCCTTCTGTCTGTCTTTTCAGAGATTTTTTTGTGAGAACTGGCCTCACAATGCTCTGAGCAAGGACAGAACATGGAGCTAAACTTTGCACACTGGTGCTGTAGATTTGGTCCAAAACAGCAGGTAAGAATTGTCCCTCTGAAGAAAACTGAGGACCTCTCTGCTATAGCCTGGCATACCCCTGTAGTGCAGAGCTCCACTAGTAGATAGTTGTGTGTAGGCAAATCAGCACCCATTTTTCTCTCAATACACTTTGTTCAGAAAATGGTGGAAATATAAAACAAAAGGCCCTATCTGCAGTAAAAGTGCTTTGCATGTTTGGAGTGCTGGTATTTCCACGAAAATATTTCAGGTTGAGATCACAGGTTCACCAGGATGAGAGGGCCTGAATTTGCAATCAAAGTTTTACTGTTGACTTAAATAAAATGCTGGGGAGGTTTCTTTAGGTTTAACTCTTTAGTACTTCTCCTACAAAGCTGATCACTGAGTAGTTTAGAGGATGATACATATTTGATTACATTTACTACCCTTGTGTGAGTTGGGGCAATCTCTCTCATGAGTACTGTACCCTGTGGTTTCAATATTCAAAAATGAGTCTCATAATTTTTCTTTTTCACTAGCTCTTGGCAATTCAAAATTGCAAAAGCACTAGATTTCTTGAAAAACTGTTTCTGATCAACATAATACAAAACAGAGTATACTTCAAAAAATGGAGAACAGCACCCACTTCGGATTATGATATTTGTTTCCTGCAGACAATGAAATTTTAGTACTTGCAATCTTCTGAGTGCACTTTGATCCAACATGTATTGCAGAGAACAGCCCCGTTTCAGATAATTTTAATTTAACTCTTTTGTACCTATGAAAAAAATTTCTGAAAAAAACTTGGGGGCAGGGGGGTGGGAAAAAAAAGACTGTAAAATCAGAGAGGTGAGGTACTGGTATGCTTTATCTAATATTCTGTTTCCAGCAGACATCACTGCCAATTTGATTTACATTACAGCAAGAAATCCTTCAGTAGAAAATAATGGATATATTCTCATAAAAATTTGTTACTAACATCTAGATTGCAAAGATGAGCACATTCCCTGAAATTGGAGTTTTGTACATCATATTAGCTTTTTCAGTTTTACTTGTGCTACTTGATGTTTCTGTTATCCTCATAAACTTCCTTTCTCTTGAACCCTGCTTCAATGACATTCCTTGGAAATAAGTTCACACTGCAATTACAAAGTTGAAAAATGTGTTTCCTTTTATCAGTTATAAATGCATTTTCTTTTGACTCCATGGGTGCCTCCTTCTTTATAACTAATGACAAGAGGCAATCCTATTATGTCTATCTACTTGTTGAGTCTTTTTCTGTGTACATTTATTCCATTTCCTCTTATTTATTTCTGGTTTAAAGCATAGTATCAATTTATCTTCTAATATGAGAGTATTTTTCCGTGTCTAACAGTCTTTTGTCATCAGTTCGGGCCTTCTTCCATTGTCATCCATGGGGACATAAAATCTCTATAATAAATCATAATGATAGAGTATAAATTAATTTAGCATGCATCTGCACACACTAAGTCTCCTTCCTCTAGGACTCCTGATATTTCTTGAACTGACTTCCAATTGATTCAACCAGATGTCATTTTTTTTTTTTTTTTTTAATAAGAGCACATTTTCAGAAGTATTTTGCTTTTCTCTCACACACATTTTCTTTGGACAAAGGGCTACACTGAATAAGTTAGATGCCAAGCCACAAACAGCTTTCCTATACATGTCAGTATTTTAAATTGAGTTGGTTTTGTTATCAGTAAGAATGGAGTTTGGCTAGAGATGGAAGATTTCCTTCCCCTTACAGGGTTGGACCTCACTTTTCTATTGGTAAGACTTCAAATAGTCACATAAGAACTAGTTAGAACATTTTTTTGGTGTTTTCTGGCTCCAGAACTGCTATATTTTATTATCTGCTTTAATCAGGAATTAAATTCCAAAAAAAGTAAATTGCAATCTTCAAATTGCTCTAGAACAGCTTTTCTGTAATAAATTTTACTTACGTGCATAGAAGGGTGAAATAT
Source organism: Chaetura pelagica (assembly GCF_000747805.2). Taxonomy (NCBI): domain Eukaryota; kingdom Metazoa; phylum Chordata; class Aves; order Apodiformes; family Apodidae; genus Chaetura; species Chaetura pelagica. The sequence continues at coordinate 13,714,161 of NW_009953496.1, read as the reverse complement.
AAGTATTTGATTTGAATGAGCTTGGACACTGTGATGACTTGCAGAACTTGTGTTGTAGTCATCCAGAATTCATATTCATAAAGACTATGTATCATATCACATAATATGAATTATCTCATATATATTACATATGTTTTAGCTTAAAGTATTGCTGGAGAACAGCTAAAAAGCATGGGGGAAAACACAAATAAGAAAATCTGGGCTATGTTACTGCTTTTGCTGAACCTTCTTCTGCTTTGGCAGTTTGAAAGATGTAGCCCTGGCGTTGCTTATTTTTGTGAACTTTGGTATGGTTACAGCTAGATGCCTCTAGGAAACACCTAAGAAAGCTATGATGAAAACTGCAAAACTACACAGTATTTCTCTCCAGCACTTAGAAAGGGAGATTATCTGAGATTAAATGTCTAGGCATTTAAAAATTCATTAGATGAATTCCAGCCTAGGACTCTGGCACTATCAGCTTCCAGAAAGTGAAAAACAGTTGCTGTTAAACAGGGATAGGAATCCAGGAAAGTATATACTCCTGTGCCTGTGCTATGTTCTGGCACAGTGCCCTAAAGACAGTTTTCACCATAAAACAGCTAACAATGGGCTGCCACAGAAGGAGAAGTCTCTCTAAAGCTCATGGTGCAAGTATCACACTGCTGAGAAGTGGTGAACTGCATCTTGCTGGCAACAGTCTCCAACAGCTTGGTTAAATGGTGTGAGGGCCAAGTGTAGCTGAGAAGGTTGTCTGTGGTGGCAGCAGTGGTGGGTCTGTGGTCCCCATTGCAATGTGGCTTTACTATCCCTGGGCTTCTTTTTGCTTCCTGCTTAAAGCAGCAGCACTGCAACTTCTGTTCTCTTCTGCAGCTTGCAAGCTTTTCAGAGCAGGCAGCCACAGCAAGGTTATTTTGCCGTGAGAAGGGTGACAGACCCCTCATATAAGATACCGATAGTGGCACAGGTGAGTGAGAGATGCCAAGAAGAGTAGCGGGGATTTAAAAGGCAAATGGAGAGCTCTTGGGGTGGATACAGTCCCTGAAACCACTGCATGTGTATCTGAGAGTGTGGCACTATACAAAGACCTGCAGCCTGAAGTCACCCAAGCATGCTAAAGCCACCAAGCGTCACACAGTTACTTGGGATGACAGAGGGCAGCGCCTCTTTACTGCTGTTTCCTGCCTTCCCCATTTTTTATTTCTGTCTCTTGAGAGCCCAGTCTAGTCCATCAAGAGGACTCCACCCTTTTCTCCCCTGGGTGACAGCCTGGAATAAAAGACCAAAGGAGAGACTAGTTTTTCAGTAGTGTAATGTTTTCCTCAGTCATGAAGTGGCTGTTAAAACCATGTTGTCTGGCTTTGCTTTCAAAACAGCTCAGTGTTCCTACGGGTGTCAGAGACAAAGGCTGCATTTTCTGTTAGTTCTCTCACTTTTTTTTTTTTTTTTTTCTACCCCCCTGCTCTGTCTGTGTGTGTCCGTTAAGGGAGATGGGATCAGCATTCAGAAGCAAAAGCATCAATATTTCCTCATAATGATATTTAAAAAGCTGTTTCTAAGTTTGAAATACCATGCAAGACGTTTCTCAAACAGGATTTCATAGCCTGCCCGTGCTTGTAACTTAGGGAAACATGACAATGTAGCTGCTTCGAGGAAGAAACTTTGTATTTAAGTGTTTTGTATTCTTTTTCACCGGAGGCAGTTCAGTTTGTGGATGTCAGCTTCTTACTCTGGAAAAGTATTTTTATTGAGTATAGTCAGTTTTAAAAGGAAATGATAAATATGTAAACATAAAGTCTACAGAATAGATCAGCAGAAGATAATACTCTTTTTAGAAGAACAAAACCATGCCTCGGAATCTTGAAGAGAAACAGAAACCCTGGACTGAAATTCTCACCTCTTTGAAGTCAACTGGACTGATTTTAAGTGACCAAAGTAAAGCCAGGATTTCACACTAAAGTCCAAAATCTTAAGAGAAAACCTATGGAAACAATGTAATAAAACTAAAAACTAAAAAAGGCATGTAGTTGATTTTGTGTGTGTGTGTACAGGGAAGGCTGTGTAGCCTCTCTCTTCATGAGAGCAATACTGAGAAGAATCTTAAATATTTGCAGGATTTAAGCCTAATAATAGACCTGGTCACAGAATCACAGAATGGTGTATTAGATAACTGTAAAAAAACAGCATAAAGAAGGCACTGGATTAAAATAGTAGGTTTGCAAGGTGACTAATAACTTATTTGATCCTTTCAAAGATCTAAAACCAGAACTCAAATTAAATGAAATGACTGTTTACTCTGTAAAGTTACCCAAATAGGTATCAATGTAAATTAGAAGCATTCAGCTTTGCATACTAAATATTTTTGTTTATAAACTTGAAGAAGGAGTGAGTGGTTAAAGAATTAAATTGACTTGGCCTTCTGGAGGAACCTCATGATAAACCTGATCTATCTTTATTAACTGACAATATGCTTTGCCTCCTTCTCTCTTGAGATTTGTTTAATATTAACAGAAGATGTGAAAGGGAACTCTATGCTTCACTTTTTTAGTAGCTTTTAGTCTCACAAGGGAAGGGATTGAAAATGAGATAAAGAAGATTTTGTTCGGAAACTTCCTATAAGACTAAAGGCTTTACCATTCCTTCAAACACTTTTGCACTTGCTTTATGCACAGCAATAGCTTTATGCACAGCAATATGATTTTGCTAAGCTCATTTTCAAGACATAGGGCTAAAACTGCACTGGTGTAAATTCCTTGATTTCAGGTTCAAGGGAAGTGAATGTGTCTTTTGTGCAGTTAGGTAATAAATTATAGTTAGCTACACAGCATTCTTAAGTCATTATTGGAATCCTTCATCAGTACAAAAGTGAGATTATAGTTAAACCCATGATACCTCTGAAGTTAGCTGGTAAGGATAAGCATGCTTTAAGACAGAAAAAGTAGTGTTTTTAAAAATGTATTTGGAAACCTGAACTCTGTGGGTGTTCATACACCTCTGCCTGGGAGTTGAAGCAGCTTGGGCACGGGCCCCTCAGGGAGCAGCTGGCCTGTGGGAGCTGGTGTTCCAGCCCCGGAGCGAGGCGGTTCCCAGCTACCCAGGCAGGAACGTGTTGCAGCTGGAAGCCCTTCAGCAAGGCACGGCTGCTGCTGCTGCTGGTGCTGCTGCTGGTGCTGCTGCTGGGCCTTCGAGGGGGTCAGGCAGCCAAAGCAAGACTTGCAAGTCCTTCCGTGATGATGCACCAGGGATCCTTGAGGGTTACTGCCTTTCACTAGGGAAATCACAGTAAAGTTAAGCAGGCAGAACACCAAAAAAACCGACTTTTTAGAACACTTTCACAGTTGTTTGGACACCCGACCCTAACTCACAGTTCAAAATAATCGATGAGTGCCTGGGTGGGGATTTTTATAGAAAAGTATGCTAGCACCTCTGTTTGAAAACAAGAACTATCAAACCCACCAGCTGGTATGTAGGGCGTTCTATCCGGATCATTCCACTGTCGAACTGGGAGCTACTGGAAGGCACTGGACTGCAGTGGGACGCGCCAGGCTTTCCCGCCTGGCTGCCGGGCTGCACGGGAGGGAAGGCGTGAGGAGCCCGGCTGGTCCCTGCCGAGGGGCACGGCTGTGAAACGGCCTTTCCTTGCCGAGGCTGCTTGTCCCGGGAAGTGTGCGCGGTGGGGACACGGTGGGTGCACCGGCAGCGTCC
>NW_009953496.1:13706768-13709640 GCF_000747805.2 Chaetura pelagica | reverse complement strand
CCCGCTGCCCTGCTCTCCGGCGCCGTGAGTAATCACTTTTCCCGGTCCTGGATGCGCCGGCGGGCTGGCCGTGGCCCGAGCGGGGGGTGTTTGCGTGGGGCGTGCCACTGTCACCCGAGTTTTTGGGGTGCTGAGTGGTCTGTTCTCCCCTGTTTTCTTCAAGCAGCCGGCCCCCGGCGTGGCTGGGACTTGCTGTCCTTCATTCCAGCGCCTTCATTCCGCAGGGCACTTTCTCTCCCAGCCCTAGGCAGGAGCACGGCAAGCCATCTGTTAAGCACAATGCATTAAACAGTGATTTGTAGGAACATAGTCTTCATTTGCAGATGTGTGCGTGGCTGTGTGGAACACTGGTGTTTTGGCAGAATTGCTGTAGTTTTAATAATGGTAGTTGGTTACCTTTAAATAACCAAAATCTTATTTGAAAGCTTTTATTGTTAAATGACAAGTTAAATACAACCAATGACCTTCTCAAAGTACTGGTGGCCTTACCTGTCCTTTCAGGTTGTATTTGTATCAGTTGAGAATCAAGAAAAAACACTAAAAGAATGTTTGTTGATTTACTTTCAAAAACTTGGTGACATCTAGGCATCAATCCTTCTCAGAAGCCTGTTACACTGGCCAATACTTCTTTGCTGCTGTACTGATCTTCTGTTGCCACAGATGTTGTATGAGAGGTTGGGGGAGACCAGCATATCTAAAGCAAGCAGTTGCCCAGGGCTGCAACCCAGTACGGTCTGTATTCAAAGGAAGGTACAAAAACCCACCCAGCTTCCCTCCCTATGGCAGTCTTCCTGCGTTGCTGAAGGAGCTGGAGTGTGTCTGCACAATCTACCTTCCGCTTGAGTTTCTGGTTGACTGCTGCTATGGGTTGTCAACATGCATTGCTGCTACTGAAGAGCAGCCTCTCCCAGTCTCGCCAGTTATTTCCTCCATCTTCCAGGAGCCAAAATCACCAGTGTGCTCCCCAGTTCTGCCTTGCCTTGTCCTTTCTTCTGTGCGCTGGACAGAAGAGCCCTAGCCCTTGCTACTTGTTTGACAGTAACTGTGAAGATTCATATGGATGCACAGGATCTTTTCCTGTGGGAGAGGAAGAACAGATAGTTGTTTTGGAGACCCCCTTCTGAGGATGAAGAGACATTGTAGGATTGGAGGTGACCTAAAATATTTCCCACAACCTCTCATACAACATCTAACCTCTCCCTCCTACAGTTCCTATCTTCAGGTGCTTGGAAACCTCCTCCACTGGATAGCTAAACTAAGCTGCTGACTTTTGGTATCCACAGCCCTCCTAAACTTGCTTACCTCCTGAAACCCTCCTTGAACACCAAAGGTCACTGGAGCTTCCAGTAAATCCCACTAACTATTCACTGCTTCTGTTTTCTACCACAAATGCTCTAAACCACCTTCAAGGCTCTTGACCTTAGCCTCCCAGTCAGAAGATGTTTCTTCAGACTTCAGTCCTGACAGTTCTCCCAGTCCTCTACTTTAACCACAGAGGTTGGGGTTTCTTTGGTTGGTTGGTTTTTTGGTGGCTTTTTTTTTGTCCTGCCTGAGTGTCTTTAGTGTCCTGGTCTTCTGTTCCATTATTGCCAGTCTCAAGTTATAATGGTGATGATAGTGATTTCTGGTGCATATGGTTTGACATTTTCATCAATTTTAAGAAAATTCCTTTCTGATTCTTACAATGGAACTGGAGTGAAAGATTCTTTTTTGGTGGCAGGGAAAAAGTAAATTCTTCCATGGCACTAACTGAAATACTCTTGAAGGTGAAGGATTCAGAAAAGTTATCAAGGCTGTAGTGTAGCTTGGCACAGAAACCAGAGTGAATACCATAAGCTACTAGTTGTTTTTTCCTGTTAAGATTTGACAACTGCGGAAATAAAAAAAATCTTGGCAAAACCATCTAAATATAGTTATTTTAGAGTTTATGGACTCTTTAAGGAAGGGTGGGCTATATGGAAAACTATGACCACCTGATTAACAGTGTAATTCTAATCATCAACAGCAGCCTCTAGTTCAGCTGTAGGTACAGTATGACTAAAACATGGCTAAGAGAGTGTCGAACAGAAAGCATGAGATAACCAAATATGCTTGTTATAGCTGATCTGGTTTACGGGCCTTGCTTTCAGTCTTTGACATCTTTGATGTTTCATCAGAACCTGTTTTTTGCTCCCAATAATATGATTGCAATGGAGTGAAATCTAGTAATGTATGTGGGGATTTGATAGTGATGTACACTTCACTACTGCTGTGTCCTGACCCGCATCACCCAAGCCCCTAACTTTGGAGGACAGTAGCACCACCAAAACATGGAGGAGTTATGGGGCCAGTTCTCTTGGAACCTCAGCTGTGCATGAGCAAGTCTTGGTCTTCCTCAGCTGCTGCTCTAAGTAGTCATGGTACAGCCTGTTGAAACTGAAAGAAGGATTACCTCATCAAGAAGAGGATAATCCAGGACTTCCATAACATCCTGTTTTGAGGCCCAAAGTCTAGGTAATTTGACTGCTTTTTAGTAAATTGAGAAATCCCAGATTTCATGGAGAAGTTACTGTTAGATTTCATTTCCTTTAGGTTATTTTCTGGTACATCATTTGGTAGTAGAGAAGATGAACTGTAGTTGTCACATATTGGCTTTGATTTATATGTTGTTTTCCCCAACAACTATCTTTTGTCTTTATTTTGATTTTTAATGGGCAAGTAAGAAGACAATCCTTAAGATCCTACCATTCATGCTATAAATAATGCTGAGACTTTTTACTTCAGGGAAAAGAAATTGGTAGTCACATCTGTGTCATTAAAACAGACCAGGTTGAAAGTGTTCCAGTGTAATGAAAGGTTTGTGCTATATGTTGTTTTTTCAAGTATGGGAAAG
>NW_009953496.1:13687675-13706713 GCF_000747805.2 Chaetura pelagica | reverse complement strand
TGGGAAACAGTGAAGGGATTCTCACTGTGCAACTTAATAATTAGGACATTTGCAATAGCACACAGCAACAAAGAATTAGGCTACTAGAAGTTTAAAAAAAAACAACCAACCCAACCCCCTTTGTTAATCTTCAGAAACTTTATTCATCCTATTTAGAGATGTGCCTTATCAGGGCTTATTCAGGCAAACATTTGAATTTGTAGAAGTTTGTACTTTTTAAATAGAAGACCTTAGTTTGGTCTAAAAAGATGAGTTTTGACAGTTCTGGTTTTGTGGAATACAGAATGGTTTGATTTTGTGCCAGAGGAGAACAAAAAAACAAATTTTAGAACATGAAAATTGCAATGGGAGGGAACTGTCAGCCTCTGGCCACTTCTTAGCAAAAGTTTCTGCATACATTCAAGTACTATGATTTGTTAACACTTACTTAAAATAGTAAGGTGTTTCCTGAGATAAGAAAGACAAGTAATTTTTTAAGCAGTAGTTGTGTAAATAAATGTGTGGATTATAGTATATATATTTTTTTTAGACGAGACAGTTTTGGACTGAATCTTAGAAGTTAACTTTTGCTTTGAAGCATAAATATTTTTAATTTATGCAACAAAGGTACCTTATTGACTAAAGTTACAATTAATATATGAAGGCAACTTAACAAATGTAGATAGTACACATGTATAAAATAAAATTAATGTGCTTTTTGTGTGTGTCTCTCAAAATACGCTAGAAATGTACAGTGATGCATGCCAAACTTGCATTCAGTTTGCAATATAGTAATTATGTTTCAAACTGTAGTTATATTTTTGGAAAGGGAAAAATGTTGGGTTTGGACTTCTTGAAGGCAATGGTTTGGCAGTCATGCCAAATTCTTGAACTGCTATCATCTAATCCTTCCTCAGAGATGTCAATATCACATGTGATTCTGACATAAAATGGCGCTCGACTTTAAAACACATCTATATACCAGAGTAGTGTATGGGTGTCAGGCTGACCTATGTTATCTTCTGCAACTTTATCTCTAATGTAAAAGTATTTCAGATTTTCAGCCTTGATCTCTTCTTCCCAATTATGTTTTTTGTTATGTTCAAATATAATTTATGCAAAAACATGTTATAAAACTGAATTTTGTTTAGACTTGCTCACTGCATGTTTTAAAGTTCACTGCACAGAATTTTAGTTATCTATTTTAATGAAGATGTTGTAAGTGTCTTATACAATTTTATTACTGGTTTTCATCTTAGAATGAGTTGAACCCAGGCCCTGCAGGAATGGGTGGGAGCTGAGCAGCATTTCTTATGTTGTACTAATACGTTGAATAAGGATAATTTTAAGTTAAAAAATAAAGCAGTCAGAGTTAAACCAGCTAATGCCTTTCCTTCACTTTCTAACCATTTCAGCGTGTCTCAGGCTTTGCCTGCAATACTCTTCTAATTCCTTCATACCTTCTCCTCTCTGATAGCCTGTTTTTTCCTTTCATCAGAGTTGTTCCTGTAACATTTTGGAGACATTTTCTTGGCTAAAATCCATCACTTGCATTCTGACATCATTCTTGAACATTACATTGTGAGACTGACAGCAAAGAATTTTCTGAGCCTGCCTTCCTTGCTTTTCCTCTTTTTGTCCCATTCATCTTTCAGCAGCATCTTGAGTGGGTCCTGTTCTGGTCTCACTGTCTTCCTGAAGCTCTACAGAGCTGATGGTGCCTTTTGGGGCTTTGGGCTTTCTGTTTTTTAAATCCCTTTCATTTCTGAGGTGCTTGACTTTTGATTTATATTGTTATCTTTACACAGTTGACTCAGATCAGATCTGCTTCTCACCTTTTACCCCATTTCCATTGGTTTATTCCATTGGTTTATTCCTACAAAGCAGGTATTGTCTGGTTGGTCTCCTACTATAGACAACATCAGTATCTATCTTTTTCTTTCAGTCAAGCTTGTAAGCTGAAGGTTGTTGTTGGTTTTTATCTATTGTGCAAAAGAGAATTTATATCCAATAGTTTGCTGCTGCTTCCTCTATAAAGTCCAGATCTGCTTTTAGTTTAAATTATTGTTATTTTTCTTTCTGTCTAGACAGCAGAAATTCTTTTGCAGACTCCCACTTCCCATCCTGATGATGATTACTTCCTCTGCAGCTTCTATGATCTGTGCTGTGTTTCTCCATCCCCTAGTTCCTGCAAATCCCACTGCTGATATTAATGTTGTTGCTTACGGTGTAAAGTGTAAGTCCTCCTCATCCTTTGGTTTCCGTTTCTTCAGATGGCCTCCCTTTGTTTCAGGACATTTACATTCAGATCTCTGTCCTCGCTTTCAAGGTTTTTCTTAGTACATCCCCTTCCTCTCCCCTGTTTGTCATTTTTATCACTTGTTGTATCTTTCCTCAAGCCAGTTCTGCTTTACCGGCTCCCATCGCCTGGGTTTGCCAGCAGCCTTGTCTGTCTTCCTCCCCTCCAGCCTAAAACAAAATGACCCCCTCTCACTGATCCACAAACCCCCACTATCTTCTCCACCTCATTGCTTGAGATCCACTTTCCCTAAGATACGTGTTGTATCTTTGTGGGGTTTTGCAAGGTTTCTGGAGGCACATTCTAGGAGTGCTGAGTTTGTTACCATTATTATACAAACAGAATGTATTGCTTTTTGAGAAAGAAATAATGGGTTTAATCTATTTAATTATTTTCTGGTAGTTTCTTGGATTTTTTCCTTGCTATTACAAAAATTATCTGTTTGCCAGGTTGTGCGAAGACATCTATAACACAAGTAGAGTTACTAGATGTTACTGAACACTTTACCAGGTAGACTGTCTTTCATTTCTCTCATCATCAGAGGTACGTTTCAAACAAGTTCTGCCCCCTTTTTAGTGAGGAGCTCTGGGATGGGTTCTGGTAAGTCTGTGGGACTGTCAAAAGCGCTGATAAAAGCCACATGTCAAAAGGAAGCAGCGTGTTTGCTGCTGAACACTGTAACAAAAAATAGTGTTCAACCTGTTTTGCAGAAACTATTCATAGGGTAGAGTGACTGTAAAGCTGCCCAGCAGAAAGGGACCTGGGGATGTTGATTTGTAGGTGACTGAATATGAGCCAGCAGTGTGCCCAGGTGGCCAAGAAGGCCAACAGCATCCTGGTTTGTATCAGAAATAGTGCGGCCAGTGATTGTTCCCCTGTACTTGGCACTGGTAAGGCCCCACCTCAAATACTATGTTCACTTTTGGGCCCCTCGCTACAAGAAGCACATTGAGGTGCTGTAACAAGTCCAAAGAAGGGCAACAAAGCTGGTGAAGGGTCTGGAAAATAAACCTTTTGAGAAGCAGTTAAGAGAACTGGGGCTGTTTAGTCTGAAGAAGAGGAGGCTGAAGGGAGACCTTATCACTCTACCACTACTTGAAAGGACGCGGGGGAGGTGGGGTTGCTCTCTTCTTACTAGTAACTAGCAATAGGATGAGAGGAAGTGGCCTCAAGTTATGCCCGGAGAGGTTTAGGTTGAATGTTAGGAAAAACTTTACAGAAAGGGTTGTTGGACACCAGAACAGTCTGCCCAGGGCAGTGGTGGAGTCACCATCCCTGGAGGTATTTAACAAATGTGTAAATGTAGTGCTTAGGGACATGGTTTAGTGGTGGCCTTGGCAGTGCTGGGTTAATGGTTGGACTTTATGATCGTAAAGGTCTTTTCCAACCAAAATGATTCTATGATTCTGAGATTCTATGCTATGAAAATATTGCCATTGCTCATGCAGAAGCTTTTTTTACGATACATAATTTAACTGTCAACACCACGACTGAATAAAAATTGTCTGACAGCGACTGTCTTTTTAATTAGCATCTGTCATTTTTTCTGCATCAGAAAAAAGCAAATACAAACTTCTAGTATAGATAAGTTGTTAAAAATAATTGACAGATTTTCAGCCACAAATTTCAGCAAGATGGAAAACTTTACTGGAATATTTGAATTTTCACAGCAGTTGAAGTAAAAACTATTTTTTGACCTTACTTTGTTTCAGCTTTGACACTGATGGTATTTTGATCTTAATACAGCTGTTTCAATTTCTTGAAGCATATTTCAAATATTATAAATTGGGCAAAACTAAATTCTTAATGAGCTGAGCTTTTTAAAAATATTTTTAAGGTGTTTAATTTTTAATAACATTCTTCCAAAAATGTTTCAGAGAAGCAAAGTCTGAGCAAGATGTATTATAACCACTTGCTATGGAGATGTACAATAATGTGAACAATAGAATAACCTCATGTATTTATGTAAAAACAGAGGGTGTAGGAATCTGGTAGTTCTGATATTTCTTTTTGTAATGCCAAAAAAATGCAGAACAAGTATTCTTATGTAAATAGTTACAATCTGAAATTAATCTTCTCCAGTAATTTTGGCCATTTATATAGATTGAGAATAAAAATATGGAAATAATTAAGTTATAATCTTTTAACATGTAAAGGAATGTGAAGCAATGACTGAAGTGGTTCAATGAAACAGAGTTTTGAACGTACTAAAAAAGTTCTTGACCACTGTGGATGCTGAAGGCAAGTGCATAATCTTAATTTATTCAGTATTAATAATAACTTGAATTGTGAAAACATAGGAAAGCTTGTTTTTAGTCTTCTAGTCGGTCTGCTGAATAATGGATAGTTGCAAAAAGCTGAAGCCTTGAAGATGAAAGTGTTTTTAAATGTTTTAGATGGGTTGTCTGCTATATCTGAAATAGTCAACTGGATGTTTTAAAGTCAGTGGAGTGAAGTAAGTTCTTATAGAAATGATCTCATAAATTGTATTTCAAGATTAATTTTGTCTACTAAATATATCCCAAGATGAAAGTATAGTTCTTGAACATATTTAGACCTTTACATTTTTCTTTTTGTAATGGACAAAGTATTTTCAGTTTTGCCGAAGACTGGCAGAGGAAACTTGCAGGATAGGAGTCACTGTCACTGTTTAGTTAGAGTGGCACTTAAAATGGTTTATTGTCATAATGTAGATGTTTTTCTAAGTGTAGGGAGCAATCTGGAGTGAAAAAGTATTATATAAGAGAAAAAAAGAGTTTTAAATAACAAATTACTCTTGAGCATGAACAGACTTTAGAAGTGCCTACGTTAGTATTTTTCACTGGTGATATTAATTGGAAATTTTCAATTATACCACCTGTACGAATATCTGGTTTAGTTCACTCACTTGCTTTAGGAACATGCAAATGGAATATTGAGATCTAACAGTAGATTAAATATAGGCAAGACTAATGAAATGATCTTTATCTCAGTTCAGGCTACCTCTGCCAGAAAGGAGCAAAAGCAATTAATCGTTCAGCATGGGAGTTATGTCTGCTGAACACATAGCCTCCTGTCCCAGAAGAAAGCTATGACTGAGTAATGCATCCTTTATTTGTTAAAATTACAAACCTTGTTTTTCTTTAAAGGGCATGCTCAGTTTTGTGCAAGTGTTAAGGTACAGTTCAGCTTTATTTTTCATCTGTGTTAAAAGAATATGTTGAAGGGGTATAGTTGTTTCAGTGCCCACCTGCATGTGATCGCTGTTGCTTCAGTTTCATGACCCAAAAAGCATATATCCACACATGAATTTTTCCAGTGCCAAATGACACTGATCGCTCTCTTCTTGCCCATGTTTGAGTGTATTTTGCATTTGTTTGATTCAGTTCTAAACTTAGATAAGCAGAGTGACTTTTGCATTAATAATCTCCTTTAGTCTTGTTTGTTGACATTATGGCAAGATCCAGCTCAAATCCAAGGAAACAGTTTATTTTGTCAGCTGTATTTCAAGATGGTGATCTGACAGTGCGATCTCTTCCGAATCTGTGCTGTCTGTGATCAGGCTGTGTTCAACTGTTCAGTTTGTAATCAGTGTTTTGGGAATCTTTCCAACTTCAGACGTTAACCTTTAGGTTTGTAATTTCCTGAGTGATTTCCCCACCCCCCCCACCCTCTCCGTCCCCCCCACCCTTCTCCTCTACTACTGGGGTTTATGGAATACTGGGAATTGTGATAAATTCTGGCCTGAAGTGTGTCTCTTCAGTGGTGTTTGTTTTGGGTTTTTTTCCACTGAAAGTATACATTTGTGGTTCATAATCCAATTTGCACTTACAGACATAATAACCTAGGCTTGAAATTACGCTCAGTCCTCAATGAGACGTGGTGATAGGCCAGAGGGGATTTAATAGGTCAGCAGAAGAGTGAGAATTTGCACCAAAAGGACCTACTCTTTTTACTGATAGCTTGTTCACTCTTAGTTGTACTCAGCTTTGACAGTTAGTCTGTGCATGATAGGAAGGTTCCACAACTCCATAGAAGAAATCAATAATATAGCATTTTATGTACTAGAGCAAAAGAAGGGCATGCAGGGTGAATTATGCTATTATTTGACTTAACTCTTTGATGTCCAGTGTTTCTCATCTTGGCCTGAATTTTGAAAGTGAATGATCTAAAGAGACTAATTCATTACTTTGCCACAAAGGAAGCTGAGGGAAGTAGATTACAATTTTGATCTCTGTACAAAAAGGTTTGTGTGCTAGTTGAATTAATCCCTTGAGTACCTTATGGTTTGCAGTATGTCCAACAAAAGGGCGCTTGTTTCCTTATGAAAACACACTGTGCATACCAACCTTCCCCTGCCAGAGCTGGAAGGCTATTCAAGTTTCTGATCAGCATTTCCCACTGGTGCTAACATTTAGTCACCTATTAGTTACTAAATACAATAATGTGGTCTGTGTTTTTCTTTTAAATTGAAGTAAAAAATGAATTGTTGTAACTGTAAATTGCCAGGTTTAAAATATATTGAAATAATTTGTAAATGTTCAATGTCAGCTCATCTTTCCTCTTTACATGTACCTATATATTAGATTGTCCCTTAAAGAAAATTTGAAAAACCAAATCACAGCTTCCCTGATATCTGAATGGTAACGCAAGTAGAGAATGTGTGTCAGAAGAGGGTATACTAATGTGTTTCAGTGGAAGACACAAATTACTCTGTGGGTAACAAATGAAGACAGGTGGCATGGGCCACAGCTGGCCATGAACCACCACATGTGCTCCTCCTGGGCTCTCTTCCTGGTGTGGGGTGTTAGTCTGTTTCTCTCTGCTTTCCCTAGCTATGGATTTTCCACAAAACATTTGGAAATCTAGTGTCTTTGAGACTGCTGAATTCAAACATACTGGCCAGTTTTAGTCAAGGGTTACTGTGAGCACATGGGATGTACAGATTGAGATCACAAGCATACCACAGTTGTCCCAAGTCTCCTTATGCAGTGTCTTGAAAGGACGCTATGGATACCTGGTAGGTCTTCCACTCTCAAAAGTGTATTTTTGGTATTGAATTCTCAACAGTTGCTCTCTTGAGAGTTTCCTTTGTTTTAATCTTTGTATTTGCTATCTTTTAACTTAGTGTTGTCTTCTTACCATCAGCCTCTGCTGCTCGAGCATAGTTACTGCAAAGTACTGACATGCCTTATGAAGTAGCACCTTGCGAGTCTGTGAGTAGTAACACTGTATTAACACAGAGACACAGACTTAGTTGTTACACTTTTAAAGAAGAAAATAAATACCCCTTTTTGTCTAGTGTTTATTGTGAATTATGTCTTTTATCAGCAATAGTATTCACATTTTATTATGCTGGCTCCCTAGCCACATGAGGTGCTCAGTGCATCTCTGTTTTCCTCTAAAAGCCTGCACTGTGAAAGTTGCTTTGCTTGTGCTCTGGCTTGCTAGAGGCTGTATGCCTTCAAACCTGCATCTTTCTCTTCTCTCTAGTAGAGCATGAACTCTCTTTATGCACTTTGAAATTTTTATTATCCTTCTTAAGATATTTGGAGAGCTGGTGGAATTAAAAGGAGAGGTATTATTTCTTTCAAAGGTACTAACAGTGTGTTGTTTGTTATGGAGACAGTATTGTTGGTTTTTGAAACTTGTAGCTTTGCCAGCTCTGGATATCTAGGATAATTTCACCTCTTGCCACACTTACCTTTGAGGCTTTTCTAGTTTTTATTATTTTTCTTTTTGGTAAAAATATGGACGAATCAGGCTCTTGCCCCTTGTCCAAGCAGATACGCCATCATGTTAAATCTGAGGCTTTGCAACCTCATCCAAAAGTTTGAGAGCTGAGAGCATTGAGGAGAAGCAAGGAAACTTCTGAAATGGTGTGTGTGTAGCACTTCCGCTTAAAACATTGTCAGTGATTTTCTTAAAAAGAAAAAAAAAAAAGGAAAAAGTATTTCAATTTAATTTTAGAGTACTGTGCAAATCTTAGATTTGTTATTTTTGGTATCCTATCTACAATCATATCCTCCTGTGTTAAAGACAGCTAACTGGCACCCGGAACTTAAATACCTAGTTAAGATCCACAGGAAGTAATATTTGCATTTTGGATCATAATAGGAGTTCCTGACTTTGTATTCTGCCCCAACAAGCAATGATATCCTATCTATCTAAAATCACTCTATTTCAACATACAGTTATTAGAGAACTATGATGGTGTTCATACTGGTTCTAGAAATGCTCCTAACTCCTTACCTGACCCTTGTATACTATGAAGTATTGCCTGTAAAGGAAATGGAAACATTAGTAGGCAACTAAATACATATTTTTCAAAATTATTTATAAAACCATAACAAAAAATATGTGTAGGATTTGAATCTGGTTTCTCAAAATGAAGCTGGTGAATCTGGGCCCCCACATGACTAGAAATACCTAACACTTCTCCTGCTGGCTTTCTCACCTCTTGAAGGTGAAGGAGGCCTTTGGTAATGCATAGAGGATGGGATGCTGTGTGGTTTGGGTACCTTGGGATATGTGCACATGGAATTGTCCTTAAACAAATGTTAAAATTATTGAGCAAAGAGCTTATAAACTCCTTAGCATTTACTTTAGTTGAAAATGAAGTTGATAGATATGGGTTTGAAACAGTGATTGACATAAGGAAAAAATGGACCAAAGTGAATACAGGGATTCTGTGAAACTGCCACTTCAAAGATGCCTTCCAGAAAACATTCTGTTGTAATTTTTTTTTCCCTTGGAAATAGAGTTAAATAATTTCAGTTACAGGTAGCTGTACTTGTTTTGTACTTGGGAACTGTTTGTATTTGGAGTTACATGTAAAGAAAAAAAAAAAAGTATTTTCTCATTAAAACATGGACTGGAGAAAGTTAAAGCTAAATAATTCCTGTACACTGTGCTCTACTTTCTGTATCTTTCTTTGGCTTCTAAAATACTCCCGACACTGGTCTTACGTGTTCTGTCTGGAAGAGAACATTTATAGATGGCCTGACCATCCTAAGACACTAGCTTATTTCAGAGATGGACAGAAATGCTACTGTACCAAATTACCTTCACTACCATCTTCAGTACTCTGGTTTTCTTCAGAAACCTACAGTTATAAATGGAGGAGAAAGGAATGTGGCCAAAATTCTGTCCTTTAGGTAAGGAAGTGTAATGCTTTTTAATGTGAAGGAGGAAATAATCTTGGGGCATTCCTATTCCCACAGCCTACAGACGCTGCACAGTCCATCATTAAATATGGTATTCAGAAAAATCAGTGTAAAGCCAAAAAACCCATACACAATAATTAAGACTCAAATTATGTTTTCATTTTAATTGTACTAAAATTGTTATGATAGAAGGATTTTCATGATCTCTCTCTGGGGTGTGGTGTTTTTGGTTTTGTAGTGGTTTGATTTTGACTTTTACATCTGCTGCAGCATTTTCATCATTCTAAGTGCTGTTTTGTTGACATTTCTTAATTTAGCAGTGGTGTTCGCAAAGTTTTGCATTGTGATTGCTTTTTGTCAGTTTTGGTTTATGATGGGCTAAATAGAATACAAACATTTATGAATGCACTAAAATATGTCACTAGTAATTGTCAAACCAAAACTGACTATAGGCCTTTTTTATCTTTATTGTTTTTTTGAGAATAAATACCAGTTTCTTCAAGATGAAGTTTCATCTTCAGTGTCACAACTTGCAACAAAGGTAAATAAATATTCTTTGGAAGAATGGGGAGGGGAAGGTATCTTTTTTTTTTTTTCTTTCACATAGTAGCTATTAAAACACAAAATGAAAATAAGAAGCCACAGGAATAAATGAAGTCTAAGGAAGCACTGAATTCTTGTGGAACCAGTAACAAAAGTGTGAAAAGTAGAAGGGATTTATATTATTTATTCCATTATACATAGCTCAGCCGGGTCTCTGACCACAAGAGGTCAGGGACTTTAAAATCATGGCATCATAGACTGATTTGGGTTGGAAGGGACCTTAAAGATCATCTAGTTCCACCCTTCCCTGCCATGGGCACTAGACCACGTTGCTCCAAGTCCCATCCAACCTGGCCTTCAAGACTTCCAGGGAAGGGGTATCCACAGCTTCTCTGGGCAGCCTGTTCCAGTGTCTCACCACTCTCACAGAAAATAATTTCTTCCTAATATCTAACCTAAATCTCCCCTCTTCCAGTTTGAAACTATTCACCCTTTATCTCATATCTCTTTCAGAAAAGTAGGCATACAAGTAATTTTCTTTTACCTTGATATGTGTCCAAGAATCTTTTAAAATGTTATTCAAATACATTAGTAGAAGATGAAAGAACTGGAAGTTGTTATGATATGCTAGAGCTTGTATTGAAATTCCATAGGTATGGAGAAAAGCATTTAAAAATAGGTTCATTAGTGGAATAGGATACTTTACATTAATATGTATAAACTAAACATCTGTCTCTTGCTTCTTTTTGCTCTACTTCAGATGCAGCATGATTTTCACTTAAAATTCAGATTGTTCTATACCTTTTTCTACTTTTTGGAAGAATTTTGCTCCTTTTTATGAAAACATTACTGTTTATGATATGCCAGATGATGAATGTTTAGGAAAAGACCCTTACAATTATTATTTTTTTTTAATATTGAAGCTTTTTTACCCCTTACTTAGTAATTCAGGTAGGCTTGCTAAGTGTGTATTTTGACTTTTTTTTTTTTTTTTTAAAGTCATTGGGCAAACCACTGAGATGCAGTATTTTTGTGTTTTAAGGTAAAACACTTGTCTTTAAAATGTATTCACACCTTCTCTTTCTTTATTGTTGTTTCTGAAAACACTTCTGCATGGTTGTTCTGCTTTCTCAGAAGCTGTCAGTACAGTGATATTCCAGAAGTTCCAAAATCAATGAAGCTCCTGAAGAAAGAGCAGTAGATGAAGGGCACATCTCTTTAGGGAGACAGCCATCCTGGTCTCTTAAAGCCTGAGTCTCAGGACAGCCCTGATTACCATTCACAGAGGAGAGCTTTTTACCTAGGTTTGGAGGTATAAAAGCAGGAGCTAGTCCTGATGGTTGGAGATGGAGGTTGGAAAATTATTTTAGTTTCTGCTCACACAGGAAGCTGCCCACTTAGCAGAGAGGACAAGCTAACTGCAGAGCTGGATTGTTTTAGTTCCCTCTGCACAGCTCTCCTGAAAGGCAGGTGTAGCTGGTTTAAAAGCCTCATGACATCTCAGAGTGAGGAACTGTGAACTCTCTAGTAGTTCTCCACCAAATGCGGAAATCTGTTCACGCTGCACCTGGCCCTTGGGCCTCTGCAAATCTCATTTTAGGAGTTTCATCTATGTGCTGAGCTTCTTGAGTTAAAAGCACAGTGAAAACTTCATCTACAGCTGTTACTAGGTCAGCTTTTGAAAAGATACACAGAGTTTTGAGAAACAAACTAAATCATTTTAATAACAAAGTTGGAGATGGTGGGACATTCTGGTAGGGCCATATCCTGGAGTTTTGGCTCATGTGCACCACAGAATAGAGTTTGTCTGCACACTACCAGTTGGTTGAGTTGAGAAATTCCCTTCCCAAATGCTTTGCTACCTGGAAGACAAATTTGGAGGGGTGTGGGTTTTTTCACTTTCTGTTATTTGAGTTCTTGCATGTTGTGAATAGGTTTCCTATAATGTGGAAACAAGGCTTCTTTAATTAAAACTGACTGGCATGTTTTTATTATAAAATTGTTGTAACATTATTGAACAGTAAGGTACTTATATGGAAAATTCCATCTCTAAATTTTTATTTTGGGCTTTTTCTTTTTTCCTTTTTTTTTTTTTTTTTTTTTTTCCAGAGAGAAAGGGTGGAGAGAAAGAAACTGTAGGACAAACAATTGTTCCTTCTCATTCAAGGTTGAGAGAAAAATGAATTATTTTTGTTTACATTTATAAAAAAATTCTGCAAGTGTTTTGTGGAGTGCCTCTACTTTGCTGGAAGGTTTTGGTTCACAGTTGTCAACCCTCTGTGAAAATACTTGCAAAGGTCTGTTAAAACTTGACCCAAAAATAATTTTCTGGGAAACTCGGTTCATACATGCTGAGCAGTGACTTTTTAGGGCTTAGCTACTTAGGGACAAAATGGCATTGAACGTGCTGATTCTCACTGCAGGTATACAGCAAGAATCCCCTGTAACTGCTCTTTGTGGTTGCTAACACTGTTGTGATGTGGCTTCTTGTAGCCTGTAGAGAGTGATTTCTGTGCTCCAGAGCCCAGCTGGCCAGGCAGTTGGGGAGTAGATAAGTCTAACCAGAATATCTTGAGAGTACTGGTGCACACTAATAAAGCAGTACCATTTTAGAGTCGTAGTAATATCCAAACATATTTGAATCTCTTGCTTTGAAATGTAAACTGTTTGTCTTGTATCTCTAACGTACTGTCCCAAATCCTTCCTATTATTCTTTGAGTTGGTGGAATTCTGCGCGTTTTTTTTCCTCCCATAATAAGGTGTTCATATATATTAATCATATTCATCTGATGGATGGATTTAACTGTTCTCAGTTAAATTTATAGAGTCCTCCTCTTTGGTATATGTTAATATATATTTATACATATACACACACACATACTTTCTTTTTCTGCAATATACTTAAAAAATTTGCTTTTAGGCAAATCCACTTCTTTAGTTTATACCCAACTGCTGATATTCCCGGCTTGGTGTCTTTTAGCCTAACTTTTCATGAAACTTCTTGCCTTCTAGTAGAACTCTAATGATGAACTATGTACCTTTGACAGTAAAATGAAATGAATATTCTTCTTAGAGATGCTTTACTCTTTCACAGTAGACTCTCTGATTGTTCATTTATTACTCACTATCTGTTTACCTAGTATGGGAAGCTGAGAGTCATGTAAACAATCAGAAATTGTTGGTGTGGTAAAAAATGGTATAACAAGTAATTTTTTAGTAATTTTGTAGAAGACTTACAATTTAAGAGGAGATCTCACTTTCTGGAGCACTGCATAAAGTTGACTGTCAGTAGACATTTGTTCCCTGTTTTATCTAAAGAAAGAAAAATTGTAGTCAACATATGCAATGTATATACAGTTGATTCGCTTGAATCAATATAGGCTACTATACTGGGTTTGGCTGAGATGGAGGTAATTTTCCCCAGAGCATCCCTCATAGTGCTGTGCTTTGTATTGGTAGCTAGAAACGTTTTGGTAACACACCAGTGTTTTGGTTACTGCACAGCATCAACTCTCACCAGGATGGTGGGGATGGGCAAGATCTTGGAAAGGGACACAGCCAGGACAGCTGACCCAAGCTGACCAAAGGGATATTCCATACCATATGATGTCTGCTCAGCCACTAAAGCCAAGTGAATGAAGGAGGGTGGGTGGCATTTGTAATTTATGATGTTTGTCTTATGGAGCGATTGCTATGTGTACTGAAGCCCTACTTTCTGGGAAGTGGCTGGATATCACCTGCTGACGGGAAGTAGAGAATAAATCTTTTGTTTCCTTTGCTTCCACATGCAGCCTTTGCTTTTGCTTTATTAAACTGCCTTTATCTTGACCCACAAGTTTTTTCCATCTTAGTTTCTCCGTGCTTGTCCTATGGAGGAGGACAGTGATAGAGTGGCTTAGTGATCACCTGGTGTCCAGCCAAGGTTAACTCACCGCAGTAACAAAGCAGAAACCCCTTAACTTTAAGGGTTGAGTTTACAGAGTGCAGCTTAGGAGTGAGTTTAGAGAAGCCATAGTGTATGGACAAAGCTGTATGTATGGAAGAAGGTAGATGTCTGCAAATTTCAGAGGCTGCTTGAGGTAATACAGTAGTTGCTGCTACAAAAAAAGATGCTGAACTTCCACATTCTTTGGTGACTGACATCTTTTAATGAGCTGATTCTTATCACTAACCCAAAAGAATTCAAAAAATGAATGAATTAGATTTCTGTTGGCTTGGTGAGTTGAACTGTTTTCCCACGGCATCACACAGGTGCAAAACCATAGTGTAAGGAAGGCAGTATAAATGCGAGTAGGCAATAGACTGGGTTGACCCCTTTTAGCAGATAAACCAACTCTGCCAGGTCTTGCCAGCTTGAGAGATTTCTCTCTGGGGATCTAACACTGGGCACTGATACTGAAGCATCGGCAGAGCAGAGGGAAGGGGAGCGAGGGGGAGAAACAGCAGACAGTTTGCCTAGGGGTACAGACTACATCCTTTACATGGTGTTCCAGAAGTGGCTACTTGTACTGCCAGTTTCAGAAGACACACTAATTAAATGCCAGCTTTTTCATGGTGGAGAAAGAGTACTTCATAAGCTGGAATTTCCTCTACTGAAGGGGAAGAATCTGTGCCCTGCACTTGACTTTTAGATGCCCATTGGGGCAGACAATGATGATGGGTTTTCAGCCAGTTGATGGATTACTACGTATATGTAATTTCACTTCTACTGATCCTTTTAGGTGATTGATTGCACAGGGCATTGTGCTACATGGATTTTCACAATCTAAAATGGAAGAAACAAGAGAACTTCATTTATGGCTGTTCTGATAGGCATACTCTATGCTCTCATAGTCAAAATGGTGTGAGACCAGTCTGTAATCCTACTTCACAGAATACTCAAATGGCATCTTGAGAAGTTTCTGCTTTATTTCTCATTGTCAGCTTTGAAAAATAGTAGACTGCAGCATCCAATCTGGTCTTCTAAAGATTTTGACTTTCTAACATCTGATGTTATAGTTCTAGTTCTTCTTGATAGTGCTCTTTTCTTAGTAGTCCCTTACAGGGGGACTCACTTAATTATTCACTTAATTATTCACTTAATTTTTATTTTATTTTATTTTTTTTTCTGTCATCTGGAGTTTTGACTATATACCTGCTTATATTCTAGTAGTATAAATCAGCACTGATTTTTTAAAAGATCACTTCCTCCAAGCTTAATAATAGCCCATCCCATCAAGCAGAGAAAAAAGCAACTAGCAGGAGGCCTGTCTGCATGAACAAGATGTCCCTGAGAAACCTCAGACATAAAAAGGAAGCACAGAGGAGGTGGAAACAGTGTCAAGTGACATGAGAAGAATATAGAGACGCTCTTTGAGCATGCAGGGGTTGGGTTAGAGAAGATGAAACCCACCTAGAGTTAAATCTGGTGAGGAAAATTAAGAGCAACAAGAAAGGCTTCTGCATGTGCACCAGCAGCAGGGATGGTTTAAAGAAGACAGAGTCTCAGTCTTCTTGGTGATACTCAGTGAATGGGCAAGAAGGAATGGGCACAAATTGAAATAGAAGAAGGATTATTTAAACATAAGAAAAAATGTTTTTACCATGAGAACAGTCAAGCCCTGGAACAGCTTGCCCAGAAAGGTGGATTCTCCAGCTGTGGAGATACTAAAAATCTGGCAGTGGTACATGATCCTTGGCAATCTACTCAAGCTGATCCTGCTTCGAGCGGCGTGGTTGAACTGGATGGTCTCCAGAGGTTCCTTCCAGCTGTAAAGGCTGTGCGATTCTGTGAACTTTGGATGTTGAATGATTTCTTTTTCCACTGACACATGGGAAAGTACTTAAAAGGTTTGAGAATACAAACTAGTCAGTTATGTATATAAACTTAAAAAAAAAATAAAATCTAGGGGTAGTAGTTTCAAGTTTTATGTAGACAGTTATATAAAAAAAAATTAAATAGAGACCTACTGCAAGTGGATTAATGCTTTAGGAGCATATCAGTAGTGTATTTTCATACTTTGAATAACTTTAATCATTTTACATAAAATAAGTTTCTGGTGTGGTGAGTAGTCAGCTTACCAAAGAGTCACCTCTTCGTTACATTTTGACCTTCTTTTGATAGCCATTGCAAGAAAGCTTATTGTTCTGGGATCTGGGTCTTTCTCCATCTGTTCCATAAGAATATAAGAAATTCCCTGCTGATTCAGAGAGTGGCCCATCCAGTCTGGCAGTTCGTCTCAGACTGTGGCAACAGGAGATGCTAGCAGTTCAGGGAAAGCACAGCTTCGCCAGCTTCTAGGGTCTCTTCCCCTAACCTTAAGAATCATTGCTTTGAGATATTACAGAGCATGTCCCTCTAAATAGAGGGTATCTGTTTATGGATCTGCTGTCTGAATTTGTCTAATCCTTTTTGTGATGGTTTCCAGCTTTTTTTGCCTTTGCAGCTGCTGTGTGTCAAACTGGTGGTTTCAGAGAATGGTGACTTCAAGATCTCCTTCTTCAGTTGTACTTACCAGGAGATACAATTGTAACTGTTTCAGTTGCATTGGTGGTGGCCCTTGTCTGTAGGTTGAAAAGCTTTAAAGAACATAAAGAAGAAATGCAGCAGCCTGTTTTGAAGGTTTTTTATTATTATCTTTTTTAGTAATTGTGCAGAGTTGCATTACAGTGGTAGTAAAAAAAAAAAAAGATTGTTGCCTTAATTAGTTCTATTGTTAGCAAAGAGCTTCTGGAAGTGGGAAGTAGGTATATGACCTCCTCCTTTCCTAAGGTTATATTAAGCATGGTACCACTGAGAAGACTCTCAAGAGTGAACTGTTAGCTTCATTTCAGTTGAGTGAAAAGGTCAGCACTGGTGCAGGCGAATGTAGAAGAGGAGGCTTAAGCATGGTAGGCAGAGATTCTGGTTTTACTCTTGCACTTATGGGGTTTCTTTCAGCCTACTCCATTTAATATGCAGCAGCCTTTGTACCTGAGTTTTAACACGTATTAGGAAAATATGGTCTACTTTGACATTGATGTTCTTATGTAGATGTTGCCTTTGTCAACTTCTAATAAATAAGTGATGGAAATATGTATTAAAGGTTTTGTATCAGTTAGAATCTGCTACATGGTTGCTACCCTTACCTACCCAATGCCATGGAATCATTATAAGACTACTCTTTTTTTTTTTTTTTTTTTTTAATGGAAATACTGAAGGAATGGTACAATGTGTACATAGGCACTGATTTGCATACAAGTAGAAAGTGTGCAGAGTTTGTAAATTTTTATCTGGAGACCTGCAGTCACTATCTGCTTAACATTGAATAGAAGTTTTCTAATAATTGTTCTTAAATGTATCTGTAAATTGGAATTAGGTTTAATTAAATTAAATATTAAAAAATCTAAAGTTAAAAATATGGAAAGCTTGTGGCTAGGTATTAACAGGATTTTATTATGAAATGGTTCTTATTTTTTTTTTTTAAATATTATTTTAGCTGTAGAATGCTTTTGTATCCAAAACAATGCAGCAAAAGCTGGAGTTTTATCAGTAAAGTATGCATGATGCAGATTAAAAGAAGGTGTATGTGTAGACTATCCTTTTTTTACATTGAGCTTGTGTGTATAAAAATGCTTATCTCCAAACAATCTTTCATCAATGCTGTTCTTTAAAGGCACTTATAATTTAACTTGGTTCTTGGTCTCTGTCATATTGGTGTAAGAAAACCAGTAACAAGGTAGTTGTGGTTTTTTTCTTAATCTGCAGATTTATTATGTGGCAATGGCTTGATGGAACATCATTAAGGAAGACAAGCTTATATATAAATTAGATTACTGAGGAATATTTGGATCTTTTTCCAGTTTAAAGGCCTAGAGGATTAAGGCAGTAAGAGTTGTTATGTGCTACTTTTGACTGTGGGTTTGCCTATGGTAGCAAAGATTCCTACCCACAAAGGCCTGAAATACAGCTTGATCAAGACAACAGAAGAGGATGGATTTTTTTTAATATATGAAAATCTAAGTGCTTTCTAGTTTTTTTTCCCCTCCCCTTTTTTCTTCAAACAGACTACTACTTTTAATAGCTAACTTCTTGAAGATTCTTCCTGTTTTTGCAAGTGTGTTGGGGCTGAACTACTTTGCAGTCAGAGGAATCCAAATCAGAGCAACAAATCCTCATGTTGAACTTACAGAATTTAACTGAATGACAGAAACAAATAACAGGATTAGCCTTTATAGACTAAAATTGAGGGGTTAGACCATTATTTACACCACAGAAATATTAAATATTGAGTACTGCTTGGAGATGCTGATAGTTTAAACAAGGATTTTGTATAACAAGGTGTCTATTTGAAGGTATCATCTGCAACTTGTCTGGTTTTGTTTTGTACTATCAGCAGTATCAGTCTTTTATGAGATAAGTATGGTGAGCCTGCTGCAGAGATGC
The DNA here is from genome assembly GCF_000747805.2 of Chaetura pelagica. Classification (NCBI taxonomy): domain Eukaryota; kingdom Metazoa; phylum Chordata; class Aves; order Apodiformes; family Apodidae; genus Chaetura; species Chaetura pelagica. The sequence continues at coordinate 13,688,343 of NW_009953496.1, read as the reverse complement.
AAAGCTGAAGTTAGCTGCCTATGTATTTTTAACACAACTAAAAATAGCATATCTTTAAGTTAAACCTGAGAGTTTGCTTGTAATCTTTACTTGCTTCATTCTCATAGTGAAAAATATATGAAGAAGCTGTTGCTTTTCTTGTGAAGCCTTGAGGAATGCTGTGGTTTATGGTAAGATTAGGTGTGGGTTTAGTAAGAGGTAAGCAGAGCTGTAGCAGAGGTCAGGATTCTGGTAAACCTAGCACTTGTATGCCTTGTCTGTCCATATCCCATGGAGAGGAGCTGGAAATTGCTCCAAGCTTGCTCAGCCTTCCTTCTTGACAGCTCTCCAGAGATTTGCCCAAAGCTAATAAAAATTAAACTGAGTAGCAAGGAAGTCTAAGTTAGTCCTTCCTCCTGATCCTAAAATGGACCTGCTGTGTCTTCTGAGTCAGAGTAGTTGAGGCACTTAATTGTGAGTAGGGAAGGTGTGTGAGAAGTGAAGGTGTAGGACACAGTGGAATGGGAAAACAAGAGATAGAAAATGCTCTGTAATGTATGATAAGGCACTGTTCTACTCCTGTAAATGATAGAGCTTGTGGGTTTCTGAAAGGAGGTGAGAGTATCAGCATTTTTTTATCTGGTGTTTGTGCTCAATTTGTAGGTGATTGTTTTACATCCATGTTTCAC
>NW_009953496.1:13680125-13687602 GCF_000747805.2 Chaetura pelagica | reverse complement strand
AGTTACCACCCACGGTGCAGCGATGTCGTTGGTGGGGAAGAGGTTCCTGGTGGAAAAGTACTTCTTCTTCTTCCCATTCTTCTTCTTCTTCTTCCCGAGTCCCAAACTTTTATACAGTTCTTGCCCACTGCCCCCCCCCCCCCCCCCCCCCACCCTGGGGGAGAGGGAATCAAACCCTTAATAATGTTGAAAAAGAAAATTTTTGCTCTGTGTTTGATGGTAGCAGTGAATTTAGAGAACAAACTGCAGTGCACCAGTAGCACATACTAGATTTCACTAGTGAGCCAGTGCTCTTACCCTTTTTGCTTCCAGGGCCACAGGAAGTAGTTTTGGTGACTTAAAAATACGAATAATGAGTGCAAAGCAGGTTAAATCCTAAGAGTTTAATAATTCAGCTAGCTGCCCTGTCTGTTGTGCCCCCTTCCAGCAATGACAGTTTCTTCGTTTGTTTGCTGAAACCCGTCAGACTATTTCCTAAGCTGCCTGGATTCCCTTCTTACAGTGATAAACTAAGATGGAGCCAGTAGCTCCTGCCTGCAGAAGAGCGTTCAGGAGCCCAGCTATACTCACTGCCATTCCCTGCCCAGCCTCTGGCACCGGCGAGGTTTTGTGCTCTGCCTGGCAGGCAAGAGCTCTTGCCGCAGTCACCCAGCCTGCTCTTCTCCAGAGCAGCTTCCCCCTCTGCAGGCGGTGCGGGGCCGCTGCGCTCCCAGCAGCGCGGCACATGGGGAGGCAGGGCTGTGGCTGCCCAGCGGGCACCCAGAGCCGGCACTGGCAGGCATACTCCGGGCTTCTCAGTCCGTAATTCACATTTATGAAGGTGTTTCCTTCTCTGTATAGGTTCAAGGTGCAAGTTTCCGGGGCTGGAAGGAGGTGACATCTATGTTCAATAAAGATGATGAGCAGCAATTGCTAGCGGGATGCAAGTCTCCCAAATCCAAAGGGTGAGTAAAACCAGGTGCTCTGTCTGCTATTAAAATACAGAACCTGGGAAGGGAAGATGGACCGCTCCCCACAGCTGTGCAAAGTAGTGCAGGTAGACACTGAGAAGCAGTGGTGTTCAACTCCTGGGAGTTAAATTGCTTGGTTAAAGTCCTAAATAGTTCAAATACAGGCTAAAGTACTTAATACATTTCCAAAGGCAGTTCTGTGTAATTCATTTTGGGGGGAAGTGTAACTTATTTTATAGAATCATAGAATCATAGGGGCTGGAAGGGACCTCGAGAGATCATCTAGTCCAACCCCCCTGCCAGAGCAGGGTCACCTAGAGTACATCACATAGGAACTCATCCAGGTGGGTTTTGAATGTCTATTATGTACATTTACTATTATTCCAGGTTTGGCATTTAAGGGCAGTTTACATGGTTACACTGTACATATTTGTCCTGAGATTCAACTGTTGCAAAGAAGTGGCAAAACTACTGACCACACACTTCACTCAGAAGCTTAACTATAACAAGCACAAAAAACCAAATACTTCTTGTAACTGAAGAGAGAAAGCTGCATGCAAAATTTTCTCTGGCAAAGCAGGAATTGTCAGAAGTGAAAAATCCATAGTAACACGGTTTTTCTTTGCAGGGTGAAAATTTTCTTCTTCTCCTCCATTAAGGCGCATAACATGAGCAGAGTGCCTTCTGAGAAGCTTCTGTCTCTGCCACACGAAGGCATGTCAGAGTCAAGGGGAAAAAGTTAACATGTTGTGACTTGCACAACAAGAGCTAAGAAAATGAAATGTAATCAATATCAACACAAGCTCTAGAAAGACATGACTGAATGAATACCTCATGGCTACTGCAGCCACAGATCCTGATTTCTAACAGGTTTAAAGTGCAATTAATTAGAAAAATCAAACTAACATACAAGAAATCACCTATAAAAAGCATAACAACTGTGTTTTTAAGCATTCTATAAATGCTACGTATATTGTATATAGAACGGGATGGAATGAAGGTCTCCACAAAATCAAAGCAGCTGTCCTAACAACTCAGCTCCCCTGAGTAAAATTCAGTACACTTCACCTTGTGCTTTTCTCTAGCAAAGGAAAAAACAGCTGCTTTCTTATGTTTCTATACTGAAAATGTTTGTATTTTATACAAAACAACTTAATAAATGCAACACAAAAATACTTCTTATGGTAACTATTTTGCAAATGAATTCTTACACAAAACACTGCTCTACAGTTATTGTAGAAAGCCCATTCCCAGTGGAGATTACAGAAGTTAATTCCTATGACAATTAAGATAGAGTTTTAGGAAAACACTAAGGTTTATTGGTTTGGTTTTACCTTGTCGAGGGAATTGCTCTTCTCACTGTGTCTTTCTGGGAGACTGTTTCCTGAGTCTGTACTTATAAGAGAGCCCCTTGAGTCAGCATTCCTCACACTGTTAATATTTGGAGTTGACACAGTGTATGGGGAAGCTAAAAAACCAAAAATATAAAAGTCTCAAGCTATATGTATACTGAAAAAAGTCACTCCATAGTTTAGTCAGACTTTTTAAACAAGCATACATGTGTATAACTTTTTAGAAGGCAAACAGTTAACTCCATTTAGTTACTTTTAATGAGACAAACTAATTCTATAGTTTCAAAGTAATTAGGTATGTACATACACACAAACTTAGGTACAATTACATACGCACGTGTATAACACATATGTAACAATGCATACACACTTATCATAGAATCCTAGGGGTTGGAAGGGACCTCGAAAGATCATCTAGTCCAACCCCCCCCTGCCAGAGCAGGGTCACCTAGAGTACATCACACAGGAACTCATCCAGGTGGGTTTTGAATGTCTCCAGTGAGGGAGACTCCACAACCTCCCTGGGCAGTCTGTTCCAGTGCTCTGTCACTCTTACAGTAAAAAAATTTTTTCGGATATTCACCTTGAACCTCCTATGCTCCAATTTACACCCATTACCCCTTGTCCTATCACTGGTCATCACTGAGAAAAGCCTAACTCCGTCCCCCTGACACTCACCCCTTACATATTTGTAAACATTGATGAGGTCACTCCTCAGTCTCCTTTTCTCCAAGCTAAAGAGACCCAGCTCCCTCAACCTTTCCTCATAAGGGAGATGTTCCACTCCCTTAATCATCTTCGTAGCTCTGCGCTGGACTCTTTCAAGCAGTTCCCTGTCCTTTTTTAACTGAGAGGCCCAGAACTGGACACAATACTCCAGATGTGGCCTCACCAATGCAGAATAGAGGGGGAGGAGAACCTCTCTTGACCTACTAACCACACCCTTTCTAATGCACCCCAGGATGCCATTGGCCTTCTTGGCCACAAGGGCACATTGCTGGCTCATGGTCATCCTCCTGTCTACCAGGACCCCCAGGTCTCTTTCACCTACACTACTCTCCAGCAGTTCAGCCCCCAACCTGTACTGGGACATGGTGTTGTTCTTCCCCAAATGTAAAACTCTGCACTTCCCCTTGTTGAATTTCATCATGTTTCTCCCCGCCCAACTCTCCAACCTATCTAAGTCTCTCTGAATGGCAGCACAGCCTTCTGGTGTGTCAGCCACTCCTCCCAGCTTAGTGTCATCAGCAAACTTGCTGAGGGTACATTCTATACCCTCATCCAGGTCGTTGATGAAGAGGTTGAACAACACCGGTTCCAGTACCGACCCCTGTGGGACTCCACATTTTATAGTAGAAAATGGCCATACTCAGTCCACTTTGATTTACCTGTGTTTAGGCTTGCATGTATACAAGGGTGTTTTTCCAAAGTTGAGAATAATGGATATGCTGCCCTAGGCTGACAACTGACTAGTGTTTCTTACTATAAAATGTAGTAAATTAATTAAATTATTATGAGCGACTATCACATGGATTGTTAAATGAAGACATTAATCAGTTGATCATTGTTATTTTCTAGAACAAACCTAAAGTTAAAGGAAGAGATGAAGTCTGAAAAGAAACCAGGTTTTTGGGACAGTTTGGTGATCAAGCAGAATGTCCCATCTAGGAAACCAGATGAGATTGAGGGGTGGGAACCACCACAGATTGCCACTGCTGACTCTACCAGTGATGCAGCAGCTACTTTAAGTGACTATACAGCCTGGTCAGGCTGGGAAGATGAAACCAAAGGCTCCACAAAATACACAAACCTGGCCAGCTCAGGAAACAGCTCCAGGTGGAGTATCAAATCAGCTGGAAAGCTGGTTAGTATTAGACGTCAAAGCAAAGGTAACCTTACTGACAACTGGGAAGAACTGGAATGATATTGGTAATGTGAATTACTTTATCGAGATAAAGAGAGAGGTTCCATGATTTACTCATATGTTTAAACCAAAATCAAATCTGCTAAATATTGCACCTTTATACAGTACTTTGTTTTATTCAGATTGTTACAAATTTTTGCTCACCTGATAGTAAATTTTCTTATTACATTGTTAAATAGCTACATTTTCCACACTGAAAAAAAAAAAAAAAAAGTAGAGAATCTATTTTGTGCCTATATTTCACATTCAGACTCTGCAGTATGTTGGATTGTTGGTTTTACCAAAAAATAGATATATATAATTCCTTACTGAATGTATACACTGGTTGTAAATTTGACTGCCTTATGTAGGAACTTCCACTAGCTTGAAGTCTTGAATTTTTTGTCATATGTGAGAGCCATTCAAAATTTCAGTTTTGCTGCTGTCCCTTTTTAACTAAGAATACTGATCTGTGGCTTGCAGGGAGAGTGCTTATACTTAATAGACTTGTTTTCCATATCTTCAACCTCAGCATATTCTTCAGCTTGTGCACACAACATGCTCAACTGTCACAATGTGCTATACTGTGGATGAATGGGAAAATACTATTCTAATATAATTTCTTCCATCACCAATAGTCAGGTTAGTCAGGTCAACTGACACTGAAAGAATTTTTGGTTGTTTTGTTTTTGTTTTGTTTTGTTTTTTTTTATACTGAATGTTGTTTGGCAAAGCTAAGCTTCCCAGTCTTTGAGATGCATGCTATGACAAACATAAAAATTATTGAAAATTTGGAAAGCAGCAGTGAGTAAAGTATAAGATCATCTCAGTATTCAATAGCTGTAGTCCTGAACCTAGGGATAAGTTGCTTCTTATGGAAGGGCATATGTTTTCATTTTTACAGTAGCTGATCCTTGTTCTACAAACAACTTTTTGTTCTGTACTGTGGTCTTTGTTCTCCCTCTGCCCCATAAGCAGTGATTGAGTTATACTTTGCCATTTCCAGGGTATCTGAGTACCTGAGCCATTGCAAGTATGTGCATGCACACAACTTCTGAAGCGTTTTTGTTATAAAGCTCTGTCTTACTAGCTACTGATACTTTTTTTTTTTTTAGTAAAAGAAGGTGTAGTGTTAAACTTGAGATTTGAAATGTATATAAGAATACTAAAAGTGCCTCTTTCTAGCATATTGTCTTTCATTAGCAGTACAGCTGATGTCAGATCCAAAGTTGGTGTCCATTTTGTTTATATGACCTATATAAATACTAATTTAACATTCATGGAAAAAATCAAACCAAAAGTTTCATAATAAATGAACAGTAGGCCTTTTCTCTCCTGATTGTTAAACTGGTATAACAGAACTGAAGACTTGTTGACTGCCTAGCAACATGGCCAGTACAGTCGGAAGATCAAAGTTAACATTTCAGAGAAAATCAGCATTTTTACAAGAAAGTGTATACCTTGAGGTAATGGATGTCTTTGAAACATATTTTTGCAAGAAGCTTATGCTGATGAAAAGGGATGCATGCCATTTCTTTCTAAGCTTGTACCTTGTTTCTCTTACTGTCACATTACTCTTTCTTAGCTCTCTCTTTCTCCTCTCTCCTTGAACTCACATATGGTTTTCTGGCTTACAGTTCCTGCATAGTTATTTTTTGGAGATTCATTTTGAGATGTGCCTGGAGGGAAACTGTAGCAAAATGTTTTCGGTTGTTTGTTTTTTTGTTTGGTTGGTTTTTTTATTAATAGGATGTTAAAAGATATTGTTCTTAAGTTTATACAAAAGAAAATCAAAGTTTTGTGCTACAAAACAGGATCTTGTAAATGTTTTTATAAAATTGGCATTATATAATAAAAAAAGTACTAATAGAGGAAAAAGGATTAGCATTTATATTGTATCATTTAGTCTGTGAGTAAACTCTGTATTTGCCTTTGGCAAGTACATATGCTGAGGTTAATTCTAGGAAAGACTAGTATTCTTGGGTAAAGTATGCTGCATTTTATAGTTTATGGAGTACCCTCTAAGGCATGAGCTAGTATTTAGTTTGGTTGTTGGTGCTGACCCAAAAGAATGGAAAAAGATCTTTAAGCAGCCTGCAATATTTTGCTCTCAAAGCTGGGCTGAGAACTTTTAATTTCCCTCCTGAAGAAACTATTTATACTGTGACCAGTAAAGGTTTTGCCTTGCACATTATACTGTCAAGTGCCTGTTTCTCACCCTGATGTGTTTGATGCACAGCTTCATTGCAACATTTTTTCAATATTTTTTTTTTAAATGGATGATAAAGAGTATGTCCACAGAGCTGAAGCCTATTATAAAACAAAATTACATCCAAGTGGGAAATTGAGATATATAAATGTAAAGTTTAACTCCTGGTGATGTAAATTTTGGTGTGCTTTTTAAGTGATATTTCCTCAGAAATAACCATTCTAAGGATGAACATTATTAAATTTAATATAATTTATTGTTATGCTTTAATAATGTATTTGTCTTTTGAAAACTCACTGGTGTGAGGGGTTTTTTCTCTTATGTTTATTAACTTGTCTGAATTTTCAGAATGGGGCCCTCTTTTCTTTTACCTTCTTTAGATTCTTAGCTACATGATACATTTACGGGCTTAAAGCTATACATAGCTCCATATGTGGAATAAGTGTAGAATATGTCCCTAAATATTTCTTTTGAAATTGCATTTCAATCTATGTGAAATGGTTTAGAAGAAGGTAGCATCAAGACTGTATGATAAGATTGCACAAAATAGAAGGTAGTTTATATTGCTTTCTCGTAGCCAACCTGCATGATTCTTGGCGTGGTTTTAACGGGATTTAAAAGCTTCATGTGGCTGTAACTAGTCACTTAACTCTAAGCAAAGTTCTTTCTGAGTATTTTTATTTATTAGCATCATTTGCAAAAAGAAAATAGTATTTTCCATATGAATAAAGATTTAGTTTGAACTGAAATGCCTTACTCTATGTTTATTATTATTTTTTGTTGTCCTATTTTGTCACGTGAATTTGATTCCTTGTGGATGTTACTTGCATCATTGTAGAATATGGCCAAGTCAGTGAGAGCTGTACTGGTCCCAGCTGATTGAATCATGCTGTGCCAGAAACTGCAACATCCTAGATTTAAAGCATTTGCAAGGGGAAGAATTCATTGGTTTGACAAACTGCAAATATTTTGTTTTACTGGTGTTTATTGGTTCAAATCTTTATTTATTTATTTTTAAAATTTATTGGCTGTTAAGAAAGCTTGGGCAGAGCAGCATTCTTTC
>NW_009953496.1:13649674-13679920 GCF_000747805.2 Chaetura pelagica | reverse complement strand
TTTCCCTAAAGATTTCATCAGCTACATGTAAACTGGAGGCCACCTACACAAAGGCATCTTTTCTGATTACATAAAGAAGTAACCTTTGTCGTTTCTCTTAGGATGGGCACCCACTTCTAGGCAGACGTGCCTTCAGTTTAATGCCTGTAAACAGGTTATCTTCTGAACATTTGGACAGAAACTTCGCAACCAACATTTGACAGGATAAACAAAGGAAAACAAGTCAAGCATCATTTCCCATGAGGAAGTAAACTATTGTTTGATAGGATGGAGCAAAAGATTCCCAGAAGTCTTACTACAGATGTAGTAATGCTACACAGAGGGTTATTTTGAAAATTAGAGCCTCAATGAAATATATAATTGCTCTTTTGTTCAGTGTTTAAACTCGCACAGCTCCTTGGGCATGTTAACCTGTCTGCATAGCAAGGCTGTCATGCTGCTGCCTGCAAGACAGCACGTGCATGTTGTACCAGACTGTTGTGGCCAAGGTTGATGGCCTGTCTGAAGCCCTGGGGGGTGATCCAAGCTCCTGTCCTGTGTGGTGGGAACAAGGGTAAGATTTTCAAAAGAAGTGAAGGAGCAGATGTTCTGGCATCAAGGAACAAAGAAAAGTATAAAGTGAAGTAAGAAATCCAAGAACATCTGTGAATGTTCCTAGAGGGACTTTGTACTAATACTTATTAGGTCAGGGGCGTAGTGTTAGAGAATCAAAACTAACACCCAGCTATCCCTTTTGCCTAGTGTTTTTTCTTGGTTATTCAATTCAATAAAGGGATTTTTGGCTGTGGTGAGCAATTGGAAAGAATAGTCCCTGTGCACAGGTACAAAATGTAGGTTTTGGATGTCTGTAACACTGATGATCTGTAACTCACAAGCACTTTTCCAGACATATTCTATACTACTCTGCCTATACATTAAGATTTAATTGATCAAAAATGTAGAAGGTAAATGCAGACAGTAGAATCTTTACCCATACCCAGGCATATTGTCAGCTTGCAGCAAGAAAAGTGGTGGGATGAAACTGTTGAAGCTTTGGTTGAACTTAACATTTCAAGCATAGTGTTCTCCTTCAGGAGAGAGTGCCTGCATTTCTTTGCATGTGACAGCCAGCACAGAGGAGGCCAGAACAGAGGTTCAAAACACAATCTTTCTCATAGGTTACAACACTTCATGTTACATGAGTAAGTGCTGGTGAAAAGGACAGTGAGATTAATTCAGGTTGTCAAAACACAATCTTTACTACAGGTGAGGTATTTATTAACAAGATAATTATCTTGAAGGTGAAATCCTCTCCCCTTTCCATCCCTGCAGAGATTTAAAAAAACCACCAGCACCTAAATAAACACAACCCACAACACAATAGATCAAAATCACTGGCTGAAATTTTTGCTTAGGTAACACACACAAAAAATTATCTTCTGCATCCAATGACTTCACACCAGGTAGTCACTTTTAATCAAGCTCTGTTACTTGCCTAGTCTAAGAAATATAGTTGCTAAATATTTAACTACCTTGTGGAACTACTCCCAGAGCTCAGTTTTGCTGAGTGTTAAAAGCTTCTAACACTGCTCATGACTGCAGTTCTGACTCAAAGTCTTTAAGGTTTTGGGTTTTTTTTAAATGATAATAGCTTAGCACTGAAATGATTCTCAGGGCACATTTGTACATCTCTTATCCCCCTCTTTGTGCAATTGTAGAATGAAGCTTCTGGAGTACAGGACTGCCAGTTAAAGTCCTGCTTCTTGTCATCTTAGCTACTGCCACCTCAGTGCCAGTGCGAGGGCCTTGTTACTCCTAATGGCCTACATAGGAAAGTCTCAGAACCTCTCCCTCCTTACGCTACAGAGAGAAGAGCCAGACAGTAAGTGGTGAAAAGCAAGGGAAGATTAAGCCTGACTCCTGGCACCTGACATTTGTAAGAGAGAACTGAAGATGAGTTACTACAGTTACTGATTTCTCCAAACCTTTTTTCTTACAGGCCTTTTTAAGTCATGTCTCCCTCCTCAACTGAGATGCTAGGAGAGGTCCTCCTCAGCCTTAATGTCCTTCCTCAATTCTCACCTTATTTGCATCTTCAGTAAGGGGCAGCTTCCTAGGCAAGGGTGTGCCCCTTAGAGCTTGCACTGTCTGCAAGAGGGATGGCTCCTTGCAGTCCTTGATCCCTTCCATCAGCATGACAGGTGAAGAGCTAGCTCAGCACAGTATTAAACCAAACACTGACTTTAAAGAAAGGTTCTAAGGCTCTCAGAGAGCAGGTAGCATCCTGCAGGTATTTACAGGAAGGTTCATCAATGGTAGCAAAACTACCCATGTTAAAGGAGTGGTTAATGGTTGCCAGCTACCACCAACCACTGTCAAGGTTACCTAGGTCACATAGACAGAAAAACAAGCTGCAACCATTACATTACTTACATAAAAGGGGTGCAAATAATTGTTAAACCCAGCTACAGCAGTGCTTGGGCTAGGAAAGTGAGGCTTGCAACAATGTTCTGAATGAACAGGAATAAGAAAGCATGTAATTGGCTCCACAGCGGACACATCAGCTGAAAGAAAAAACCCACAAAACTTGGTATTGAAAGATCCCGCCTATCAGCATCTTCAATGGATAAGGTTGGTATATCACTGAAATCTAAGTTAATTAAACTATCTCCCGAGGAAATAAATATTCTCCTCTTCTTGTGCCTATTAACAATCCAGCTACTCTATTTTAAAGAAAAAAAGTGCTAATACAACCACTTACTGAACAGCAAGGTCACTTGGACTGCTCATACGCTTCTCTTTCCACTACCCATTACTACAAAGAACAGGCTACAGAAAGATCTTATAAAATTCAAGTGCATTCATATGAACAAGGAAGGACATTCAGGACTAAGAAATAAAAACATGATTTATTACACTGTACAAAAGTAGATTCAGAACAAGCAAGTGCATAATATAGTACATTGTTTATTATTTCAATACATTACATATGTTAAATAAACCCCAAAACTTCCCTATTTTTTCCTTTATTTGCCTAAGCCAAGCAATTAGTTTTGTTCTACAGGACAGAAGAAAATAGTTTCCTGGAGAATGTATCATCTGATAACTTGGCAGAAGGTGCTTCAGGTCAGACTGACTGTCAGTGTTTCCCATAGCTCATAAAGACTTGTCAGGTTAGAACCTCAGTTGGTGGTGTAATGTCCTGCCACTGTACCAGCCTAGAAACAAGTAACTCCATTCTTATTAGATTTGAATAATGTCGTCTTCTTAGAAGATGAATTAATGCAGTTGCATTTGTAGACATACCAAACAGTATAAATCAAGGCTGTAGCTACCAAGAAAAAAAAAACCAAACCCATACCACTTTCCAGTAGTCCCAGATCTGTCTTGAGTTACGCAGGATGTGCCGAGATAGGTTATATGTTTAATAAAGTCCTTAAGAAAAATAAATACTTTTGCTTAATGTATGTAACAAAGATTGGTTGATTTCCTTCATTCATAGGTTCAACAACAGATACAACCACAGCTATATTTTATCATTATCTCACAATGATTAATACATCAGTTACCAAGGTGGCATTAAAGAGTCCAAGAGAGTATCAGTCTGTTCTTTATATTAGTGCAAATTATATGGAGGTGTTCTGAAAACAGCGGCTTAAAGAAAGAAGGAATTAACAACAAAAATAATCCCCTCCTTTGGTCCCTGCAAGAGTAGTTTAACTCTTCCATGAAATTTTCAAAACTCCCCCATATAATTTTAGAAAAAAATTATTAAGGCGACAAAATTTGAGATTGAAAAAAAGTTGAGATTAAAATGGTCTTTCTTGGACTTGAAAAAAGTCCACTGCACATTTCCCGACAGAAATTTTTTCATGTGTCTCCTTCTCCTCAGCTCTTTTCTGCACAAAAACAATACACCAAATATACACCAAGGTCTGATAATCTCCCCCATTTTTTAAAAAACTACAACAAAACATCACACATACATTGCACAAAAAGCATAGTGTGTCTTGCCTGACTTTTCACAAAAATGGCCACAAACACAGAACAGTTGCTGAACATCTCAAAATTTGAAGAGATCAATGAAATGCTGAGGAGATACTGGCATGAGACACGTGTTTGGATCACTGGCTGTGCAGGGGTGTCCTGTATCCTGCAAGATAAAGGAAAAGAAAGAAACGAAAAGTAAGTTTTCTTTCTACCCACAATCTCTCTCCACTACCAAATACGAAAAAAAAAATAGCAAAGAGTCACACACAGGCACATGCTACTACTTCTGTTGTAAACAAACTGATAGGAACTTGTTCTTTTTAAGAATTCACCAGTATTTTTCTTTGACTGTTTTAGACTAAGTTAGGAAAATAGGCCTTTCCAGTTTGACTGCAGTAGTGCAGGATGGCTTCAGATTTCAGAAAAAAACCCTTCACCAACCTAAACACGTAACAACCCTCTCCTCTTACCTAAACCAAGCCTGAATCAGAGCTCTTGAAAGAAGTTTCATAATCCTTATCTTCTATGTTTTTGAGAAGAGTAATAAAAAAAAGGCAACTGCTTTGTTGAACCTAAATTATCTGTTTTAATGAAAACCTGAAATAAACTACTGAGGGGAAAATGAGCTCCTTGCTTTCAAACTGAGGGTCAGACACTTCCTTAAAAAAAAACATGAACAGCATGTTTGACCTCCCATTTTTCTACCTTGTTTGATTTTCTTACACCCCCCCCCTGCCCCCAGCATCTTTTTCTCCTCTTTCACTCCTACCTTTTCCCCACCTGAAAGCACTGCCTTAAAGTTAACACCCAGGCCAGTTAGGAATACAGAAGACAGACAGGATGGAAAGGCTTTGTCATTACAAACTTGCTAAGCCTGCAGTACTTGCTTTATAATATTAGACAAACTTGAACTCAGCACATTTGCCTGATTGTTTAACAGTCAAATTCCTTTTCAAATTAAGAAGGGCCCAGACAGTTCAATGAAGAGGTTAAAAACCTTCAGTAACACTGTAAGGCTCAGAAATTGTTCTCCGCAGGTTTTAAGGTGTTTCATCTCCTTTTTCCACTAGTGTTGATGCCCACACCAAGTGGGGCTAGAAAACCAGAGTAAATACATGGTAAGTAGGTCAGTACTGCAGCCTTATTTTTTTGTGTTTCCATAAGAAATGAACTTAAAAGCAATTCAGTTAATAGAAGGAAAGAACCTGTAAGTGACATTTTTTTTTCTCACTTGGAAGCTTAAAAAAGGAAAGTGCTGACAAAGACGCCACATTCCCTTCCACAGTCTTTGCAACACCACAGTGCACTGGGCAGAACACATTCTAAATACTACTCAGCTTTTCCAATGAAAATTGTTACTCTATAGCTGTATTATCTGTGTTTTTCCATTAAGTCTACAGGTGACTGCATTAAAATGTGGTATAATCTCTTCATCTTCCCACTTTTTTTTTTTTAATAATTGCTTTAATATCACCTGAGAAACAGTTGTTACATTCATCACACATGGGAAAATACAAATGAAAAAGAAGAACAGACAAATAGATTATACCCCAAGTAGAACTGCCCTTTTGGGGAAGCTGCAGAGCAGAAAGAACAGCTAAGACCAGAAGTGTTAAAACCCAACACCTTCATCTTGAGATGACCTTTGCAAGGGAGAGAGACACCACAGCAGAAAACTCTCAAAGGCAGTTCCTAATGAACTACCATCTTCTCTACCCATTGCCACATCACTGTTATGACATTATTTTCCTAGTTCTAGGAAAAAAACACCATCAGAATTAGGATTCTGGGAAGGAAGGTAGGGTTTATCCTCTTCTAGTGCTTATTTATACTGCTAAAATATTTAAGACATAATTTCTAATGTGCTGTTTTTTTTCCACACATCATCATAAAAATGCTTTTGAAAGCTCTGCTCAGTCAGGAATTACACGTCCAATAATAATCTCAGTAAGATCAGTTCCTGGAGTTTAGTTATTAAAAACAACAGAAACAGCAATTTAACAGTGGAAAAAAAAAGATAACTGAAAAGAAGAACTGTAACTTTGCTGTAATTATGAATGTTCCTCCTTCCAGGAAAAAATGTATTTCCCTTGAAATTACATTTAATAAATAGTATTCAAATTTTATTGATTTTCAATGTACTTAAAGCTAAAACAGCATTCTTTTAAATTAACAAGATAATTTATGTTAAGGAGTGTTTACTGGCAGATATATTTGTTTTCCTCCTCTAATTTTATCATAACTGGAAGTTAAGAAGCTTCAATAATAACTTTGGAGTTACAGTCCTTTTATGTATAGTGTTTCTACCATTTCTACATTCAAAAAACATTATAATTGTCTGCCCCCATTCTCCCAAGTCACATGCAGCCTATTTTGGGAATTTCTTCTCAGAGAGACTCTTTCATAAAAGTACATGTGACCACAGCACTCCAAGTGGAGCACCTTAGCATTAAAGAAACTTACCCAAGATTCATGTTACTTTTTTCAGATTTAAGTGCTGAATTAAATATATAAGCAAGTTCAGAAAGCTTCTAACACTGAGTGCAGAGAAACCTATTTATTAGCGAATCTTGCTGGTCTCACTGACATGCACCTGTGATCATTTGAAGCTGAATTACAGTCCCTACTTTAAATGGCATTAACAAGGAATATGACAACAATAAAAAAAAACAAACTGATGAAAAACTAAGATGGAAAGTCACCACTACCTAATCTAATAGGGAAACAAGAAAAAGTATTTCTGCTGCTAAATTGATGTGGGGAAATAATCAAAACAACGAGTGTCAAACAATTAGAAATGAACACATTATTCACTTTGACATTACAGAACAGTCAGCAATGAAAACAGATGAGACACACAGGAAATACCTTGAGTAATAAAGCAAGGTGGTAATCCTTTGAGATCGTGAAGAAGGAAGCAGGAAGGGGAGCCATAAAGTAAAAGAAGCAGAGTTAAGGTTTATTGAAGCTAAGATTCATGTGCCTTGTAGAAAAAGTGTTACATTGTTGTGGCAAATCACAAGCAGCTGGAGAACCAAAACCAAAATAAGCCCCAAAAAGACTAAAACCAAGTATGATTCCTATCACTTACGCAAAACAATTAAACAATTTTACATAAAACCCTGGATATTGAAAGAAAAAAAGGTATTTCAACTTCTATGGCTATCTCAGGGGTAACTGAAATTTGCTACTGAGTTAGCTAAGAAAATAAAATAATTGCCCACAATTGCAGCATTACTTAGTGGAACAGACAAAATAGCATATGTAAAAAGCATTCACAGATGCATCAGTCATTAGCTTGCCATTACCTTTACACTACTGAAATATTTTGCTCATTTTCCTAATGGAAAAATCAAGTCACTTCTCAAAGATTTCAAGCCCACACAGCAAGCCTCCCTGATTATTTGGCTCTCACCTGAACTCCATCCAGATTATCAGTACCTTTTTTTTGTACTGGGGACACAAAGCTGGATGCAGTATCCCAGATGAGTGACCAGTGAAAAGGGATAATCACTTTTCTCAACCTGCTGACTGTGCTCTTGTTAAAACAGCCAAGCCCAAACACCTGCCACAGAATTTTAGTGCTCAAGCATGGAATTAATCTATAACTACACTGTCACTTTGAGACCTGCCAAAATCTACAAGATGACACAGTCAGCAGTGGAATGATGATGTAGTGGGTACTGGTCATCAATCCAAAGAAAGTATCTTTACAACTTACTGTGCTGTGTTTCACGAAAAATGTAAAACCACAGAATAAGTGCTACTGTTCCAGCAGTAGATTGGAGTAGTCAAGGTAACAAGGCATCTGCCTGCACAGGCTCACTGCCTCTTGCTGTCACACACATCTCCAAAGTTAAACATTTAATTAGAAACACATTTTAGTCATTCCGAATATTCAAGTGTTGGGCCTTCTGTTATACCAAGATCCAAATGAGAGAAATTTCATGCAGAAAGTATTAAGTATTCACACAAAGCCAGACAATCCAAACAAATCTGATACCAAAAATGCCTACCTGCATGCATGCTGTGTGCTGACTTTTAAAATATCCACTTTCAAAGAGAAAACTATATCTACATGTTGAGCAACATGATAAAAACTAATTCCACTGTAATGTCACTCTTGACACATGTTCCTCAGCAAAATGTCTAGGCTTTTCACAGCAGAAGCCAATTCTGCTTTCCTACTATTAATTTAGCAAAACATGGAAGGGCTCTCCTGTCGTATCAAGGATACTAAGCTTTAAGGTAACATCAATCAGTAACGTGCTACTTTATGAAAGCTAGTTTGAACTGTAAAACAGCTTATTTTTTTCTATGTAAAACAAAAAAAGCCTCACACTGACACATGCAAGACAAAATGCAATTGATTTATGTGAGTTAAAATATTAATATTTTCCAAGATTGCTTAAACATTTTCTGCTCTCTGCTGTCTATTTAGCGCTACATGTACCTGGGTTTTGAACTGCAAAATTAAGGAAGCCTCACTAGCTAGAAAGCTAGAACCTAGTGCAATGCAAAGTAAAAGCAGGACTATGTGTTCCCAAACAATGAAACATAAAAATGCCCTACAGAAATTAAAATCATCCTGTAAGAATGTGTTTAATTGTAAATATCAGAATCAACATAAAATGCATTTTGAATGAAGTTTCAAACACTCTTCCAAGCTTCATATGGGACAGAAGCAAGATTACAAAAGTACAATTTTACACCCACATGATAGAAAAACTATACTAACAAGTTCTCATTAGAGACATATTGCCGTGGTCATTAGAAAAAGGATGTCATATAATAACTAACTTCATGCAAGTTCCTAACAACTTTGCATAAGAATAGAGATTTAAGAAGATACAGTGTGCAGCTCTTTCCACATAGCACTTTTCCTTGCAATTCTAAGTATTGAGGTTATTCAGATACTAAGTGGTAAGAACGCTAAAGAACACCTCTGTAATTTAATACTGGTTTTATATGGAAGTTTTATTTACAATTTAAAAGTTAGATATTAGTTGTTTGATCACATTTCATGTGAGAAAGCTGAGAAGATGATCTTAAAACTTTTTCTTTCAGATGATCACCAGAAGTTATTTGAACTTATTTCTGATTATCCATTTCAAAGCTCTTACCTTCCAAAACAGAATACTACAGTGTCGACAGAAATGCAAGGTGTCCCCGTACTGCTCCTTTATTGGGTAATATTTCTGGAGTGCAAAGTACATCAGTTTCCAGTCAATGTGACCTTTCTCCGATAAAATCAAATGCCTGCAAAACTGGACATAAAATGAATAACTTACTTTAAAATTGTTGAAGAACTAGTCAAATCAGGTAAATGACTGGGGCTTGGAAGGTAATGAAAATGACGTCTTACAAATGGAATTTTTTTAAGACATTAACCTAGCATCATACATATCTGAAAAACAGTGAGAGAGATCTAGCCACAAAAAAGGAAGATAAAACCCTAAAAACAGGAGTATGTTTGCCAAGAAAGAGTAGGCCATATACAGCTATCTAACTCAACTCTCTTGAAATTGTTCTAATTACAGTCAACCATGTAACAAAAACAATATTTAGAGCTATAAGTAATTGCTTTTTACTTAAACAAAACCACTCAGGAATGAGATTTAAAAAATAAATAAATATTGTGCATTGCAAACAGTGGCTTTTTGTTCCACTCAGTGTGGATTAATGCTAATACATGAAGGGCTTTCTTCATTCAGAAGATGAGTCCTAGACAGGAAGAATAGCACTGCTTTTTTGAGTGCAGCTACACTTCACTTTGTTTCATAATAGCTTCCCTGTGCAGAGTTATCATTTTTTCCAAAAGTGCTCTTCAGATATCAAATATATTTTTGTGGTTGTTTAAATGGCTCAAGTATACTGCAGAGGACAGGAAAAACAACCTAACCCAACTGTAGCTTATTAAGGTACAATATTAAACAGAAAAGTCAGAATTTTATATTGGAAAATAAATACAATCATTAGATTTGTATAATTAATAACCTGATAAGAAATTTAATGTGAATATTCAGGAAGGTATTGGAATTACTGTGTAGAAGTGTCCATTATAAAGCACAAGGCTAGCTAATTCTACTGAAATGCTTAAATGATGATTTTCCCAGTTCTACCTTACTGTAACACCTTTCAATCCAGCCAGTTTTGCCATTGTTCAGTAGCGTTTACCTCACCTACCCTCAAAATTCAGTCAATTGCTATGTTCATCTTAAACTTCTTATCCTCACAACTTCATCTTGCATTCTGTTGAGCTGCCTGTGAAGCAGGGTTTTTCAGTTTGCCTTTGTCTGTCTATGTTCTCCATTAAGTTAATTTTAAAGCCTTTCATGTCACCAAAATTCTTATTTAGGTCAACTCCTTTCAAGTTAATTAGCTTCACTTTTACCTTTCCTGTTATAATAATTCATTTGGTAGTCACCAACAAAACGGTAGCACCACAGCCCATGAGATTTAAGAATGAGCATCTTCACTTCCTTCAGTCTAGAAAGTATTAGGATTTAAAGTTCTTCTTCCAGCTCTGATGTGGTAACTTCTATTTTCATACCTTTACTTTCACCTAGTCCAATTTGTCCCAGCATATACTACTGTCAGAAAGCAAAGACAGTTCTGGAGGCATTCCTAGATTACTTTAATGCTTTTTATTAAGAAGTAGCTGGAAAGTACCATTTAACTTTTTGTTCTTAAATTAAAAATCTCAAGCATTTGTTCTTTTTTTGCAAAAATCCACTTTCAGCTTCACTAGACTGTTCAAGTAGCCCATAAGTTTGAGCAATCTGCCTGCCTACTTTGATTAGTAAAAGAAACTCTACTTCAGATATTAAAAGTAGTAACACCTTAGAAATATCCTCTACCACACTTGTGTAGTAAAAAAAACCCACCTTACAGTAGACTTTTTAAAGTAATGCAAGGAAACAGCTCAATAGTTATACTAAGCTCACAGACATGCTGAATACAATTTTTAGCATGAACCAAGCCCCCCCAAAAGAGAACACTTTCACTATTACTACATGCTGTCACATTTTTATCTCAAATACAGTGGATTCACACTTCATTTTTAGTATAACATATTGCAAAGATAAGTGCCATATTTCTGCCAGTGAATGGGGTTTATTACCTGTTTTTCTGCAAAATGGTACTGGCAGAGCTTTTTCCACAACTGTCTGTCCTCACTGAGCATGTACAAAGTTGGGGTCACTTGACCCAAGGTAATAATGTCCCAGCCATCAGAGAACCTGTATAAGATGTTGTTCAGCATGTGCAGAGGGAGATCACTAAGTGTAAGACCATTGTTGACTTGCTGAAAATAAAGAGTTGAAAACTTTGAACTACAAGAAACTTGACAGTCTAAAGTACAAATAAAATTCTCATGTCTTAGTTTAGTTTGTACAAAACCACTGAGTAATATGTATAGTTAATTCTTTGATACCTTGATTACTTGGCTACTATTATTCCCTAACTGCTGTTGTTGAAATCTTAAATGACTACAGGTACAGAAGGAGGTACAGACCGTAGCTTTATAACTTACAGATTTCTTACTGATAAAATAAACATCCTAAATTATTTCTTTACATTTCAAATAATTTTAAGACACTTCCATCCTTAGAAAATAATTGAAGAGCAGACAGACTTGTGAAATATAGCACAACATATTTAATTCCACTGTTGAGAAAAGTGTGCTAAACCCTAACTAAAATAAAGGCATGAACCAATTATTTGTAGGATAACTACAGTTTCTAAATTTTTATTAAAAAAAAGAGCACATGTCAATTTGCCTTAAACTACTAGAGTACAGAATATAGTATAGAACTGACAAGCAGAAATACAGAATGAAAACATTATGAAAGTCAGAGGCAGAAGAAAGCAGGTTTGTTTCTGAAGACTGGAGATAGTTCCCCTGCTAAGTAAACAATGAATTCCGCATGTGTGACAGATCAGAACATTGAGAAAGTCTGCCTTCAGAGTATACACCTCTGCTCAAGTTTCTCTTTAATGGGGTAACCTAAAGCACAACTCCTACATGACTAAATCTGAAACCCATGCTGCCAAGACAGGGCTGGAAGCAGCATCCCAGCTGGTGAAGGAGGGAGCGTGGGCAGCTGCCAGCCCCACCTCTCAGAGCTGCCCAGTTGCAAGGCACTGGCAGTGCAGCAGCTGGACTCTAGCAGGCTCTCACTTATGTCAGCTTATTTCACCACCATTCATCTCACTTACAGTCTAGACTTTCCATAGTGTCATCTGTTATAAACATCTCTGGGACTATCATTCTGTTCAGGAATACGTGAACATTACAGATGCAAGATTTCTCATCAGTTATTTCCATCTGAGACGTTTTACATTGGATAAAAGTGACACACTGGAAAGAAACAAATACAGCAACTGCAGTGTCTCAAAACTATGCTGTGGTTGCTTGACATATGGAAACTGCTGAGGTTGGGTTCCCCATTTCTCCTTTCTATTCTAAAATAAGCTGTTCTATTCAGATATTTGGCATGCACAGCAAGGACAATTTCAAAATTTCACAGCCGAAGGCAAAGAGAGGAAACAATTGTTTGACCTCACTGTTCACAATTTCTTGAACCATTTCTTCCTCCAAGAGTAACCCAGACAGATTAAAAAAATTCCCTGCTTATCATTAGAAGTTTCCACTAAAAAACCTGGAGCAGTCCACACTACATGCTTTTAACAAAGTCACAAAATCAGAGTCCAGCATCTGATACCTGATAATTTTTCCATCTCTGACAATCTAGAGACAAACACTTATGAAATTTATTTGGTGGGAGAAACAAGTATATCTATACATCTCTACCAGAAACCAGTAGCACAGGCATCATAGCAGCCCTTGTTAGAAAATGACAAGTAAAACATTAGAAAATCAAGTTGATTCAATTTCATTAATTTCATATTCTCTAAAAACAAAACAAGTAAAATTGTTTAAGATGTATTTTAAACTCTGTTCACTTAAAAATCATGAACCAATGTTCAATATACTTCCCCTCCCTCAGTCATTTTTTTTAAGCATGACTTAATAATATACCTTCTTCATCTGAAGGTTTTTTAGCTGTTGTTGCCACAGAAGGATGGTTTCTAACCGGCAAATCCAAATATTGATGTTCCCTACCAACACAGATTTTCCAACTCCCCTAATCAGTATACAGAGAGTAGAACTCAGATCCTGTAGAAGATCTTTGATTAATCGTGGGTTATATTGGTCTTCCATAACTGGAAAACAAAACAAACAATACAATTTTGGTTAAGTTAGCCAAATTAATACAGTTAGCTCAAACTAATCAACATTTTTATGGTTAACTACTTACAACCCAACTGTTTGTGTGCAAATAGCTATCCTAATTCACACCATGTCATTCATTAATGCTGTTCCAGAAGTGCAAAATCATTAATTAACAATTTCACAGGCAAATATGATGTGACATCCCATGCTATGCATTTAAGAAGCTGGATACCAAACAACTAGTTAGAAATCCAATTTATTCTGTTCAAAGTTTATAACATTACATGTTCATTTAGTGTGGTTACCAGAAGTTTTTTTCAACATTAATCTTATTTTTAAAGAAAAAGAAAAGCAGTCATGTAGTTTAAACCTCAGTATGTCATGCAAATTGAAAAAACCAAACACGTTACTAATCTAAAAGCTTTAACAGTAACCAATAGTTTCTGAATAGAATCTGTCATTTAACTTCACCTGTTTCAACACACATGATTCAATAATCAAAAGAAAAAAGCTTATTGAAATTGTGGGATGGCAAGTATGGAACCTTCCACTAATATGCTATTGATCTATCTTACAATGTAAAAACAGTAATAGAACTAAGAAAAAATATCTCATAACTTACTCAGAGCAATTAAACCTGAACAAGCAGATTACAAAACATTACGTCTTACCCTTCCGCACAATTTTGTCCAAAATGTTAAAGTAGTTTTTCTGTGCAGCACCACTCAGTGAAGTTAACTGGGATTTTGCAATTAACTGCAAAAGCTAGGACAAAGAATTAAAAATGACAGAAGTAAAGAATGGTTTTAAATACACACTTTTATTACATATGTTCACCTACAATAGGCTCAAGGACTGCAATGATATTTGGGAAAACTTAAGTACAGAGTTCAGAAAATCACAGAATCTTAGGGGTTGGAAGGAACCTTGAAAGATCATCTAGTCCAACCCCCCTGCCAGAGCAGGGCCACCTAGACCACATCACACAGGAACATGTCCAGGTGGGTTTTGAATGTCTCCAGCAAAGGAGACTCCACAACTTCTCTGGGCAGCCTGTTCCAGTGCTCTGTCACTCTCACAGTAAAGAAGTTTTTTCTGATGTTTACAGGGAACCTCCTGTGCTCCAGTTTGCATCCATTGCCCCTTGTCCTATCACTGGACATCTCTGAAAAAAGCCTGGCTCTGTCTTCCAGACACTTGCCCTTAATGTATTTGTAAATGTTCATGAGGTCATCCCTCAGTCTCCTCCAAGCTAAAGAGACCCAGCTCCCTCAGCCTTTCCTCATAAGGGAGATGTTCCACTCCCTTAATAATTTTTGTGGCTCTGAGCCAGACTCTTTCAAGCAGTTCCCCGTCCTTGAACTGAGGGGCCCAGAACTGGACACAATATTCCAGATGCAGCCTCACCAAGGTAGAATAGAGGGGGAGGAGAGCCTCTCTTGACCTACTAACCACACCCTTTCTAATGCACCCCAGGATGCCATTGGCCTTCTTGGCCACAAGGGCACATTGCTGGCTCACGGTCATCCTCCTGCCCACCAGGACCCCCAGGTCCCTTTCTCCTACACTGCTCTCCAGCAGGTCAGCCCCCAACCTGTACTGGTACATGGGGTTGTTCTTCCTCAGATGCAAGATTCTACACTTGCCCTTATTGAATTTCCTCAAGTTTCTCCCCACCCAACTCTCCAGCCTGTCTAGATCAAAGCAAGACAAGCCCCACCAGCATCCCATGAACAACTCATGAAGAGATGTACATTTTCAAAAAACTACACAAATAATAGTGTTTATCTCTGTGATAGAGCACATGACACACGGCCTTGATAAGCTCAATGAAACAATGAAGGGAGTCTGTTTCAGAGGCTGACAAATAGAAATGTGGCCTGATGTGCCTGAGTCCTGAACCCACTGACAGATTTCATGGCCAGGAACACCATACTGAACTCATACCAGCTACCAGACTTCCAGTTCCTGAGTATCATACTGGTCAAACTCAGGTGTGATGGACTTACTGCACTACTTTCTGCTCATAGAAGGGATATGCTGTACTTTACCTCAACTAAAGAGGGCTAAGGGGAGGGGGGAGGAGGGGATGGGGAAATGGTGTTATTCCCACATTCAGGTCTTTGGCAGGAGAAACCACAGTAATCTAATAATGAGAAGTATGCATACTGTGTAATTAGCTTTCCCTTCAGTATATAATAAGGATCTCCTAACAGTAACATGTTTCTCTCTGAAACCACTGTGAACAGAAAAGTAACAAAAACAGCAGAAACTAGGGGAAAGTAACCAGAATAATTTCAGGTTTTGCACATGAATGGCAAGCTATTAGCTACCACAGGAAGCCCTTGCCCCATTCTGACACTTTTGCTTTTACATTTTAGATTCAGTTTTCTAGCTGATAAGGGCCACTGCATCTTCAACAAAAAATTGGCTTAGTATGAAGTAAGAGAGACTTTGATATTATGACAGTATTGCAATGGTTAGAAGTGTAGCACTGAGCTTTATTTACAATGGTGAGTAATTGAATGTGATTCTGCTGAGTACTGAGCAAGTGTTCTCAATAAATCAGAAAGGAAAGGAGGGAGCAGAAACCAGCATTCCCTACTGAGTCCTCTAAGCACTAACCTGCAGAGCCATGCTTTGTAGGACAGCAACAACTCTTGGCACAGAGGGTGAACAATGGCTGAGCCTGCCAAAAGTGTTTTTGTGTCTTCATTTCTAAACCACTGATTTGACACTGCACTGAACATTAATCTTCCTTTGGAGGAAGAGAGAATACACCTGTTCTTTCCCTGATTTAATAATGTTTCTTCTGGCTTCTCTGCATGATCCTTGACAAAACATTATATTCTATGAAAGGAGGAAATAATTCTCCTGATGTATTAAAGTACAAGCAATCTATACAGTTTTTGAGACTAGATGTTAGGACCTCTTTCTTGGCATTTTCAAAACCTTTTAGTTTGATTAATAATTTGGAACACATGTAGAAGTCTTTGGCAGTTTGCCAGTTCAGGCAAGTATGTACATTTATCTTTATTAACTTAAAATCATTCAGCCATGTCACTCAGAGTATAGATCAAATCAAAGAAACAAATTCCCTCTGGTTGATTTTAATGAAGTTTCTGATTTCAGTGAAGGTTAATATGCAAGGATTAAGACAATTTTAGCAGGTGCCTGAGTACAAGGATCTGACACAAGTTCAGCCTTATTGATAAGTGCACAGCCATCACTTATCTTGTCTGCTAGAGATTATAACTCTGAATGGATCAACTGTTTATTCAAATGGAAGCACTTTGAAAAAAAGACTATCCATATCAAATTCAGACATTTAACAGCCACAAATTACCATTATACTACAGCACAAAGCAGCACAGGAAAACACCTGATCACAGAATCACAGAATGGTAGGGGTTGGAAGGGGTGCTCTCTTTTCTTCCTACTGTTACAGGCTAAAACGTCTTGAGAAAGTTCCAGCTTATTTCTGCTCCAAAACAGCATTAAAAAGCAATGTTCTAAACCACAATGCATACATACACCAAAAAACCTGCAAAGGGAATAAAATAGAGAAGTACCTAACAACTAGCCTGGAAGCAAATCCTTTTTGCTGTTTCTTTTGGTCCCACATCTCTCATTTTTCTGGAAGTATAATATACTCTCTCAGCCACATATGGATGGGTAGAATGTATTTTCTCTCCAAATACTCCACAGCCCAGGGTGGAGTAAGGGTGTTCTCCTCGCATGTTTATTTAATTTTGTGTCTTTTCAAGCTCTGGATACATTCCAACCACCATATCACTTGTTAACAGCCTCACCACTGAACTGAACTCTAGGCCTGATACATCTCACATTCTAGAGCTCCTCTAGGAATTAGGAGAAGCACTCTCCTACCTCAAGTTAGATGACAAAAAAAAAACCCAAGCCAACACAAGTCAGGACCAGAAAAAGATAAGAATCTCCCAGAACAGTTGTTTTTTAGTAGGTGGCTGGTTAGGCATTGGGGGAATTCAGGCATGGCAGTATGTGGTTCCCTGAAGTACAAGTTACATAGTTTTGGAAAGCAGGTAGATTAAACAGTTGTCCAGAACTTACAGGTTCTATGCACTTAATTCTCAACGTATGACCAGACCGGACCCAGAGAAGCTAACATTGTGAGAAAGGGACTCTCTAATCAATCATGAGATTATTATATCATAATTGTGTCTATAAACTTCATGTCATTATGTCATTTGTAAAAGACAACTTGCAATAAAACTGATTTCTAGAAAACAAAAAAAAAGGAAGACTGAAAAAGCTGGAGTCTCAAGTTTTAAGGGTTGTTAACATAGGTAAATGCCTATATATATTGTCCGAGATAAAAATTAATCTAAAAAAGAGTCCATTGAATCACTGGACTGTTAAGAAGCTGTGGAAGAAAGAAACTGCAGAATATTTACACATCAAATATTCTTCTGGAAATTGCTATTTTAAGCATATTTAAGAAATAGTAAAGTATAATTTAGATGTACTACACATTGCTGCTTTTGGTTGTATAGGAATAATTTTGCCTTTAAAGAGAGTTCACTACTCAAATTACTGAACAATGACCGAAACTACCATCAATGTTTCCATGTAAATATGCAGCATACCTGCCATCGGGGTCCTCCTCAAGCTAGAGGCTTTCATAGAGCAATATAATGAGTTTTCACCAAAGAAAAATGACTCAATTTAAAGCTGCTTCATGCAGTACAAATTACATATGAACAGGGTATTTATCCAGTCATAGATCATCAGTTGTTCAGTGCAAAATTATATCTTTTGTACACACAGGCACATCAACAAATGCATTTTTCAAATATGCATATAAAGTAAAGAGCTTACTTTGACCACGTAATTGAACCTTCTTATGTCCTGAATTGCACTTGAAAAGTCTAAGCGGTTAAAAGCTTCTCCCAAAGTACAATAGCCATGTCTCTGAGAAGAAGAATAAACACACTTTAAATGGAAAGAAACAAATAAAATTGAGGAAAATATTCAGAAAAGCACTCTGCCAGGCAACTGATGCTTATGTATACCATACCCTCTGGAAACAGAATGTAAATGGACTGAAAATTTACTTAATTTCTCATAGAACAAATGAAACCAAGTAAGTTATTTGGAACCAATAGGTACATATGCAGTATTACTTAACAGCAAGGCCTTTAAATTAATAATAATAATACAATCTGTGATCACTGGTATCCAAGTGTCCTAGGAATCTACTGCACTATTCCATGGGCACAATGCTGGTACCGTCTCATGGCTCTCATGCTCCCCATTTGCCTCAGCACAAGGTAGAGCTTGTTTGTACAACAGTCTGAGCTTAGAACCATAAGCATTAACTGATGTGAACTAATGTTCATGGTTGAGGGTAAGAACACAGCTCCTCGATCCTGGGATTGGAAGAGCAAATGGTCTCAACATAGAGAATTTATTTTCTGGGTTCTAGAAGTTTAGGCACAATTTTTCTTAGGTACCAAGAGCAAGCAAAATTGCATCTTCTTTGGTGCTTCTGCACAGGTGTCCTAAGGTGCAAATGGAAGTTTCAGAGGCTGTTGTGGAACTACTTAGCATGGTAGTGGCAGCCTGAAATGACACAGAATCACATAAGCTCCATAACTTTAGAGCCACAAAGCCACACAGGAGCCTTGGAGAAAATGTGGTGAGGCTACAAAAACCCTACAACTGGTGGAAGAGATACTCTCAAGAGTAGTGTACTAGTATGGCTTATCAGACCAGGGGAGTGGGGGATAAATAATTATTTTCAGTTAATTCCTAGATAGACTTCCTCAATGAATTTAATGATGGTGAAAAGATAGTAGTACATCTTTTTGCAACCCCAAGACAGCTTAATTTGGATGTACCACAGTGGGACAGGCAACAGTTAACTATTCATTGCAGAGTGATGGTAATTACTGCCTATTGGTTAATGACTAAATTTGGGATCACACCACTTGCTCATCCAGTTGATATACCCGAGTGCCACGACGAGTGAGATCCAAGTGTGCTGCACACTTTATAGTGTGAACAGCTTGGTTGGTTAGTAACAGTGAATTAACAAGTGCAGACAACAAAAATTTAAATATTTGTGACTGTTCTCTGGCTAAACATTTATCAAGAGTCCATGTTTAAATACATTAACATGAAAATTCCCTTCAACAGCTGGAAGTGCATTTCTATGAAGCTTCAGCTCCACCTTTCCCAACGTATTACCATAAAAGAATTACCCAAAGAACAACTCCTACTTAATTTCAGCTATATACCTGCACCTGTTTGGTTTTATTTTAGTGCTCTCCCATAGCATGTTTCACATGCTTCTCTGGGTGACTGGCCTGAAATGTGAAGTCTTCCAGTGCCTCCTCTGTGTAAGCTATACACTACCATGCACTTCCCGAGTACAGTGCTCTATATGATCTCAGCTCCGAAATGCAAAACCACCTTTTGCCTGTGTAGCTATGGGTCATCACATTCACCTCTGTCCCTCTGTCTTCGCTGACATCACCGTGGAAGGAAGACATCCTTAGGAGTGTCCAAGTTCCACTCCCAGATAACAATAGGAAACATCACAGGAACGAAACCCAAACTTTGAGACAATTAATCTCTATGTACAATGGTTGCACTTAACTCCTGGCTTTCCAGAAGGTCATTTCAAGATCTTTAATGTTCCCTTTACAGTTGCATGATATAGTTTGTATCCCAAACTGAAAATATCTGGAATTTGTGGAATACAAAGGTCCTCTTTGCAAAGTTTGAAACTACTTATTTATATTCAAATTTGCATCAAGACTCCAAAACATCAAGTAGCTGCCTGCAGACACCTTTGGAGACATTACTCTGGTTTTGCAAATACTTTGAGTTTTAGTTTGAAGACACACAGAGACAGATGAACTTGGAGAAGCAGCAGAAAACTATTATGTTTGTCCTTGCGAGTTCACACAACTCTGCCACAACGACCCACATAAAAGTCACTTTGCTAGCTGCCTTTGCCTCATCATGTGCAGGTGTACTATGCTGCCAATGAAGAGAGAGGTGAATATAGCTCCTAAAATAACAGAGCACAAATGGGTGTTTTTAAAATATACTATTTGTCAATTAAAAAGCACAAAGATGGTAGGATTGACCCACAGCATGCAGGACTTACTTCCTTGGTGCTTTCTTTATGAACATAAATCCACTTTTCACGATAAAAACCTAAAAGAAAATAAAAATATAAGCATTTTTAGGCTTCCACTTGAGGTAATATCTTCTAGAAAGAAACTGAAAAAAAACCAAACCATCCTAAATAAAATGTTTCATAAGATAGGAGAGATGGTAGAACAGTTTTAATGCAATAAGTTCATAAACACTGAAAAGGATGAGTACAAAGTTTCACGTTATGTACTTCAAAGAGGAAATTTAAATAATTTTATAAATTAAACACAAAAGTTGGCACACAATTGACAGATGTAGCACAACTTCTGTTAGCTGTGTACCAATAACAGTCAATTTCTTCTATAAAACCTTGGGTATTTTTTAATCCAATAGGCTCCTTAGCACTCAACATAGAAAAGTAGAAATGAGCAGCCTTTTTGTTCCTGAACTCTCTACTCCTCTAATTATTTTCTTCTGTAAAAGTGCCTTATTTGCATCCTCTTGGTTCAACCAGTTGCAGAATGCTGCAGGGAAGTCAACTATGCAAAACTAAAATAGTCAGTAGGCAGACCTTCAGCTTCCAAAAGTCTGGTATTTTGTCAAATTAAAGCATGCTCTTGCATATAGCCACTTGAATATTCAGAAATACTTTATGCCCAGACAAGCCTGGGGAAGCTCACAGCTTTCTGCAAGGCTATCTCTGTTTCAATTTTGGGAAATACAAATAATGGAAATAATTTCAAAATCAAAGCATTAGAAATGCTAAGAAGTTGCTTATCACCTTACATTCTTTTATCTACCAAATTCTCTACTTCAGCAAGTTTATATATTTGCAATCTAAAGTACAGCTGATCTCTTAAAAAATGAGAATTGACAAAACCAGCTTTGACACTTTTTTTAGAAGAACTATTTTCAAGAAATTCAATCCTGAAAGTCTTTACCAAAAGCTATAGGTACTATGACAAAGTATGTTTATTTCTGAACTAATTTCTAGAGCTGTAACACTCATTAGAATTTCAATTGAATAAAAACAAAAGCTGCTTTGGTAAGCAGAAGGTTCCATAAGCATCCAGAAGAATTTAATCTAAAACTAGTCCACAAATCAAAGCAGTGGTTAGTATCAGAAGTCATTTATTATTCAGGAATTACTAGTCCTAAATTATCTTTGGATCATTGAAAATCACATAACAAATGACCAATCCCACAGTTCAATTAAGATGTATCACTTTTGACACAGATTTTTTGCCAATACAGAAGTAAGCACAACTCAGAAGGCTACTCTACAGGTTAATATAAATGAATGGCTATTATAAAAATTTGCTGAACTTACAAGAATTTTCTAAAGTGAATTAAAAAACCCCAGCCTTACACTGTGAATCTGCGTTATTCCTAAAATGATCTTTTTTCCTTTTCTTTGCTGCAAATTCACAATCTTCAGTATTGTATATTTCTTCATCTTCATCATCACCAGTTAAGATCCTGAAATAAACACATCTTATTAGAACAGCTGTGATTAAATATTTAAGATGCATGTAAGCTTATAATTCTCTGCATTAAAGTCTGCCAGCTGGAAAAATATATTTTTAATCATGTTCCTCTGTTACAGGCCTCTGATGGTCTATAATGTCTCTTCAGAGAAGCTGTCTTGCTCTTTTCTTCCCAGTGGGGTTGAATTATGTGTCAAAATTACAAAATACACAAAATTATCTTCTTAATAGCTATCTTGTAAGTCAATACTGACATTTGAGGCCACATCTGGAGTATTGCATTCAGTTTTGGGCACCTCAATTCAAGAGAGATATCAAGGTGCTAGAGCCAGTACAGAGGAGAGCAATGAAGCTGGTGAAGGGCCTAGAGAATAAATCTTACGAAGAACACCTGAAGGAGCTGAGAATGTTTAGTTTGAGAAAGAGGCTGAGGGGAGACCTCATCAGACTCTACAACTACCTGAAAGGTCATTGGAGAGAGGTTGGTGCTGGTCTCTGTTCACAGGTAAGTAGTGACAGAACAAGAGGGAATGGCTTCAAGCTGCAACAGGGGAGGTTTAGACTGGACATCAGGAAAAAATTTTTTTCACAGAAAGAGTGGTTAGACACTGGAACAGGCTGCCCAGGGAGGTGGTTGAGTCACCATCCCTGGATGTGTTTAAAGGTTGTTTGGATGTGGTGTTGGACATGGTTTAGGGGAGAACTTTGTAGAGTAGGGATGATGGTTGGATTCAGTGATCCCAAGGGTCTCTTCCAAACCGAATAGTTCTATGATTTAGAAAGGATTACTGTGGTGACAGTAGTAGCAAGTAGTACTAACAAGTAGTACTAATACTGGAGAACTGGCTGTCTGCAAAGCTCCACTGTACAAAAACTCTATTTGAAATGGACCAGGCCTTGAAAAACTGTCCACACAAGTCAGCACAGAGTTACTGCACATCCTCCCATAGAGAGAAAGCCAAAAAAGACTGACATTTCTCTCACTGCTGTCATCTTTGGGGCAAAGGAAGTAGTTATTTGCATGAAGAACCATGTGGTCTACATCCCTCTATCCCAGAGAGAATCAGCTATACCTACACCATTTCTAACAGTTATCTATGTAACCTAACACTGAGGACTATACTAATTATATATATATATATACATATAGTGTGAGTATACACATACATATGTAAATAGAAACTATTAAAAAAACTAACCTTTCTAAAATTCCTAGACAAATAAAAAACTGCTTGTCCTGCATAAAGTTTACATAGTTTCATAAGGCTTCACTTCCCATATTTGCAGACAGTGAAAAAACAGCAGTACTGATAAGAATAAGTGCTCTTTTTTCCAAGCACAGAGAAGGAAGAGACTTCATATGAAAGCCACAGTCATGCACAGATAAGCAGAATAACTAAGGACATGTAGTATTGAAGCTTAACTGTGGGACTACTTTACTTCCACATCATTATTCTTCAACAAAGGAAGTTGTATACAAAACCCTTCCCATACATTACTAATTTTTAATAAAAATTTAAGATTAATCTATCACTGCTAGTTTTAATTTCAAATTTTACCAGCAGCAGCTGAACAATGTAAAACTGAAGGACACTAGTTTACTAAAAAATAACCTGTACTTGAGCATTAAGTTGTAAAAAACAAATTATATTAATTTATTGCTACTTGTTGAGGCACTTAATTTTCAGGCTTAAGCAGTCTGTTAAGAAGGATGACTAAACAACACTAAAAAAAGTTTAGAGCAATTAAAAAATCAAATCAGTAAATGCTAGTTTGACTTAAAGATGCAGAAGCTGAGAAGACTTAGAATCATGGAATCATAGAATGGTTTGAGTTGGAAGAAACCTTAAGGATCGTCTAGTCCCAACCCCACAGCCATGGGCAGGGACACCTCCCAGAAGAGCAGATTGCTCAAAGCCCTGTCCAACCCGGCCTTGAACACATCCAGGGAGGGTGCATTCACAACTTCTGTGGGCAACCTGGGCCAGTGTCTCACCCTGTTATAGAAAGTTGTTTTCATCTTAGGTTTAAATCCTGCAACTATCTGAGCATTATTCCAAATCACTGAAATTGTTCCCACACAAGTGATTGTTTATGTAAGCAATGTTATAATTAGGTCCACTATTTCTGACTAATTAATGCATTGGATTCACCAAGGGACTGGATGACTCACTGAATTATTTTAGAAGTTCTAGTTTAATAAAACATAAATCAAAGAATAATATGGTAAGTTACGTATATGTCTTCTGAATCTGTTTGTGAGTAGATCTTTTTTAATTCCCAAAGAAAAACTACTTGTAACTGATAAAAGACTAAACTTGGGAAGTAACTCTCGCATGCTTTCTCTCACAGAAGAGGATACAAGTAATAGAGAAAGGGGTTTTGGGTAACTACATAGCTTGGATTCAGTTCTTTTTAAAGGAAAACTGACCAAACTGCTTCCTGGAATAATATAACAATCACATACTACCTTTAGCATAGTTTTCTACAGAATATTTTGGTCACAAAAATTATTTCATTTAATGGGTGAAAACAAATAAAACTGCTAGGACAGCCGGACTGGCATACATCCCTATTCATACAGCAGTTTAAAAAGAGACAAATAAGAACTTACATGTTGTTCACAATATGCATCTTCTACAAGGAAGCAAGCATTTTTATCAAGCATCATTCTTACTCAGTTCAATATCATGTTAACTGATACCCTGAGCTGAGCTCCCCATTCCACAGATAATTGTTTCCAAAGATAGTACAGAGAACCATCCAGTAAGATACAGCACACAGCTGTACTTCAGCACAAGGCAGAGCATGTGGACTAGAAGAACCCCATGCCCGGGTCTATGGTGGGTACAGACTGGACAGGAAGCAGCTTTGCAGAGAAAGGTTTCTAGATAACAAGCTGAATACAGGTCATCAGTGTGCCCTTGGGTTGTATAAAGCCAGCTGCCTCCTGGACTGAGTTAGCAAGAGTGTATCCTGCAAACTGAAAGCAGTAACCAACCCCCTTTATTTGGCATGAGAAACTGCATCTGGAGTACTGTCTAGTCTGGGATTCCCCAGTGCAATACGAACAACAGCATACTGAAGTCCAGCAAGAAGTTACCAAGGTGAATAGGTACTGGAGTACATGTGCATGAGGATAACAGTACTGAGCTTGCCCAGTGTTGATGGCGATAGACAAAAATCTGATTATTGTTAATGTCTAATATGAGAGTATAAATAATATAGACTAAAGTTAGAGGAGGTGGGCAGTAAATCAGTGCTATTGGGTACAATTTGTGATGAGAAATTCTTATTGGACTAGGGGTGAAAACAAACAAACAGAAGTATCACAGTGAGGATAACAGAACTTCAAACAGGAAACCAGAGGGGAATTTCCATTCTTGAGTGAGAAAGGCCCTATACAACCCAACCTCAGTTGGCCCTGCTTTGACTACGTGTTTGGACTAATGACCCCCAGAGGTCCTTTCCACCCTTCATTATTCTATAATATTGTGCAAATTTACATTAATTGTTCTTTAGCAGCAAAGATCAACTCACAGATCTAAACTTCAAGGTATAGCAAAATTACTCCCAAGTAGCAGTATTTTGTCAAGAAGTACCCACTTGAATTCTGTAGCCCAAGTTTGGAATATATAAATTTTTAACTGAATAGACAGAGATATGATTTTAAAACTATTTAAAACAGGGCTACAGGACATGGTGTGTTTTGGTTTTGTCAAGTAGGAGATGCTCAAGATGAAGATGGGGATCTACGGAAACACTACAGATGAGGGCATTTGCTGCAGACCAGGTTCATCACTGAGTTTGGGATTCTGAAATATTGACAAATTAGCCTAAGAAATAAAAATAATGAAATATTTCAGATTTTATGAAAACTTTCACCCCATTCCCAGAGCCAGTCCCTTCAAATTAATGTACCTATTTTAGTTCTAAACTTTAATGCTCATATATTTCAAAAACTAATTGATTTACATCTGTTTCTAGAAAGACAACTCCAGAGAAGTTCAATACTCAGTTATTTAAAATCTAAGGAAAAAAAAACCCACAAGTATTTATGCTTGAAAAAGCAATAAAAACACCTCCCTTTGCTCTCTGGAGAAAAAAAAAATAATCTATAATTAGGATCAGAAGAGCAAAAGTCTTAATGATATTCACAACGGCAATGATCATTTATGCCATACTTACCAAATGATATTAATTAAAGCAACCTACAAGATATAATTATGTATTAACTCTGCAAATAGCTATTAAAATTAAATTAGATTTGTCAACTATATTATTGAAGATAAAAAAGAGAGAAGAAATTATTTTTGAAAGGTATTTAAAGCAACTGAATGTTCTTTTAGAGAAGCATAGTCTTTTATATCCATAGTGTCCAGACTGTGTGGAAAAAGAAGCCTAAACCAGTGACAGATGAACACAAAAAGAAAAAAAAGCATGAAGAAAACAGTAAGTCAAGATAAACTTAATAATAAGTATTCATTGCTTGATAACTCTCTTGAGGTTTATTTCATAAATTTAGAAAACACAAGTATATGAATACAGCAAGTTCTAGCTTGCCAGTAAACTCCCGCTAAATCAGATCAGTTATCGTATCATGTACTGGACTAACAAAAAAGACACTGACTGTTCCTTTTTCTCATTATGAGCACATTATACTGGAATTTATGACCAGGAATGCTATCCCTGAGAATTCCTTCTCTGTGGAGAAACCAAGTAGAAATTTGTTTGGACAAAGCTATTTATATCACACAAGTCTGTGGGCATCTGCCACGAGTATTACTTTACTTAACTACTATTTTTCTCACCTGTTCTACAGGAGTACATATAGCCAGACACTGTGCTAGAGAATTACCATCAAATTACCATTAATTGGGTATTTGGAGCAAAGGCATTATATGACTGCTATAAACAGTCCTAGTGCAACACCCAACAGAAAGTCTTCATTAATTTCTGAGTAACATTTCAATATGCCTATTGCACTTTTAACTTATAAGAATCACTTATTTTTAAATATAACTTCACAGGCTTTTGGGGTTGGATTGTTTGGTTGTATTTAAAAATAAATTTAAAAAACACTTTAAAAAGACATAACATAAGATGGGATCTGTCTGCCTAAAATAAGCAACTCATGAAGCAGTGACAAAGCACAGCCTCCACAGGGGTCTCCTATCTACCTAACTAAACAAAAGATATGGCTCATTTGCATGCTTCTGGTATAAGCTGATATAATCAACCACAAACACTTGCCATCTGAATGCAAATAAAGTTAATCTTTGCCTTCCCACCTGCTATTAACTCATGCAGAATGACTATTTTTATTTTTATTTTTTTTAACTTACACAGTGTGACTGATATCATTCAGCTGATTACTCCCATCCTCAAGTGTGGGACTGAAGGTTTCACATCGTTTCCATCCATCTTCTGTTTTAACCCATCTCCATCCAGGGGATCTCCAGTCTTGGCCCAAAAATGGCATGATTTCTCTATAAACAGCAAAAAGATTGTTTGCATATTATTTAATTACTAAAAAAAAGCTGCAAAACTTCTTATCATTACTTCAGTTTTCTCTTTATCCCTAATACAATCATTACCTCTGTAGAACGTCCTTTCAAGAAAGAGATTAAATGGTTTCTTAAGTTTTTTTATTTTTATTCTGTAACCAACATTCTTCTGTCTTTCAGCATTTATTAGATCAAGGTAGGTTTCCCAGTTATAAAACAAGGAAAAGGATTATTGTAGTCCAGGCAAGAGGTGATACCAAAGATAAATGGAGACTGCAACTTAAAGTCGATTATGAAATGTCTCCTCAAATGCCTACAAACACAAGTCTCCACAGGTACATCCTTCAGTGTTCTGCTACCCTTTTTCAAAGGGACATTCACTTCTGACACATCAAGTTAAGAATTGTTGGGAAAAGGAAGTGAAAAAAACAGGACTGCATACTTGCAGCAAGGTGGGAATGTTTATTGTTATAAGTTTACAGAATAAGTTACCAAAAAAATGAGGATTTAAAAAAACTTCCTGAAAACAATACAAGAAAATATGTAATATTTTCTTCAAGTGGATGGAAGCTGCTGAAATTCAAAGCTAATAATAGTTTGTGCTTTATAAGTTGTTTGGAAAAAAAACCCCACATACCCTATGGTTTTGAGGTATCAGGCCACCAGTGGAAGTGCTATGTATAACTTCCTCCTAGGGAGCTGTACCAGCATTTAAAATTACATGCTACAACAGTTACACACTTGAAACCAGATTACCTTCCAGATCTTTACAACCTGAGAAGTGGTCTTTCATTGCAAGGTTTCAACACAGAATAAATGTTCTGTCATCCCTCTTCCAAAAAATTACATTAAGTCTTTTCAAAACAATAACAATGGTATCAGGAAGTACACACACATATTGAAGACTCCTGGTGTCTGACCCAGAAATCCTGGAAAACTCTACTTCAAACAAAAGGAATGTAGAGACATGAATGATTTCTCTGTATGCATGATATATTCCAAATGCTATCTTTCTAAGAGAAAAAAATGAAAAGCTATTAGAAAAATCAGATTACTTCAGCTTCTTTACTTAAACTTGTGAAAGATTACAATGTCAGTCAATAATTCTGTGAGTTTAATACATGTTAATCAATTTCTTTTTCCCCAGAGAAACACATGCATTCTTAGTCCAAGACAGGCTTTCACTACTGCACAAGCTAAGAGCGTACCCATCAGTAGCAACTGCACAAAATGACCAGTACCCATGCTCAAAAGTTGTAACAGAAATGAACCAGAAATGTAGAGATGCCCTTTTAGCAACAGGGATATACAGTTAGAAATAATTAAAAAAATCCTATTGCTTCTAACTTCCTGTAGGATGGAAGCATAGATTGCATTGCTGCCCAAAGGTAACTGACCAAATTTCAAGAAGTTGCAGTGTATTGTAAACATCTCTCCAATGCATCTCTCCCATATGAGAAGTGAGTATGTCTGCCTGGACTGGTGTAAAGATTCATGTTTTTGCACTCAAACTTTTTTGCCCAGTACAGCACTGCACTCTGTGGCTTCCAGACTAGAGCCTGCTGTTAAGAGTTCCTGTGTACGTTAGGAAGGACAACTTCAGTTATAGCAAGCAACTGTCTACTTGTTAAAGCTTTGACCACAACAAGAGGAGCTCTCTAAACCTGGATTTTGGGGAAAATGCAACAGGCCATAAGCACATAATGTTCAAAAGGACTCTGAAAGCCACATTGTCATTATCTAGCAACAACAGTTCTTCACTTTGAATTTTACCCCTTGTTCTTAAGAGAGGGAGAAAAAGGACTGAGGGAACAAGAACCACCAAAAAGAAACACAGAGGACGAGAGCTGTGTATGACATCTTGGTGCAGCTTGAGATTACAGTAACTGCTCTAGCCATCCTTGCACTTTTAAGGCAGTTCAGCTTTCAATGAGGTAGGTAACTCACCACAGGAGCAAACATCACTACTACGCCATTCAGAACCACAGTAAGTCATCCCGTTACTCTGCCAGTGTCCTGTTCTGTCTAGATAATCCTGTACTTCAGAACAGGTAAGTATGACACAAACCATTCTTGTTACTGGGTAGCAAGACTGCTGCCAACACGATGGGAACAAGCAAGGTTCTCCTATTTCCTAGCAATCCAACAGCACACCTCCCTCTTCCTCCAACATGCTAACAAAATCTTTTCAGCAACTCAATTTCAACAGAAACTGCTTCTTTGCACTCTCACTACATGCAGTTAACTACTAGACTACTTCCTAGGAGCTAGCCCAGTCAACCCCTGTGACTCAGAGATCAGAGTCTGCTATCAGAGTACATCCTGCCCCACGGTTCTTTGTATCAAATGACTGTCTCAAATCAACACTCAAACTTCCGTAAGACCATGATTCATCAACTCCTCAGCTTTTCTCTTGCCACCCTATTCTGATGGTTATTTCCCCATGAAACACTACTTTGAGTGCATCCAGGCCATGCATTTCTCAGCTCCCAACAGGCACAAATGCCCCTCCTCCTTACCTGAGGTGCCTACTCTAGGTTTGTTCCCACAAGCCTGATGCTGTTCTAGCCTTTGCCTCTCCCAGTTCTCTCATACTGGTGATGTCTATTGATACCCCAACACCCCACTCCTCCAGGGAGACTCCAGACACCTTCCCCACCAGCCCCATCCCCGCTGCCCCTCATTCCCAGTCCCACCCGCCCATCCTGACCCCTAAACATCGCGTTCCAAACTACTCCAGCTCCACACACTCCTAAGACCCAGTCCCAAAGCCCTCAACCCATACCTGGCCATTTCCGTCTACACTCAGCTTCAAAACCCCCCAGGACGATGGGCCTCTTAGGTGTAGTTCTAACCGCTCCGCCCCGCCTCACTTGTACCCCCGGGCGCCCATCGCCGG
>NW_009953496.1:13630173-13646217 GCF_000747805.2 Chaetura pelagica | reverse complement strand
GGGAAGCAGGAAACAAGTGCAGGCTCCTGCAGCTCTGTGTTCTTCAAAGACTTAAGTCATTAATCCGTGTTCGAGCGTTTCATCTGTCACTTAAAAATCAGTAATTTCCCCCTATAGGAATATGGAGAAAGAAAGAAAATAGGAGAATAATTAAAATTCTGTTTTAAAACATTGTCATCGGTCTTAAAGTGCTGTAGAACAATCTGTTGACCTTTGATTGTTTGAATGCTTGGGATTGACAGTGCTGTATTTCCTGCATCTTGTCCCTGCCTGGGAGCCTTCCCTGACCCTCTTGCACCTCTTTCCTATATGAATCGGGAGGTTTTCACAGAGTCATAAATGGCTTTTGAGTTGGAAGGGTCCCTGAAGATCACCTGGATCCAACCTCCCCCTGCATGGGCAGGGGCTTCTTCCCCTAGAACAGGCAAATATCCTGTGGTCTCTGGCTTCCTTCTTTGTTCTCTCTCCATCTCTTGAGGCCTCCTGTGGCATGTGGACATACAACGAGCACACAGTTAACTTCACAGCTCAGGTGGAGCTGATCTTTTAGGGCAGGTGGGATTTGACTAGCAGAGCATCATGAGCAAAGCATCTAATCCAAAAGAGATGCAGTTCAGAAAACGTGCTGCAGCGCTCTGTGTTTTGCGGAGCACTAGGCAGTGAAAACAGTGAAAGGGAGTGAGCTGGAGCTCACTTCTTGAAGAAGGGCAGCCATGTGGGGAGGATCTGCATTGGAGCAGTTTGCGAAGGAACGTATCCTGTTAGAGGAGCTCCAAGCTGGAGCAGGGGAACAGCATAAGGAGTAAATGGGAGAGACAAACTGTTACGAACTCCCTCCAGCCCCTGTTCCCTGTCCTCCTGTGGCACTCGTAGGGGGGAGGAGGTGGCCAAAGAGTTGGGAACAAAAGAGTGAAATTGAGTCTGGGAAGAAGAAGGGGTTAGGAAGAAGGTGCTTTTAGTTTTGTTCTTGTTTCTCACTATCCTATTATAATAACACACTATTTTAGATTTGCAATAAATTAATTTAATCTTCCCCAAGTTAAGTGTCTCTTGCCTGTGATGGTAATTGGTGACTGATCTGTCTATCCTTATCTAGACTCATGAGCTTTTGTATCTTATTTTCTCCCTGCAGAGGAAAGGGAGTGAGAAAGCAGCTGGGTGGGCACCTGGCAAACAGCCAAGGTCAAGCCACCACACTCCCTTAATTATTATGTCAATCAGTAGATGGTATCCCAGGGGAATACCTCACACCTTAGGAAGGATACAATATGGAAAGAGGATGCAAAGGACAGGATGTGTTTCTGGTACCTTTTTACTCTTTTATATTATAGGTTCTAGAAGGGCAAGGACAAGTGTGCCTCCCCAGCTTGGGCAGACACACTTTTTGAGTCGTGCTTCAAATTTTAAAAAGTAATTGATAGCTGAGGTACATAAGTATCTGGGTTTTCCATATCAACTCTCTTTCCTCAATATTCACTGCTATTCATATGTAGTTATTATAGTATTTTACCTGCTGGCTTCAGCATATTTATCCTATGTATACATTAGAGGGAGCTGCAACAATGTAGATTTATTTTATTCATTCATTCATGTATTTATTTATTGGTGCAGAGCCACTTATAATAAGACTTTGTGTATATGTGGTTTCATTTCAACTGTCCAAAAATCTTGTGCTAATTCAACAAGCAGATGCCAAATGGTTATTGCACATAGTGTTGAGCCATCCTCTCTATTGCAAGTATAATTTTAGCTCTTTGTAATCCCTAACATAAGTAATTTTGCTATTTATTTGTTTTGATATCTGTCCATCTGCCTTTTTTTTTTTTTTAACAAAAGCTGATAAATTTTCAAATGAGCAAATTTAGAGGTATTTTTCACAGAAAGAACATTTGCTGTCTTGAGAATCCAAGCTTCTACCTATAAAAAGTTCATCTGAGGGATTTAGGTTCTAAAACTGATAAATTTATTTTATAATTTTTTTTTATGTGTAGTACCTCTCTATGTTAAAAATGTAAAAAAACGGAAGATTCTATTCATTTTGAGGGGATTTGAAATATTAAACCAACATATTTTAAGACATTTCTAAACAACAGCAGCTCAAACAGTTCTTGAATAATGTAGAAATTATTAACATTATTCTGTTTCAAACATCTTTCATAAAATTCCATGGGAATTTTTCTATTCTGGTGTCATAGTCCTCATCTAGACCTTCTTTATTATGTTTTATTTAATCCTAAAGCTGTTTAAACCTTCACAGTGGAAACTGAATAAGCTGGTCTGCAGTGTGACTGTTACTGCTTCTGATCCGTTCAGAGGGGTGTAAACTGAAGATTGCACTAAACCCAAATGGTTTAGTGCACCTGTTTTGCAGGTGTGATGATTACCCTTGTGGTTGGTAGTAGGTCCATGTGAGTAGTGTAGATTAGACACCCTAGATCACTGACAACAGGAAAATAGAAGAGCTAAATAAAATTGCAAATTCCATCTTTCTCATTTCTTTCCTATTAAGTCACTTAAATTATTATTTCTATCTAATAAACTGCAGCTAATGTGAGTTCTCTAAACGACCTTGTAAGGATGGAAAGCCAAGCTATTTCACTTTTAAGTTATTTTGCTTTAAGAATTGAGACACATGATTAAAAGCAAAAGAAATGGTGTTATTTAGGGTGGCTTAGGATAATCTCATGGAGAAGATGAAGCAATTTTTAATAAATATTCATATTTCCTGAACTACCTGGCTTGGAAATACCCATTTCTTTTTAGGTTTCTCTTTCAATTTATCTTACAAATCAGCTGAAAATGAGGGTTGTGGTAAATGCACATGGCCTTCTTTCCCTTGGGAGAGTCATTTTCATTTTGCTGAGTAATCTCTACAAGTATTTTAAAGAATAGAAGAGCTACGCCTAATACCACAGCCTGATTCAGTTACTTAGCAACGTTTAATGCTCGCAAAAAGAAACAGGGAAGTGATACAGTAGCAATAAAATCATTAGACAGCAGAAGGGAGCTTGTGACAATAACGAAGACAGAAAAGTTACAGTATTTTATAGGTAAAGCAAAGCTGGAAAAGAACACACAATCCAAATAGTTGTCTGTTTTCCAAGGAGTCAGTTGTTTATAGTTTTATTTTTCAGAAAAGCTTCCAATTTAAAAAAGCGAAGCTTGGACAAAGCCTCATTGTCCTACATATTACTTACTGTGTGATTTCCAGTGTGTTACACAGCTCTTCAGAGGTTTATCTTGTGGTTAGCATGGTTGTTTTCTAAATCTTTATCATCAGTACTGCCAAAATAAGAGTTAATGCTGTTGGTCATCCCTCACTACATTTATTGTGGTCCCCAGAGTATGGGAAGATAATGTTTACCTGCTTTATGATGACTATAGATGTGTAAGAGGTCACCTCTCTTTCTGGAGACTTGGTTTCTGGGACTCAGGACTAGCTGAGTGGTGAATCCCAGGGAAGGCTCCTTCCCTCCAGGGACAGTACAGGGGGGCTTCTGACAGCATTCTGAGGAGCCAGCCTGGCCTGACCTTGTCTTCTGCTGAGCTGGGCCCCCATCTGGACCTGCAGGCTGACTTCCCAGCTTTGAATTTGGACCTGCCTCACCACTTGCTTAATGATCTGGACTCTTAGTTGAACCTGGTCTCATCTGTTTGCTGTATGTGAACAGACCTTGACTGGCAGGCCCCCCACAGGAATGCATGGTAATCAGAAAAACTGCTCTCCAAAGACCTTGGGGAATGAAAAGTCTTTATGAAAAGAAACATCTTATGTGAGCTTTGTGAACAAATGAATTTACAGATACACAAAAGGTTATTAACATTTATATTCAAAGATGTAATTATTTTTAGCAAAGATTCACAAATAATTTTTGGATGTAGAATTTTAATATGAAATTTGTTTTATTATATAACTCACTGTTGAATATAGAAACATTTATTTTTGTTGGAAGAAACACTACAGAGTATAGGGCAAAGACTTTTGAAAACTAGTAATTATTCTAGGAAAAAAATGTCAACAGTTTTCTGGGAAACAACATTAAGAAAATAAAAAAAGAACTTTCAGTGTTGCAGTGAAAAAACATGGTTTTAGTTAAACTCCAGAGAAACAATCTGAAAAATAGCCTTTACAGTATCTTGAGACAAATCTTTAATTGAAAGGACTGGGACACCAACAGAAATTGCACTGTTTCATCAATGACAGGTTGGATACTGCAACTAACTTGTTCACAGTGGGGAAAATGTGATGTCAAAACTAAGCTTTGGAAAATAAATTTTTGTTTTTCAAAAAATACGAGCTTTGCCTATATAAGGGAGATAACTAAGAAAGAAAATTAACTAGTTCAGGAATTTGCTGTGTGTGGTGGAATTTCATGGCAGTTCAAGCTATAGAAGAAATCAGTAAGAAATTACTTATGGAAGTAAGATTCATGGCTTTTAAGCTAATAAAGGAAGCCAAGAGATTTTTCTAACCTTCTACTTAAAACCTTTAATCAGAAAAAAATGTAAATAATTTATTAAGAACAATAAGATAATTTATTAAGAAGCAGACTTACCATATTGGTAAGTTACCGGCTGTTTCCACCATGTTTATATGCATCCGTACAAAAAAAATAGTTTTGACTTAGTGGCTTTAAATATGTTCATAAGAGAAAATGGTTGTTGCAGTAAATGGTAGGGATGTACAAGGAGAAAATAGATCAAAACTGAGGGAGGTCCTCATTCTCCTCTCTGCCTTAGTGAGACCCCACCTGGAGTATTGTGTCCAGTTCTGAGCAGCTCAGCTCAAGAGGGACAGGAATTTCCTTGAGAGAGTCCAACAGAGGGCTACAAGGATCATTAAGAGACTGGAACACCTATCTCATGAGGAAAGGCTGAGAGACCTGGGGCTGTTTAGTCTAGAGAAGAGAAGACTGAGAGGGGATCTTACTAATGTTTATAAATATCTCAAGGGTGGGTGTCAAGAAGGACGGGCCAATCTCTTTTCAGTCGTGCCCTGTGACAGGACAAGGGACAATAGATACAAACTGGAACACAGGAAGTTCCACCTCAACATGAATAAAAACTTCTTTACTGTAAGGGTTACAGAGCACTGGAACAGGTTCCCCATGGAGGCTGTGGAGTCTCCTTCTCTGGAGACTTCCAAGACCCTTCTGGATGCATTTCTGTGTGACCTGCTCTGGCAGGGGGGTTGGACTCAATGATCTTCAGAGGTCATTTCCAACCCCAAACATTCTTTTCA
This sequence comes from Chaetura pelagica, assembly GCF_000747805.2. NCBI lineage: Eukaryota > Metazoa > Chordata > Aves > Apodiformes > Apodidae > Chaetura > Chaetura pelagica. The sequence goes on along the minus strand of NW_009953496.1, from coordinate 13,640,975 downwards.
TCTCTTCCTTCTCTCAGCTTTTCCCATAAGAAGAATAGGAAAACAGAAATCCAATTAATTTTAAAGAGAAGCTTAATCAGTATATGAAGGGGACTGTATGATGAAATTATATCTGACTGCAGGGAACTGAATGAAGGCTACCAGGGATGCCAGGAAGGCTAAGAAAGTATTAAACTATTAGTCAACTCTTCTACAAAGTGATATGCATCAATGTTTACTAAAATGCTCAGCTAAAGGAGATGGCTAACATAGCTGATAGCTGCAAAGGCTAGATTTCCAGAGGAAGGCAGGGATAGAGAAAAATAAGGGTTTCCAGAGACAGAGATAGCTAGAGAGTTTTTAGAGAAAATAAATATCAGTTTAGCTAGGCCTGAGAAATTGAGTTCTTAGACTGTAAGCTATTCAAAAGATACTCACAGTTATGTAGAAAACACATGGAGGATTAGAGAAATATGACAGAACAGTAAAAGGACAAATGCAGTGCCAATTTAAAGAAAAAAAAACTAGAGACAATTATAATTTGTAACTCTGGCAGAAAAATCTAGAAATAACATGATCACTTTAGTGAGCTGGAATACATCACAGAGTGTGTGCATGGTAAATTGGTAGACAGTAGGAAACTGTCAGCATCTCTAAACATAGGAAAAGATACTCTAAAGATTAAAAATTACCTTGGATATGTGGTCTGAAAGATGGAATTAAATTCCTTACAGAATGACCTCTTTTGTATATCTACTCATAATTAAAACCTCTGTCCATGAGGGTGTTCTATCCCATCTAGCTATGCCTGTGATATAACCTCTGTTTAATGGGCTTGCATAAACCAAAACTAATGCTATCAGTTACTGTCTTTATCTATTCAGCAGAAGCTGTATCTGACATACCAGTAACATTATTTGGATAAAGCTGACAACTCAGGAAATAAAAAAGAAAAAAGAATACTTTACTTAGCTTTTACTTTTACAGGCAAAGCATCCTTTAGTAGTTGTGTTAGTCACCTGATGTTGTCTTGCTTATGGTAGTGTGAAAACAGAATGAGGCTCTCCAATTTGTCAAAAATGTTGACAGAAGTCAACAAACATGAGATGCAAAATCCTAACTTAGTGTAATTCAAGGTAGAAGCAAATATGTTCTTGGTTTACACATGCACTCAATTATTGCACTTCAACTCAGTGGTGTGAAATAAATGTGGTTCTGGCTTCTTAGATATACAGTAATTCTTACTTACATTAATTTAAGGTAAAAGTAAATTTGTTCTTGCTTTACACACACACTCAATTATTGCACTGTAGCTCAGTGGTGTCCAAGAAGTATGGCTCTGCCTTCCTAAATGGTTTATTTCAGGTTTGTTTTCAGAAGTGAGCTGCCGATGCCTAGTAAGGAAAGAGAAATGTCTTGAACAGTAAAAAAATATGATTGAAGACATTTGAAGACACTTGAAGTCACTGTCTTTCTACTGACAATCTAACCAATTATTTACTTCAACTACTTTGATACTGTACCTATATTATGTTTCAGAACTGGAAAATCTTCCACTCTTACTGGTTCTTTTTCTCTGGTAAATTTGGCATGTTGAACTAAATGGCTGTATTTCTTGAGGTTTTGGTAGTTGTCAGTTTCCATGACCTATATTCCTGCAGCTTTGAAAATGTAAAGGAGAGGAAGAAGCTGGAATGAGGTAGGGGCACAGGGAAGAAGGGGAGATGCTGAAATGAAAGCAATTATTTCTGTAGAAGTAGGCTGCAGATTGAGGAGTTTGAGATAATCACATGGTGAACACTGGAACATTGTAAATTCTGCTGGCGTGTGGGATGCAGGCTTTGCCCTCATGCTCATTTTTTATTATAAATACAGTTAGCACCATGTGTTATGTTTATAATCTCATTCTAAGATTTAAAACAAGAACAAAATTGTGTGACTTTTTGACAAGAAGTCATGTTTTAGGGGCTTTGGGTCATCGAGTTATGGAAAACATTTGTGTATCAGACTGTTTTTTAATGGCTGCTTTCTCTGAGATGTATTATGGCTGCCATTAATAGTGACAGACAGATGGAGCAGTGTATCCTTTCATCCCTTTCAGGTGTCCTGTAACGACCTCGAAACCTTATATTTTCACTGTCTTCTTTCTCAGGAGGTTCTCAGTTATGATGGCTTTCTCTTCAAAGCCACTGTTCATTTTTAAGCTCGGGCTGTTCATGGTTTTGGCCAGAGGGAGTCACTGTCATATCTAAAATGCAGCACCTTCTCACAGCAACTGGAAATTAGTGTGGACACTAGTCTTTGTGCACATGTAAGCCTGTCTATTAGGCTTTTTGACATAATGCTGTTTGGTTTTGATAATTTTCAGTGCTGCTCAAGGAGAATGGCACCAATGGATTATCAATCTGACCCAGAGGTGAAACAGCAAGGGGACTGACAAAGCCTTTAGTTGGTAAGTATTAGAGTTCAAAAGGATTTTATCCTTTCTTGGAAAGATGTAAAGGTAAGTGATTCTAATCAGTGAAAACAAAGCCTGAAGGGTGACTATTGCAGAGGTTGCTCTATAGTGTATGTTCTCTAGATATTCTGTATTTACGGTTAACTTAAATACTCAAAAGTCTATCAGAGATTAGTATATGATCACTAAATTTACACCTCAACATTAATAATCCTTATGATTAGTAATCCTATGTGATCTGTGGTTGTAAAGAGTTCCCTTTGGAGGCACTGAACAGAGGAAGTTTTAACAAGTAATATATTTTGTGAAATAGGAGCACAATATACTTTTATGATCCTTATTCATGGCCTTGCTCACCATGCAATTACAATCCCTAATTCACATTTCCTCCTGAAGCATCTGAAAGGCTAGCTTTTTTATTCTTATTGTGAGTTTGTCCAATAAAACTTTATGGGTTGAACTTCCTTCGTTTGGTTATTTGTTCTTTGCTTACTGTATTAATAAGAACACCACTTTGTAGGGCAAACTTCCTTAAGTGGCATCCAAGCCCCAGAGGAGTCAAGGAGGATTTTGACCTTTATTTCACAGGAAATGAATCAGTCTTGTTTATACAGAAGAAAAGCAACTGCATATCTGCAACTACAGATCTAAACTTGGTGGTTAAATTCAGTGCTAGTCTAGTATTAAAAAAAGTAATGAAAGATCTGAGCAAATTTCAGCTTTGTTTTCATGGTGGTTTGTGGATTCTTTGGTTGTTTTTTTTGGGGGGGGGGGGGAGTTTGGGGGGGTTTTTTGGGGGTATTTTGTTTTGTTTTTCTTTCCTTGTAAGAAGGGAGAAACAAAGCAGCTTTTTATTCAGAGACACAAATAGATTTCTCCATAGCTCTTGGGACCATTCTACTACATGGAGCGGACTCGCTGGCAGGCAGTTTATCCAGTTCTCAGCAAGGTTTAGAACTATTCATTCTGAGTGTGCACTTCTTTACATATTTATTGGTGGCCTGATTTAAGTCAGGATTGATTATGATTTTATAACTTAAATATAATATCTGTGGAAACTGGTAGGAGTTTTTAGGAAACAGTTAAAGGCCTTGTGCATAGCAACATTCTTCCTGATGCATTTTGATAGAAAAAGGAGGATAATAATTAAACTAAACATAGTCCTTTTCAGAAGCACATAGGGGTAGAAGGCATGTGCATTTCATTTATTATTTGAACACAAGAAATATGCAAATAAGTAATATTTTTTAAAACCTATTCAGGTAAAACTGACTCATTAGCACCCATATTATACTAGAGAAAAACAGGAAGTGAGCAAGGTGCCTTTGAAGTTGGAAATCTGACCTAACAAACATCAATAAACAATGTGAATAGTCTTGTTGATAGCACTGGGGATGCTATTTAGACTGACATTGCATAGCTAGATGTACAGTTATCCCACCATCTAGAGGCAAGAATCATCTTTTTTTTTTTTTTCCTGTAAGCACCCTAGTTAAATGAAAATTATATTTACTGCAGCAGTGGTCGCTTATCTGTTCCCAGAGGATAAATAAATGTGTTTAAAACTCTGAGAATAAAACACGAATACATTTCCTTGATTCTTATTTTTCTCCTTTCCTTTCTTCTGCACTCTTCCTACCTTGACTTTCTAGGTTTCAAACAATGCCTCCTATGCTGCTCCACTATATGAAATCAAAGGAGTTGCACACACACAACAGACAGCTGTGAGCTGGTGGCCTATCTCTGTTCAGTTGGCTTCTGGGTTCTGTGGATGTTTTCCTTCTTCCCAATTCTGACCTGAGGAAAAGGCTGCCCGAGACATTTCTTTGCATTGTCTCCTCAGGCCATAGTCATTCTCTGCTCTTTTGAAGAGGCCAGGTTGGATGGGTCTTGGATCAACCTGGTGTAGTGGGAGGTGTTCCTGTCCATGCCAGGGAGGTTGGAACTAGATGATCTTTAAGGTCCCTTCCAACCCAAACCATTCTCTGATCCCATATTAAACATCTGGAAATGAATTTTAGGACAAGGTGGCATTATTTTACATCTGAAGTAATGTAACAGGTATCTCAGGTCTCTCTCATGTATGCTGCTAGTATCCCCCAAAGGAAAATTTGGGTGTGTACAGTGCTTAGAACATTCTGCAGAGCATATCATCTGCAGTGTGGATCTGGCACTATGCATGGTCTGGATGTTCCAGCTGCTCTTGCAAAAAGACAAACTGAAAGAGAACTTCTAAGGATCCTTCATAGTAAAGAACAGAATACCTGTGAGGGCAGTATTCAAATCAGAAAGATGTGCTGCTTTTAATGGTCTATATATAATTCTTTCATCCTCCCGAAGCTAAAGAATTTATATAATGGGAGAGGTCAGCAGTCACTTCCAATCACTAGCAGTAGTTCTTTCGTATGAACTGGAATTTCGAATACTCTGTGAAATGCAGTAATTAAGGTGTAGTAAGTTGGTTTAAAGATATAGCTAACTTGGTTTATGGTGGTCCAGTCAGATATTTAGTATTCTATGATTGTTATAAAGGCCTGGTTCTGTGATGCCTCTAGTTGTGAACACTAGTGAAAATGAAAGGAATTTTGCCTAGGTAATGGCAGCAGGATTAAACCCCTTAGAATTCTGTTCTGTGGGATTTTAATCACATTTAAATCAATATGTTTAAAAGGACATAGGTATTATTGTGCTAATAATTAATTATTTCTGTTAACCTCTACCCTTACGTTAATTCTTCAGCTTTGGAAGAATTCAGCAGTTACCTATTGGTCATTGTAGCTAGCGCATCATTATGATTTACCTGTCTGAAAGATATTACAATTAATTGTTGCTAAATTAAAAACAGTTAATTCCTTTCCTGTATTCATTTATATTAAGGAGATAATTTCCTGATTAAATTTGCTGACAGTTCTAAAATGTAAATGCATGCCATGTACTATTTTTAAGTCTGTATTTTACCACTCAGTTAGATTTTATTCATTTAATTAAATAAAAAAATATGAAAGAAGTAATTTATAACTTAGATAATCTTTCCATTCCGGAGCTGGGATCTGTACAAAACGGTTTTGGCATAGCAAAAGTAAGAGGGTCAGGAGAAAGGTGTTTTTTTGATGCTTAAAGCTGTACTAGGTTAAGTTTCTTCAGTGACAGATGAAGTTTCATCTGGATATAACTGCCATTTTGAATGCTTATTTCTTTGTCACTTGCTTACTTGTTACCTGACACTGCCTGTCTCAGGAAGTGTTAATAGCATGAGAGTAACTGGAATAAAGTGTTGCTGCAAAGATTACATCTGTGAGATTAATTTAGCAGGGTGAAGACTGGCCCCAAGATGCTGTTGTTGTGTAAGAAGTTAAGTGGGATCCACATAATCTCTTGGATACAGACCCTGTTATTCCATAATGTTACAGTTCTCCCACACTGGAAAATTTCTTTGCTAGAATATCTGCACACAGAATCAGTGGAACCCTCAGGTTATGGAGCCCAGTGCTTGTGGGTACAAGATTTAGGCTGTGGACTTTTAAAAAAGCTCCTGTCTATTTCTCAGCACAGCCTTAATCATATCCTACAGCTCTTGCAGCAGCTACATTTGTAAAACATCCAGCTCTTAGTACTTTTCATGTGATCACAGGAAGTAAATTAGCACTGACAGTGACATTTAAGTCCAGTGCTTTTCTTATGAGGATGCTGAAGACACTTCCCACCTGCAATTTTGCCCTAACTGATGAGTCAATGTGGCTAGCAACATGGCATGATTTTCATGGGATCTGGTTCAAAATCTTTTACTTGGCATGTTCTAGTCTAGCAGCCTTCTTCAGTGCAAAGGAAACTGAACCACCTGCATCTTTGATCATAACACAAATCTAAAAGTTGGCAGAACCTTCTTGTGGGTTAAGAAGGAGGAATAAGACAGGTGACAGAGCACTCTGTAACTACCTAAGTCCAGTGCACCCTTATCCTCACCCTTTATTTTATCTTAGCTGATGTGGAAGAAAGAAAGCCAGCAGGTTAATTATAGTCATAAACAAAGACAGGACATTTCAAATAAGTCTGTGCCAGTCTGGAGAATTTATTCTGTTTTCATGTCAGAAAAGGTACTGAATTCATACCAATTTTAAATTATTTACCCTTACTTGAGACCTTCCATTTAATTTAATGCAGAGCTACAGCTCTGGTTTGTTGTTGTGGTTGGTTTTTTTTAAATGATTTTATGTGATATTTTCATGCTTTGACCACAAAGTCCATCAGGCGATAGATGTCAGCAAAACTTTCAGAGCTTCCAACATTGCAAGAATGTAATGGGCTCCTCAAACTGGCAGTCCTGATGGTGAGGGAAATAGCCTGGTGTATTCTAGTGGCTTTAAAGCTCAGTGGCTGTAAAGCACTGAGTTCAGAGGATGAAAATGCATTAAGCAAGTGCTTTATACTTTCAGTAATCTATCACAGCACAATCTATCATGCATCTTCTTTTCCTTGGATGAAATTGCCTTCTAGCAACATCAGCATAAATATTTGGAAGAAGACAGAGAAACATATGGCTTGCAGTACTTCACTGACAAACTGCTTCAGCAGAAAGCATGCCTTTTCATTTACCTTCTCAGATAATGCTTAGAGTTAATCACAGCAACTACATGCTGCTGCTGTGCCATATGGAATCAGAGCTAATTGTGTTAACAGAAATGTAAATGCATCAGAAGAGCCACAGGAATTATGAGACCAGGGAGTGTACATTTAATAGTCAGACAGGAACACCTGACAGAAAAAAAAAAGAGGAAAAAGTTGCACATTTCTTGAATCTTACTCTTTCCAAGACTCTGTTTCAGCTTAAGCTTTCTCCTCATATGCTCCTTCATGTATCACTGTGCTCCATAAGTTTTGGCTACTTCATAGAGTAGGAAGCAGTAACACAGAATGCAGTTCTGATCTCACTGAAATCAGTGGCAAGACTCCAGTGGACTAGGGTGAACCAAAATTTATCTTTAATGTAGATTCAATTCTCTGAAAAATGCTGGCTTAAAACTAAAATCCTTTCTACTGTCTTTCTAAATATTACAGGAAAATACCACAACTGGATCCCTGTTCTTCCATTACTTGTCATTATAATGAATGATTGGGTCGTATTGTGCTTTGGGGTTCTAGGTCTAAAGGGACTGTCTTGGCAACTTTGCTGTAGTTTCACTTTAATCAATTATATAATCGAATTGTCCTTTCTTCTCCGCTGTTCTGTAGACCTCTCTTGAAACGATTAGAAAAGATTTAGAGGATACTAGATACCTTCAGTGAGCACATAATTTGAAAATCTCGTTAACACTCATGAGGAATATTCAGAACAGGGCAATTTAAATGACAGGCTCAATTCCAAATTTGGACAGTTAGTGAATTCTTTCCAGACCTCATGAGAAGGAGTTGAGGTAGGATTCATCTCCTCTTTCTTTAGCTGTGTCTAGTTTAGATATTTCCACCTGAGCTTGTTACCTTATGCTGTCTACATACTCAGGGGGTGGGGGAGAAATAGGCAATTTTAAGGCACATCAGTAATTTGGCCTGTTTTACACTTTCATTTTAGGATGAGATTAATTGTTCCCTGAAAGTGCCTGTGTCTTCCCAATCACTGGAGAGGGAGCCCAAAAGGTAAATCTCTGCATTGTAAATATGTCTGGTTAGGTGATATTCACTCCCTCTGTGATGACCTTGCATTTTTCATGCAGGAAATCCCACATTCCTCTCAGCTTTTGGGGGACATTTTTAGTTCCCACCATAGTTCCCAGCTGCTGTACCATGGTGCCATGGTCCAACAAAACTGAAACCAGAGCACTGATTCTTACTAGCTTGGAGAAGTTATGCAGTAGGCATGGCAGAAGCTGGGTGATCTTTATCATAAATGGTCAGTAAGATGAAAAGACTAGATACAGAAGAGAATCAAACTAATTTAAAAAATAGTGGAGACATGCAGGCATATACTTAGCCTCATAAATTTAGAAAACTGAATTCTCAATATGTGAGATGTTTTTTTGACACTAGATGGCAACAATATACATTAGAAACAGTGGATTCTCAACCAGTAATGATAACCATTACTCAAGGAATTGAATGAAGGAAAATGACAGACATTATTTTTAGAATAGATTTTGCATTAAGTTAAAAAGAAAAAGCATGTTTAGAGTACCATGTTTCTGCTATCAAGATACAGAGTCTGGATAAACTGTTCTAAATGTAAAAGATTATAATTGCCCTCAGTTAGAATCTGCCCTCCCATGAAAGAATATTTAGTAGAGGTTCATCAATCTAAAAAAAATTTAAATGTAGCTTTTACTGACTGGATGATTCCAGAGGATCTGAAGGTCAAAGGTTCCACTCGTTTGCTCCTCAGCTTCCTAAATAAATCAGTGTATGTATAGAGCTTGAGAACAGTTTTGTTTTATGATCATATACATTTGTACAGTTAATCAATCAAAATTTCATTTCCAACTCTCCAATGGAGAGTAGTAGACATTTTACTGTGTAACTCATTTAATTAAAAAAAAAGAAAAAGACAAAAAAAAAGACTGCAATACTGCAGAGAGGTGAAATTGGAATGATAGTTCAGGAGGAGAGATCACAGTTGCACTTCTTTCACAGTAGTCTAAATCTTTTGGCTTGGTTCATGTCATTAGCCAGTGCACAGGAGTAGAAGGACATGAATTTTTTATTCACATTTGTTATTCAGTTCCTTTTCCTTTCCCAATGCTCTTGAGATGCCACACTGGGGAGATAACATGGGTATGTCTGTGTAGGACTCCTCAGCTGCTCAGGGAAACTTCCTTATTCCTTACTGCTCATTATTTTAGGAAAATTTTTCTGAATATATCTTTCTGATTTCGGTGATTTTTAGGATAAATATCTCCATCCCAGCCAGCCCCAGTACATTCTCACTTGAACTTGCCACATTCCCAGTTGTTTATGGAGCATCTCATAACTGTCAATGTCTCATGGGTGCTGATGAGTCCTAAGTTCTGTGACACCATAATACCGTTTCTACAATAAATGGCAACTTTGGACCTTTAAATAATAGAATAATGGAATATTATCAAAATGTGGAGTGAAATTCCTAGATTATTCACAAATATATTCTTCTAATATTGCTACTGTTTTGAAAGAAAAAAAAAAAAAAGGAAAAAAAAAATCCTTTTTCTTTTGCAGACTTTTATTCTGGACTATGGATTAATTTCCTGTAAAACAAAGAGGTCATTGGCGGAATTAGCCTGCTGCATAGTTCTCTGTGGGACCAAAACCATGGCAGTGGTCGCTGCCGTCTTTGCAGCTGTGCCTTTATTTTCTCTTAAGAGTCTTTCTTCCACCTTCAAGCAAAAGCTCACTCAGTATCCACATCAATATTCATGATTGTGTTGTAGTCAAGTAGTGTGTGTATCCAGGATTCAGGTTCTGAGCTTGCCAGCAGGTATTTCTGTTGAGAGCAATTCTGTAGCATCAAGCACAGGCAAACTTTTAACCCAGTCCCAAAGGTTCACAGTCCATGGGATAACGTGCAGTTCTCATGGGACTTTAAGGTAAGATATATCCTAAGGGAAATATTTTTGGAGGACAGAAACAATGACCTTTCTCTACTGTTAGATGAACGTGGTAACTTTGTATTTCACAGATGTAGAGTATAAGGCAGAAAGATTAAGTGAACTGCTCAAGGCTATAAAGAAAATTTTGTATCAGAGCCCAGATCAGAAGGGAGGAACTGCTGACTCCCAGTGCTATGCTAAGATACCTCCCTCTGTTAAAATGGGCCTATGAATCATTCTAAGAGCCAACTGTGATGTTTTATGAGTCTCAGCACTGCAGATGCTATTAGTGTTGTTGAGAAGGAACTTCTTTATCAATGTGTAGCAATAATACTTCTTAACTCTTGGAAACATTAATTCATCTTCAAAGCTTCATTCACAATCTGAATCCAGCAAAACATGTGGTGTGTCAAAACTGCCTTCCCAGGACTGTGTTTGGGTTTGCTTTTATCTAAAAAAAATCCTATTGTTATCATTATCATTCTTATTATCATTATTATTTAAAATATATTAATATTTACATTTATATGATTTTATTTTTATAATACATGTGTATAGTATATACTTTATATTATATAATGTATAATAATATATTAAATATATTCACCTTTATATTAATCTAATTTAATGTTTATAATATTGTCAGAGTTTGACTCAGGTCTGACAACAATGCTCTCGATCCCCCCCTCCCCCCAACCCAGGTAGGGAAGGAGAGAGAGAAAAAGAGAGAGACTTGGCCGGATTGAAAACTAAACTACACAGCTTTAATTAAAACACTAATGAATGATACAAGAAAATATATACAATTATATACA